>NC_081356.1:40603153-41339403 GCF_030684315.1 Stegostoma tigrinum | reverse complement strand
AAGATTAAAGTAGTACTGAGTAAATAAAAGAGTTTAAGTAGAAGATTAAAGGATAGAACCCCTAAAGTAGTAATTTCTGGTTTACTCCTAATGCCAAACTCAAACAAGAGAAGGGACAAAAAGGTAATGGAGATGAATCAATAGCTGAAGAGATGGTGTATTGTTCAGGGATTCAGGTTTTTGACTATTGGAATGTCTTTTGCGATAGAAAAGACCTGTTCAAAAATGATGGGCCTAACCTGAACTGGAAAGGGACCAATATCTTCGGGAGATTTATTTGATCAATTGAAAGACTTTATACTGATAGAGAGGGGGAAATGGAGGAATTCTAAGTAGCAGTGTAAATAGAAGGTTTGGGGAAAGTTCTGAGTGTGAAGAGAGCACATCAATGAGAAATGAAAGACAAGAGAGAATCAGAGTACGTAGTAACTCTGTTAGTAAGTTTGCAGATGACCCCAAAATTGGTGGCATAGCAGACTAATTTGTAAAGTTAGGTCACATGGAATTCAGGGCGAGCTTGCAAGTATAATACATAATTGGCTTAATGGCAGGAGACAGAGTGGTGGTGGAGGTTTGCTTTTCAGACTGGAGGCCTGTGACCAGTCATAGGGATCCCCCATAGGGATTGGTGCTGGGTTCCCTTTCGTTTGTCATTTATATAAGTGATTTGGATAAGAATATAGAGGACATGGTTAGGAAGTCTGCACGATGCCAAAATTGGTGGCGTGGTAGACAATGAAGAAGGTTTTCTAAGATTACAGAGGGATCTTGATCAAATGAACCAAGGGGGTTCAAAAATGGCAGATGGTGTTCAATCTGGATAAATGCGAGGCATTGCATTTTGGTACAACAAACAAGGGTAGGTCTTATACAATTAATGGTAGGGCCTTGGGTAGTGTTGTAGAACAGAGTGAGCTAGGTGTGCGGATGCTTAATTATTTGAAGTTTCTGTCACGTAGAGACAGGGTGGTTAAAAAGGCTTTGGCATGGTTACCTTCATTGCTCAGTCGTTTGACTGTAAGAGTTGGGAAGTTATGTTGAGGGCGTACAGGATGTTGGTGAGGCCTCTTCTGGACTACTGTGCCCAGTTCTGGTCACCCAGTTGTAGGAAGGATATTATTAAGTTGGAGGTGGTTTGGAAGAAACTTGCTGGGAATGGAAGGTTTGAGTTCTAAAGAAAGTCTAGTCAGGCTGGGGCTTTTTACATTGGAGCATAAGCGGTTGAGAAGCGACCCAATAGAAGTTTATAAACTAATGAGAGGTATAGATAGACCTAATGGTAGTTGTCTTTTCCCTAACTTGGGGGATTTCAAGACTAGGATGCACATTTTTACGGTGGGGAGAGAGAAATTTTGAAAAGACATGAGGCAATTTATTGTGCAGAGGGTGGTTCACGTATGGAATGAGCTTCCTGTGGAAGTGGTGGATGCAGGTACAATATTTGAATGCCTTTTAAACGTTAAAAAATACCTGAATAGGAGAGGTTTGGAGGGGTATGGGCCAGGAGGAGGCACATGACACTGGGTTAGTTTTGAGATTGTTCAACCCGGACTGGTTGGACAAAAGTGTCTGTTTCTGTGCTCCAGGACACTCTGACTCTCAACGTATTACTGCCCATGTGCAAGGAACTGCATACAAGTTGAACCGGCTTTCACTGTGGGGCTGGGGGTGCTGGGATTGCATGGGAAGCCTGATGCAGGATGCGCAGAGTGGGTAAAAGTCACATCCTCCAGATGTGAGAAGTGAAGGGGATGTTGACATTGGGGGCCTGGAGAGTTGACCTGGGAGGCCGAATCCTCCTGTGTCTTCATTGTATACACTCTCCAGCTTTCTCCCTCTCACGCCCATCTCCCCAGTGCTACTCTCCTGGATCCTGATTGCTCTGCACACCTCTGCCCCCGCACTGTTCTCTCTTCCACATGCCCGTCCTGTTCCAATATCTCTCTCTCCTCCGAAATTAGTGCACACACAATTTAAAGAACCTTTAAAATCTCTCAATGTTTTCACTATTTGTACGAAGACAGCTGTCACATCCAGACCCCAGGTGAGGTGCCTCAAGTTATTACGGTTCCAGTGGCAATATCCAAATTGTCAAGTTTATGGGTGAGGAGGGCCCAACTCACTTTGTTGGTGACAACAAGCTCATTTCTAAAATAATCGATTCTCTTGTATGTTTTTCATAGACCAAATGAATTTGTTTTGAAAGGAACCATTTTAACCATGCCTTCGTGAGGTAATAAGGGGTAGGTTTGTTAATTACTAATCCACAAGAAGAAATAATACAGTGATGCACATATATTGCAGATGAGCAAATATGTGAGACAACAAAAGCAAAAACTAAAATTTTTTTTAAAAGTCAGTTTTTGAATTGTTTGTGCAGAATAGACAGCAGAACATTACGATCATTGCGACAGATTACCAACAATTTTGGTGTTGGTAGCTGATCAGTTAATTTTGAGATTCTTTGCTTAGAAGGTTGATTTTAATTCCTTTTGTTCTGGATTCTTTTGACAGTGGCTGACTAGTAACGTTCAGAGTGAGGAGCAGGTTTCCCTTAGTTTCCCTGCAGTGCAGTGTCTTTAAAGGCTGTTGTCAAAGCTGTGGCCTTCACAACAGACTAGTGCACACAGTACAACATCTAGCCACCAACATGCAAAGACCAGGTTGAAGCTCACTTTTAACTTCCATCCCTGCATTTTCTTGAAAGGAGATAAAGCAAATTTATCTCGTTCAGATTGCTGTCATTTTATAGCCGTCATGATCAGTGTCTGAGATTCTTGCAGGGACTTACAGTTCAGTTTGGAGTGTGTTTTGCCTTTCAAAGCTTTTTAGACGTGTGCCAACGTGATTCTTAAAACTCTTTTGCAGGCAGTTAATAGACTGAAGTCATTTTGTTTTCTTATCACAGTCCCTCTTTTTAAAAAAAATCATATAATTAAAGAGGTCTGTCTGCCTGCAGGTGATGCGGGTTTATGATCTGCCATCAAGTCATGGCATATTGTGAATCTTACACGATAGGCATAATGTAATTGGGACACTCATCCTGGAAATGAGAAAAGAAAATTATTCACATTAAGAAATCCTGACCAAGGCAGTAATAAAAAACAAGCATAAATTCTGTCCATGACAGAAGATAATTAAAATTCTGTGAGTAAACTCAAAGACAGCACACTGAGTTGGAACCACACTTAAGCCCGTAAGTCATGGGAGCAGAAATAGACAGTTCAGCCCATCAAGGCTGCACTGCCATTCAATGATACAGAGTTATGCAGCATAGAAACCGACCATTTGGTCTAACTCCTGTACACTGACCATATATCCTGAGCTAATCTAGTCCCATTTACCAGCATTTGGCCCATATCTGTCTTTCAACCCTTCCTATTCATGTACCCATCCAGATGCCTTTCAAATGTTGTAATTGTAGTGGCTTCCACCACCCCCGAGGCAGATCGTTCCATATGTGCACCACCTTCTGTGCGAAAAAGTTGCCCTCAGGTCCTTTTTTAAATTTTTTTCCCTTGCGTCTTAAACCTAGATGGAGTCCCTACCCTGAGAAAAAGACCTTCATTATGGCTGAATTGTTAATCCTTGACTCCTCCACCTTTTTCCATCACACTCGATTCCTTTTACTGATTTAAAATTTTGTCTATTGCAGCCTTAAATGTACTTAACAACCCACCTTTGACAGCCCTCTAGTAAAGAATTCCACGGATTTGCTACCCTCAGAGGAGAAATTCCTCCTTGTCTCTGTCTTAAATGGTTAGACCCTTCTGAGATAATGCCATTTGGTCCTAGACTCTCCTGCAAGACGAAACCACTTACCCACATCTGTCCTGTCATAGAATCATAGAGTCCCTACACTGTGGGAACAGGACCTTCAGCTCAAGTCCACACTGACCCTCAGAGCATCCAACCCAGACCCATCCCTATATAACCCACCTCATCTACACATCCCTGAACACTACGGGCAATTTAGCATGGGAATATCCACCTAATCTGTGCATCTGTGGACTGAGAGAGGAAACCAGAGCACCCAGAGAAAATCCACACTGATGGGGAGAATGCGCAAACCTCACATAGACAGCTGCCCGAGGGTGAAATTGGACCCGGGTCCCTGGCGCTGTGAGGTAGTGATGCTAACTACTGAGCCACCATGCTGCCCCAAAGTCTACTAAAAATCTTACATGTTTAAGTAAAGTCGCCCCTCAATCTTCTATTTTCCAATGAGAACTGTTCCAACCTATTCAATCTGTCCTTGTAAGACACTTCCTCCGTACTTGGAATCACCCTGGTGAGCCTTCTCTGGATTGCCTGTCTTTCCTTAGATGAAGGGCCCAAAATTGTTCACAGTATTTCATCTCTGGTCTAACTACAACATCTTGTCAAGTTTTAGCAAGACCTCCCCACATTCATGCTCCGTTCCTTTTGAAATGAAGGTCAATTTGACTTCCCTTATACTCATTGAACTTGGATGCAAGCTTCTTGTGATTGATGGATGGGGACACCTGAGTCCCTCTGTTCTGCGGCTTTTAGTGCAGGCTCTGCTGGCCAAGTGAAAAGGTATTGGTCTTGTAACCCAGAAATCGTGAGTTCAATCCCCACCCATGCCTAGCAGCACATTGAGGTTGGCACGATGGCTCAATGGTTAGCAATGCTGCCTCACAGTGGCAGCCACCCAGGTTCAGTTCCACTCTTGGGTGACTGTGTGTGGTGTTTTCACATCCTTCCCGTATTTGAGTGGGTTTCCTCTGGGTGTTCCAGTTTTTCCTCTGATCCATAGATGTGCAGGGTAGGTGGATTGGCCATGCTAAATTGCCCACAGTGCCCAGGGATGTTTAGGTTAGGTGGGTTACACGTGGGGAAATGCAGAGGTAGGAGAATGGGTCTGGGTTCCATGCTCTTCGGACGGGCAGTGTGGGCTCATTGGGCCGAACGGCCTGTTTTCACGCTATACAGACTCCATAACTATGACTTTTTGCAGTGTTGACACCATCCTTTAGGCTTTTTCTTAGTATGGTTGACTGTTCCAACAAAACCCAGGACACCCCAGATGTTCTGATAAGCCTTCCACTTTCATTCCTTTGTGCTCCAGATCTGCTCCTGATCCTCTCTTCGTGCCCCAGGCCATACCCCACATCTTGGTGCACCCCCTCACAAGCCACATCATCTCTCTCACTGAGCTGTTGAACTCTGGGCACAGCTGACTTCAGACACAGCTGGAGAAAGCCACCAATTTCATGTCTATTTTAAATTATTGTGAATGACCATGCACTGCTCATTGCTTTGTTACAGTCTGACTTAAGAAGAGAATATTTTACATTGATGAAGATTCATCACTTGCCAACATGTTACAACTTAATAACGTGAGGGTTATCGCCCTATGAGCGTGCTGCTGACTTAATCTCTACGTTAGTATTGGTCAGCAGAAAAGCAAAGTTTCCATTCCCACCTAATTCAATCACTCTGCCCACCGTACTTCCTGCTCACAGCAGCTGCCATGAACTACCTTTTCTGTTTCATTTTTTGACTGAAATTTCTTCACCAGTGTTGGGCCTAGAACAGGCTCTGGTGGGCTAGCAGTTAAAGCTGGTGCAACTTGTTAAGCAGGCTTGTTACTGACGGTACCAGTGTTTAGGATGAAAGTGTCAGGATAGAAAATGCCATTTGTGTTTTCGTCCATCCTAGTTATTCTGAAACTGAGTAGCTAACCTGAACACTGCTTACAGTAACTAAACTATTTTGAATTTTCAACAGGAACCTGAACCTGAATGCACCTTTGAAGACCTATTAAAAGATTTGAAGATGTGGTGTGCTTACATGCTATTATGTAAGATAAGAAAATGAATGAAATGACGACATTGAACAGTGAGATCTGCCTGGGAGTTTGTGAACCCGCTATACCTAGGTTTAAATTTAAAAATTCAGTGGGGAGATGGTGGTTTAGGGGTAATCTAAACGGATGTATTGTGTTCTGGGGTCAAGGTTCAAAGTGCATGATGGCAGATGGTGAAGTTTGAGTTCTCCAAAAATTTGGAATTAAAAGCTAGTCTAGTAGTAGCAATCAAACCATTGTCAATTGTTGTAAAGACAATTCTGGTTCACGAAAGTACTTTTAGAGAAGAACATTTGCCCTCATTTCCTGGTCTGGTCCACATGTGATTCCAGCCCCTCAACAACGCGCTTGGCTCTGAGTTTCGTAAATGAGTCAGTCTGTTACTGTTTAAAGTGTTAATGATTCCTGCAAGTTACCAGTCAATGCCAAGTAAGGCAGTTCCTCACCATTAATGTTTTACGGTTGAGAATAGCTATTCATTTTAAAACTCCAACTACACTTTGCATGTGGGAAAATATCAGCTGGTTAATTTTGTTTTTGCTTGAAACCTTTTTCCCACCTTTACATATCTTCAAATCTTTTAATAGGTCTTCAAAGGTGCGTTCAGGTTCCTGTTGAAAATTCAAAATATTTTAGTTACTGTAATCAGTGTTCTGGTTAACTACTCAGTTTCAGAATAATTAGGATGGACAACAACACAAATGGCATTTTCTGTGGTGCCCACATCCTTTGTACAAATAAAAAAAAATCCATTTGGAACATTCTTTTGCAATTCATTGATTTACAATGACAAAGGTTTCTGATTATGAATATGGAGGAAAGTCAAAACTCCAGCATGCAGTCTCTCCAGATTGTGTTTTTACAAAGTTTGCTACAATCTTCAAGAACCACAATTTTTTTTTTCTTAAGGAGTTGATAGCTGAGAGCATGGGTGACGAACCAAAGGGAATCTTGGCTACACAGTTTAAGAGGACAAGCAAATTCCTTACACATCCAGTCTTCAACAGGTTCGTGAGAAGTCTTGTCCTAAGATTGCAGCTTAATCGAGTAAATTGAGGCTGCCTTGTACATGTACAGTTAAATAAGTTATAATCAGCACACTTGTCACAATTTGTGAATGTCAGTCTTTTCCTTGTTGAGGTATTTGTGATACACTCCAAGTTACCAGTCAATGAAAATAAGACACTTCTTGACCAGCAATGTTCTATGGTTGAGGAATATCTAATTATTTTAAAACTTCTACTACATTCTTTTTGAGTGAGAATATATCAAGTGGTTAATTTGTTTTAGCTTGAAGCCCTTTTCCCACCTTACCAAATTATTTTCAGATCTTTTACTGAATCTTCAAAGGTGCATTCAGGTTCCTTTAGAAAATTCATGGGATTTTATTTACTGTTACTGTAGAATTTACAGCACAGAAGAGGCCTGTTGCCCCATACTGATTCTTTTAAAAGCTATCTAGTTAGGCCCCCTGCCATGTTATTCTGTTTGGCCCTTCAGATCTCTCTTTTTTTTTTCCCCTCAAGAATGAATCCAGATCTCTCTGAAAGTGTCCATTAAATCTGTTTCCAGCATTCTCCAAGCAATACAGAACACAACTTCATAGACCACAAATTCTCATTTTTCCCCTCTGGATATTTTTGCCAGTTGTTAAATCTGTTTGTTTTCTTGTCAACAATCAGTTAGAATAGATCAGAAGACAGGAGCAGAAATAAGCTATTTTGATCATTGAGTTCACTTTGTCATTGATTGAGATCATGCCTGATCTGATCACCCTCAATTCCACTAACCTGCCTTTTCTGTATAACTCGTGCTTCTCTCATTGATTAAAAATCTATCTGACTCAGCCTTGAATATATTTAATGAGCCAAACACTACAGCCTTCTGCAGTAAAGAATTCCGCAGATTTAATACCCTCTGAAAGGAGCAACTACCCTTCACCTCCATCTTAGAAGGGTGCCTCTTTCCTTTTGAGGTTATGCCCTGTGGTCCTAGACTCTCCCACAAGAGTAACAACCTTTCTAGCCCCTGAGAATGTTGTCTGTTTCAGTCAGTGTTCTTTTTATTCTTCTAAACTCCAATGAGTACTGTTACAATCTACTCGACCTCTCCTCATAAAATAGCCCCTCCATGCTCAGGATTAATCCACTCGACCTTCTCCAGACTACTTCCACTGCCAGTATATATCTCTTTTGAAAAGGAGACCTAAACAGGTATTCTAGTTGTGATCTAACTTATGCTTTGTATATTTTTAGCAAAATCTTCCTACTTCCATGCTCCATTCCCATTGAAATAAAGGCCCACATTCCATTTACCCTACCTAAAATTAGATGCTAGCTTTTCTGTAATTTGTGCATGTGGACTCCCAAGTGGCTCAGTTCCATGATTTTCTGCAGTCTTTTTCCATTTAAATAATATGATCTCTATCCTTCCTACTGAACCACATAGCTTTAGATTTTCCCATATAATGATCCATCTACTAAGTTTTTTTACTCATTCACAAAGCCTGTCTATATCCTTACAGACTCTGTGTCATTCTCTCCTCTTACCTTCCTACCTATTTTGGGTCATTCATAAACTTAGCTACAGTATATTCACTTTTCTCCTCAAAGTCATTAATGTGCAGTATAAATAATAGTGACCCCAGCACTGATCCCTGTGACACTCTGCTAGTTACAGATTGCCATTCTGAAAATGGTCTCCTTGTTCCAACTCTGTCTTCCATTAGTAAGCCACACCCCTATCCATGCTACCTCTAACACATGGGGATCTTGCCATTCCAAGAAGCATAATACGTGGTATCTTTTTATGAAATCCGTTCTGAAAATCCAAATATATCACATCTACTGCTTTCCCTTTATCCAATTTATTACCTCTTTATTGAATTAGCTTTATTGTCATGTACTCAAATAAGAACAGTGAAAAGCTTATAAGTTGCTACCTTGGTACCTGCTACAGTGGTACCAAGGTATAATCTTTAGTTACAGAATAGAAAAGTTAAAGTTACATCGCAGCAGTGCAATGCACAGCATGACCACAGGTCAGAAAAAACAAGAAGTGAAGTTAAAAAGACCACCTTGCAGTCCGTCTTCAAAAACTCTCCATGGCAGACCAGCGCAGGGAGTCTCCATGTTGTTTGACCACAGGCTACCACCACGTCCCGCACTGAGCTTCAGAGGCTGGGAATTGGAGGCCGGAGCCAGGTGTCTGAGGTCAAGAGAAGTTGTGGGGGGGGGAGTCCAGGGGAAACAAAGAAAAAGAATTGGGGGAACAGAGGAGCTCTGGCTGGAGTGTTCAGCTCTGCCACCGTGTTACCGGAGTTAGTTTCTCCCCTTCAATCCTTGACATCCACTGTCACAATTTTGAATATTTCTGTCAAATCTCCCCTTTATCGTCTTTTTTAAAATTTCATTTCTCCCCATGACAATACCTTGACCAATCAGAGACTGTATGCCTGATCTGAATTTCATTAGCTAACTATGATTGACAGTTCAGAGTTTCAGCTATATCTCTCTGCCACAATGAACCAACCAATCAATTGCCTGTTCTCATGCTATGTGAGTTGATACCCCTTTCTTAAATCTTTTGCTTGCATAACAGTTATGATGACTGTTAAAAATGAAATGTTTTTAACACATCTCTCTCAAATGCACTATCCTAAAATTATAAGAATTATCCAAATGTGTCTAGTTTTTTCCACATAACAAATGTCCCTTTCATGGTACGTTCCACTTGTGATAAAATTTTAATGTTATTTGGTTACATTTTTACCTATCTGGAACTACTTATGTATATCATGTTATTACGGTCTGAGATAATAAAGTTAGGCAGGGAACCAGCTCGTCACTTCATCTTGTAATTGTCTGGTGTGCTGTATGAGTGAAGTAACAAAAGTCAAATGTAATTTTACTTCCTTAAACCAAATGCCATCTTGTAACATAATTTTAATCTTAGTTATCAAACTTGATATTTGGTTAATATTTTTAAAATTTTGTACATACTCATGTTTTGAGCACTTCATTTGTTAACTTATATGTTTTAGTTATCATTCCGAAACGAATATTGTCCGGTACATGAAGAAATTAGAAAATAAAGATATTTCTCTCGTTCACAGCATGATTCCACTGGTGGGTGATAGTTATTTTCAATTTTCTTCCTACTTTAATATGTAGCTTTAGTGGTAGCACATTACACTTTTCTTTCCCTCTGTTTGAACTAGGGGTCTTGCACAATGAAGCTGAACAGTTCCTCAGAACTCACGGTAAGTGTGGCTTATTCGTTACGTCACCTTCAGCTACAAAATTGACATATCTTTATTTCCTGAAATTGAGTATAACGTGAACTGTTTGTGTAATCAGCATGTAATGTGGCTGCTGCCTATTCAGGAGGGCAGATTAAATCTGCGTTTGAGAGATTGCACTTATGAGAGTGCTTTTGCTGCAAAAGTAAAGACGTGCACCCGCAGCATTGGCTCTCCAGCCACATATTTAGACTCAGTAATTTGGCTGCACAGGCACTAAGCACATAAGTGCCCAAGAAGTAAGCAAAATGTACCAGTTATTTGGTGGCAGTACATGCTTGTCAAGCAGATAAGGACAGACTACATTGAATATGTCAGAAACACATTTTGCAGTTCTCAGAAAGGGTCACTAGACCAAAACATTAACTGATTTTTCTTAACAGATGCTGCCAAACTTGCTGAGCTTTTCTAGAAACTTCTGTTTTTGCACAATGCCTATTTTAAGGCCCAGTTGCTAGACTGGTTTAACTGCCTTGAGGCAGTTAGTACCAACTGAATACAACCAGTTCAGCACGAGTTGAAGCCAAACAGTGTTCTTTACAGAACTGTGTCCCTAGGCTGGGGCAAGAGCACCAGATCCCGTGATTTCAGTGGCTATATGCTGGGACCATAGCATCTGGGAGGACCTAAAAACCAGGCTGTAGGTGACCTTTGGCTGAGAGTAACATTCTCGTGACTCTCTGTTCCGTTTCATTCGAAGGCTGCAAGGCATCATTCACGCAAATGATCTTCACGAAGACTTCTGGGGGTGGATAGAGCACAATATGATTTTCCCAGACCCCCACTGTCACCCCCTCCTCCTTAGGACAGCTCTGGATCCTTAAATAGAAGTTTTAAAAATATTCCGTATCTGAATATGCTCAAAGGATACTGTCTGCCCATCATGAACTGTACCTGCACAAGCCCTGGATAGAGCTTTCTTCTCACCCGTTCCTAACCTCCTAGTTTGTCAGCACATCTGCACATTGAAGATTGAATAGCCCATTGTGTAGTTACAATAAAGAGCCAAAATCTCTCCAATGGAACCAAATCTCCAACCAAATCTCTTGAGTGAACTTTTATGAAGTGGCTTCAAAATTAAAGCCAAAGATTATAAAATCCATTCTAAATATTGAGAAATTAGTCTGAATATCATTAGAATGCAACCTCTTAAGTAGCAATGTGTTGCCACATAATCCTAGTTAATTGATTGTTTGTATTTTGAAAATTACGTAGATGTCGATCACTTTCATGAATGAATGTTGTGTTTCCCCTTTCTCCTGGCTCCCCATGCTTTCTTTGCAGCCCATCACTTGGCTTGAATTTGGGAATGTGCATCCTTTTGTACCTCTTGATCAGGCGCAAGGATACCAGCAGTTATTCCAGGAACTGGAACGGGACTTGTGCGAAATCACTGGATACGACAAAATCTCTTTCCAGCCGAATAGGTTGGCCTACAATGTTTTCATATTCTACCTTTTATTAAGATTCCAGTATTTGCTTTAGTCCCAGTACAGTAAACACCTCAACAGGGTGGTTGTAAACCAGAGCAACCCTGCCTTGACACTCTGTGGCACTCTGACCTGATTCTGGAGCTGTCATACAATAGGCGGCCTGGCATCGGTCTGCTATCCCTTCAAGGGCAAAGATGCCACCTGCAGGAGCTGCCAACCAATTGGAGAGGCCACCGCTGGGACTGCACCTCAGCAGGAGCAGCAAGGTGGAGCAGACTTGAGGAGCCAGATGGAGTGGGGTTGAGCTCAGAGATTGGTCAGGCGTGGTAGATGGGGAGGTAATTGGCATCATTAGTGAGGGTGCAGTGTGGTGCTTCCATTGGTTGCTCTTGCTGCCGAGTCTGCCATCCTTTACTTTAATGTGTCCTCACCGAGGAAGAAGCCCTGCCAGTGGCTTTTTCACAATTTCAATTGCTGTATAGTGGGAAGATCAACCTTCACATTTCCCTGACCCTAGCTCAATCATGTTTTCAGTAGGATGAAAGGTTTCAATCCTTGTTTATTTATTCTAAAGCACCCTGATATAAGCAGCCTTACTACACATCCCCATGGACATGAGTCAATTCAACAAAAACGTAGCTAATTAGTTTTGTTAATCTCTAATTGGAAATTAATAGCAAATTAGGTTGAAAGTTGAAACCCTTCAATCTGGACGCTGAAGATCACTGACTCTTGCTAGGTTACACTTGCTTTGGCTCACTTGCTTGTACCTACAGTAAACATCACGTTAAGCCTCATGGGATCAACAACAATCTATATTTATAAAACACCTTTCATATTGTAAAGTCTCTCAATGTGATTCACAGGATCATTATCAAACGAAAGTTTCTGCTAATCCACATAAATATTTAGAATGAACGCTTGATCAAATAGATTGAAGGTGGTCCTTCAAGCGAAAGAGGGAGAGAGGCGTGGAAAGGTTTAGGGAGAGAAAACCCAGACGTAAGCAGCTGAAAACGTTTCAGTCAGCTTGTTTAACCCCTGGCAACACTTGAGCCAGAATTGGAAGAGCACACATACATGATATGTTGGAGGAGATTACAGATTTGAGAGGGCCAAAGCTGTGGAGGGATTTGTAAACAAGAATGATAATTTAAAATTGTGATTTTACTTAATGCAAGCTAAGGTGGGTCAGAAATCACATGTGATGGGTGAACAGGATTTGGTGCAAATTAGAATGCTAACAGGAGGGTGTTGGATAGCCTCTAGTTTAGAGGGTGGAATGTGGGACACCAGCCAAAAATACATGAGAATAGTCAATGTCATGATTGTAACAATGTCAGCCTGTCGGACCTCCATAGAATAGAAGCACCCTGATTAGGGCTGTTAATCTGGCCTAATCAGGGTGCCCGGGCTGACATATGAAACGGGTGCCTGATTTTGAGGCAGTGCCATAGTCAAGGATTGTTCATGTCGAAGTAGAAGGTGACTTGGTGATGGGATACTGGTGTTATTAGTAGTGGAACAGCCAGGTGGCATAGTGGTTAACACTGCTGCCTCACAGCGCTAGGGGTTCAGGTTCAACTCCCACCTCGAGTGACCATCTTTGTGGAGTTTGCATGTTCTCCCATGTCTGTATGCGTGCTCTTTTCCTTCCACATTCCAAATCTGTGCAGGTTAGGTGGATTGGCCAAGCTAAATTGCTCATTGTGTTCAGGGATGTGTAAGTTAGTTGGATGGGCCATGGGAAATGCAGGGCTACAGGGGAAGAACATAGAACATTACAGCACAGTACAGGCCCTTCGGCCCTCGACGTTTGGGCTGACCTGTCATACCGATCTGAAGCCCATCTAACTTACACTATTCCATGTACGTCCATATGCTTGTCCAATGACGACTTAAATGTACTTAGAGTTGGCGAATCTACTACCATTACAGGCAAAGCATTCCATACCCTTACTACTCTCTGAGTAAAGAAACTACCTCTGACATCTGTCCTATATCTTTCACCCCTCCATTTAAAGCTATGCCCCCTCGTGCTCACCGTCACCACCCTAGGAAAAAGGCTCTCCCTATCCACCCTGTCTAACCCTCTGATTATTTTATATGTTTCAATTAAGTCACCTGTCAACCTTCTTCTCTCTAATGAAAACAGCCTCAAGTCCCTCAGCCTTTCCTCGTAAGACCTTCCCTCCATACCAGGCAACATCCTAGTAAATCTCCTCTGCACCCTTTCCAAAGCTTCCACATCCTTCTTATAATGCGGTGACCAGAACTGTACACAGTACTCCAAGTGCGGCCGCACCAGAGTTTTGTACAGCTGCAGCATAACCTCTTGGTTCTGGAACTCGATCCCTCTATTAATAAAAGCTAAAACACTGTATGCCTTCTTAACAACCCTGTCAACCTGGGTGGCAACTTTCAAGGATCTGTGTGCATGGACACTGAGATCTCTCTGTTCATCTACACTACTAAGAATCTTACCATTAGCCCAGTACTTTGCCTTTCGGTTACTCCTACCAAAGTGCATCACCTCACACTTGTCTGCATTAAACTCCATTTGCCACCTCTCAGCCCAGGTCTGCAGCTTATCTATGTCTCTCTGCACCCTACAGCATCCTTCGTCACTATCCACAACTCCACCGACCTTAGTGTCGTCTGCAAATTTACCAACCCATCCTTCTACACCCTCATCCAGGTCATTTATAAAAATGACAAACAGCAGTGGACCCAACACCGACCCTTTCGGTACACCACTAGTAACTGGTCTCCAGGATGAACATTTCCCATCAACTACCACCCTCTGTTTTCTTTCAGCAAGCCAATTTCTGATCCAAACTACTATAGCTCCCACAATTCCATTCCTCCGCTTTTTGTACAATAGCCTATTGTGGGGAACCTTATCGAACGCCTTGCTGAAATCCATATACACCACACCAACCAGTTTACTCTCCTCTACCTGTTTGCTCACCTTCTCAAAGAACTCAATAAGGTTTGTGAGGCACGACCTTCCCTTCACAAAACCGTGCTGACTATCCCTAATCAATTTATTCTTTTCTAGATGATTATAAATCCTATCCCTTATAACCTTTTCCAACACTTTACCAACAACCAAGGTAAGGCTCACTGGTCTATAATTACCAGGGTTGTCTCTACTCACCCTCTTGAACAGGGGAACCACATTTGCTATCCTCCAGTCATCTGGCACTATTCCTGTAGACAATGATGAGTTAAAGATCAATACCAAAGGCTCGGCAATCTCCTCCCTGGCTTCCCAGAGGATCTGAGGATAAATCCCATCCGGCCCAGGGGACTTATCTATCATCAACCTCTGAAGGATTTCTCAAACCTCTTCCTTGTGAACCTCAATCCCACCTAGTCTAGTAGCCTGTATCTCACTATTATCGTCGACAACATTGTTGTTTTCTAGAGTGAATACTGTTGAAAAATATTCATTTAGCGCTTCCCTATCTCATCTGACTCCACACACAACTTACCACTACTATCCTTGATTGGGCCTAATCTTACTTTCGTCACTCTTTTATTCCTTAAATACCTATAGAAAGCCTTAGGGTTTACCCTGATCCTATCTGCCAACAACTTCTCATGTCTCCTCCTGGCTCTTCTGACCTCTCTCTTTAGGTCTTTCCTGGCTACCTCGTAGCCCTCAAGTGCCCTAACTGAGCCTTCACATCTCATCCTAACATAAGCCGCCTTCTTCCTCTTGACCAGAGATTCCACCTCCTTCGTAAACCACCGCTCGCGCACTCTACAGCTTCCTCCCTGCCTGACAGGTACATACTTAACTAGGACACACAGGAGCTTTTCCTTGAATAAGCTCCACATTTCTAATGTGCCCATCCCCTGCAGTTTCCTTCCCCATCCTATGCTCCCTAAATCTTGCCTAATCTCATGGTAATTGCCTTTCCCCCAGCTATAACTCTTGCCCAGTGGTATACACCTCTCCCTTTCCATCACTAAAGTAAACAAACAGAATTGTGATCGCTATCACCAAAGTGCTCACCTACTTCCAAATCTAACACCTGGCCAGGCTCATTACCCAGTACCAAATCTAATGTGGCTTCGCCCCTTGATGGCCTATCTACATACTGTGTCAGGAAGCCCTCCTGCACACACTGGACAAAAACTGACCCATCTATAGTACTCGAACTATAGTGTTCCCAGTCAATATTTGGAAAGTTGAAGTCCCCCATGACAACTACCCTGTCTCTCTCACTCCTATCGAGAATCATCTTTGCTATCCGTTCCTCTACTTGGGGAATGGGGATAGATCTGGGTGGGATACTGTTTAGAGGGGCGGTGTGGACCTGTTGGGCAAATTGTAGAGAATGAGCCCAATATGTGGAAAGAATGTATTATTTTTTCCTAGCAAATGACATTGTGTGGCAACAGTATGAAAAATGAATAATTCTCCAGACAACCTGTGGACCTGCAGTTTTTTTTTGTCTGTCATTAGGAGCTTTACTTTCTCTGAAGCACCAGATACTAAAACTTTTCAAGAATTGACTGACGTAGTTAAGTAATATTACAACCCCAAACTTACTCTACTTCTGAGATACTATCACTTTTACATGGCAATTTGAGAACCAGGAGAATCTGTATCAGGGTTTTGGACTAGGTTAAAAGGACTGGCAGTGTCCTGTGAATTTGATTTAATTCTTAATACAATACTTGGAGACCATCTAGTATGTGAGATTTAATGATGTAAATATTCAAAAACACAAGCTGACTGAAGCCCAACTGGATTTCAAACAGGCACTATAACTGGCTTTGCCATTGTAAAACATGGCAAGTGAAGCGTACAGATTGCAAGGTGTTCCAATGCTTGTGGATACCCTCACCAGTCCAACTGAGTTTGAAGAACACTACTTGAGTGCAGGGAATTACATAGCTTCACTCGGGTCATGTCCTGAAGAAATCAACTCTAGGCCAGCCCACAGCAAAACCTCAAAACAAAGCCAAACCTTGGCCGAATGGTTAAAATTTTCTTCAGAGCCCTGGCCAGCAAGCCATTGTTGCTGCTATGTGGACTCAAGACAGCAAAAGAGTCATACTAGACCTAAATTGAGTGAGAACTCAGAGGCCAGTATCCAGGAGAGTTCATAACCTGCAAAATACAGTTACATATGATTTGGAACAGTTAACTTGCTTAGCAACATCAAAATCAGAACCAGTCAAGACAAATGTTTGGGTAAATAGTGATCTGGTTCTAATGGAGGTTGATGCTGCCGTGGCTGTTTCAGTGATTGCAGAACCAGTCTTTAACAAAACTTGCCATGGACCCCAGCGCTTAACTTTGTGCAAGGCCTCAGCTAAGCTGAGAACCTATACTGGGCAACCCTTAAGGGTTAAGGTACAACTTCCATTCAGGTCTCTTAGGAGAAGCAGCTGATTCAGTTACCAGTGATTGTAATAAAAGATTCAGGCCCATGGGGCAAAATTGGTTGGAAGGGATTCATCTGGATTGGTTCAACATTTTTCAGGTAGTAAATGGCTGCTTGAGTGAAGTCCTAATTAAATGCCTTCCAGGAAAGTCCAGGGACTATCAGGAGCCAAGGCCACCTTGCATGGTGACCAGGAAACAATTCTACGATTCTGTAAGGCTTGCCCAGTGTCATTTGCCTTATGGGTACAAGCAGATGCAGAAATCAAAAGACTGCAAAGTGAAGAAATTATCAAACCAGTCTAATTCGTGGAATGGGCAGCATTGGTCGCATTGATTTTGAAGTCCAATGGGTCAGTTTGCTTTTGTGGGCATTTTAAACAAATGGTAAACCATTTCTCACAGCTCAAAATACCCAGCCCCTCAAATAGAGGATTTACAAGCAAAGCTGGCAGGGGGGGTGCTGCCCTTCACAGTGGGACAAGAGCCATGTGCACTTGCAATTGTGTTTAGACCGGGATTCCCAAGTGTACGCTGCAATTAATACTATAAGAGCATCTACCAATATAGGAGACTGACAACACCCCAAATGGCAGTCTGTTCAAAATTTCAGCAGTGAATAGAGAATATTTTGCAAGGTTTACCTCAGGTCACCATTTACTGGATGACATCTGAGTAACAGGGAAATCTAACAAGGACCACTTAGAGAAATTAGATATAAATTTAAGGCACTTTTTCCAAGGCAGGCATATGCCTAGAAAGGGAAAAATATGTTTTCCAGCTGCACTCCCCCTTGTGGGATTTATTTGGGCTGCAGATTCAACAAGACTGGGTTACACCCTTTTAGAAGATAAAGTAAGGCTGATCAAAGGTGCCCTGGCTCCATCTTCTGTCGAGGAGCTTAGGTTATTTCTTGGGCTGGTAAGTTATTATGGAAGTTTCATACACAACCTGACATATATCCTGGCACCATTGCATCAGCTCCAAAACATGGGTAGTCTTGGAAATGATCACATAGACAAGCCCTAACTTTCAGTGAAGTAAAGACAATGCTAACATTCTCTAAGGTGTTGACACATGATGATCCCAAGAAATATCTAATATTGACATACCATGCCTCCTTGTATGGCTGCTGAGTGATACTAGCTCATAGATGGAGAAGAATGCCCAAAAGCTTATGTATCCAGCAATCTTGTTAATGCTGTGGGCAAATCTGCCCAAATAGAAAAAGAGGGATTGGCTGTAATATGTAGGGTCAGGAGGTTCCACAAGTAACTTTAAAGAGGAGCAGGCAGTGTCACCCATAGCTTCAGGCCACATTTAGCAGTGGGCTATAATATTAGATGAGTATAATTATACATTGGAACACTGTCCAAGAGGCCAAGTAACGAATGTGGATGCATTCACCTGCCCCCCCCATTATCAGAGACACCATCAGTGGTACCCCAATGGAAGAGCCTAATGATATCAAATTTTCTGGACATGCTTCCAGTCACAGCTAACAATATCAGTCTTTGGACACAGAAAGATCCAGTCCTTTCCAAATTGAAGCACCTGATTTTGAAGGGAGAAGGCAAAAGGCCATCACAAGATTTGAAACCTTTTTAGGCCCAGAAAGGACCAGCTCATGGTAGAGGACGGCATATTGTGGGGAGTAAGAGTGTTTTTCCTGAGCAAATGTCATCACCAGATACTGGCTAAACTCCTCCAAGGCCAGCTAGGGTTCTCCAAAATCAAGATGTTGGCGAGAAGTTATGCCTGGTGGCCAGACATAGATGCAGATGTAGCTGCGTTGGTGGGGCAGTGCCCAGAGTGCCAACAATGACAAAAATTACTGCCAACAGCACCCCCTCCCCCCACATTCATGAGAATGGATGGGTGAACCTTGGACTCAAGTGCATATTGACTGTGCAGAAACTTTTCAAGTGTTCAATGTCATTGTGGATGCCCGCTGAAAATGGATGGATAGGCAGAGCCCATTCATCAAACACTGCGACAAAAAAACTGCATGAATCTTTTGCAGTGCACAGAGTCCCGCAAATGTTTGTCACAGATAACAAGCCATCATTAATCAGTAAGGAATTCGGTTATTTCTTAAAGTGGAATGGATTCTACATGTAAGGTCAGCTCCCCATCACTCATCTTTCAATGACCTGGTAGAAACAGTGGTTCAAACTTTGAAGGCTGGACTGAAGAAATGGCTCACAGCATCTCTTGGTACAAACTGTCACTTCTTGTTTGACAATAGGACCACCCCTCATGCAACTACATGGATGGTGTTGGCAGAGTTGCTAAAGAATAGTAGATTCTGTACCACTTTAAGGCTAATGTTCCTGAATCTTGTGGGGAGGCTGAAACATCATCAGAGACTACACTGCCTGACACAAGACTCTGTCAAGTGAGAGAGACAGTTTGAGACAGAGAACGATGTTTGGTGTAAGAAACGTGAAATGGCCTGGCATGGGTCAGAGGCATGTTTGATGTGAGGTCAGGACCGGTGACACACACAGTTTGGATAGGTGTGATACTCCTGAATAAGAATGTAGACCGTACGAAAGCCGCAAATTCTCAAATGGTGTAGGAACAGAGTGTGCCCTGCCCTTCAAAACCTTTCGAAATGCTGGCGGAACCCGTGGGTTCACCCCCCTCTGCCAATGTTGTCAAGTCCTCTGATTCAGGGACGAACATGTTGGAAGTAGCCGCTTTGCTGTTGCTGCTGGAAAAAGCAAGTGAAATTTTAGCAAGACACTCCTGGCCAAGAGTTGAGTTCCCATGTGGTATATGCTGGCCATGTCAGTTGACAAGCCAGAGGAACCTGTTCTGGTGCTAAGATGCCCCAGGAGCCTCTCCAAGAAGAAAGACCGGCCTATGTCTGCTGGCTCAGGAGGAGGACCATAGTGATTGTAATGAGGTCAGCCAGCAGAGTTCCCTGATTGCATCAGTTTAACAGCCCCAAGCAGGGAGTCCCGGTTGACACACAAAAAGGTTGAATGTCCGAGACACTGACACTCTGATGTCTGATTCATAGAACATAGAACAGTCAAGCACAGTACAGGCCCTTCAGCCCATGATGTTGTGCCAAACTTTTATCCAAATCCTATGGTCTATCTAACCTCCACTACTACCTTATACTATCACCCATGTGCCTACCTAATAGCCGCTTAAATGACCCTAATGAGGCCGACTTCACTACCTCCCTGGCAATGCATTCCATGCCCCACGCCCAACTCTGCATGAGGTAGTACTAAAATCAAGGATTTTTCATGCCTAAACAAAAGGAGACTTGGTAATGGGATACCAGCTTCTGTGGAGTTACTTTTAGTCAAGTCTCCAGGTGATGAAGAAAAATTCAAGCAGCAGGCAAGCTGAGGACAGAGTGGAATTGGGTGATGTTAGTGAAGTCTTCTCATTGCTTAGCTGGAGAACTTTGTTTATTCAGTAATAGACATGCGCAAGCTGTCTTACAATTCTGAAAAGGTAGTGAGGCCTAGAGAGGTAATGGTATGGAAGAGCTGGATGTTTTCAGTGTATGTTTGCAAACTGATGCTACATTCATTGCATAATGTTGTTGTGGGGGCTGGTATGGTACATCATGCAGATAAGATATTAGTGTCAACATGGGTGACACAAGGGATAACGGTGTAGGAGCAGGAAGAGAAGCTATCTCAGGTCATTCTCTGACTGTGATCAGATAAACAACAATAGCATCTTGTGAGAAGTCACAGCCAGTTCTGGTTGAAGCTAGCGAGATGTTAGAGGACAGTGTGTTGATTGTGGCAAAGGTTGCCCAACAGATTCGGAGCAATGAGGAGAAGCTTTATAGCAGTAACGTTTGTAATACTGATTTTGGAAAGTCCCAGGGCTTTGGCAGAGGCTGAAATCTGAGTGGAGGGAGTCAAAAATGGAGTTACTGGGAATGGTTTATTTTTGGGAGGGAGTGGTGATCAGTAAGACTACAAGATTTTATAGAGGAAAGGGAGGTTGAAAATCGGGTCACAGCTTGAAACAGTTGCCCTATGAGGGGTAAGGTAAAAATGCAGATTTGAAGGAAAAGGGGCCAGTAGCTGAGGAGTAGAGCTATTAGCAATTTTGACGACCGTAGACTGCCTAGAAGAAAAGTTGTCAGCTCTGCAATTCTGGGGAGTAGCTTTGAGAAAGCGGAAAGTGAGTCTCCTGAACAAGATGAGCTCAGAAGGACAAAGGGGAGGAAGGAAAAAAATCTGGAGGAGTGAGAGCCGCCTTAAGAGAGGACTTGATTCAGTGAGCAAGGGGGAGAGGGGTGAAACAGGTAGCTGGTCAGATGATCTCAGTCTTAATGCTAAAATAACTTAGGCATAGCTGCCTTAGGCCTCAAGATTGGCATGATCATAAGTAAAAATTCACACAGGAGATGAGGTTGACCTTGCATTGCTCTTCCAAAAGTGCTGACTAATTACAGTTCGATATGTAATATAGACTCAATGTTACATCACCCAGGTTAATCATTTCCTTTTTCAATGATCCTCAACAGTGGACAGCAGTCAGAGCTATTTTTAATACAGGGAACATTATACTCTCAATCCAAATCCCAAGCATTACATGTATATGTAATAACATAGTTCTGATCTGTGACCAAACTAGACTTTGGGCAGCTTTTATTTTCAACAGATAAGCCCTGAATAATTTTGTTTAATTAGAAAGGAACAAGATGATTTAGCACAATCATAATCTTATATAGATATAGATAATGGGAGCCTAATCTAACAATAAGTCCATATTAGTTGTATCACACCAAATAAAATTGATAAAATTTGGATGAGGAGAATGGAAAGAAATAAAACTGTTTTTAATTTTCAGCCAAAGATTACTCACTCAATAACTCAGCCATTAACATTAGTCACTCAAAAAATACAAGTTATGGGAGGGTAATTATGAAGTAAATTATTAAATGGACAAGCATGCATTGAAAACAAGAGAGCTTTTCAGATTCATTGGATTAATAGATGCCACACAGATCTCAACATCCTGTGGTAAACTTAGCCAAACCCTTCAAATGGCTTCGTGGACTCCTAGGCTCAAGTGCCTTTGGGAAGAAACCATCTGCCCCCATCCAGGCCCGATTGGAGCTGCATGTGTGTGGATGAGTGTGATTGGGCTTCTACCATCGAAGTACCTGTCAACACTCACTGCCCTGCCTCATGAAGCATGTGCTGCTCAGGCAAGTTGCCAGAAGTTCTCAGGCTCGAGAAATCAGTGCTTCACTGAGACAGGAGGAGAATATATGATGAAAAGAGGGCAGCACAGTGACTCAGTGGTCAGCACTGCTGTCTCACAGCACCAGCAACCCAGCATTGATCCCACCCTCTTGCAACTGTGTGGAGTTTGCACATTCTCCCCATGTCTGCGTGGGCTTCCTCTGGGTACTCTGGTTTCGTCCAACAGTCCAAAGTTGCACAGATTAGGTGGATTGTCCATGCTAAGTTGCCCATAGTATCCAGGGATATGCAAGCTAAGTGGATTAGCTATGGGAAGTGCAAGGTTACAGGGATAGGGATAGGTGTGGGTATGGGTGGGATACTGTTTGGAGCGTCAGTGTGGACTTGATGAGCCAAATAGCCTATTCCCACTGTAGGGATTCTGTGAGAGGAAAGAAGCTTTTTATTCCCATGTACCCACAGGATCAGGAAAATCAAGACTGTCATGAAAAGCCAGACTGAGATTTTATTCTACACTGACAGGAGTTCAGCACAGCTGTAGTAGTACCAATTCTTCCCAATTTCCTGTCAATCAGTTAGTAGATAAATTGCCAATTCAACATTTTCCTCTGCAGCATTGGTATCTTTCACTTATTGGTGGCATGCCCTCTGTGTAGATTATTGCACGTTTTAAGTGTTATCTTATCTTTCTGCCTGCTTGAGCGGTGTATAAAAAACAAATTCAGAATTCCTCTTTCACATATTGACTTTATTGTGCACCTGATAATGTTTGTTTGCCTTATCTTTATAGAACCTCGATGTTTGTGAAATGTTGGGTATTTTAAAGAATATTAAACTGTGATTTAACCATGTAGCTTGAAATAGATTTTGTTTCCTTCTGAACATTAGACATTGACTTGCCCCTTCCATACACTGTACCCCCTTCACACTTCAATCAGGTTACTGCCAGGAGTAATGTCTTTGGTCTCGCAAATTTATTTAAATTAGTTGACACTAGCCTCTCTGGTGTGACAAACCTCCTGCAGTGCCAGTGGAAATAGTTGCTGATCTGATGCGCTTTTAATACTTGTTGGTTTGGGGATATTGTAATTGCAGAACATTCTTGTGTGCAGTTCTGGTCACTGCACTACCAGAAGGATGTGGATGCTTTGGAGGGGATACAGAAAAGGTTTACCAGGATGTTGCCTGATATTGAGGTTTTTAGCCATGAAGAAAAGCACAGTGGCTCAGTGGTTAGCACTGCAGCCTCACAGCACCAGGGACCTGAGTTCGATTCCAGCCTTGGGCACCTGTCTGTGTGGAGTTTGTGCATTCTCCCCGTGTCTGTGTGGGTTTTCTCCAGGTGGTCCAGTTTCCTCCCAAAGCCCAAAGATGTGTAGGCTAGGTGGATTGTCCATGTTAAATTGCCTGTAGTGTTCAGGGGTACGTGGGTTATAGGGGGATAGGTCTGGGTGGGATGCTGCAAGGGGTGGTGTGGACTTGTTGGGCCAAAGGGCCTGTTTCCACAATGTAGGGAATCTAATCTTAAAAAAAAGAAAAGTTGGCTAGACTGGGTTTGTTTTCACTGGAATGCAGTAGTTAAGGGGGCGATCTGATAGTAGTTAATAAGACTGTGAATGGCATGATAGGGTGGAAATCATGAGGCTTTTTCCCCGGGTGGAGGGATCAACTACTAGGGGACATGAGTTTAAGGTGCGGGAGTGGGGAGCTTAAAAGATGTGTGAAGCACATTTTTCACACAAAGGGTGGTGAGTGCCTGGAACGCATTGCAAGAGGAGGTGGTAGAAGCAGACACAATAGCAGTATTCAAGAAGCATCTGAACAAATACATGAATAGGAAGGTAACAGAGGGCTACAAATCTTGTTAGTGAAGACAGCTTTAATATGAAGGGCAAAATCTGAGGGCACAGGCTTGGAGGGCTGAAGGGCCTGTTCGCATGCTGTTTTGTTCTTCATCCTCCTTTGCTCTGGCATACTGTACAATCAGGCCAGAGATGCGTAGACTTAAAATGTAGAATGTAAAATGTAAACGTCAAGGAAAGGGTATCTCATTTATGGATGACATAAAAGAGACATTTACGTGATAGCAACAGTTTAGTATTCATACATGTTGTCCAGTATTACTCATGCACTTTTACTTTGATTTTTTGTACAGTGGCGCACAAGGTGAATATGCTGGATTGGCTGCAATTAAGGCTTATTTAAATTCAAAAGGAGAAAACCAGAGAACTGTAAGTAACTTATAGGATACCACTTGTATTCCTTCATTAACTAACAAGACTAAATTCAGTCGTTAACTGATATTTGGAAGTGAATGATTTGGTGAGAGATGGTGATATAGTGGTAATGTCACTGGATAAGTAGTCTAAAGGCCCAATTAATGTTGTGTCTGGATTCAAACCCATCACAGCATTTGAATTAATTTTAGTAGTTTTGGTAAGAAACTGATCTCCCTGCCAGTGAAAATCATGCTCTTTGGGTTCAAAAATGTCCTTTAGGGAACAAAATCTTATATTGTTACCCAATCTGGCCAACGTGTGACTTTAAATCCACCACAATATAGTTGACTTTTAATTCCCCTCAATTTAAAAACAATTAGGGAAGGGAACAAATAACAGCAACACCAACATCACATTATAGAGAAAAAAGGAAAAAAATTGAAAGATGGATAAGATTGTTTTTCTTGGGGTCTTCATCCTGCTCTTTCTTTTTAAGATGATGACATAACCTAGAACATATTGTTGCTGGTAGAAAAATATCCTGTGAACATGTTAATATTAGCATTGTTAACCATCAGTATGATGTTGGCCAGATGCAGCCAGTTAACTTTGACTGTTCTGTGTAAAAGTCTTAGCTTCTTGATTTACCTCTTTCCCTCTTTAAAAAAAACATAAAAACAAGAGTTGGCCAGTTAGCCCATCGAGTCTGCTTTACAATTCAGTAAGGTCTGGTTGTGATCTCTGTTCTATTTTTCTCTGTACTCACATAATCCAAGATGTCATTAATTTTGATAGGTGATCAAAAATTGCCAATTTGAAGTTAATGCTCTCACACCAAGCTATAATAATGGGAATAGCTTGATATTTGTTGGATGGGATCACACTGATTGTGTGAATCATAGAGTCACACAATATGGAAACAGACCCTTTGGTCCAACCAGTCCATGCTGAACATAACCCCACATTAAGCTACACCCACTTGCCTACTCCTGGCCCATATCTCTCCACACCTTTCTAATCATGTACTTATCCAGATGTTTCTTAAACATTGTGATTATACCTGCATCTACCACTTCCTCAGGAAGTTCATTCCAACCACGAACCATCCTCTGTACAAAACCTTTGCAATTCAAGCCTTTTTTGTATCTTTCTCCACTCACCTTAAAAATATGCCACCTAGTCTCTTTAAACCATCAACATGGGGAAAAGACAGCTACCATTAACTCTATCTGCACCCCTCATTATTTTACAAACTTCTAAAAGGTTGCCTCTCAATCTCCTACCTGCCAGTGAAAAAAGTCCCAATCTGTCCAGCCTTTCTTTATAACTCAAATATTCCATACATGGCAGCATCCTAGTAAACCTTTTCTGAACCCTTTCCAGCTTAATAATATCCTTCCCATATCTGGGCGACTAGAACTGGGCCGATTACAGAAGGGGCTTTACCAGTGTCATCTTCATGAATGCTGAATTCCTACACTCAAAGGACTGAGTAATAAAGGCAAGTGTGCCAAATGCCTTTTTAACCACCCTGACTATTTGTATGCAAATTTCAAATAATTATGTACCAGTACCCCTGGGCCATCCTGTTCTTACCCAAGGCCCTACCATTAATTGTATAAGCCCTATCCTTGTTTGTTGTACCAAAATGCAATGCCTCGCATTTATCCAGATTGAACTCCACCTGCCATTTTTCAGCTCATTGACCCATTTGATCAAGATCCCTTTGTAATCTTGGAAAACATCCTTGACTGCCTAATGCGCCTCCAATTTTGTCATCCACAAACGTACTCACCCTGCCTTCTAAATTCTTGCCCAAATCATTTCTATAAATGACAAACAAGGGAAGACCCGGAACTGACCCCTGTGGAACACCCCAAGTGACAAGCCTCCGGTCCGAAAAGCAACCCTCCACCATGACTTCTGGTCTCCTGCCATTAAGGCAATTATGTATCCATTTGACAAGCTCACCCAGAATCCCATGTGGCCTAACTTTACTAATTAGTCTACCATGCAGAACCTTGTCGAAGGCTTTACTAAAGTCCAAACAAATGACGTCTTCTCCTCTGCCATCTTCAGTCTTTATGGTATGTTCCTTAAAAAGGTCAGTCAAGTTGTGAGACACGACTTTCCTGGCACAAAATTGTGCTGACTATCTCTAATCAATTTTTGCCTCTCTAAATGTCCATAAAACCTATCCTTTATAATCACTTCCAAGAATTTACTCACAATTGATGTCGTGCTTGCAGATCCATAGTTCCCCATTTTCAGCTAACAGTTTTTTTTAAACAAAGGTACAACAATGTTGGGAGTTTTCTTTAGACCTCCCAACAGTTTGCAGGAGACCGAGGAATAGATATGTAGTCAGATAGTGGAAACGTGTGAGAAAAGCAGCAGAACCCCGAGGAACATTAACATACTTCTATTATACTAACATTAACTAGACTTCCAAAAGGCCTTTGATACGGTGCCTCATGGGAGGCTGCTGAGCAAGGTGAGAGCCCATGGTGTTCGAGGTGCGCAACTGGCTTGGATTGAGGATTGGCTGTCTGACAGAAGGCAGAGAGTTGGGATAAAAGGCTCTTTTTCGGAATGGCAGCCAGTGACGAGTGGTGTCCCGCAGGGTTGTATTGGGGCCGCAGCTGTTCACCTTATATAATGATCTGGATGAAGGGACTGGGGGCATTCTGGCGAAGTTTGCCACTGATACAAAGATAGGTGGACAGGCAGGTAGTACTAAGAAGGTGGGGAAGCTGCAGAAAGATTTAAACAGTTTAGGAGAGTGGTCCAGGAAATGGCTGATGAAATTCAATGTGAGCAAATGTGAGGTTTTGCACTTTGGAAAAAAGAATACAGGCATGGGCTATTTTCTAAATGGAGAGAAAATTCACAAAGCAGAAGTACAAAGGGATCTGGGAGTGTTGGTCCAGGATTCCCTAAAGGTTAACTTGCAGGTAGAGTCTGTAATTAAGAAAGCGAATGTAATGTTGTCGTTTATCTCAAGAGGGTTGGAATATAAAAGCAGCGATGTGCTTCTGAGGCTTTATAAAGCTCTAGTTAGGCCCCATTTAGAATACTGTGTCCAATTTCTGGCCCCACACCCTCAGGAAGGACATACTAGCCCTGGAGCGTGTCCAGCGGAGATTCACACGGATGATCTCTGGAACGGTAGGTTTAGTGTATGATGAACAGCTAAGGATCCTGGGATTGTACGCGTTAGAGTTTAGAAGGTTGAGGGGAGATCTAATAGAAACTTACAAGATAATGTATGGTTCAGAAGGGGTGGACGCTAGGAAGTTGTTTCCGTTAGGTGAGGAGACTAGGACCCGTGGGCACAGCCTTAAAATTAGAGGGGGTAAATTTAAAACTGAAATGAGACAACATTTCTTCAGCCAGAGAGTGGTGGGCTTGTGGAATTCATTGCCACGGAGTGCAGTGGAGGCCGGGACGTTGGATGCCTTCAAGGCAGAGATCGACAAATTCTTGATCTCAGAAGGAATCAAGGGCTACGGGGAGAGTGCAGGGAAGTGGAGTTGAAATGCCTATCAGCCATGATTTAAATGGCGGAGTGGACTTGATGGGCTGAATGGCCTTACTTCCACTCCTATGTCTTATACAGACCGATCTGGGCATGCAAGTCCACAGTTCCCTAAAAGTAACAGCACAGTTGGCCAGGGTGATTAAGAAGGCATATGGCATGCTTGCCTTCATTGGTGGGAGCATGGAGTACAAGAGTTGGCAAACCATGTTGCAACTATATAAAACCCTTGTTAGGCTGCAGTTGGAGTATTGCATGCAGTTTTAGTCGCCACACTACCAGAAAGACATGGAAGCTTTGGAGAGAGTGCAGAGGAAGTTCACCAGGATATTGCCTGGTCTCGAGGGCATTAGCTATGAAGAAAGGCTAAAAAGACTAGGATTGGTTTCACTGGAAAGACAGCGGCTGAGGACCTGATAATTTTGTAGATATCTATGAGAAGCACAGATAAGGTGGTTAGGCAGAGGCTTTTCCCCATGGTTGAAGTTTCAATTCCAAGGGGACACAGGTTCAAGGTGAGAGGGAGAAAGTTTAAGGGAGATGTGCGAGGAACGATTTTCAGACAGAGTGGTCAGAGCCTGGAATGCACTGCCAGAGGAGGTGGTGAAAACAGGCATGTTGGTGACATTTAAGACACATCTGGATGGTTATATGGCAAGGGAGGGAATAGAGGGATAGCTACTGAAAAGGGCAGAAAGTTTGTCTTTTAATTTAGTTAGGGCATGATGACTGGCACAGGCTTTGAGGGCCGAAGGGCCTGTTCCTGTGCTGTACTTCCTCTTTTGTTCTTATTAGCCACCCTGCACTCATCAGATATCTCACCCGTAGTTATAGATGATGCAAATATTTCTGCAAGGGGAAATAGAAAGAGAGAATTAATTGATTATTAAAGAATTCCACTAGTTCTACTAACAGTGAATGGGAACACTTTCCAATAAAGAAAACCATTGCAATCACAAATGTGTTCGTTGTTTTTAGGTTTTTATTTCACTGCATAAATGTCTTTTCAGCAAATGACTGAATATACTTTGAGTCCACATTTTTTTTTCTGTCCTGTTCGCTTGTCAGATATGGTATTCATAATTTGCCCACGAAATTCCATCCAGTTTTAGATTGGTCTTAAGAATTTATCCATCCTGATTTTTACTGTTGAGATATATTTGTTTTCTCGTAATGATTTATTTTATACATGTTGACATTAAACCATGCTCATGAATTAAGAATATCGTATTAAATGGATTGCAAAAATGAAGCAGTGGAGTTGGTCCTCATTAATGGAAAATTTTGAGCATGTTTTGGAAAGCTGCCATGTAAAACAGAACTGAGGTTGACCCAGGAACCTTTGGGCTGTTGCCTGATATTTGCCGAAGCAACAGTGAAGTTGTGATATTTGGACGTGATGCTACAATCTGGAATGAACTCACTTGGATTCCCACTCTTGATCAATATTCTATTAGAAAATGTGGACACGATAAGAGGAGAATTCAATTTGGTTGTTGTAGCCCATAGTCTAATAGCCTGTGGGCAATCATTGACAAAGGGGTTCCTTAGCTCAGAAACAAAAACCGAAATTACTGGAAAGCTCAACAGGTCTGGCAGCATCTGTGAAGACACATCAGAGTTAACGTCTTGGGTCTGGTGACCCTTCCTCAGATCTGGTTCCTCAGCTCAGTTGGCTAGATGGATAACGCACAGCTTAGAAAGATGGGTAGCAGCAGCACGAGTACAACTCCTGTTCTGTCTGACTTAGACTCGGGGCTTGCACTTTGTCCATTCTTAATGCCAACTGGGTACCCCACAAGCTACTAACTGAATATATTCTAATGTAGAGAAATGCCTGCAGTCTGCCATGGATAACAGTTAATTATCCACATGCCTGTTCACACGCAAGAAGATTTTCACATGGTGATTTACATGATTTTGTGTGCCCAGAGTTTATTAAGTTACTACATTTGGTAAAAGAAGGGTGGATATTAATCTTAGATTTACTATTTTGTTCCTGATTTTACTTTCCTGTAAAATATGATCTTTCCGAAGGTCTGTAACGCTGTTTCTGTTCATATACTACCCATCAAAGCGTTTTCCTGCTCAGAATTATTGTGGTCCGATGTAGATTAAATGTAGGGTGAGGCTTCTCATGATTCATTGTGTATAACACTACCAAGATTGACAACAGTGAAAGAGAAGACAGCATGAATTAGGAATGAGAAATTCATGAAAGTTTTAGTTTAAAAAAACTACAAAAGGTGAAGGAGGAACAAAAGATTACAAGAATTTTGTGGGTTTTTGGTTATAGGACAGAATGGGGCTAAATTAGACTATTTGGATATTTGATGTCATTTTCAACACTTAGGTCTCCTTCTGACCTGAGGAACACTGCCTATTTCCACTTCTCTAATGTGGTTCAACTCTGTTGCTGCCTTAGCAGGTCTGCTGTTGAGCCCTCGTGAGTTACCTCACGAGTCAGCTCTTCCAATACACAGTTTGCTGGCGCCTCACATTCTACCCTCCCTAAACATGAGGCCATCCAAAACTCTATCCTTACTGGCATCAGGTCCTAGTCGCTTACTACCTGTGCTCACTGACCAGCATTGACCCCTGTTTAAACAATTCTCAATTTTAAAATTCTTATTGTTGCTTTCAAATCCCTCCCTTCCCCCTCCCTATCTCTGTAATCAACCAGCCGTATAATCCTTGGAGTTATTAGTCTGGTCTAATTCTGGTCACTTGAACGACTATGATATTAATTGCTGCACCATTGGTGACCAGCTGACTGGCACTTAAGGTCCGTGTTGGGAGAAAGTCTCTTTGTTCTTCGAAGGTGCTCCTGAAAACCTGCCTTTAAGCTTTTTGTAATCTGTTCTAGAATCTCTTTGTGAGGTATGGTAGCATAGTTTGCTTGATTTGGGCATTTTGTTTGAAGTCTTATGTAAATACAAGTGTTTTCTTGGAAAGTTCGTAGCGATAAGTTTTGATTTCCTAACATTGCGGTTGTGGGCAAATATACTTAGTTACTTCAGAGACTGTTTTGAGGAACAATAGTTATTTGTGTTGGAAAAGGTGGAGATATGGCGAGAGAGAGAAAGATTGAGGAATGAGCGACATGTTTGTTGCATTCTGTTCAGTGTTTTGAGATGTTTGAATTGCATCCTCACATTTTAGGATTATTCAAGACTTCATAACTTGGTGTTATCATGCAAACATGAATGAGTGTATCATCTAGGAACTGGAATAGACCTATGCTGCTATTTAATAAGTCTATAGCTGATTAGATTATAATCTCAGTTCCACTTTCCCACCTACCCCCAATAGCTCTTCATCCCCTTGATGATCAAGAACTTATCCACCACAGCCTTAAAGATATTCAGATGCACTGCTTCCACTGCCTTTTGGAGGAAAAATTTCCAAACGTTCATTACCCTCTGAGAGGAAAACAAAATTCTCCTCGTCTCTGTATGAAATGGGTGACGTCTTATTTTTAAACAGGGACACTCGTTCTGGATTCTCCCAATAGAAACAGATGCCTTCTCCACATCTGCCCAGTCAAGTCCCCTCAGGAACCTAACTTTTGCAGAAATGAGAAGTGAATGTGTTTGGCTAAACAGGCAAAAATTAGGTCTTGGGAGACAACTAGAACAATAAAAGGATGTGAGGGTTCCATTTAGGATCATAGATGCCGTTGTGCTTCGTGGAGTCAATAACAGAAGACTGGTACAGAGTTGTCCCCACAGGACAGCTAGAAACCCACCCTGACTTCTGAGTACAAGTGGACACAGCCCCAGAAAATTGACCAATTTATTGTTTCCAGTTAAGCTGAGCAGGGAAGATGTATGTTGTGAGGAAGTGAGCAATTAAATAAAGGCATCCGGAGTAAAAGAAAGAGACTTATACCATGTGCAGTTGTTGAGTGAATCTGTAAATGCACCATCCTATGCATTTATCTCAAATTTTCAGCACCGCCAGCATAGACTGGTTGGACCGAAGGGTCTGTTTCCATGCTGTACAACTCTGACCCTGCATGCAGTGGGCTGATTTGAGCAGTAGAAAAAAAACAAAGCTTCCTCTGCCATTTGGACCAAGAGTCATAACGGAATTGGAATGTAAACTCTCTTTCTCTCTCTGCAGAAGTTGAGTTTCTCCAGCACTTTATGCTTTTTGTTCTTGCCGCACTATTAGTAGATGCGTTGTACCTGGCTTGAGCGTGTCAACTCGGGAATTCCCTCTCCTGTCTCCATGAAGTCAGCCCTTAGAATTTACTGAACTGGAATTATTGGTATAGTATAATACTACACATAGTCTGCAGCCATATCAAGCCTTTTGAGATGTTGTGATCATCTCCATTCTTAGCTATGCCAATGAAGGGGATCAAGAGGTTTCAAAGTGAAGGTTGAATTTCTGTTCTGATTTTCAATCTCAACATTCATAGGAGAGCGGGGCATATAACCCTCACTTTTTCTTTTACTGTGTCTGTGCAGCTTTTTTTCTTGTTAATACAGACTAGTGAGAGAACCTTTTAGATGGGAAGCTCTAGGATTTTGCAGTGCCCTTTCACAAAATCTAGTCCCTACAAAACTCACCCAAGGCTTTTCTGACAGCACCTTCCAACCTATGAATACTGCACCTAGAAGGACAAAGGCAGCAGGCCCACGAGAGCACCACCACTTACAAGTTTGCTTCCAAGCCACTGACTATCCTGACTTGGAAATATATCATTGTTCTGTCATTGTTGCTGGGTCAAAATACTGGAACTCCTTAATGTTTCTGCAAGTCAAAGTTGCAGCAGTTCACTACCACCTCCCCAGGAGCAATTGGAATGAACGATAAACGATGATACGATGATAGAAGTAGGCCATTTGCCCCATTGAGTCTGCTGCACCATATAATGAAGTCATGGCTGATCTGATCATCTTCGACTTAACTTTCCTGCCTTTTCCCTATACGGCAGGAAAGTAGAGTTGAAAATTATCGATGTTCGCCTAGCTAGCGAACCTCACCGAAATAACATGCATGAATTTTAAAAACCTAATTAATATTTTTAACACACTGGTCAAACCAGGTGTGTTCCAGACCATTTGGACACATTTATCTCTAAAGGTCTGATGTAAAATCCATACTTGTTACCTGTTTTTGTTAAAGGCATGCTTCCCCCTGGTGGCTTTAAGGAGTTTGGCCATCCACTATATTGGAGATCATATGGATAAACAAACATGGATTGGAGATTCTACTAACTTTTGTCCATCAATGAACAGATGGAAAGAATTGGCAAGGATTATAGTTACATACAAGAGTGAATGTGAAACTTAATTTTGAGCAACTTGATTTTTTAATGTAAAAATAAGTTAACTTTTTTGGCTTTTAATGTAGACCTTCTGTGGATAGCATATTTGTTGACTTGGTTTAACATAAACAATAAACATGTATTTGCATGGGAATTTACCCCTTAGTTCTGTCTCTTTCTGTGCCTGGCCCTCAATAAGTTCCTTGAATTTTGTATTAAGCTATTGCCGGGGTGTTCTCCTGCACTTATCATTCTAAACCTGTCATGTACTCCTTTTTTTTTGGCATTTGACTCAATTTCTTTAATACATATTTCTCTTGGCATTTTTGATTGTTATTAAGCTTAATTAGCTATCATTTCTTATTCTTTCTTTTTCATTAAGGCCTCTTGTCTTTCCTACCACCAACCTGTACAGGAAATGTAACTATTTAATCAAGCAGCTTGACTAAGGTGGCGTTATGTAGCTGACCACATTGCATTAACTTGTGGTGTGATACCACTGGAAGGTGCATGTACCTGGCTAAAGTATGGATATGTATGAGATGTCATGCAGGATCTGTAAAATTTGTGCAAGGTCATTGCAGCGTGTGGACTTGTAGCATTTTCAGGCACAGGGCATCTCTGCGGTAGTTCCAGTATGCCTGACTGCTCAAAGGTGTGCCTCCTGTATTTGTTTCCAGGCTGTGCCAGTAGACCAGGGTCTGGCTGCCATGTCCTGCCAGGCAAGGTGTTCTGTCATTGGTGAGGGTGCACTGCAATGGCAGAACCCAGCTGACCTTGGTCAGATGTAGAATAGTGGTGACAAGTTTCTGCTGGTTCTGTTTCACATTTTAATGTTGTGTTTCCTTTCTTTTGACGTTGCTGGTTTCTGCTCTGCCTTGTATTATTCCTCTGCCAAGCTTCTGAAATGTGAGCTTCCCCAAAGGTTCCGAGAGCTCTTGCCTTTAGGCAACTGTCCAAAACGGAGCAGGTGGCAAAATGTGATTTCTGAGATTCTTTCCCTTCTCCTTTCCCACACCCTCCTAAATGACCCTGCTGATTGGCTCAGAGTAATGAATAGTAACACCCATGAGCTGGCCCTGAATGGTCTGGAAGGTTAGGCAGCTTTGCTTACAACAAATAAATAAACAAGCCTAAATATAGACCCCCATCACAAAATCAGCCTTCAGCTTTAATGCACACCATAGCAGGTAGCGTACCTTTTCTCAATCAATACGTAGAAAAAGTATTCAAGGAATGAAACAACAATGCAGAAGTAAAAGAATTATTCTGTAACAGCTTTTAATAAAGGGCCTTCAAGGATATTATCTCTTTTATCTACTGTTTAGAGATTTTCATAACTGTTGAAGTTTCTAAAGTTGGATTATGCAGAAGAACCCGGTGTAGGAACAATTGCCAAACAGCATTTGTGTCATCATAGTAACAAAACAAATATTAAACATTTACCTCTGGCCAGACCATAACGCACAGATCCTGCTGCACCAAAAGAATTTGCCAACACAAAAAGATATATCAGCATGCTGAAATAGGAACACATAGCAATTCTCCTTTCTTCCTCAAAATACCTTTAAAATAGAACAAAGGAAAGAGTAAAAGAAAATAGTACCAGAGCAGAGGTCGTCTTGTTTTGAGTGAATTTATTTTTATAAGCTGCCATTTTAGATTGCCATCTGTATTAGAATCATTATTTAATGGTGTCCTTTATGGGCACACAGTTTGCTAATGACCAGTCAAAACTGGAAAGGATATTAACTGGGAGGTGCCTGAAGCTGGAACACATCAGCAATCGCGGAGGATTGCCAAACTATTACAACATCCCTTTGCATTAATATTGAAAACTATGCCCTACTCACTACGAAATTAGCTTTGCCCCAAGCTTGATAGCATCCAGGACAAAGCAGCCCACTTGATGGGTACCATATCCACAGACATTCACTTCCTCCACCACCCATGCTTAGTGGAAGCAGTGTGTACTACCCAAAAGGTGCACTGCAGAAATTCAACAAATATCCTTAGACAGCACCTTCCAAACCCACGACTAAATCCACCTAGAAGGACAAGTGCAGAAGATACATTGGGAACATCATCACCTGCAAGTTCCCCTTCAAGTCACTCGCCATCCTGACCTGGAAATATAATCACCATGCCTTTGTGGTTGCTGTGTTAAGATTCTGGAATTCCCTTCCTAAGGGCACTGTGGATCTACCGTCACGTTGACTGCAGAAATTCAAGAATACAGCTCACCTTTTCAAGGGCAGCTTGACATGGACAATAAATACTGGTCAGCCAGTGATGACCGTGTCCAATGAGTGAATAAAAATACATTCAAAGATAAGTGTAATTCTCCAGTTTAACTGAAAATATTCAAACTTGTGTGCTATTATGTCACTCTTTAACATTCAAGGTACCATACACATTTTAAATACTTGCCTTAAAAATGGGTCCAACTTCTTCAAAGCTCTTAACTAACTAGTAATGTTTCATTTGTCTTTTAGCCATGTTTTACTAATGGTGCTGCATACATGGTGACCACCACCACCCCATCCCTCAGCCACTAGGTTACTACCATCAGTGGACGGCTGAGGCCCTTAATTGGCAGCAGAACGGAAAGGCTGCCCATGGGCTTGATGTCTTGGTGTTAATTAGGGTGAAGCCCTCTTGTCTGCTTAAATGCCCCCTCCATCACTAGGTGTGTCACAGGACGGGACATGAAATTCTGTCTGATCTTTTCCATTAATCTACATAGTACAGTTAATTTGTCTAGTGTTTCTTCTAATGCCTTTGAAGTTCCCATTGCTCCTTTTTAACATTGTTGTAAAATGTGCCATTGACATCTGACCTGCACACACACAACAATCTGCCAATGCTGGTGAGGATCGTATTTGTAAAGCTGCCTCTCAAATCTACCCAGAACTTCTGGGTAGATAATTAACATTTTGACATTGACTTTCTGCTTACTTGTTTTGTCCTCTTTCCAGGTCTGCCTGATCCCAAGATCAGCTCATGGCACTAACCCAGCCAGTGCACAAATGGCAGGCATGAAGATCCAGCCAGTTGAAGTGGACAGGAATGGAAGCATAGACGTTGCACATTTAAAAGCCATGGTATGTAGTTTTCTAAAAGTAATGCACCCACAAAATTGACATAATTAAGACTGTAATGATCATGGCAGGAAACATTAGAACAATTATTCTGTGGCTCAGAAATAGTCCTTGAAGACTTACCTTTAATATATTTTTCGATCTCAATGTTGCAAGTGTATACTACTTTTCACAGACATATTGATCTGTATTTAATGTTCACTTCACCACATTGTTGCCTGTGCATTTGTGCTACAATAGGCATAGTCTCCTTCTCAGCGGCATTTGCTGTTATTTGGAAAAACCAGTTGGCAGGTTGTGGCCTCCTTTCTCTCTTCTTCTCCTCCTCCTCCTCCTCCTCCTTCTCCCCCCTCCCCTCCCCCCTGGCCTCCTGCTGAGGAGATGGTGGAGAGCTGCCATCTTGAACTGATGCTGTCCCACTATGCTTAGTCTCCACAAATGCTTAACAAGGCAAAGGTTATTTTTTGAAAAGTGTGCCTGTTGGTGTATAAGGAATCTCTTTGGTTGGATGTGATTTAATTTTGCACAGGTTCCTGCATTTCTGAATCTTCACATTTTACATCTGAGGACACTGGGCAGTAATAAAATGCAGTGTCAAATCATGCATCGCTGAAGTTGCACAGGGTCAGTGATGGGGTAAGGATGGGCGACACGTACAGGCTAACGTATTGCAGAGAGCCAGCAGCATGATTCAGGATATTTAGTTTGCTGTCTGCACATGAATGTCATCTGGGGACACTGCTAGAGCTGTTTACACTTCAGGGATGTTGCTAGTGGAAGACTTGCCATTGGGGTGTGAAAGATAATTGTACTTATGAGTTGAAGGATGGAGGGTAGTGGTAGGACTGTGGTGGTCGGAGAAGGTGGCAGTGTGCAGTTGACAAACTATAGGAAACCAGTTCCATAAAGTGCAAGCTTTTAAACCTGGACTGTGCTGCATTTTCTGACCAGTAGGTAACCCCATACTGCTGTTACATTATGTTAGATGAGTAAACTATCTGTGTCTAAAGAGTCCTTAAAAAGGAAAGCAATGATTTAGTAAATGTGGAACTTATTATACTGCAATCTGCCAAATACAGTAAAATATGTTCCTTCAATGAGGGCTAAGGTACTGACCTCATATCAATGCACAACCTGGTGTATTTTGATTTATATGACGCTATTTGAAAAGTAAACATGGATTGAATTTCGTTTCAGTGGTTGTTATTGTAACAACTTATTTATATTTAAAGGTGATTGCCAACATTACCTCTGAAGTTAGTAGCAAGCTACAAAACAAATACAAATATGGCGACACAACGACCTTGCAGAGACAGCCAGCCAGGGAGGGGTCAGTATGTTTCTTTCCCATGAGAGTTATTGTTAAGGTTTTCCCAAGAGCCACTTTTTGATTTTTAGGGGCTACTCTTTTTTTTGGTCTTCAAGGCCACGTTTTTTATGTTCACTAATTCATTTAGCAGGTGATGCAGTCATTTCTAACAGTACCATTTGTATTTGTATGGACAAGGATGTGGCATTTGGACTGTCACAGAAGCAGAATTAGGATAATTCATCAGTACTTTCAATCATCATCATCAACAACAACCAAGGAAGGTAGTAAATTCTAAGACACTGCAGTATTTATAGTCGTACAAGACAGCGAGTGTAGATTAGCAACAAAAAAATTTTCAAAATTCCTGACACAACTCCTGCAAACAAAAGATCATCGCCCTATAAATGTTATCATCATACTGACGAGGTCACAGTTAATCGCATACACACAAAGTTTGGAAGGTTTTAACCAGTTATATCACATTACACCAGTTACTCTTTTCACCATATCTCGGATCTCAATCTGATTCAAATTTAACAATTAACTATATTCATTACAATAATATCCCCTGCATTTTCTCCCGAAATAAAGTCCTCTGCTCGAGATTCCACTTTTTGGTTTTCAAACAGTTCATTATGTCAATGATTTCAAATTTTCTTGTTCCAAGTTATCATGTTCTACTTTTAAATGAGTAATAAGTAGGCTGTGTTTTAATGGTTTTGGAAATGAAATGCAGTCTACAAGTGTGTAACAATTGTGGATCTCTTGTTGAGACTTATTAAACTTGTTTGTAGAATTCTCAAATCAGTCTCTGGTCTCTACCAAATGAGAAACAGGCCATTTTTTTTTCGAAAAAGGAGGACGTCATTTACAGTAGGAGCTGGAAGGATAACCGTGAATGAAGATGATTAAACCTGAAACTGCCATACTATTGTGTTAGGAAAGTATCTGCTCTATGTATTTCAAAGCTGGTGAGAAGTAAAGACTGAGGCTTCTTACCTTGCAACGACTGTATGTGAGGGCCAGGTATGTTGTGTCGTTACTGCCCCCCCACCACCACCTCGCCCCATGCCCTCCACTGGGAGAGCCCACCATATTGAGCTTGAATCAATTTGTTATGAGCTGAATAATGAGCTTGTTGTGAAATCGCACATCTTGCCAGAAACCGCTGAACAGTTAGAGGCCAGCATCTTCCGAGTCCAAGAGACTGTACCTGGAGACCTAATTTTCAGGGCTGCAATGGTGAGAAATATGTGACAGTCAGTAGGTCTTTAATTGTAAAATCTCACAAGGTAGGAGTCGATAGGGAGAGAAAAGTGTCAGGGGATCGAAGGCAAGGGCTTTCAGTGACCAATCTCTCATTCACATCTCAGCCCCTGATTGGGGCATATAGAATCCTTGCACACCCTCCCTCCCTGAACAGAGAATATCATTCATTTCTCCATTACTTGGCCACTTTAAGAGCCTGAATTGCTGGTAAGTTGAGAAGGTCCCCAGTTGAGCTTCTCTTTCAGTTGCTGAAGTGGCAAGAAGAGGAGCCACTATCTCTATGGAGGTAATAACTTCTTCCACCCCCAAAAATTTACCCTTCTCCCCACCCTTCTTACCAACTCCACTGATGGGAAATATGCACTTTTATGAATGTTTCTTGGTTACTTTATTTTAATGAATGTGCCAGACTTCCCTGTAAACACCTTGAATTAAGTAGCTGATCCTCATGGTAGCCAAGGCAACAAGGGGGAGGGGGAAGGTGGAGTTAGACATAAATGGCTGCTAATCTATTCTACTGACATAAAGAACGAACAGCATTGGCAAGGGTTCCATTTTGGGTGATGCCTCCTTGGAAGTTCTGCCAGCATTGGCACTGAACGCTGTTAACTAAAGAAAGCTGTGTGCACAACTAAAGATATTACAAGAAAGAACATGTTGAGGTTTGCTGTCAGAATTTGCTGTGCTAGAAGATTGTCCGGCTACTGCTTTGTAACCATTTTCTCAGTTGGTGCAGCTCCCTCCAAACTGAACTTAAACACTGAAGCAGACATTCCTTGCCAAATCAGAGCCAAGAGTTAAATCGTAGTCATTGTCAGATTTAACTGATGACATGTTCACACTGACTAGGCTTTTCTCCACTAAGTTTAAATTACCTTGCTTTCTCTTTCTTTTCTTCTTTCTTTGAAATTCAACGTTTGTCTTTGCTCCATTGAGTTCATTCCTCTCTCTTGCATGCTGCAAATTTTTGACTGGCCGTATTCAACTCTGCGTTGCATGTGCTTCATTTACAATTGAACGCTAGCTTAGAGTTGACCAGGGAGCTGTCCGAATAACCTGGGGCAGGGAGAAGACTGGTCACCCTCAAAATGTGCCGCAAGCAGGGTCAATAGGCTAACCTGTGCAAGACAGTCCCAACCTTGGGAGCTGCTGGCTAATCTGTTATGCTTTCAGCTCCAACACTCCCAGCAGCACCAGCGCTGAGCAGTGGAGTAGTGCCTGCAGGAAGGAGCCTGAGGAAGATTATGGCAACTCCAAGAACGTAAGTCGCATGATTTCAGGGAGAAGCCCTAGAGCTTGTTGAGGGATAAGGGTTTTTTTTTGTTTGGCCGACTGGGTTCCTTTGGACAGAAAGAAAAGGGTGTGGCATCTTCAAGGATGTAGTTGTCCCTAATGCTCACAATGCAATCCCAATGACATGCCTCCACTTTTTTCTTAATGCATGGTCCAACACTGCATGGACAAATTGGACCAAAGGGTCTGTTTCTGTACTGTATGATACGGTGACAGTGCAAGATTCACTTTGACAAGGCAGGGAGAAAGGATATTCTTAACACAAATTGCTGGATTTTAAACTCATGGCTACAGTCTGCATATAACATTAAATGCTGTTTAGGATTTTCCATTGTGTTAAAAAGTAAAATCTTCTCTCTAGTTTAGTTGGTTTAGTCATTTTTAGTGTTTTTTTTAGTGTTTTAGTGTCTTTTTTTCAAGTAAAAATCTTAAACCTGAAGTGCTGTTGTGTTATTCTTTAAATAGGCCACTGGGAATTCATATGTTAGTTTCTAAACACATTGTTACAACTTGGCACTCCCAGAGTCTGGGAAATGAATATGGGTTCAGTGAACAAGATTTCAAATATAAAAGCAAAAATTACGCAGCTGTTGGAAATCAGAAATAGAAAGAGAAATTGAATGGGTTTAGCAGCATCTGTGGAGAGAGAAACGGCATTAACCTTTTGAGTCATCACACTGCATGACCAATACCCTGTATAAGGGCAGCAGGGTGGCTCACAGCACCAGGGACTGGAAGTTTGATTCCAGCCTCTGGTGACTGTCTGTGTGCAGTTTGCACATTCTCCTTGTGTCTGCGTGGGTTTCCTCCCACGGTTAAAAGATGCGTAGGTTACGTAAATTGGTCATGCTAAATTGCCGATAGTGTCCAGAGACATGCAGGCCATGAAGAATACAGGGTTACAGGGTAGTAGATGGGCCTGGGCATGACAGTGTGTGTCGACTTGATGGGCCAAGCAGCCTGTCGCTAAGATAACTAAAGCCTCCTTACTTTTATACTCAGTTCTTCTCGCAAAAAGGAATATTATTACATCAGCTTTCCTAATCACTTGTTGTATCTGCATTTTAACTTTTTTTGTGGTTCATATATTAAAACACCTAGAATTCTTTGCACCTTGCAATTCTGCAGCCATTCTCCGTTTAAATAATGCTCCGCATTTTTAGTCTTCCTGTCAAAGGCCTTCACTTTTCTCCCCCACATTTATACTCCACGTGCCTGACTTCTGCTCACTTACTCCATCTTTATGTGTAAGTGCCCCCATTTTTCTGTCATCTTCGCAACATACTTTCCTACCTACCTTTGTGCCATCAGCCCAACCAGATAGCAAATTTCCACCCCATACCCTTGAATTGACATAAATTCTAAGAAAGTGAGGGTCCAGCACAAACTCCTGCACGTCCCACTTGTCACATTCTGCAAATTTGAAAAAGCTTTGTTGATGCATACTCTGTCTTCTGTCACCAACAATCTTCTATTGTGCTAACATGCTATCCCCTACACTGTTTATGTAGGGAATTGGCAAATGACAAGTACAGTATATCAACAGGTTTGCCTGAATATATAGTGCATGTTGCTCCTTCAAAGAATTCCAATAAATTGTCAAAAAAGGGTTAACATTTCAAAACAAAACCTTTTCTGGTTATAAGCTCCTTCATGATCATTCTAACACCTTACTCCACTGTCAACATTAAGCTAACTGACCTCTGATTTCCTGCATCCTTCTATTCAGCTCATCAGCTGAACCTAGAAAAGGGAAAGGGGACTGGATTTTATGCCAGGCGTGTTTTTGATGGGAGTGGAACATAAAATAAGTCGCGGGTGCCTTTGTCAGCGTCTTTCCACCCATCCTGGATTAATATCCATAATATGCCAGGTAGGCAGCCACCAGAATTGACTCCCTCTGGTTATATTTGTGTAAAAAGGTCAGCTATTAACAAGCCCACTGACCTGAATAATACACCCTCATGCTATAACATGGCTGGCATGAGCAGTGTGGTAGGGAGTGAACAGGCCACGTTTAAAAGTCCAAGATAAACAGTGGCCTAGATGTATCATCACAAGACTATTAATCCAGAGATCTAGGTAATGCCCAGGGGACCTGGTATCAAATTATACCAACCAGACATCCCAATCTGAACTAGTCCCAATTGCCAGCATTTGACCCATATCCTCCTTAAACCCTTTCTTCTCAGCTACCCATCCAGATGCCAAATAAATGTTGTCCACCTCCATCATTTCTTCTGTTAGCACATTCCATATATGACCACCCTCTGTGAAAAGGTTACCCCTCGCGTCCATTTTAATCTTTCCCCTCTCACCTTAAACCTGTGCCCTCTAGTTTTAGACTACCCACCCTAGGAAAAAGCCCTTGCCTGATCACTCTATTCATGCCCCTCATGATTTTATAAGCCTCTACAAGTCCCTCAGCCTTCAACACTCCACAGAAAATAACCCCTGCCTATTCAGCCTCACTCTGTAACTCAAACCCTCCAGTTCTGGTAACAGCCTTGTAAATCTTTTCTGCACCCCACTCAAGTTTGACAACATACTACCTTTAGAATGGTGACCAGAATTGTACACAGTATTCCACAGGTGGCTTCAACAATGCCCTGTACAATGCAACATAATATCGAAACCCTTGTACTCAAAAGTTGTGAAAATGTGCATGCCAAACACCACTTTCACCACCCTGTCTATCTGTGACTCCACTTTCAAAAAGACTATGCACTTTCACCCCTTGGTCTTTGTTTGGCAGCACTCCCCAGGCCCCCCCACCATTAACTGTATAAGCCCTGCCCTGGTTTGCCTTACAAAATGCCACACTTTGCATTTGTCTAAGTACAATTCCATCTGCCACTCCCTGGCCCATTGGCCCATCAGTGTTCACTGCACCACCTGTTTTGGTGACATCTGCAAATTTACCAATCATGTCTCCTATATTCACATCCAAAATCGTTTATATAAATGATGAAAAGCAATGGGCCCAGCACCAACCTTTGGAGTGTACTAATCTTTGTGGCACACCACTCCTCTTAAACCAAGTTCCCTTCACATTTTCTGAAGAAAGGTCTAGGCCTGAAATGTCAGCTTTCCTGCTCCTCTGATGCTGCTTGGCCTGCTGTGTTCATCCAGCTCTACACCTTGTTATCTCCCTTCACTTGACCCTTTCAGCATAACCAGACTCCACATTGTAAGGTTCTGTGTGGTGATTCCCGAGCTTCTAACTTTTCACAAACCTTCTTTCCTCAAATATGGTTTCCACCTATCCAGCTCCCTGCTTTTGCTTGGAATAACAGCACCTGTAGGGGATGCTCTTTCCCACCTTCCTTGGTCTGACTGACTCAAATGTGAGTTGACAGCAGTAAAGCCAGCCACCTATTGCTTTGTCCACTCTCAACTTTGAATAAGTTTCAGTTTGGGGTCCTGTCTCTATAATCAATAGATTAGAAGGGATTTATTTTGGATAGAATTTGCCCAATTTCACACTCCTCCCCCTGTTTCAGAGCATTCTATTTTAGCTTCATTTAAAAGTGGCAAGTTGTAATGAAGTCTAGCAATTATAACAGTATTCTAAGAAAAGAGTGTTTGACAAAGTACCATATCAAAAACCAAACAAAATTGCATCTCAAGGGATGAGTTTGACTTTTACCTGGATAAGAAAATTTCCCTTGAGATGGAGAACAGTGAATCTTGTAAAAATCAAACGTTGAAGTTTGCCAGTGACACCAAACTTGGTATCGTTCAGATCAGAAAAGTGTGGCCAAACAGGTTATTTTTTTTATTAGTCTTTAGAAGAATGAAATGTGATCTTATACAAGATTCTGAGAGTAGACGTTGTGGAGCTGTTTATACCTTTGGGGAAATTTGAACTAGGGGACATAGTTACAGAATAAGAGGGTGCTCATTAAAACTGAGGTGCGAAAGAATTCCTTTCTCCCAGAGGATGAGAAATTCACTTCCAAAGATTCATGGAGGCTAGATTACTAAAAGCATTTAAAGGTGTTTGAAATATGAGGGAGTTGAGGGCTATGCTGAGCTGACACAAAAGAGAAGTTAAGGCTTGCAGCATATCAGCCATGATCTTGTTGAATAGTGGGACAGGCTTGAGGGACTGAATAGCCTACTCTGCTCCTATCTCATATGTTCTTAATGGACTGACCGCAAAAGGACATAGGCAGGCTGGTACAATGGACAGACACGTGACAGATGGAATTTCATACAGAGAAGCGTGAGGTAGAGGGATAGGGAGAGACGACGCATACTTAATGATACAGTTCTGAGAAGTGCAGAGCCGGAGATACCTGGGATTTGTGTGTGTTGACGTTTTGAGGTTGGCAGCACATAGCAAGAAAATAGTAAGTGAGGGGAAAAAAGTTAAAGTTTTGGTCAAGAAATACAGGGCAGAGGTGAGAAAGAATTGTTTTACCTGCAGTGATAATTACTGAAACATGCTCCCTGCAGTGGAAGCAAAGAGTATTGATGATCCAGGAAATCAGATCAGAATTTTGACAGTAATAATGTTGCTAGACAAAAAGATAGAACAAAGGCGAATAGGATTGCTGTTCAGAGAATCGGCATGGATTCGATGGGCAAGTGACTGACTTCTGCATAGTGATGACAATATAATTTAACCATAACGTTTCTGTTACTACAAAAACATCAAATAGTTTTACCAATGTGACAACTGTTGCTCGGTGGACTTCACATTGGTGCAATTATTGATGGATAATATCCTGTCAGCTGTGCTGTGTAGAAAGAGTATTGTACAAATCTGCCCAGGAACCTTCTGATTCTGGAAAACAACAACTCAGACTAGGTGTGCAGATATTCTGGTTGATAATGAATGAAACAGCTGGCCCAGGGCTCCTCCACTGTGGGTTGCAGTCGCAGCTGCAAGTTTGGGCCTGAGCGCTCTGAGGTAGCAGTGGCCACTGCGGAGTTCTGACTGTCAAATGCTGTAGTGTGGTAAACTAGCAATTCCAAGAGGCAGCTACTGACTTGATAATGTTTCCATTGGTGTAATGGTACTGGGGTAGGGGCTGTTTGCTGGCCTGATCATAAGTTAAATGTTATCCTGCATTCCGGGTGCTGATGGCTGAAAACACACAGGTCCTGATGTGACCTGGGAAGCAGGGGTGAAACAGGCAATCAATATATTTTAATATTTCTACTTGAAACAAAGGACACATGGTATAATGTGGTAGATAGGCTGAAAGCAAAGTACGGCATATGAAGATGAGATAAGTAAGAAGCAAGGAATAATCAAGATTGATATAAATGAGCAAAAGTAGTTTCTGTTAATTATTGATTATAGTGTTACAGCAGCTTATTTTGATGTGGATTACTCTGACAGCGATGAAGCTGCACTGTGAAATTTGAGTATCTATTTTAGTGTTCCAGTACTAATATGCTTTCTGAAAAATTCATTAACGTTCGGTACAAGGAAAAGGGATGTTTTCCGCACCTGTTTAAAGATAAAATCTGTGTTTTCAATGATGGTTTTTATCAATAGTTTTTTGGCTATGGCTGACACTGCCAAAGCTACATTTGTTGCCCATTTCTTGTTTCTGTGTGAAGATGGTGTTGCATTTGGTGAGGTATTGGCTTTGTGGTTAATGCCAGAGACCAAGGTACTGTTCTCCGCTTGATAGACTGATCACTTGGGATTTGGGGAGAGCTTTCCAACTGGAAACAAAATTGGCTTTGATGGTAGGAGACAGAGGGTGGTGGTGGAAGGTTGTTTTCCAGACCAAAGACCTATGACCAACAGTGTTGCGCAGGGATCGGTGCAGAATCCACTGTTGTTTGTCATTTATATAAACAATTTGGATGCGAATTTAGGAGGCTAGTTTTTGGATAGCTCCAATATTGATTATATATTCAACAGTGATGGAGGTTATCTCAGATTATGAAAAGTTATTGATCAATTGGGTCAATGGACTAAGGAATGGCAGATGGAGTTTGATTTAGATAAATGTATTGCGTTTTGTAAATTGAACAGGGGCAGGGCTTATACAATTAATGGTAGGGCCCTGGGTAATATTATAAAACCGAGACCTAGGCTTGCAGTACATAGTTTTTTGAAAGTGGTGTCACAGGTAGACACGGTGGTGAAGAAAGCATTTAGCGTGCTTGCCTTCACTGCTCAGACTATTGAATATAAGAGTTGGGACATCATGTTGAGGTTTTAGAGAACATTGGTAAGGATACTTTTGTAGTACTGTGTACAGTTCTGGTTGCCCTGCCATAGGAAGGATATCGTTAATTTAGAGAAGGTGCAGAAAAGGTTTGCCAGGACTGGAGGGTTTGAGTTACAAGTATAGGCTGGATAGGCTGGACTTCTCTCTTTGGAGCATTGAAGACTGAGGGGTCACCTTTATAGAGGTTTATAAAGTTATGAAGAGTATTCGGCAAATAGTAAAGTCTTTTCCGTCAAGGGGTTTGTTTAAAAAAATAGAGGACATAGGTATAAGGTGAAAAGAGAAAAGATTTAAAAAGTACCTGAAGAGCACGTCCTTCACACAGAGTAGCTTGTATGTGGAATGAACTGTTGGAGGAAATAGTAAATGCAAGTACAGTTACAATGTATAAAAGACTTTTAGATAGGTACATGAATGGGAAAGAATTAGAAGGCTGTGGGCAAATCCAGGCAGATGGTAATAGAGATACTACGAACTGCAGATGCTGGACAATCCAAGATATCAAGGTGTAGAGCTGGATGAACACAGCAGGCCAAGCAGCATCGTAGGAGCAGGAAGGCTGAAGTTTCGGGCCTAGACCCTTCATCAGAAATGAGAGAGGGGAAGGGGGTTCTGAAATAAATAGGGAGAGAGGGGGAGGCAGATCAAAGATGGATAAAGGAGAAGTTAGGTGGAGATGAGACAGACAGGTCAAAGAGGTGGGGATGGAGCCAGTAAAGGTGAGTGTAGGTGGGGAGGTAGGGAGGACGGACCAGTCATGGGGGCAGGATGAGGGTAGTAGGTAGGAAATGGGGGTGCGACTTGAGGTGGGAGGAGGGGATAAGTGAGACAATCCACTGTTGTCATCACACATGTCATCTGGGAAATGGGAGGGGGAGTTGAAATGGTTCACGACAGGGAGGTGCAGTTGTAGTTTGGAACACTTGATCGGCATGAATGAGTTGGATCGAGGGGTTCAAAAGTGACTGTGGAAGATGGTGGAATTTGAATTCGATAAAATCTGCAGTTCAATGTCTAATGATGATCATGAAACCATTGCTGATTGTTGCAAAGACCCATCTGATTCACTAATTTCCATTAGGGAAGGAAACCTCCATCCTTACCTGGTCTGACCTACATGTGATTCCAGATCCACAACAAGGTAGTTATTTCTTAGATAACAAGGTGTAGAGCTGGATGAACACAGCAAGCCAAGCAGTATCAGAGGAACAGGAAAGCTGGCATTTCGGGCCTAGACCCTCCCCCCTTCAGAAGAGAAAAGTTATTTCTTAACTGCTTTATGTGGAATTAATATTGGTCTGGCTAGCAGCACCAACATCCTGTGAATTTTATTTTATTTTAATTGTGGAGACTTCACAAGTGATTGTAGAACTGAATAATTTGCTAGGCCACCTCAGTGGAGGTGGGTGGCATGGTAGTTCAGTGGTTTGCAGTGCTGCCTCACAGCACCAGGGTCCAAGTTTAATTCCACCCTTGGGCGACTGTGTGGAGTTTGCACATTCTCCCCATGTCTGTGTGGGTTTTCTCCAGGTGCTCCGGTTTCTTCCAAGAATGTGCATATCAGGTGGATTGGCCATGTTAGATAGTCTGTACTGTCCAGGGTTGTGCAGGATAGGTGGATTAGCCTGGGAAAGGCAGGGTTACAGGGATAGGATGGGGTGGGGTCGGTTCTGGTGGGAAGCACTTTGGAGGATCTGTGTGGACTCAATCGGTTTGTGGGTTTGTTTCCACACTGAAGAGGCTCTGTAGTTCTCTGAAGGGAGGTTTGTGTGGTGTAATCGTACAGGAAGTAAGGATGAAATGGTTCTCTTAATATCAGTGAACAAATTGAGTTGGAAGTATTATTTCAGCAGCGGTCAGAATTTTTTTCTGGCACTAATCCGTGACTTCGTTTCACACGTTACAATGGGGAAATTGAGGCTTTGAGTTGTTAGGATATTATCATCACTACTGCCTAGTGTATTGAAATGTTTGATAATCTAAAGAACTGGTTTAACGAACTTTGAATGTGTATTTCAACTCTGAAATGTTCTAATTCATTCACAATAATTTTTCACTTCCACAAAATTAAATTATTGCCAGTTTTAAATAACGTATTTGAAACGAAGGGGACAAGACAGATGCAAAAATTAATGAATGCTGAATTTATTTAAGAAGGCATTTCATATGTCCTTGAACAGCCCAAATATGCAAATAGTTTTAGCCACTTGACTGCTTACCAGATGTGAGCAAACGTCTGCTAAAATCATAAGAGGCTTCCTAAATTGTTAAAAGCATTGCACAACTTGACAAGGGGTTGTGCTGGACAATGAATGGTGATGTTAACTTTTCCCAACTTCTCCCAGATAGTTATTAATATTACGCATTCTCCTACAGAAACAACCAAAGGCCATAAACACCACCATATAAATGCTGAAAGCCAGGGTACACTTTTGTGCAACTTACATGCAGCTCAGTTTGAATATTCCCAGTTAGGTTTCTGGTCTCCTGGGAAAGCACTAAAAAGGCTCTTCTCAAAGGCAGAAATCACTGCCTGTTTGACAGTGACCATATGAACTATCCTGGCCTGCAGCCTGTGACATAGTTAACAAACACCATCCCTATCGATGGTAATAAAATGTGAGGCTGGATGAACACAGCAGGCCAAGCAGCATCTCAGGAACACAAAAGCTGACGTTTCAGGCCTAGACCCTTCATCAGAGACGAGGATGGGGTGAGGGTTCTGGAATAAATAGGGAGAGAGGGGGAGGCGGACCGAAGATGGAGAGAAAAGAAGATAGGTGGAGAGAGTATAGGTGGGGAGGTAGGGAGGGGATAGATCAGTCCAGGGAAGACGGACAGGTCAAGGAGGTGAGATGAGGTTAGTAGGTAGATGGGGGTGTGGCTTGGGGTGGGAGGAAGGGATGGGTGAGAGGAAAAACAGATTAGGGAGGCAGAGACAGGTTGGACTGGTTTTGGGATGCAGTGGGTGGACGGGAAGAGCTGGGCTGGTTGTGTGGTGCAGTGGGGGGAGGGGACGAACTGGGCTGGTTTAGGGATGCGGTGGGGGAAGGGGAGATTTTGAAACTGGTGAAGTCCACATTGATACCATAAGGCTGCAGGGTTCCCAGGCGGAATATGAGTTGCTGTTCCTGCAACCTTCGGGTGGCATCATTGTGGCACTGCAGGAGGCCCATGATGGACATGTCATCTAAAGAATGGGAGGGGGAGTGGAAATGGTTTGCGACTGGGAGGTGCAGTTGTTTGTTGCGAACTGAGCGGAGGTGTTCTGCAAAGCGGTCCCCAAGCCTCCGCTTGGTTTCCCCAATGTAGAGGAAGCCACACCGGGTACAGTGGATGCAGTATACCACATTGGCAGATGTGCAGGTGAACCTCTGCTTAATGTGGAATGTCATCTTGGGGCCTGGGATAGGGGTGAGGGAGGAGGTGTGGGGGCAAGTGTAGCATTTCCTGCGGTTGCAGGGGTAGGTGCCGGGTGTGGTGGGGTTGGAGGGCAGTGTGGAGCGAACAAGGGAGTCACGGAGAGAGTAGTCTCTCCGGAAAGCAGGCAGGGGTGGGGATGGAAAAATGTGTTGGGTGGTGGGGTCGGATTGTAGATGGCGGAAGTGTCAGAGGATGATGCGTTGTATCTGGAGTTTGGTGGGGTGGTGTGTGAGAACGAGGGGGATCCTCTTTTGGCGGTTATGGCGGGGGCGGAGTGTGAGGGATGTGTTGCGGGAAATACGGGAGACGCGGTCAAGGGCGTTCTCGATCACTGTGGGGGGAAAGTTGCGGTCCTTGAAGAACTTGGACATCTGGGATGTGCAGTAGTGGAATGTCTTGTCGTGGGAGCAGATGCGGCGGAGGCGGAGGAATTGGGAATAGGGGATGGAATTTTTGCAGGAGGGTGGGTGGGAGGAGGTGTATTCTAGGTAGCTATGGGAGTCGGTGGGCTTGAAATGGACATCAGTTACAAGTTGGTTGCCTGAGATGGAGACTGAGAGGTCCAGGAAGGCGAGGGATGTGCTGGAGATGGCCCAGGTGAACTGAAGGTTGGGGTGGAAGGTGTTGGTGAAGTGGATGAACTGTTCGAGCTCCTCTGGGGAGCAAGAGGCGGCGCCGATACAGTCATCAATGTACCGGAGGAAGAGGTGGGGTTTGGGGCCTGTGTAGGTGCGGAAGAGGGACTGTTCCACATAACCTACAAAGAGGCAGGCATAGCTGGGGCCCATGCGGGTGCCCATGGCCACCCCCTTAGTCTGTAGGAAGTGGGAGGAGTCAAAAGAGAAGTTGTTGAGGGTGAGGACGAGTTCGGCTAGGCAGATGAGGGTGTCGGTGGAGGGGGACTGGTCCGGCCTGCGGGACAGGAAGAAGCAGAGGGCCTTGAGGCCATCTGCATGCGGCCCACCTGTCTGCTTTCCGGAGAGACTACTCTCTCCGTGACTCCCTTGTTCGCTCCACATTGCCCTCCAACCCCACCACACCCGGCACCTACCCCTGCAACCGCAGGAGATGCTACACTTGCCCCCACACCTCCTCCCTCACCCCTATCCCAGGCCCCAAGATGACATTCCACATTAAGCAGAGGTTCACCTGCACATCTGCCAATGTGGTATACTACATCCACTGTACCCGGTGTGGCTACCTCTACATTGGGGAAACCAAGCGGAGGCTTGGGGACCGCTTTGCAGAACACCTCCGCTCAGTTCGCAACAAACAACTGCACCTCCCAGTCGCAAACCATTTCCACTCCCCCTCCCATTCTTTAGATGACATGTCCATCATGGGCCTCCTGCAGTACCACGATGATGCCACCCGAAGGTTGCAGGAACAGCAACTCATATTCCGCCTGGGAACCCTGCAGCCTAATGGTATCAATGTGAACTTCACCAGTTTCAAAATCTCCCCTTCCCCCTCCGCATCCCTAAACCAGCCCAGTTCGTCCCCTCCCCCCACTGCATCCCAAAACCAGTCCAACCTGTCTCTGTCTCCCTAACCGGTTCTTCCTCTCACCCATCCCTTCCTCCCACCCGAAGCCGCACCCCCATCTACCTACTAACCTCATCCCACCTCCTTGACCTGTCTGTCTTTCCTGGACTGACCTATCCCCTCCCTACCTCCCCACCTATACTCTCTCCACCTATCTTCTTTTCTCTCCATCTTCGGTCCGCCTCCCCCTCTCTCCGTATTTATTCCAGAACCCTCACCCCATCCCCCTCTTTGATGAAGGGTCTAGGCCTGAAACGTCAGCTTTTGTGCTCCTGAGATGCTGCTTGGCCTGCTGTGTTCATCCAGCCTCACATTTTATTATCTTGGATTCTCCAGCATCTGCAGTTCCCATTGTGTCTGATACTATTTTAACCCCCATCCCTATCGATAGCCTGTTCTCCCATTGTCTAACCAGGTGGGACTGCTCTTATCAAGTTCCTTTCCATGTCTTCACTCACAGCTAGAGAATCTACAGTGACCCCTACCTCCACTCCCTGTCCAGTAACCTTCAGACTGTCTGAAGGATCTTTCTCATTAAACCACACTGTTCCCACCTTCTCTGTTCTACTTAGCCCTGAGCTGAACCTAGGTCTTTTCTGCTCCCAGGACTGCCTAATGCTACCACTATAACATTCTGCCCAGGTCTGTCTCAGACCCTCTCCTGCTGAAACCCTTCTTCGTGCTTCTAGACTCAGCTATTCTAATGCTTCCCTGAATGACCCCCAATACCCTATCAACCAGCCTCCATAAGCAGGAACATATCCAACTAATGCTGCCTCAGATCCAAAGTCTTATTCTCCTATCACTCCTTTGCGAACTGACATCCATTGGTCCCCAGTTCAGCAACGCTTTGGTTAAAGAATTCTCATCCTTGTTTTTAAAGCCCCCATGACTGTTTCTGTCCCATTCCCCATGCTATCCTGCTGTACTACAGCGTTCTTCCAGTTCTGGTTTCTTGAACACTCTCAACTTAATTTGCTCCACCATTGTTGGGTGCCACTCTCAAACTTTTCCTCTAGATCTCCCCCACCTCTGTTACTCAAAGGAAGAAAGAGAGGTAAAGACTTGGGTATATATTTGGGTTAAAATATTAAATATAGCAGAGTTAAACTAGAGACAAAGGAATACTCAGCTAATTTAAAATCTTAATCTGCACAGGGTGGAAAATGAGCTTCAATTTGTTCAATCTCTTTGTTGAAGGTGGACAAGTATAAGGATAACCTGGCCGCCATAATGATCACCTATCCATCTACTTACGGTGTGTTTGAAGAAAACATTAGTGATGTGTGTGAACTAATTCACAACCACGGGGGACAAGTTTACCTGGATGGAGCAAACATGAATGCACAGGTAAGAGACATACTGAGTGCAGACTGGCGTTTTGTTGATCCATATACATGCTGAATAGCTATCGCTACCAGTGCCAGGGGAAATTACTGGTTGAGCGTACATTTGGAGGTGCCTGAAGACCAGTATTCAAGTGTCTTCAGAGGGCCAGTTCCTTTATCGACTTTGTGTATTTGTGCCCAGTTTGGTAATGAAAGCCAAAGTGAAATCACTGCCTTTCTGCAATTTTAATCATACAAAGATTGAAGATTAAAGAGACATGTTTTGCACCAGGAGACCTGGAATATTCTGGGTTTCCAGCAACATGCGTGAATGAGTGAAGTGTAGAAACCAGGGGTAGCAGTAGGCCCTTCTGAATTCCAATGAGTGTAGCCACAGTCTACTTGATGTCTCCTCATGAGCCAACCCCCGTCAACTCCAGAATCCACCTAGTGAATCTTCTCTGCACTCCCTCCAGTGCCAGTACGTCCTTTCTCAAGTAAGGAGAGCAAAACTGGACACAGTACTCCAGGTGTGACCTCACCAGCACCCTATACAGCTGCAGCATAACCAGCCTGTGTTTAAACTCCATCCCTCTAGCAATGAACAGCAATATTTCGTTTGCCTTCTCAATTACCTGCTGCTTCTGCAAACCAACTATGATTCATTCCCACAAGAACATCCAGGTCCCTCTGCTCAGGAGCATGCTGCTGTTTTTCAGCATTTAAATATTTTGCTGTTATTCCTACCAAAACGGATAATCTCACATTTACCGACATTGTAATCCATCTGCCAGACGCTTGACCACTCACTTAACCTATCTTTATCCCTCTGCAGACTTTTAATGTCTTTTGCACACATTGCTCAACCACTCGAGTTAGTGCCATATGTGAACTTTGACATACTACACTTTTAATCCCCAACTCTAAATCATCTATGTATATTGTAAATAATTGCTCCCCTCAACTTTAAACCTAGGACCCCTAGTTTTTGACACTTCAACCCTGGGGAAAATAGCTCAGAGAATCCATACCCCTCATAATTTTCAGGGTTATTTATCAGGTTGCCCCTGAGCCTGTAGTGAAAACAATCCAAATTTGTCCAACCTCTCCTTACAGCTAATACACTCCAATCCAGGCAGCATCCTAGGCAACCTCTTTTGCACAGTGTGATGACTAAAACTACGTCTAATATTTCAAATGTAGCCTAACTACAGTTTAATACAGCTGCAACATGATTTGCCAACTTTTATACGCAGTGCCTGGACCAATGAAGGCAAGCTTGCCATGTGCTTTCATTCCCATTTTATCCACTTGCGCTGCCACTTTCAGGGAGCAATGGACTTGCCCAAGATCCCTCCGCATATCAGTGCTCTTAAGGGTCCTACCATTTCCTCTTACATTTGACCCCTCAAAATATATTACCTCTTGCATGTCTATATACTCCTTCTGCCATTTCTCTGCTCAATTTACCAACTGATCCATATCTTGCTGCATCCTTTGTTAGACTTCCTCACTATCCACAACTCTACCAATTTTTAAAAACTGGAAGAACTGTAGATGCTCTAACTCAGGAGCAAAAACAAATTTGCTGGAAAAGCTCACCAGGCCTGGCAGCATCTGTGGAGGAGAAAACAGTTAATGTTTTGGGTCCGGTGACCCTTTGTTAGTTATGTAAATTGTAAATTTACCCTCAAACAGCTCCTCCCAATCTAATTTCTCCAGTTCCTGTCTGGTACTGTTGTAATTAGCATTTCCTCCCAAGGAGCAATCTTACCCATAACCTATCTTAAAATTTTCAAAATTATGATCACTGTTCCAAAAATGCTCCTCCCTTGAAACTTTGATCACCTGGCCAGGCTCAGTCCCAAGTACAAGGTTGAGTACAGCCCCTTCCATTTTTGGATAATCTGTGTATTGTTTCAAGAAGCTCTCCTGGATACACGAACCAAAATCTGTTCCAGCTAAGCCTTTGCCACCCTAAGGGAATCCCAGCCAATATTATGGAAGTTAAAAGCACCCACTACAGTAACACTGAGATAGCAAGAACTGCAGATGCTGGAGTCCCAAGTAACTCTGTGGAGCTGGAGGAACACAGCAGGCCAGGCAGCATCAGAGGAGCAGGAGTGTTGTTGTTTTTGGGTCTCGTCTCTCTAATACTCTGGTTGTTTTTACGTCTTTCCATGATTTGCCTGTATATCTGTTCTTCTACCACCTACTAGCTATTGGAAGGCCTTTAGAATAACCCTATCATAATGATTGCACCTCTCTCATTCCTGAGTTCTACACACATGCCCTCATTGAATTAACTCTCCAAGATGTCCTCTGTTAGTGCAGCTGTGACATTCTCCTTAGTCAGTAATGCAACTCCCTCCCCCATTTCCCATCCCTGTGTCACCCCTGAAGCATCTAAACTCTGGAAATTGAGTTGCCAGTCCTGCCCTTCACTCAACCAAGTTTCTGTAATGGCTCCAACATCATAGCTCCACATACTAATCCAGGCTCTAAGCTCATCTGCCTTACCTGTTATACTTGTTACATTAGAATGAATACACTTCAGGCCGCCAGTCCTGCTGTGTTCATTAATCTGGTGCTGCCTGCTCTTTCTATAGAAATTTGACTTAACCTTTATTTTCTCCTCAATCACATCACATGCCGACCCACTGTTCTGGTTCCCAGCCCCTTACCATACTGTTTAAAGCATCCCAACTGATACTAGTGAACCCCCCTGCAGGGATATTGGTGACCCTCCAGTTTAGGTGCAATCTGTCCTTATTCTACAAATCCCTCCTACAGTAGCTCTTCAGCTATGTGTTCAAAAGTATTATCTTCCTATTTCAGGGTTTGCTCACACATGGCATAGTGAGTAATCCCAACATTACACTCAGCCAGGGTCCTGCTTTTCAACTTCCTACCTAACTCCCTGAATTCCCTTTCCAGGAGCCTATCTCTCTCCCTGCCTATGTCGTTAGTACCAGTATGGACGTATGGACGTATGGACCAGGACCTGTGACTACTCAGCATCCCTTTTTGGAATGTCCTGTGCCTGCTCAGAGATATCATTGACCCTGACACGAGGGAGGCAACACACCATCCTGGAGCCTCACCTGCAGCCAACCAAATGGCTATCTGTGCCCCTGACTGAAAAGTCCCCTATCACTCCTGCTCACCTAGACTTCATCCCTCTTAGCTATACAGCAGAGCCAATCTTGGAACCATAACCTGGCAGCTGCTGTTGCTTTCCTATGAGAGGCCATTCCATCTAACTCATTTGCACCCCCACCCCAGCAGTATCCAAAACAGCATCCGGCCAATGCATGGTGTTCCTTTAGGGCAGCAGGGTGGCTCAGTGGTTAGCAGTCCTGCCTGTCAATGCAGGGACCCAGATTTGATTCCAGCCTCGTGTAACTGTCTATGTGGAGTTTGCAGTCCTCCCAGTGTCGGCGCGGGTTTCCATTGGGTGTTCCAGTTTCCTCCCAGAGTCCAAAGATGTGCAAGTTAGGTGGTTTGGTCATGCTAATTTGCCTATAGTTTTCTAGTATGAGTAGGTTAGTGCAGGGAAATGCAGGGTTACAGGGATAGAGTTGGGGAATGGATCTGGGTGGGATGCTCTTTGGAGGGTCAGTGTAGACTCAAAGGGCCGAATGGCCTGCTTCCACACTGAGGGGCTTGTTGGAGAGGGCAATAGCCATAGGGACTCCTGCACTGACTGTCTGCGTGCCCGATGGTCATCCACCTAGCTGGTTGAACCTTTGTTGTGACTATTTCTCAGTACCTTTTGCCTCCTGTATGATCCTCAATGAGCCCAGTTGCTGCTCCAAACAATCCATGCAGTCTGAGAGAAGCTTCAGGTAGACACCCATCCTGCAGACATCTTGAGGAGTATTTGACCTGTGCTTTATCTCCCACATCTCAAGGACAAGCATACCACTCTGCTACTGTCATTACTCCCTCTCTAGTAACTATTGGATTCAAGGAAGAAAAGATCTTAGCTTGCTGTACCCTAATGCTGCTCACCCTCCTCAGCAAAGCCCAGGTTTTGACTACACAGCCCTTGTCCAAAATGGCTGCTGACACTGGAGCTTGCCTCCCTTTTATAAGCTGCCACCCTCTGGATGCTCTTCCTCCTGTTGAACACGAGCGTCAAGTGATCCCCTTCTCAGTTGTGACAAGTAAGCCAACTTCTCCCAGGATTTTCCTCAGTCACTTTTCAATACCACCCACAGCTTGTGAAACCAGCTAAACATTCATAATGGATACAACTGTCACAACTGAAGCGCACACATGCAGCCCCAAGTTGATAAATCAACACCGAATTATCCATGGCTCATTTTACCATATCCCATGCCCTGCTGTGTGAAATAGCTATGTTATCTTTGTGCTTTCTGATACTATGACTATAGTGTTTTCTTCCCCCAACATTGTAATCTTTCAGGTGGGCCTTTGTCGTCCTGGTGATTATGGATCTGACGTGTCTCACTTAAACCTTCATAAAACCTTCTGTATTCCTCATGGAGGAGGCGGACCTGGCATGGGACCAATTGGAGTGTAGGTCTTACTTGTTTCATTTGCTTTTGTGTTGACTGAGGATGCTGATCTTTTATAGTGAGAAAAGAATTTCATTGAAGATGACCGTTACTTTTCAAACAAAGAGCAGTGCAATTGACTTCTAAGTCTTTTGGTGTTTTTCAGCAACCATATATGTCCCTCTGTGACTTGCTGAAGCATTATAGGTCTTATATCTACTTTGTATTGGTAGTATCAAGGAAATTACAGAAATATTGTGTTCTGAGGCCTGGGCAAAGAAATGAAAGTGATATATTCCACTAGATGGGCAACCCGTGAATGCTTCACTGAAAGGAGATGTACTGGCATTTAATAAAGCATTCAAGAAATGTACTAAGCTTGATTCAGTGCCTTACTGAGCTGTTATATCCACATTTATCTTGGTGACGGGACCAAAAGAACATGGACTCTCAGTTAATAGTCATTTTCATCATCTGTGCAGCAGCCTTAAATCTTGGATTTGCCTGTAGAGATGATACCACATTGATAATAAGGACAACTCTGCTGTAGAGCTCAGGTCAGATGGTCACTTCAATGAAATGATACCTCTCGATCTGGCGACTTCTTCCCAATCCACAGAAGACTGTTACGTGACTGTTCCATCTGAACAACTGGCACTACTGGGTCACCTCTCACATTCTTCCCAAAAAACTTGGGCTTCACCTATCAGTCTGTTCTCCCGAGCAGCGGGAAAGAAGTAAACCAGTCATAGTTTTCTCGCTCAGGGATAATGGGAACTGCAGATGCTGGAGAACCCGAGATAACAAAGTGTGGAGCTGGATGAACACAGCAGGCCAAGCAGCATCTTAGGAGCACAAAAGCTGACGTTTCGGGCCTAGACGCTCTCTGATGATGGGTTTAGGCCCAAAATGTCAGCTTTTGTGCTTCTAAGATGCTGCTTGGCCTGCTGTGTTCATTCAGCTCCACACTTTATCATAGATTTCTCACTAAATGGCACCATGCAGACTGTATTGGGGATTGTGAAGACTATTCCACTTGAGTTGTCCCCAGTGTTGACCCATGTTACCCCATCTGCCAATCTTTATAGTCCCAACCTGTTCTGTAACCTGGAAGAAATCAGGAATATCTGGATCCCTATTATAAAGGATTTGGGGGCGGTGGGGGGAGCGGGTAGAAAAACCCGAAAGCATTTAAGTTCACACCAGCCATTGTGAGAACCTGCAGCTAATATTCAGGTGTTTGATCCAGGCCCCACAATCTAGATGGACTGAGTTTAAAGACCCATGCAGCATAAAAATACTAGTATTTCAACAGTGATTCAACACCTGGGCTCCCTGGATTCAAACTCCCTCAGAGAAGGTGGACAGAGCTGTGCTGAATCATAGGCAATGCAGTGTGCTCTCCAATTAGAAGCTGAGGAATAACCTGTTTGTGGCTGTGTATCCCACACCACAAAATGTATGACAGCAATCTGCTTTGTCCTATCTGTTGTGCAAAGGGATCTCGTAGTACCACCAGCATCTTGAAAGACAATCAAGTACATTTGAAATTCTATCATTCTTTTCTTGTAATAAGAAATTTGTAATATGACACATTTAAAACTATTTTTGGTAGCTATTGTGGCTTTACCTTTTTTTTTGTAGAATTGGCACGAAAGCAAAATTGTTGTGCTTTGGCTGATAAAGTTGAGCCAGCCAAAAGCAAAAAAGGTGTCGTTATGTTGCAGAGTTTGCTGGTCTCAGGCAGTGTCATTGGAAGGCTTCAGCAATTTTGGGCTGCAGAACCAGCCAGCGTTCAGACTTCTCTTTGCTATCCTTCTGGGGCTGCCAAAGTGCAAATGTTTGGCTTGGGAGAGATTGGGTTTGGAAATGATCCTTCCCAAAGCAGGGAAAACCTGAAAACCAGAAACCCACTGTCAGAAATTACACTGTTGAACTCATTTCTCAAAAGTGCATCTTATTTGTTTGTAAGGTGCTTGAGGAATATCTGTGGTGAAATATAACATCAAGAGCTTTGTCCTGTAGAGCTGTGTAAGGCATTCATGAAATTTGAAGGTTAAACTTCACAATCACACATGGCAAAAGTAACTTTTTTTCTGCAATGTATTTTAGGAAGAAGCACCTTGCTCCTTACTTACCGAGTCATCCGGTGATCCCTCCAGTGTCTGATAGTGATGCTCGTCCTTTGGGTACAATCAGTGCTGCCCCTTGGGGCTCTAGTGCCATCTTGCCAATTTCCCTGGCTTATATTAAGGTACAGAACAATTCTGGGTGTTTGTTTTGTGTAACTCAGTGTCAGCTTTCTCATGAAACATGTAAAACAATCTGCATTTGCTTCTTTCATTTGTGTATTATTTTAGAACAGTCTGCAGGATGAGATTCTCATTTGAAGTCAATTGGCAGTTCTCCAAACCCTGTAAAATGCCTCAGTTTACTTACCTTTATGAGCCTTTTCAGTGGAAGTCCTGATGGTCCTCCAGATCCTTATTCAAGTTGCTGGTTTGAAAATTCATGTCTCTTGAACTATTGACCCAGGAAGGACATCGCAGTCAAAACCAAAACGAAATACTGGAGAGCATGCTGGTGAAATTCAGAAAATTTAATAGGATCTGTGAAGAGAAATCCTCATTGGTGTTTTGAGTCCAATGTTAACTTCTTTTGAACTGAAGACAGGTGGAAAATTGATGGGTTTTCTTTGCAGAAAAAAGGAGGGGAGGAGCAGGTAGAACAAAAGAGGTGATGGAAGGTCAGTGGGTGACGGAGACTAGAGATCACAAATGACAAAGAACATGATGAAAAGAAGTGGTCATGATTGCAGAGACAAGAGAGTTTCCAAGTAGGTGTTAATGGCAGCATTTAGATCAGCTCTGCAGTCAAAACCAACTCTACGTGGTCCCAACATTTACAATGGCACAGATAAACCAGGAGTCACTGGATAGCAATAGGAGTAGGAACCTTGATCAGAATTGGGATCATTGTCACAGCTAGAGCATTGTGTGCCATTTTTGGAATCCACACAATAGGAGGGATTTGGTTGTATTGGAGAGGGAGCAGAGAAGATTTACCAGAGTGTGCCAGGGCTGGCGAGCTTAAGTAATGAAAAGAGATTGGACAAACTGGGGTTATGTTTCTTGGAGCAGAGGAGACTGGTGGGGGGAGGGGGAAGGGTGGTGCGTGATTTGAGATGTATAAAATTGAAGGACGTGGATATGGCGGACAGGAAGAAACCTCTTCCCTTCATGGAGGGACCTATGGTGGGAATGTAATTTTAAGGTAAGGGCAGAAGGTTTGGAGGAGATACAGGGAAACAACTTTTCACCCAGATGGTGGTAGGAATGCTTATAAGGGTGGTAGAAGCATGAACCCACCTAATATTTATGAAGTATTTAGAGGTACACTTGCGATGTCAAGGCATATACGGCTATGAGCCAAGTGCTGGAAAATGAGATTTGAATAGTTAGGTGCTTGTTTTTAACAGGCACAGACCCAATGGGCCGAAAAGCCTCTTTTCCACGTTGTAGACCTCTAACTCCAATAGTTGTGACATCTGAAACCGTGCATTCTGGATTAGATCAGCTGAATCAACAGAGATCAGAACTCAGACGTACATGACTTTGGTGTCACTGCTGTGTATAGATAATTTTGCATCTACCTGCCAAAACTCTTGCAATGAATCACTCAAAAGCATAAAGTGGCTGATTATGCTTGACCTGTTAGAGAGTATCAAGCTTTGGAGTTAACCAAGTAAGACTTTCACAGTTGTTAAGAATATTGTTTAATTTTATTGTATCAGTGTGCTCCGGATTGTTTAAAAGGAGTGGATACAGCTGCAGAGGAAAAGAATTGTTGGGCACACAAGGGCTTAAAATAGTTGGAGTGAGTTGGGCTAGTCCAAAAGATCTTGACTAAGTCTTAGTTATTCTGCAGTTAGTTGTAGAATAGTGCAGAAAGAGGCCATTTGTCTCACTGAGTCTGCACCGACCCTCCAAACAGCATCCCACCTGGTCCCCCATACCCTCTTCCTGTAACACTACTTGCGGCTAATCTACCTAGCCTGCATACCCCTGGACACCATGGGCAATTTAGCACAACCAGTTTGCCTAACCTGCCTTTGGACTTAGAGAGGAAATGGGAGCACCTGGAGAAAACTCATGCAGACTCAGGGAGAATGTGCAAATTTACAAAGCCATGTTCTGGAATTTGCATTTTAAGTTATTCAGCCTTTTAAATTGAAATATGTTTCTAAAACTACCTGAGAGTTTTAATCGGAGCCCCCAAACTTGTGAAAGTTTCAACTGGTTTGGAGGTAGATGAATTTTATTGCTTAAATCTTTTGTCTGGTATTAGGTATTGTGATTTGTGGGAAGAACACATGTCATGTATCAAAGATAGCTGGATCTGCAGATGCTGGAGAATCTGAGATAACAAGGTATAGAGCTGGATGAACACAGCAGGCCAAGCAGCATCATAGGAGCAGGAACGCTGACGTTTTGGGCCTAGACGTCTAAGCCTGAAACGTCAGCCTTCCTACTCCTCTGATGCTGCTTGGCCTGCTGTGTTCATCCAGCTCTACACCTTGTTATCTCATGGGCTGATTGGAAAATTGCCAATTTCACACAGACCTACAGTGTTCAGTGCCAGACTAATGGTCTGTGAATTTGACTTGAAATCTAGCGCCTCTTCCTGTCCCTCACTTATCATCACAAGATGATCAGAGGATTAGATAGGGTGGACAGTCAGAGTCTTTTTCCTAGGGTGATGACATCGGCTTGTACGAGGGGGCATAGCTGCAAATTGAGGGGTGATAGATTTAAGACAGATGTCAGAGGCAGGCTGTTTACTCAGAGAGTGGTAAGGGCGTGGAGTACCCTGCCTGCCAATGTAGTTAACTCAGCCACATTAGGGGCATTTAAACAGTCCTTGGATAAAGCATATGGATTATGATGGGAGAGTATAGGGGAATGGGCTTAGATTAGTTCACAGGTCGGTGCAACATCGAGGGCCAAAGGGCCTGTTCTGCGCTGTATTGTTCTATGTTCTATGTTGCACTACTGCAACCTCACTGGCAGTCAACTGCACCCCTGTTTTCGTGTATGAACCAGGATTCCATTTCATCTTCTCTGATAAAATGAGTACTGCTTCAAGGAAACTGCTAGGTTTTTTTCCCCTTATTCTTGGCAAAAAAGCACTTAACTTTGCAATGTGTACTATGAACAGAAATGTCCATCATAAACAGAGTGTCATAAATTTCCTGAGATTTTATGGTCTGGTTATTGCCAGATTTTGGACTTTGTACCTTGATTTCCAGAATTTGCGTCATCGAGATATTGGATAAGAGTTAAAAGCTCATTAAAAGAATTTAAAAATGGCAAAAGTTTTTACTCAACTCTCCTTTTCTTTAGAAACAGAAGTTGAACAAGGGGTAGCAATATACGCAGTAGGGGGAGGTGATGGCCTAATGGTATTATCACTAGCCTATTAACTCAGACCCAGTCAATGTTCTGGGGACCTGGTTTTGAATCCTGCCATGGCAGATGGTGGAATTTGAATTCAATTACAATCCAGAACTAAAAGTCTAGCGGTGGCCATGAAACCTTTGCCAATTGTCAGGAAAAACTCATCTAGTTCACTAATTCCCTTTTAAGGAAGGAAATCTGCCATCCTTACATTGCCTGGCCTCCATGTGACTCCAGCCCACAGCAATGTTGTTGACCATAAAGCACAGGAGCAGAAGTAGGCAGTTTACTCAATCCAGCCCACTTTGCCTTTCAATGAGAGAGCAGCTGATCTGATCATCCTCAACTCTACTGTTTTTTTCCTTCTAACCCTTAATTTACTTACTGATTAAAAATCTGACTATCTTAGCCATGAATATACTCAACCACCCAGCCTTTACAACCCTTTGTGTTAAAGATTTCCACAGATTTACTACCCACAGAGAGAAGAAATTCCTCCTCATCTCTGCTTTAAATGTGTGATCTCTTATTCTGAGATTGTGCCCTTTGGTCTTAGACTCTCCCACAACAGGAAAGAATGTTTCTGCAAAAACATTGTTATCAAATCCCCTAAGATGCTTATGTTTCAATAAGATTGTCTTTCATTCTTCTAAATTCAAATGGGTGCAGGCCCAACCCATTTAGCCTTTTCTCATGAGATATTCCGTCCATACGATAGGGCGTTTAAGAGATGTTTAGATAAGCATGTGAATATGCAAGGAATAGAGGGGAATGGACCAAGGGCAGACAGAAGAGATTAGTTTAATTTGCTGTCATGTTTGGCACAACATTGTGGGCCGGAGGGTCTATTCCTGTGCTATAGTGTTCAATGTTGTATGTTCTATACCTGCTATCCATATAATATGCCTTCTCTGGACTGCTTCCAATGGCAGTGTATCTTTCCTTGGATAAGAGGCCCAGAATTGTTTTCAGTATTCCACAATGTCATGAGATGTCCTTGAGATGATGCAAGTGATTTATAAGTGTTTTTGGGATATTTGGGAAAAAGTGATAAAGTAACGATGATAGGTTGTTGGATTTTGGAGTATAAATCCAAAATTATTATTTTGCTGAAATGGTAATGGTGCTGCAGTGATTGGTGCAATTGTATTTCTCTTCACATAGTTGATGGGATCAAATGGACTTCGGCATGCTTCCGAGATTGCCATTCTAAATGCAAATTACATGGCCAAGCGGCTGGAAGCTTTTTACAAAATTGTTTTCAAGGGATCAAAAGGTAAGTTGACAAAGATGCTTGGTTATTTTTTGGAGCGTTGGGTTTCACAGTAAAGTAGAACAAGATGGGAAGTACTCAGCTATTCAGACAGCTTTGGAGAGAAACAGAGCCAAAGATTCAAGTTCAAAAGTTAGAAATTGGTTGAAAACCTCAGCAGGTCTGGCAGCTTCTTTTATAGATAAATGGGAGTTAACATTTTGGGTCAAGTGACTTTTCCTCAGAACTGAGTTCTAAGGATGATGATCTTTCATCATGTTTTACAGCTCCTCTCCTAGGTCGAGGTTCATTGGACTATTGTTGGGGATGCAAGATGAGTGTACTAAGCTCGCATTCCCGTATCTTATCCAATTTTTTGCTTTTCACATTTAGCAACCAACTGCAGAATGGCATTGTTTTCTAGAAAAACCTTTCTTCGTTCTTCAACATGAATCATGTGCCCCTCAGTCTCTTGTGCAAGGCTGTTGTGTTATGAATTCTCAGTGGGAGTGGCTGCCACAATGAAGGAATCCCTTCAAAGCATTCCTGAAATATGGCATGTCGAAGACAAGTTAAAAGTATATTGGAAGTCTGATGTTATGCGGATTTTGGGGTGAAGGGTTCCAAGAGTAAAATGCCATCATAGCTGGACCATGTCATGTCCAAACCACTGTGACAGGGGACCCACCGTGCTAACCTCTCCATTCCTATTTTACTCAGGCCTTGGGAAACCTGGCAGCTCACAAAAGACCCTCTTCTCACCCTGCCTGTGCTCCTAAACAGCCATCCTACATCAGCTAGGTCAAAAAATGGCTTCTCTCCCGCTCTTCTCCAGAGTCTGGGATCAGGGCCCTTTCTGCGTTTGGCAATCGCTTCACACCAGTGGAGGTGAGCAGCTATTAGAGTGCTGCCCTCCTGAAAGGCAAGCTGATAAGAAAGGTGGTATAAGCCTCCTGGAACTAGGCCCATCTATGATGATTTCTGATTGGTTTCTGTTCTGGGTACATTCACTTAAGGCAGTGAAGCACAGTGAATTCAATGATTGTGCCTCCTTAGCTCAACCTGGATGATATTTCTCTATCAGCAATAGTCCTAATCTGTCTCTTCCATTTTTTAAAAAAAGGAAACTTGTTTTAATAAATAAAATGAAGATTTAGAGACAGCAAAAGGAGCCATTAGATCCTCCCTCCGCGAGTCATTTACAGCGTTACGCTGAGCTGTACGATATCAGGCTCCATTGTTTATGATTAGTGTTGACACAGCAGCATTTTACTTTCCTGAGAATAGCAGGCCCAGCCTTATTGGCCTATCAGAGAATAAATATACCAGCAGGGTAAGCAAGTTGTGTATCATGATAAAAACAATTTTTGTGTATTACCTTGCACTGTGCATGTATACTTAAGTGTATGTGGCAAAATGATTCATTTGACTAAACATATCTGACTTGTTTTCCTGGACTCAGTCATGAGAGAAGAGCGACAATCGGGGTCAAACTTTGAGAAAATGCTTCTGGATCTCTTAAAGTGTTATTATCAAAGCATTTTGATATTTTTCAACCTTATTTTGTACTTTATACTATTTTGAAATGTAATCTATTAAGTTAAATTAAACTAATTCAACTAAATTGACAGTCCATAGAGGGGCACAATAACTAATGGCAAAATCACAAATGACACTTGCTAACTTTAAGTGACAATGTGGTTTATCAGTGGGAGATGATGCACTCCAATCGCGGAAGACTCTGTACTGGATAAACAAATTTATAATTTAATTGCACTAATTGTCTTCATATGAAGAAGATTCTCAACAGTGTGGTGTATATACATTTGTGTGTCTGTGTGTGGATGTTGATGTGTGTGTCAGTGGTCTAAATGCGCCAGCATTAATTGCCCACTTAAGAGCCTCAATTGACAGTCGGGTGAGATGACCTAATCAAGGCAGAGGCAGGAAGGTAATGTGGTCCTACCTGCTGCCCTTCAGCCCAATTAAATGCCTCCCTCCTTCCACCAAACCAGTCACAATGAGGGGATTAAAATCCAGCCTTTGATTGTGTAATCATTATACTTGTAGAAAATCATGACACTTGTGACAGCACTATTTAACTGTTGTGTCAGTGAGTGAACTCTGTTGCTGTTTATAATGCTCTCAATTCATCACCACCACCAGTGAGCGATGTAACAACCATCAGTACTTCAGCACCTTTGGCCCCAATATTTATTGACGGCTATGGATCCAGCAAGGGGCAGGACTTTCGACTGAGAAATCAAGACACATTGGTTTGTTGAATGTCCTGCAGAAATGAGCTGCAGGATGTCTCTTACATTTTCTCAACAGCTTTCCTGCCCACTAGTCAACTTCGTTGAGAGGCTGTCTGCCTGTTGGCAAAGAGAGTAGCCAGGCAGCAGATCCCAGGTAAGTAAGAGATCACTGTGGTGCAAAGGAAAGTTGAGGGGAAGGGGGTGCTGATGCAGGGATGAATTGCGTAAGAACTCCAGAGACTGGCAGAGGTGAACACTTGTAAATTGTGGACACTTGGTAGGACCTGTACAGGTCTAGGTTTGGGTTTGCACACTGAGATTGTAGGTTTTGGAGAAGTAGGGGAATGGGGGCAGGCTCTTGCAAAGTGGAGGAAGTCTAACCACTGAGATGGGTGAGCTCTCTAAGATTGTGGTGAAGTAGAAGATTGTTGATCTCATAGATGTGGAGCTCAAGGAGGTCAGAGATCCCATGAGTGAATGCACAGAGTTAGCAAGGGGGTGGGATGAATCTTAAAAGTGGAATGCTGTGGGTAGACAATACACCTACTTTCTCTGAGCCACAAGCAGCAGTGTTCCCATGTTTCACTGAGTGCGCGCTGGAAACTAAGCCGACTACTTCCAGGGTCAGCTCCAAAATGAAAGATTATAGAATAAGTATACAAAGATTCCACGATTTACTTGATTACCGGGCCCACACTGATAGAAAATATGGACCAAATTTCTGTACTAATGAATTATTATTTATTACAAGTCATTAAATGCTATTTACAATTATAAACCATTATAATTTTAGGCATATAACACTAGCAATTAAAGCTCTAATCCTGTTTTAAGTTTCCCCTTACACTCTCATGCATACATACCCTCACATAAGCAGAAAGAAAACATTGATAGGGGAAACTAGGGAAACAGTTCAGTGGCCGTTGTTAGTGAGATGTTTGAGTTGGTTCTTGCTGACCAGAAGGACTCTTCTTTCTTTACCAAATCCTTTCATTGATTTACAAGAGGCAAAGGTTGGCTGATTCACTTATATAGGCCTCTTTTCAATTAAAGGCCACAGTTTACAGCAGCTGCTGAAGAAAAGGTAAAGTGGTTTTCTTCAGGTTTAAAGTCCACTTGAGTTCAGAGAACAGTCTGAGTGAGAGAGTTTCAAAAAAAAACAAAGACCCAAGGATGCTGGAAATCCAAAACACACACAGGAATTGCTGGAGAAAATCAGTGTGTCTGGCAGCATTTGTGGTGAGAAAGCAGAGTTGACATTTCATGTCCAATAAACCCTCCTACACAGCAGTTGTTTCACAGCTGAGGCACTTTCATTTGAGATGCACAAGGCTTGATTAAACCAGAAAGTATGTGGCTGAAGTTCATTTTGCTTTTTTACCGCAATAATTCATGCTTGTGGATTTTGTTTTTGTGGGTTTGGAAATGTATGCCAATGTATTTTAATTTTGATTTAATTGTAATGTAGTATCTAGATTTAGGATTCTGGCCAATTAGGGTGACTTCTATTTGGTGGCTGTGCAATTGCAAACAGTTTAATGGCCTATTTCTCAGCTTTCTAAATATAGCATTCAGGGTTTGATTATACATGCCTCTCATTCTCACTCTGTACCAGTTCTTGCTCTTGTTCCTTGTTCTGTGAACTGTTCAAGTACTTTTCTGACCAGTTTTATCTGAAATCAAAGTTATGTTTTCCCCTAGTTTAGACTATGTTTCATGACCTTGATGGCAAGGATTTGAACTTAGTGCTCAGTCTCAGTGTGGTTTATGACCCCCTGAGTTGTTTAGTTGGCAAAGTTTGTTGGTTTGTCATGTGTGCCTTTTCATGCGCTTTTAGTTTTAATGCTTTTGTTTTGTTGAGTTTTGTGTAAAGCATTTACACAAAACATGCCTGTCGAGCAAAACATTAAATATTATGCAGCAGAACCATTTTGTGAGAATTTAGTTTCACTCATTGGAAGATATCATATGCTGACTTGCTTTTATCAGTGGTCATTGAGGGATGATGTATCATCTTCCTTATCTCTATTTTGACTATTGCCTATAAAAAGTCTATATTATTGTTTCTTCCATGGAATTAAATCCTTCATTGGAAGATTCTTGGCTGCCTGTTATTTACTGTGTAACTAATGAAAGCCGGAAGCATTTTCCAGCTGACTGTTTGTTTTTCATTGCTCCCACCCAGAGAGAGAGAGAAGGACTTGGCATGTCACAACACCATTATCACTTTTTAGACAGTCCCGTATCTCACAACTTGTAACACAAAACTGAATTGCATGAGGACAAGGTGCACCAGTTTTAAGTGTTCATACATGGTTTACTAGATAGATACCTGCAATGAATGGGTTGTCTTTCGAGGAAAGTTTGGAATGGCTGGGCTTTAGAAGAGTGATTTGACTGAAACGAGTAAGATCCTAAACGGTCTTGACAACATGGATATAGAAAAGACCTTTCCTGTGAATGGAAGTTATTCATCCATATTGTTGGATCGACTATTTTACTGAATTTTGTGCATGGCCATTGAATCAACTCATCTGCTGAAACCCTAATTCTTTGTAACCTTGTGCATGAAATATTTCTATGTTGTCTTTGTCAGTTTCCTGTCTTCCTCCAGGTGTGAACTGATAGTCATCCAAATGTTTACTGCACACATCTAAACTCACATCAAGTGCTGATCACTACTATGTTCACTGACCTACTTTGGCTCCTGGTCTGTCATTATCAATTTTATAATTCCTAGCCTATTTTCAAAATCCCACTCTAGCCTTTCCTCCTGCCTATCTCTATACTCTCTCCTCTAGCAAAACAAATCTCGGAGACCACACTGCTCTTCCAGTTATGGTTATTTGCACATCCCTGATTTTAATCACTCCGTCAATGAGGTTGAGTTTTCACTTACCTGGTACGATCTCTTGTGGTACCTCCTCACGTAACTGTGTGTCAGATTATGCTCAATAGCCCCCTTTTGTGGGGAGTGAGGAGGTTAGTTCAGTTGGTTAGGTGGTTAGCATCTGGATTAACACAACACTAGGTTCTAACCCTGTTCCTGCTAAGGTAGACTCACTGCCTGCTTTCCTCACCCTACCCACAGCAAACAAAAGGTATGGCCCTTTGCTGTGGGTCAGCACATAATTGCAGAGGACCCGCCCCAACACAGCACTCAAGGACGAAGAACCCCATTGCAAAGCATATTGAAATGTTTTACCATGTTGTTGCTGTGAGCAGATGCATTGAGAATCCTCATTAGATGTGTTTTGTCAAGAAGGTCAATTCCACCTACCTTGTTTTGGAGTCTGCTTTCAAGTTGTAATTAATGAAATCACTCCATCTGACAGGTTTGGAGAGAAGGTCCTGTTTCTTTGAAGTTCGAATCTGAGTTTCAGTTACTGTCATGAACAAGATCAAATAGAGGGCCAAATCTGGCAACTCAGTACAGTTAGGGTCTTAGAAGAAAGTACACAGTTAGTTTAGGCTTTTTAACCATCAATGATGGATGCTTCTCTCTATTGTAATTTAATTAAAACGAACAAAATCCAAACCAAAGCGATTGTGTTGATTTTTCGTTATTGTATTAAATCCATCTGTTTGTGTTATCCCAATAATTATATTCTGTTTACGATCTTTACTCAGTGAAGGTCATGCAACAAATTCCATTCTGGTTCATTTGGGAACAGCAGGAACCTGTCATCTTATGGAGAGCAGCAACCTGTAGGAGAGCATCTGGTATCAAGAATACCTGGAAAATCAGGTTCATCATTGACACTCATTTTCTAAAATTTTTTTCAAGAACTGGATGTTCCTGTTTAGTCTGTATTAACATGCAACCTCAGATGTTCTGTCCACATTTCTGTCCTGAAGGGCATTGAAGTTCATTAGACTCTGTTACTGGGCTTGGGAATCATGATTTAATATTACTCCATACCACTCCCATTGAAACATGTTGCTTTGCTGATCCAAGTGATACAAGTATGTGGTCCAGTACAGTGTGTTCTGCTGACTGGGCTATATTCAGTTGGGATCCCAGCAAAGTACTTTGGCCAGCACAGTATATAGCTTACTTGAACCTCTTGAACATAGTGGATTGACACTCATTCAACTCAAGTTGCTGCAGGCCTTTTCAGGAGGGCTTGGCTGGAAGGAAATGCACAACACACAACAACAGAGAAGGGGTTGCCAGGTTTTCTGAGGTGGCACTGGAGGCTTGAGTGACAGAGGAGGAAACCCAGAAGGATATCATGTTTCCACAGAAGGCCTTCAAAACACACTTTGATCAGCAAATAGAAGGCAATGGGTAGGAAGATTTAACTCCCAGAGTCTGGCTGTGCTAGATTAGCTGCAGCACCAAGAAAAGTTCAGTAACTGAACACAGCTAGTTGAAGTCAGTGAAAGCATATTCCACTGGAATCTGCTATGCACCTCTCCTACCTATCAATGCTTCTCAGCTCAATTACTCACTCATCAGGACTGTAAATTTATGTTCCAATAGCCCACCTCATCCTCACTCATACCAATTCCACCAGCCTCACAGCCTCCTCTCAGTGGCTTCTACATACATACATCTGCAGTTGCTGAATAGACATATCATCCAACACTATGCAGCATTCTAACTGACAATCTTCTCTGTGCTACTAGACACAATGGCCCACAACCTCTGGATATAGCAGAGACCTGGCCTGTATGTATCCCCTGAACCCTCTGGGGGAGACGTTGCTTTGCACCGGGGGACCAGTCGTGATTAAAAGTGTTGCATCAGAACAATGATATGTTTCTGCCTATTGTCCCTACTGTCCCAATTCTCACCTCACCTCACCTCACCACACCTCTGGGCCTTCTGCTTTGCATCCAACTTCCTGTTTACATCCCTCTTTCAGGTACTCGCAAGTCACTGCCTACCCAGCCTCTGCAGCCTTATTGCCAAACGTACAGCTGACTTCTTGTTAGGAGGCAGCACCTGTCGTCTCATCCTATAACTGCAACCAGTAATGACATATCTGGGTCAGCTTTGGGTGAGCCGCCCAGCATGGGTGAGAAATGACAGCACATTTACCCAGACCATACTTGTATTAAAGAGATCCTGTGTGCACTTTCTGCTGCCGAGGACATCAAGAAATGACTAAAAGAAACAAACCGAAGGAAATGCCCTGCTGCGGAGCCTGTGCCCACTGCCGAGGGCATGAATGGGAATCTGCTTCAACTTGGCAGAGGGCTTCCTTACATAGAACTTAGAGCCCAGCCTGTACAACGGGGAAGTGTTGGCCAACTCTACCAGCAGCCCTTGTAGACTCAGGTGTGACCCTTGAGGTGTTTGACCAATGTCTGAGTGCGCTTCTGTGCAGGCAGAGGCCACTCACCATCCTGGTGTGATGCAGCACCAGATTGAGGTCTTCAGAACGTGCCATGCAGGTTCGGATGGCTGCCACTATGGCTGCAGATGGCAGCGCTCAACATGATGTGGTGTGCATCTCTGTGCTGGAAACCTTTCCCACCTCTGCCCCACAACTTGTGTGGGTTTCAGAGGCACTGCAATGAGTCAGTCCACTGTCCCATGGCAGAAGGGCAGTATTTGTGCCAGCTTTATGTCACTGCTACTGTATAGCTGCTCATGCTAAGATGATCCATTCAGAAGTCAGGCATACAAGGTCCAGAGCTACCCAGCGAGATTGTTCACAGCGTCTCCCAGTAAAAACCCGCAGCCACTGGATTATCACTGCACAGGAGCTGGAGAGAAGGCAGGGAGCATTTTAATAGAGTATGAAGGAAATAGATGGGCATTATTGAGATTGATATGTACTGATCAGAAGTAATATTTGATAAAATTGCTAAATACTGCTTTGTGTTGGTGGTTTATATTTGCAGAATTACAGAATTTTTACAGTGCATCATATGTGCGCGATTTCTGTTACCTAGTGTCAATCTTCTGCCTTTTTCCTAAATCCCTGCACACTGTTTCTATCCAAATTATCATCTGATACCACCTTGAATGCCTCCAGCACATTTTCAGGCAGTGCGTTCCATACCCTAATGACTTGCTGTGCGAAAAAGATTTGTCACATCAACCATTGTTTTGGCTGCACATTCACTTTAAAACTGTGCCATGTCATTTTTTTTTGAGTGGGAACAGCTTCCCTCTATCTACTCTATCCAACTGGCCTATAATTTTGAAAACCTCAGTCAGATCCCCTCTGAGTCGCCTACTGTCCAAGAAGATGGACAGCCCCAACTTCTTTGATTTATTCATGTCGCTGAATTATCGATGGTAAGTAATTGCATTAGAGTAGAAAATATGTGGGGATGAAGTGAGCTTTGAATAAGATGTAATACACTGAGGTGTAAATTAAGTCGACTATGCATGCATCTATGAGAAGAAGAATAGAAAAATAGCTTAATAAGTATGCTGAAAAGTTTACACGTTGCCAATTACAGTGCCAACTTAGATACAGAAGTACCTAGGCATAACTTCTTCAGTTACAAGATTTTAGACAATACAGAAATAAAATGTCCACCATTAAGGAAGTAAATGATCAGTCCAGCAGACCATGCTGCACCTAGCTTCCAGCCCTGGCTCCACGCTGCACCTGCGAGACACCATGCCAAGCTGGGAGACCCCTATGGGAGGAGGCCATTGCGTCAGGTCAGGAGGTCATCAACTGCGGTGAATAACATTAGTAAGCTGTACATTCAGTTAGCCATGTGAAAGTATAATGTGATTAATGAAGGTCTGGCTCAAAAAGTGATAGGGCTGGCTATGAAATATATTGGTGTTCAGAACTATTAGGGAGGCAATGAAAGGAGGAGGGACGGTCGTACTGATTACAGAGAAAGTGCTAGAGAAGCGGGTGACCTAGAGGGTCAAAGATGGAATCCATTCTGTTGGAGCTAGACGTGTTAAAGCTAATTATATTGGATGTACTCTATAGGCTTTCAACTCCTGGGACAGCATTAGGGGAATTTACAGAGTGGTGCAAGAATTCTAGAAGAGTTACAATCCTAATATAGACAAAGTCAGTAATAATGTAAAGGGCAGAAAGAGGGAAAGAGTTCCTGAAGAGTGTTCAGGCAAATTTTCTACATCGTGTTTCAAGTCCAACAGAGAAGGAGGTATTGTTGAATCTGATTATGGAGAATAAAATAGGCCAAATAAATCCAGTGTAAGTGAAGAAATATCTGGGTGGCAGTGAGCATAGCACCATAAGGTGTAGGTGTGCTATGTATGGAAAAGGACAAGGAGTAAGCTAGAAGTAAAATAACCATAATTTGGGAGGCCAACTTCAGTGGGTGAGAATGGATCTGGTCCAAGTAAATTGGAATGAAGGATTGATGAACAAATGTACAACAAAAAGTAATGGACTGCCTCAAAAGGGGATCTAGCATGGTAAAGTTAAGGTTCATTCCTGCAAGAGGAAAAGGCCAGGTAAACAAATTGAGAACCCCGAGATGTCAGAAGTTCTAGACAGTAAGATGAAGCAAAAAAACACAGATGTCATATTCCATAGATAATAGAGATGAGAATCAAGGTGACGACAGAAGGTTCAGGGCAAATGGAAATGAACACAAGAGGATCTGGAATGCGCTGTCTGAGAGTGAAGTGGAGACTAGTTAGATTGTGGCTTTCAGCAGAGAATTAGATAATTATCTGAAGAAAAGATTTACAGGGGTATGGAAAAAGGGTAGGGGATTGGAACTCAGTGAGTTGCTCTTCTAATGAGACAGCACAGACACAGTGGGCCAGATGACTTAGCCAAACTGTAACTGAAAGTTGGGGTCTTATGGAACCGCTTGAGTGTGGAAATGGCATCATAGGAAGATTGGAGCTTGAGTATCAGCTCAGGGACAGTTTGTGCAGATCAAAGGATGTCTGCTACCAGCTGCCTCCTTCCTGGAGCCAGTCTTTGAAGGCCTGTTGATGACGCCAGTGCCAATGTGCCAGCGACATTATAGTTTTTGCAGCAGACTTGGACATCTGATCAGGTGAATGCTAGAAGGCATCCTGTGAGCAGACTAGACAGAAGCGTTTTTTCAGACTACCATCTTTGGCTTGCTGCACATTGATTCCTCTCACTTCTCTCTCTTCACATGATGAGATAATGAAGGGAGTCTCAAGGCACATGTAGAATGGGAATCCCCTGGCACCCAGTGGCCAATCTCTGATTCTTTGCGTTGCACCAAAGGTTGTGCCTGACTGGTGCAGGTCAAACATGTGGCCTCTGCTGCCAATAACAATAGTGTACATTGGCAGTATCTCCTGGGCGGGACTGCATGGTGACTGCACATTAATTAGGAGTGTTTTGTAAATGCAGAACATCTCCCCATTGTTTTGCATATCCTTCAGAGGCTACAATCTGTTGCACCCCGCACCAATGGGGATTCCACCAGCCTGATCTCACAAGTTCCTCCTCCTTTTTTGCATCGCTTTGGTCATTGCTCTGAGGCATCAATAACAAAATACGGCTCAGGGTGCCTGTTCAGTCTGGAACAATCTGCCAGTGTTGAAGTTGAGGACCTGTTGATTGTTGGCAGCAATATCTGGCAGTACTGTCTTTTGCCCTATTTTACTAGCCCAGATTATGTTGTAGGAAGTGCACTGTTAAGTCGTCATTGCCTTGGTGGAAGGTCAGTTCCTGAAACACTGCTGGCTGAAGTTTATGCAAGTTAAGAGTTTTTAAAAGACTGTTGGTGAGTGCAGTCTTCATTTGAGATCCTTTGCTTTGTGACTGGCTCCTGCTGTCTGCCGCTGGGACTTCCTTGGTGATGGGGCAGGTATTCTCCTGATTGGCCACCTCGTCAGGATTCAGCAGCACGTCCGAAAAGCCCATAAGGCGTGTCAAACTTCTGCGGCAACACAGAGCTATCCTTTCTCTGCACCGGCACCAGTCAAGTCAAAAGCCTATCAACTAGAAGCTTACCTGACTATGTGGTGGACAAGTGCAGGATGCTGCTGACTATCAAAATGTTCCTGCCATGCGCACCCTCCTCACGTAACATAGCTGTGTCAGGCAGAGACAGCCTGGTTCGTCACACTAGGGGTAACCGCAAAGTATCTGGTTTGGGGTTTCCGTCACACGTCAGCACTACAGCAATTCAAAGAAGCTTTGTTTCACACCCACTGACTCATTGCTAGAATTTCGTTGCTCAATTGCAGACAGTCCTTCGTTGTCTCAAACTAGTTACAATTCTTCACACCTGGACCTAGCAATTGACTGCAGTGAGGCAAGAAAAGCTATTCTAGTTGAACTGTGATTGCTCTCCAACCACTATCAAAGATGCTACTTTAGATTCCATCTATCTCACAGCCACATTTTAACAGTCTGGTTATATGTCTGCTCAGATGTCATTGCATTCCCTTTGTGCACTGATGGCCAGCACTGGTGTTAGATCATTGCGTAAGGACATAGTCCTGTATTTCCACTGTTATTGTATCGGCAGGATAATTGAACAAGGTCAAATATTAAAAACTTTTCAATGCAAGTGATGTTATCCATGTGGAGATTATGCTTCATAATTGTAAGCATTATCATCGATTGTTATTTTGTATATCTCAAGCAGGAAGAATTTTGGTGTCTTGAATGTAACCAGTTGAAATATTTGGAAAGAATTTCAATCAGATAGATAAAGAGCCTTTCATTGAGACACATGATGTTTGTACCTCACGCACAGGAAACTCCATCAATGAGAATGTTCTGAGGTACCACAGTGTGATTTCTTGCTATTGAATAATTCTTTGGGTCATGCTGATTTTGCTTATGGCATTACTCTGGTTGCTTCAGTGTCACACTGGAGGAGAACTGTTTTTTCATAGTCCTGCATGTTATACTAAATATCTGAAAATAAAATGTTTTAATAGGTTATGTAGCTCATGAGTTCATCTTGGATGTGCGGCCATTCAAGAAAACAGCAAACATTGAGGCCGTGGATGTTGCCAAGAGGCTTCAAGATTACGGTGAGAAGTGTTATCTTGCTGCAATGTTTTGTAAGCTAATCATTGTCAGTTCCTGCTTCTCATTGTGGGCAAGACCAGAAACAGCAATTGAGAGACCTGGTGCCTCTCCTATTCTAGGACTCCCAGTTAAACCCCTGGTAAATGCTCTCTCTCAATCATTTAAAAGTAGGAAACTGCTCATAATGTGTACTTTGCATAGACTGTTGAAAACGAACTATAGAACATAGAACATTACAGCACAGTACAGGCCCTTCGGCCCTCAATGTTGTGCCAACCTGTCATACCGATCTCAAGCCCATCTAACCTACACTATTCCATGTATGTCCATATGCTTGTCCAATGACGACATAAATGTACCTAAAGTTGGCGAATCTACTACCGTTGCAGGCAAAGCGTTCCATTCCCTTACTACTCTCTGAGTAAAGAAACTACCTCTGACATCTGTCCTATATCTTTCACCCCTCAATTTAAAGCTATGCCTCCTCGTGCTCGCCGTCACCATCCTAGGAAAAAGGCTCTCCCTATCCACCCTATCTAACATTCTGATTATTTTATATGTTTCAATTAAGTCACCTGTCAACCTTCTTCTCTCTAATGAAAACAGCCTCAAGTCCCTCAACCTTTCCTCGTAAGACCTTCCCTCCATACCAGGCAACATCCTAGTAAATCTCCTCTGCACCCTTTCTAAAGCTTCCACATCCTTCTTACAATGCGGTGACCAGAACTGTACACAGTACTCCAAGTATGGCCGCACCAGAGCTTTGTACAACTTCACCATAACCTCTTGGTTCCGGAACTCGATCTCTCTGTTAATAAAAGCTAAAACACTGTATGCCTTCTTAACAGCCCTGTCAGCCTGGCTGGCAACTTTCAAGGATCTGTGTACATGGACACCGAGATCTCTCTGCTCATCTACACTACTAAGAATCTTACCATTAGCCCTGTACTTTGCCTTCTGGTTACTCCTACCAAAATGCATCACCTCACACTTGTCTGCATTAAACTCCATTTGCCACCTCTCAGCCCAGCTCTGCAGCTTATCTATGTCTCTCTGCACCCTACAGCATCCTTTGTCACTATCCACAACTCCACCAACCTTAGTGTCCTCTTCAAATTTACTAACCCATCCTTCTATGCCCTCATCCAGGTCATTTATAAAAATGACAAACAGCAGTGGACCCAATACCGACCCTTGCGGTACACCACTAGTAACTGGTCTCCAGGATGAACATTTCCCATCAACTACCACCCTCTGTTTTCTTTCAGCAAGCCAATTTCTGATCCAGACTGCTATATCTCCCACAATTCCATTCCTCCGCATTTTGTACAATAGCCTATTGTGGGAAACCTTATTGAACGCCTTGCTGAAATCCATATACACCACATCAACCGATTTACTTTCCTCTACCTGTTTGCTCACCTTCTCAAAGAACTCTAAGGTTTGTGAGGCACGACCTTCCCTTCACAAAACCGTGCTGACTATCCCTAATCAATTTATTCTTTTCTAGATGATTATAAATCCTATCCCTTATAACCTTTTCCAACACTTTAGCAACAACTGAGGTAAGGCTCACTGGTCTATAATTACCAGGGTTGTCACTACTCCCCTTCTTGAACAGGGGAACCACATTTGCTATCCTCCAGTCATCTGGCACTATTCCTGTAGACAATGACGAGTTAAAGATCAATGCCAAAGGCTCAGCAATCTCCTCCCTGGCTTCCCAGAGGATCCGAGGATAAATCCCATCCGGCCCAGGGGACTTATCTATCTTCACCTTCTGAAGGATTTCTAATACCTCTTCCGTGTGAACCTCAATCACACCTAGTCTATTAGCCTGTATCTCAGTATTCTCCTTGACAACATTATCTTCTGCTTTGTGTTAAAGTAAGTGCATTTTGAATTAAGTACCTCATCTGCAGTGGCAAATGCAAACATGGCACTATTATCGTACAAAAGGCATCAAATGTGATGAATGATTTTTGTTTTTGTGTGGAGAAAACAATGTCTGTCAGGGCACCAGAACTGGGCACTTTCATCTAATTAGAAGTACCTGATATTGGGAAAGCTCCCTCTCTCCCTTTGATGGGTTCCTGACATTGGAAGGTAACAGTTGCATTTGCTATAGTGGGACACTGTTTGGTGCACAGCAACTTGCCAGAGTTCTTCGAATACCAGGAACTCCATATTAAATATTCCTTGTTACTGGTGTTCAGAAAAGATAGAGAAGGCAGAAATGGGGTAATGTTTATAGTATTGATTAAGGAAAACATTACAATGCTGGAGAAAGTTATTTCCCAGAGGGTTCAAGGACAGAATTGACTTAGCAGAGCTTTGGAACAAAAAAGAGTGTAATTTTATTGTTCAGTGTAGCCTATAGGTAATCAAGTAGCGAAGGATACACATTTCCGAGGAAATTACAGACAGGTGCAAACAGCATGGAAAAATTAAAATGGGAGAGTTTATCTGAATATTGCCCGAGGTGATACGATAATTAAGGGCAGAAAGGGCTAAACATTTCTACATTGTATTCAAGAGAATTTCTTCCAGCAGTATGGGTTTCGTCCGGGAGCTCCGGTTTCCTCCCACAGCCCAAAGACGTGCAAGCTAGTTGGATTGGCCATGTTAAGTTGCCTGTGGCGTTCAGCGATGTGTAGACTAGGTGGATCATAGGGGGATGGATCTGGGTGGGATGCTCTGAGAGCCAGTGTGGACTTGTTGGGTTGAAGGGCCTGTTTCCACACTGTCGGGATTCCAGGATAAATCGTCTATTCCTGCACATCCTTTAGGGCTGCACTGTATCCAATGTCTTTTGAAAGTCCATGTAAATCACATCAGCACTGCCTAATAAACCTTCCCTATTAACTTTTCAAAAACTCCAGCAAGTTAGCTAAGCATGATTTTCCCTTCGGAAACTGAATTAACCTATCTGTTCATGCAACTATTAATTTTGTCCTAAATTACTGCTCCCAGAAGTTCCCAACTATTGAAGTTAACCTGACTGGTCTGTAATTGCTTAGCATATCCTTACTGGAATGAGGACTTAAGGACTGCAATTCTCCACTCCCAGCCAGGAGTCAAAGGAAGACTGGGGAAAAAATACATAGCCAGTGCCTCCACAACTTCAACTCTCATTTCCTTTGATCTTCTTGATGCAACTCATCCAGTCCTAGTGTCTGTCAAATTAAAGTTCAGGCACCTATTCAGTACTACCTCCGTATAATTATAAACCCTTTTACTGACTGAATAACCTCATCTTTCAACATGGCTTGAGCAGAATCTGCGTCCTTGTTAAAGAGAGATGCAAAATATTGATTTTGTACTTCAGCTATTCCCTCAGCCTCCACGTGTAAATGTTTGGTCCTTAATCAGCCTCTTTATTCCTTTTACCAACCGTTTGCTGTTTATATGCCTACAACAAAGTTTAAGATCCCCTTTTAAGTTAGCAGCCAGTGTCTTTCATTGATTCTCTTATTTGCTTACTCACCATCCCCCTGAACTTTCTATATTCAGACAGATTGTTAAATAGATTCTACCTCACATTTGTCATAAGCACACTTTTTCATTTTATACACGTAATTTTACGAACTCTGAATATGCTTGCCCTGCCTTTCCCTTTCAAAGGAACCTTTGATAGTGACCAGCCTTTTCTTCTGTGAAGGTAGCCCATTATCCATGTTCAGTTTTTCCTGAAATCTTTGACTCCAATTTATTTGATCCAAATCTATTCCCAGGCCTTTGAAGCTGCCTCTCCCCAGTTAATTATTCTTATTCCGGATTGACCATTATGCTCTACTACAATTTTCCAAATCCTTATAAGGCAATAACTGTCCTCAAATGTTTCCTCACCGTAGCCCGAAATACTTGACCTACCTCATTGCCAAGAAACTGGTTGAGTTGTGCGTCATTTCTTGTCAGACTGAAAACATACTTCTGAAAGAAATTCTGTTGAACACAATGTAGAAATGTTTAGCCCTTTATGCCCTGTTTATACCTGTTCTGCACTTTAAGTGGGTGTATTTGTACATGTCATTTGAGGTGACACGTCAGGTTGATAGAGCACTTAATAAAGCAGTGTCTGAATGTTCGTATAAGACACTGGTTAGATCTTTATTGTGTAGTTTTATGGGTAATACATTTTAGAAATGGTGTAAAAACATTGAAGAGAATGTGGGAGAGGTTTATATGGATAGTTCCAAGGGCAAGAAACTTAAAAGGATAGAGTGGAAGAATTGGGACTGTTTTCCTTACAGGAAAGGTCGTGATTGAAGTTTTCAAAATTGTGAGAAATCTAGATGGAGTAAATAGACAGAAATTTTCCTCCTCATGAAAGGATTGAGAATGAGACAGCACAGATTTAAAATAATAAGTAAATGAATAGTAAACTATATTAACACATTGAGTTGTTAGGATCTGAAATGCACTACCTGAACATATGGTGGAGGTAGTTCAGTTGAGGCTTTCAGTCTGGAATTAGATATTGATTTAGAAAGGAAGAATGTGCAGGCTTACAGAGAGATAGCAAGAGAATGGATGAATGAGATGCTTATTCAGACATTTTGTGTAGATATGATGGGCTGAATGAACTAATTCTGCATTGAAATGACTCTGATGACCGGAACAGCTTTTTTTTAAAGAAAGGGGAAGTACGTAGCAATAAAATGTTCAAGTGCATGGAAAGCGTGCAAGAGAACCCAGATCACTTGTGTGGAGTAAAATGTCAACTCGTAGTTAATGGATCTAATGGACCAGTTTCTGTTCATTGCATCCTGTCTGAGAATGGTGGATCTTTATTAACCAACGTATTTATAGCCATGGGTTGGGTAGAGGGAAAAGCAAGATCTTGCAGATGTTGGAAATCTGAAATAAAAATGACTGGAAATTTTAGAGTCTGCACGAGCAGGAATTTTGAGAAGTAACTGAAGTAGACAATGTGGAATCTCAATTTCCAGATAATGTCAGTGGTACACCAGAATCTTGTAACATCTAGTTCACAATCATTTCCCCACTGGCATACGCTAGTCAGCATTGTGCAGTCATTTGTAAGGTCAACAGGTTTCATTGTTCAACTTCATATACACTCCATGTAAAATCCAAGGGAGTATTTCACGCCTTTTGACTTAGGTGAACATGTGGAGTTATGTCACTGATTTAGCCACAATCTCTCTGAAGTGAAGGGTGAAAGAGGCTGGAGATGTTGAGTGTCTTACTCCCATTTCTACCTTCCTTGGCTGATGAAAATCTAAATTTGAGATCTGAACAAATGTGAATTGTGAATTGTTAAACACAGAATTCAGTGCTATATTTGCAGCGTTCTGCTTCTTCATGCAGCAGAAATTGTAAGTGACTTCAAGGGCTTCTTAACCACAAGGTTACAATAATTTTACTTATTATAGGATTCCACGCACCAACCATGTCCTGGCCTGTTTCGGGTACGCTAATGATTGAACCAACTGAATCTGAAGATAAAGCTGAACTGGATAGGTTCTGTGATGCCATGATAAACATTCGTCAAGAGATAGCAGACATTGAAGAAGGTAGAATGGACATGCGAGTAAACCCACTTAAGGTGAGTCACAACAAACACGTTGCTTATCTGAGGCAACCTGTCCAGTTAAAACTACAAGTCTACAGTCTTTACAAAACTATTTAATGCTCTGTGTTCGGCAAGCATTTTCTGAATTTATGACATTCCAAAAAATTGCAAATTCTATTTCTTGTGCAGAGGGGTTTTCCTTTGTTAATTATGGATGTAGCACCTAGTTATGCATCGTTCAACAAATGTAACTTCGCAAAATTTTATCATAAAGCTAATTGTATAAAAGTGTAGATTCACGTTTATTCAAATAATTTAGGAAGATGTCCTTTTGCAGAGACTTAGAGGAGGAACAAGGAATTACTGATGGTAACTTCTAGATTCCTATGTTCAGTTACACGTAATCATCAGATAGTGCTGTCCGTTTCACAGTTGTACAGATGGCCAACAGTGATTGTGGTACGTCCAAAATTTCCAGGCCATTGTGTGCCTTCACCAATGGAGCAATGGAGGCAAGTAGCAAAACAGAAATATAGGGAAATGTGAATGGGAGTTAATGAAGGAATGTGGAGTTCTCTTTTATTTTCGTTCAATGGATGTGGGCATTACTGGCTTGGCCAATGTTATTACCCGTTCCTATCTGCCTATTGAGACGATGGTGGTGATTTGTTTTCTTCAACTGCTGTAGGTATACCCACAATGCTTTTTGGAAGAGGGTTCCAGGATTTTCTCTCAATGCCTGTAATAGAATAGTGATATAATTCCAACTCAGGACAGTGTATAGCTTTGAGGAGAACTTTTACATATTGGTATTTCCCATGTATCTGCAGCGTTTCTCCTTCTAAGTTGTTGACGTGAGTTTGGGAGGGTCTTTTGCAATGGATTTGGTGAATTGCAGTTCTGCATTTTGTAGCTGGCACACATTGCTGCCACTGTGCATTGGTGATGGAGAAAATGAATACTGAAGGTGGAGGATATGGTGCCAATCAAGTCGTTATTTTTCCTGGATGATGTCTTGTTTCTTGAGTGTTGTAGGAACGACACTCATCCGAACAAGTGGGGAGCCTTCATCGCACTCCTGACTTGTGCCTGTAGATGAAGAGGACAAGCTTTGGGGAGACACAAGGTGAGCTACTCACCAAGGATTCCTTGCCTCTGATCTGTCATTTCAGCCACAGTATCTACATGTTTAATCTAGTTCAGTTTCATGTTTGTGGTAGCCCTGAGAATGTTGGTAATAGAGGATTCAGTGAAAGTAACACCAATGAAGGTCAAGGGTAGTGGTTAGATTGTCTCTCATTGGAGACAGTCATTGCCTGGCATTTGTGTGGTGTGAATATTACTTGCCACTTATTATCACAAGCCTGAATGTTATCCAGGTCTTCCTGCATTTGAACATTGACTGCCTTAGTATCTGTGGAATCACAAATGATACTGAACGTTGTGTAATCATCTATGAATATCTCCCATCATGATCTCATGATGGAGGGAAGGTCACTGAGGAAATAGGTGAAGATGGCTAGGCCTGGGACACTATGCTGAGGAACCCCAGCAATGATGCCCTGGAGCTGAGATAAATGACCTCCAACAAACATCATTATTTTTTCTTTTACAGCAGATATGTCTCCAACCAGCAGAGAGATTAACCCCAATTCCCATTGACTCCAGTTTTGTGAAGGCTTGATGATGCCACAATGAATCACAATTTCGTCTTGATGTCAAGAGCAATCACTCTCACCTCACCTCTGCAATTCAGTTCTTTTGAATCAAGATTGTAACAGGGTCAGGAGGTGAGTGGCCCTGGCAGAACCTGAACTGTGCATCAGTGAGAAGATTGTCACGATGCAGTTATTGCTTGATAGCACTGTTGATGAAATTTTCCATCACTTTACTGAAGATTGTGAGTAGATTGAGTTGGTGATTGGCTGGCTTTGATTTGTCCTTTGTTTTATGTATATGACATACCTAAGCAATTTTACACTTTGTCAGGTCGATGGCAGTGTTGTAGCTGTGCTGGAACAACTTAGCTAGGGATGTAGTAGGTTCTGAAGCACATTGTCTTCAGTACAATAGTATTATTGCTGGAATGTTGAGAGGACCTATAGCCTTTGCGGTATCCAGTACCTCCAACCATTTCTTGATACCACATGGAGTGAATCAAATTGGCTGAAGACCTTTGGAGGAGGCCAAGATGGATCGCCTAACACTTCTAACTGAAATTGTTGCAAATGCTTCATTCTCATCTTTTGCATAATGTGTTGGGCTCTTCCATCATTGAGAATCGAGATGTTTGTGGAACCTCCAGCTCCTGTAAGTTGTTTAATTGCTTGCCACCTTTCACGACTTGATGTGCAGGACTGCGAGCTTAAACCTGATCCACTTGCTTTTGGAATCACTTAGCAATCTCTATAACAAGCCAGAGATAGTAAGAACTGCAGATGCTGGAGAATCTGAGATAACAACGCATAGAGCTGGATGAACACATCAGGCCAAACAGCATCAGAGGAGCAGGAAGGCTGATGTTTCAGGCCCAGCTTGGCGAGCAAATCAACAACCTCACATACAACCCGAGCTATAAACCTTTGCTAAAATTTTAAATCTGTATTACATGCTGCTTCCACTGTTTCCCATGCAAGACCTGTTTTGTATCTTCACCAGGTTGACACCTCAATTTTAGGTATGCCTCATTCTGCTCCTAGTGTGCATTCCTGAATCCTTCATTGACCAGGGGTTGTTCCCTTGTCTTGGTAGTGGTGGTAGAGTAGAGGAATGCTGGGCCATGAAGTTGCAGATTATGCTGAAGTACAATTCTGCTGCTGTTTGATGTCCCGCAGTGTCTCATGGATGCCCACTCTTAAGTTGCTACACCTGTTCAAAGTCTTTGTGATAGTATCTCAACAACATGATGGAGGGTATTGCCAAGGTCAAGATGTGACTTTGATTACATGAGGACTGTACAGTGCTCGTTGTTACTGATATTGACATGGACAGATGCATCTGTAGCTAGCAGATTGATAAAGATGAAGTCAAATGTGTTTTTCCCTCTTGTTCCCTCATCACTTGCTATAGAACTGGCCTAGCAGATATGTCCTTTAAGACATGACCAGCCTGATGTAACAGTGTTGCTGCTGAACCACTCTTGGTGAGGGACATTGAAGCTTCCACCCCAGATTCTGCAGCTTTTCCACCTTCAGTGCTTCCTCCAAGTCAGTGCTCAACGTGGAAGAGTGCTCATTCATCAGCTGAACGGTGTGGTGTCTGGTAGCCAGAGTTTGACCTGATTCCGTAAGATTTCCTGGGGTTTGGAATCAATATTAAGAACTCCTAGGGCAACCTCCTTCTAACTGTACACAACTGTGCTACCACCTCTGCTGGGTCTAGCGTGTGGATGGCAATGCTGATATCTGGGTCATTCAGAGTTATGGACAAAACCAGAAGTTGCTGGAAAAGTTCAGTAGGTCTTGCAGCATTTTTGAAGATAAAATCAGAGTTAATGTTTTCGGTCCGGTTATTCTTCCTCACAACCAGTTCTGAGGAAGGGTCACTGGACACAAAATGTTAACACTGATGTTTTTTTCTTCTCCGATGCTGCCAAACCTATGGAACTTTTCAGGCAATTTCTGCTTTTGTTCCTGATTTACAGCATCCGCAGTCCTTTCGGATTTCATTTAGAGTTATACCTGACTTCACTATTGAGCTGATATGAGTTGGTGCAGCTCTCTCTGTTATGCACCATTTGTCTAATTAACCATCAACACATTATGCCCAATGTCTCTTGTGTACAGTGAGAGGCCTTAGCTGTTTCTAAGCACCAGTGTGAATAGGTCAGTGCTCCCTTACTCTTTAAGTTTGAATGAGGGATTTAACAGCCATTAACTTAAATGTTCCTGATTTCCGTAGGAAAAGAAATGAGACAAAATGTTGAGCCTAGTCTAGTCTGCTCATGCAGGTGAAAGAGGTTTCATGGATACAAGAGTTGCACTGAGTGAATGTAAATAAAACAAGTAGGGCATTTGGAGCCTGATATGTAATTACAAAGCTGTTTTAAAAAGAAGAGAAACTGATGCATTGATAACAGCCGGGACATTCTAGTGAGGGAGGTATCAGAGGAGACCAGAGAATATCAAAGGTGATTTAAATTGGTCAAAAAAGTACTTTATTTCTCTTTCAAAGTCTGCCACTCGACATGTTAAAATTACTTCTGATCCCAGCAGAGGTTGAATTCTGTTTTGCTGCTTGGGGGTTTCTGTAAAATTTACAGGTGTGATACAGAGAAGTTTGCGTTTAGCACAGACACTAACCAGAACACACAAGGTGCTTCAGAATAGAGCTGGCGCAGGAAAGCTTCAGTTAGTTGTGAAAGGTGTGATGACTCTGACCCAGATTTCAGTCAAGGCTGGGATGTTGGTGTAATGATCCAGCACAAACATGTGGATAGCAAACGCATCGTTCATCAATGAAAGGATGGTCCGAAGGCAGTTGCAGAGGGCAGAGTGGGAACTGGAGCACTGGCAGTATCCACAGGATCAGCGCTACAAAAGGGGAGATAGACAGGAGGAGGTGAATGTGACTGTGGTTGGGAGAGTTGACTGTGATGAGTGCCTTTGGAGGTTTTGGAGGATATCAGGAGAGGTACAAGAGTCATAGAGTCATACCGCATGGAAACAGACCCTTCGGCCCAACCAGTCCACGCTGAACATAATCCCAAACTATACTAGTCCCACCTGCCTGCTCCTGGCCCATATCACTCCAAACCTTTCCTATTCATGTATCTATCCAAATGTCTTCTAAACATTATAATTGTATCTGCATCCACCTCTTCCTCAGGAAGTTCATTCCACATACGAACCACCCTCTGTGTAAATTATTAGCTTCTTTTATGTCTTTTTTAAAATCTTTCTCCTCTCACCTTAAAAATGTGCCCCCTACTCTTGAAACCCCCCATCCGAGGGGAAAGAGAACTACCATTAACTCTATCTAGACCCTTCATTGTTTTATAAACTTGTATCAGGTCATTTTTCAACTTCCTACAGTCCAGTGAAAAATGCCCCGGCGTATGCAGCCTTTCTTTGTAACTCAAGCCTTCCATACCTGGCAACATCATGGTAAATCCATTCTGAACCCTCTCCAGCTTAATACTTTGCTTCCTATAACTGGGTAACCAGGACTGGACACAGTATTCCAGAAGAAGCCACGCCAGCATCTTGTACAACTGCAATATGACTTTCCAACTCCTACACTCAAAGAACTGAACAATGAAGGCAATTGTGCCAAACACGTTTTTAACCACCCTGTCTATATCTGAAGCAAACTTCAAATAGTTATGTACTTGTACCCCTAGGGCCCTGTGTTCTACAACACTACCCAAGGCCCTATTATGAATTGTATAAACTCTACCCTTGTTTGTTGTATCAAAATGCAATACCTCACATTTACCTAGATTAAATTCCATCTGCTACTTTTCAGCCCATTGACCCATTTGATCAAGATCCCTCTGTAATCTTAGAAAACCTTCATTGTCTACTGTGCCACCAATTTTGGTGTCATCTGCAAACTTAAATCCAAATCATTTATATAAAGTGACAAACAGAAGATGACTCAGAACTAATACCTGCGGAACACTGCTGGTCATAGGCTCTAGTCCGAAAAGCCACCCTCTATCATCATTCTCTGTCTCCTTAAGACAATTAGATAGCCAATTGGAAGCTCACCATGAGTCCCATGTGACCTAGCTTTACGAATTAGTCTACCATGCAGAAAACCTTGTCAAAAGGCTTTAGCAAAGTCCAAATAAACAATATCAACTGCTATCATCAATCTTTTCAGTAACTTCCTCAAAAAACTCACTTAAGTTTGTGAGGCATGATTTTCCTTGCACAAATCCATGCTGACTATTCCTAATCAGCTTTTGGCCCTCCATATGTCTATAAATCCCATCTTTTATCATCACCTCCAACAATTTGTCCACAACTGAAGTCAGACTCACAGGTCTATAGTTCCCCAATTTCTCCTTACAACCGTTCTTAAACAAAGTTACAACATTAGCTGCCCTCCAGTCACCAGGTACCTCACCCATAGTTATAGATGATGCAAATGTTTCTGCAAAGGGTCTTGTAATTTCCACCCATACTTTCCACAATAATATATTAGATCAGGTCCCGGAGATTTATCCACCTTTTATGTTCTCTAAGATTTCCCCCCCCCCCCCCCCCCCACCCACCCACCCACCCACCAACCCTGCCCAAACGTCCTCTTCTGTAGTGTGAGATAACAAAGTGTGAAGCTGGATGAACACAACAGGCCAAGCAGCATCTCAGGTGCACAAAAGCTGACGTTTCGGGCCTAGACCCTTCATCAGAGAGGGGGATGGGGTGAGGGTTCTGGAATAAATAGAGAGAGAGAGAGGGAGGCGGACCGAAGATAGGTGGAGAGGAGAGTATAAGTGGGGAGGAGATAGATCAGTCCGGGGAAGACGGACAGGTCAAGGAGGCGGGATGAGGTTAGTAGGTGAGAAATGGAGGTGTGGCTTGAGGTGGGAGAAGGGGATAGGTGAGAGGAAGAACAGGTTAGGGAGGTGGGAACAAGCTGAGCTAGTTTTGGGATGCAGTGGGGGGAGGGGAGATTTTGAAGCTTGTGAAGTCCACATTGATACCGTTGGGCTGCAAGGTTCCCAAGCGGAATATGAGTTGCTGTTCCTGCAACCTTTGGGTGGCATCATTGTGGCAAGAGGCCCATGATGGACATGTCGTCTAAGGAATTGGAGGGGGAGTTAAAATGGTTCGCGACTTATGTAGTGTGAACTGTTTTTAAAACATCAAAGTTTATTTCACTGCATTCTCTCCACTCCATTTCTTTCTCCACAGTAAAAACTGATGCAAAATATTCATTTAGCATCTTTCCATCTCCTGGGGTTCAGCAGAAAGACAATCACTTTTTGATCTTTAGGAGGCCCAATCCCCTCTCTAGTTACTCTCTTGCTCTTAATATATTTGTAGAATCTCTTTGGGTTATCCTTAACCTTATTTGCAAATGCTGTCACATATCCCTTGTATGCTTTTCTGAGTTCTCTCTTAAGAATGCCTGTACACACTCTTTACAAGAGGTAGTGATTGGCTTTCTTAAATGAGATTCAAACCAGGGAAGGTGGCAGGAGAGCAGGAGGCTTGAGGGGTAGTGAGGAATTAGGTTTGGGATTTGGGAACAGCAGCAAACCCAAGAGGAGAGAAATTGAAGGAGGTGTAACGATAGGTGAAGGGGTCTTGGAGGCGTGGTGAGAAAAGAAGTAAATAGAGGGAAGAAAACACTGAAATGGAAGTGGGAAGTGATTTACTTGGTTTAGGAATATGAAGAGGACAGCGACGAGGTTAATTTGTGCAGACTGTGTTATGTAGTATTAATGAAGATGCTTATATCTTAATTGAATGGTGAATGAAGGAAAAGTGGTCGGAGATAATCCAGAATCAGTCATAAACCACACTGGTAAATGGAATCAGTGTAGAGCAGCTACAATCAATTTTCTAAGTTCTGAGATATGTCAAGTCCAGAAGCTGTTTGGCTGCTGGAGGACCAGAGAATGCACTGAAGGAGGAACTCCTAATGGAGTGCAGATCTCAGAGGCATGGTGAATCAGTTGTAGAGTAGAAAGTTGAGGTCACCTGATTCGCAAGTGGCAATGATTGCACTTCTGTCTGGGAGCCAGACTGGAGCTGAAGCTGACGCAAAGCATAAGATCAGTCCTGACGCAGTCAGCAGGTGGCTGCACCCCTCGGACCCCGTTCCACCACAGGAGTGGGGGATGGACTGAAGTTGATCAGACATAACCAACAGAGTAGCAAATTGGAGACAAAGTAGCTGAGTCTGACAGTGCAGTCCTGTGTTGTCTGCTGCAGGCATGTGGTGTGCAATGGAAACTGAATTAGAAGGGATGCGAAACCTTGAATTTTGTGACAGCGGGGCTGAGATGTAGGGATGAAATCAGTGGGCTGTTGTGGTGAGTTGAGTTTCTCTCTAGCCTGTGATTAGTTCATACTTAAGACACATTTGCATGCCACAAATACTCCGTAATGTAAGACTTGATTTTATTGTTTTCTAGGTGAAGTTAGCAGCTGGTGGGCATGCACATCACTTTAAAAGTGGCCTGCTGCAGTCATCTTTATGTAGTAATGATTTACCCCAGTGGTCCTCCTTGTTTAATAACACAACACAAAAGCACTGCAGCCTTTTTCTTTTCTGTAGATATTGGTCCACCTCCCTTTCGAACGCCTTGATTGAACCAACCTGCACCATGCTCCCAGACAGTGCTTTACAGATTGTACCCATTCACTGCATTAAAAATAAACTCCTCTTTTCTTCCTTTGCCAATCACTTTAAAACATATCTTGTCATTCTCCGGTCCTTTCATCAATAGGAACACCTTCTCCCTCCCTACTCTGCCCAGACCCTCATCATTTTTTGAATGTGTTATTAACCTTTTCTTCTATATTAGGACAACATCTTCTCCAGCCTATCCATGATGCTCAAATACCTCATCCCTGGTACCATCCATGTTACTGTCTCCAGGACTAATACCTGCAATGGACAAATTAGGGTGTAAAATTATCCAGCTATCTGTGGTAAAGTTGATAAGTTTATTTGATAGGTAGTCATTCTGCAACTGTTTCTTGTTAAAATGTAAAAAAAACGAGAAAATTTAACTCTCAATATTTTTCAATCAAAGTGCCTGTCTAGTGATGGAACGGGGACCTGTGGGAATTTAAGTTTGACATTAGCAATTACTTCTAGGACTGTAGTACCAACAATACCCTGCTGATGGCGACCCTTCACTTGTAATTGCAACTTCAAAATCATCTTTCGTAAGCTCACTCAGATACTGAGAACTGCAGGTGCTGGAGCCAGAGATAACAGTGTGGAACTGAAGGAACACAGCAGGCCAGGCAGCATTCGAGGAGCAGAAAAGCTAACGTTTCGGGTCAGACCCTTCTGGAGAAGGGTTCCGACCTGAAACGTCAGCTTTCCTGCTTCTCTTTCCAAAGCTCAGTCTCCTTGATGTTTATTAAAGCTTGCAATTTGATGGGTTTAAAGGTCAGAATACTCATTGGTTCTCCAGAAGACGGGGAATACGGAAAACACTCAACATCTGGAGCAGCACAGTAAGCTCAGTGGTTCGCACTGCTACCCCACAGTGCCAGGGTCCCATGTTCAATTCCACCCTCGGGAGACTGTCTGGGTGGAGTTTGCACATTCTCCCTGTGTCTGCGTGGGTTTTCTCTGGGTGCTCCAGTTTCCTCCCACAGCCTAAAGATGTGCAGGTTGAGTGGATTGACCATGCTAAATTTCTCAATGTCCAGGATGTGCAAGCTGAATGGATTAGCAATGGGAAATGCAGGGTTACAGGGGCAGAGGGAATGGGTTTGGGTGGGATGCCCTTTGGGAGAGTCACTGTGGCCTCAAAGTACCAAATGACCTGCCTCCACACTGGAGGGAAGCTATGATCTCAGTCTCCCTGTAGAGCACAGGGAATTTAATATTTCATATATTGATCCTTTGTCACAATTGTTGGTTGCAGGAGATATTAGCTGAAAAATTAACTTGTCTGTTCTTTCTACAGATGCCATCTAACTTCTTGAATCTTTTCAGCTATTTCTGTTTTTGTTTCTGATTTCCAGCAACTGCAGTATTTTGCCATCTAGGTTTATTGAATGGCTGAATGCAGCAGCTCGTCTTCTAAAAGCATTAGCGTGTTTTGGATATTCAACATTCCCTGGGTGATTGCTGCAAAAATCTTATCAGCTGATTAGTAATACCCTCAGGTTTTAAGCCTCTGAATGAAATTATTTTTGAATCAAAATTATCTTTTTCAGCTTTATTCTCATGCAAAGAACTGCAGTTTCACATCGTTCAGTTCTCCTAGGAACTAAGCCATGCCTTTAATTCTTAAAGAAGGTAAAATGTATTAAAACAAGCAATGCTAGCTACTTCCATTGGTTTATCTCTGCACTGGGGAAAGAATGCGTTTGCTGTGCGCATGGCAGATGAGGCTGCAATTGATCTGGCCTACATGGAGGCAATCTGGGAATGAAGACTTATCTCTGCAATTCAACCTGCCGTTGAGAATCAAATTATCGCATCCCACCTAATTCACTGATCCAGCCTACCTAGTTTCCCAATTTTGCAGACTCCATAAGATCCCTCCCTCCATGTGTGTGCTAGTTCTACTTTCAGCTGCTTCATCAATGACTTTCCCTCCATCATAAGGTCAGAAGTGGGGATATTTGCTGATGATTGCACAATGTTCAGCACCATTCGCAGCTCCCCAGATACTGAAACAGTCCATGTCCATATACAGAAAGATCTGACAAATATCTAGTGTGGAGCTGGATGAACACAGCAGGCCAGGCAGCATCAGAGGAGCAGAAAAGTTGACGTTTCGGATCAAGACCCTTGTTCAGAAAACAGTTTTTCTGAAGAAGGATCCCAACCCGAAACGTTAGCTTTCTTGCTCCTCTGACGCTGCTTGGCCTGCCACGTTCCTCCAGCTCCACACTGTGTTATCTCTGACTCCTGCATCGGCAGTTCTTACTATCGCTGGACAATATCTAGGCTTGGGCTGATAAGTGGCAGGGAACATTCGCAGCACACAAGCACCAGGCATTGACCATCTCCAACAGGAGAATCTAACCATCATCCATGAATTCATCACCACCCACCCCCTCCCCCCACTCATGATCAATGACTATTAATCGGAAACTGAACTGAACTGGACAAGCCATATATAAGTGGTGTGGATACAAGAACAAGTCAGAGATTAGGAATTTTGCAGCAGATAACTCACTTCCTAACTCCTCAAAACCTGTTCACCATACACAAGGTACAAGTCAGGAGTACAACCGATTACCCCACTTGCCTAGATAGGTGCGGCTCTAACAGTACTCAAGGCATTAAACACCATCCAGGAAAAAGCATCCTGCTTGATTGGCACCCCATGCACTGTCTTCAACATTCACACTCCAAACCTGTCATCTCTGTGAATGTACCATTAACACATGGACTGCAGCAGTTCAAGAAGACAGTTCACTATCACCTTGTCAGGGGCATTTGGGGTGAGCAATAAAATGAATACAATTTTCTTTAAAAAGAGAGACTGAAGAAATACATTTGCAAATGGCACTAACACCCCAAAAAAAATTGTAAATGACCCAAAGAATGAAAGGCCTTAAAAGCAAGTTATGAACATAGCTAAATCTGACAAAATATTGATTACACAGTCAAGTCTATAACAATTCTTACAAGTAAATGCAAATTGCCAGCTGCCAAACTCTTGAGAATTACCAAATAAAATTAACTAAAGCCAGCAAATAGAAATTGAAGAGAAGGAATAGAGTTAATGTTTCGAATCAATGATTTTCATCAGAAACTGACACTTGATTCTGTTCAATTCATTGGTGAGTAAAATGATTTTTAAAAAAGGAATGAAATTGATACTAAAACAGAAATTGCTGGAAAACCTCAAGTCTGGCAGCATTCGTGGAGAGAAGTCAGAGTTAACATTTCAGGTCCATTGACTCTTCAGAGTCAAAGAAATTACTCTTGGGTGGAGGTGCTGAACACTCAATCCACTGCCTATTTTATACTCTGCTTCAAGCTGTATCCCTTTCTCAAATAGACTGACAATTTGCCGTCACCATATTGCAGCTAGTGATAGATAATTCCAGTTGGTAAATTAGTCAAACCATTCTCCCTGTCAGGCAATGTAACTTGAGGTTAAAATTGTATCAGAGACAATGGGAACTGCAGATGCTGGAGAATCCAAGATAATAAAGTGTGAAGCTGGATGAACACAGCAGGCCAAGCAGCATCTCAGGAGCAAATAGGCTCCCCCTACAACCACACATCAACGAATACCAGTCACGTTTGGACATAGAGCAGTTTTACCGCCGCCTTCGCCTCCATGCTTACTTCTTCAACCGGGAACCTAACCCTCCCTCCACTGACCCCTTCACCCACTTCCAACACAAGTCCTCCTCCTGGACAGCACCCCCAGGCCTCCTACCCTCACTCGACCTCTTCATCTCCAACTGCCGTCGAGACATTAACCGCCTCAACCTCGCCACCCCTCTCACCCACTCCAACCTCTCCCCTGCAGAACGGGCAGCCCTCCACTCCAACCCCAACCTCACCATCAAACCCGCAGACAAGGGTGGCGCAGTGGTAGTATGACGCACTGACCTCTACATCGCCGAGGCCAAACGCCAACTCTCTGACACCACCTCCTACCGCCCCCTTGATCATGACCCCACCCCCGAGCACCAAACCATCATCTCCAACACCATTCATGACCTCATCACCTCAGGGGACTTCCCACCCACAGCCTCCAACCTTATTATTCCCCAACCCCGCACGGCCCGTTTCTATCTCCTTCCCAAAATCCACAAACCTGCCTACCCTGGTCGACCCATTGTCTCAGCCTGTTCCTGCCCCACTGAACTCATCTCCACCTATCTGGACTCCATTTTCTCCCCTTTGGTCCAGGAACTCCCTACCTGCGTCCGTGACATCACCCGTGCCCTCCACCTCCTCCAGAACTTCCAATTCCCTGGCCCCCAACACCTCATTTTCACCACAGACGTCCAGCCCCTATACACCTGTATTCCGCATGCAGATGGCCTGAAGGCCCTCCACTACTTCCTGTCCCACAGGCCCAACCAGTCCCCCTCCACCGACACCCTCATCCGCCTAGCCGAACTCGTCCTCACTCTCAACAACTTCTGTTTCGATTCCTCCCACTTCCTACAGACAAAGTGGGTGGCCATGGGCAGCCGCATGCGTCCCAGCTATGCCTGCCTCTTTGTAGTTTACGTGGAACAGTCCCTCTTCCGCACCTACACAGGCCCCAAACCCCACCTCTTCCTCCATTACATTGATGACTGTATCGGCGCCACCTCTTGCTCCCCAGAGGAGCTCGAACAGTTCATCCACTTCAACACCTTCCACCCCAACCTTCAGTTCACTTGGGCCATCTCCAGCACATCCCTCACCTTCCTGGACCTCTCAGTCTCCGTCTCAGGCAACCAGCTTGTAACTGATGTCCATTTCAAGCCCACCGACTCCCACAGCTACCTAGAATATACCTCCTCCCACTCACCCTCCTGCAAAAATTCCATCCCCTATTCCTTATTCCTAATTCCTCCGCCTCCGCCGCATCTGCTCCCACGATGAGGCATTCCACTCCTGCACATCCCAAATGTCCAAGTTCTTCAAGGACTGCAACTTCCCCCCACAGTGGTCGAGAACGCCCTTGACTGCGTCTCCCACATTTCCCGCAACACATCCCTCACACCCTGCCCCCGCCACAACCACCCAAAGAGGTTTCCCCTCGTTCTCACACACCACCCCACAAACCTCCGGATACAATGCATCATCCTCCGACACTTCCGCCATCTACAATCCGATCCCACCACCCAAGACGTTTTTCCATCCCCACCCTTGTCTGCTTTCCGGAGAGACCACTCTCTCCGTGACTCCCTTGTTCGCTCCACACTGCCCTCGAACTCCACCACACCCGGTACCTTCCCCTGCAACCGCAGGAAATACTACACTTGCCCCAACACCTCCTCCCTCACCCCTATCCCAGGCCCCAAGATGACTTTCCATATTAAGCAGATGTTCACCTGCACGTCTGCCAATGTGGTATACTGCATCCATTGTACCCAGTGTGGCGCCCTCTACATTGGGGAAACCAAGCGGATGCTTGGTGACCGCTTTGCAGAACACCTCCGCTCGGTTCGCAATAAACAACTGCACCTCCCAGTCACGAACCATTTCCACTCTCCCTCCCATTCTTTAGATGACATGCCCATCAAGGGCCTCCTGCAGTGCCACAATGATGCCACCCGAAGGTTGCAGGAACAGCAACTCATATTCCGCTTGGGAACCCTACAGCCCAATGGTATCAATGTGGACTTCACCAGCTTCAAAACCTCCCCCTCCCTCACCGCATCCCAAAACCAGCCCAGTTCGTCCCCTCCCCCCACTGCATCCCAAAACCAGCCCAGCCTGTCTCTGCCTCCCTAACCTGTTCTTCCTCTCACCCATCCCTTCCTCCCACCCCAAGCCACACCTCCATTTCCTACCTACTAATCTTATCCCACCTCCTTGACCTGTCCGTCTTCCCTGGACTGACCTATCCCCTCCCTACCTCCACACCTATACTCTCCTCTCCACCTATCTTCTTTTCTTTCCATCTTCAGTCCGCCTTCCCCTCTCTCCCTATTTATTCCAGAACCCTCACCCCATCCCCCTCTCTGATGAAGGGTCTAGGCCCGAAACGTCAGCTTTTTTGCTCCTGAGATGCTGCTTCATCCAGCTGCACACTTTACTACAATGTCACTTGAGGGCTGCCTTTAAAAAAAAAATCTTCACGTAATTGGCAGTCAGCAATGCCTGATAAAACACATATTCTACCAACGCACCATGTGTTGAATGGGAAACTAGGGATACTGCACAAACAAATCCTTGTACAATGCAATAGTGTTCATACTGTAATTAGCCAATACTACACAGGATTTGTGCTTCAGATAGTTTCAGCATGCAGTCAGTAATTAAGTCTATCGATGGTATTATAATGTCTGTACGTTGTTATTGTATTGGGATAAGTACTCTGAATTCTGGTGTGTTGGTGGTATCTTTGGAATTCAGTTGAGAATTTTCTCTCTGGTTTCATAAGAGAGAAATATATTGTACTGTAGTCTCTCAACAATGAGCACATCAATGCAATCAAAGTGCATAATTTGTTAAATTAAAAACCTCTTCTCTTCACCTGATCACTAGTTAAGAGCCATTCCCTTTTCAGATCCAGATACTTCATATTGTTGCTTTATGAATTGTAGACAGTGTTCCAAAGAGGGATATGCAATCATCATCACATAAGACCATAAATCTCCTACTCTACTCATTTCATCCTTGCCTATGAGCTCATGGTTCAGCTCTTCAAGTGTCATTAGGCTTGAGGATTATCTCACTTGTAGATGTAGATAAGTCAAGAAGCCGACTTTTTATCTTAATTCGGAGTCACTTCCAATCCTTCGCAGACTGATGAGCAGTTTTAGTTTGTTGGTTTGTTGTAGGCAAGGGGCAGAGGTCAGACATTGTTGTGAAATTGTCTGCAATTAGATCATTGGTTGGAATATTTGTCTTGAATTTCAGCGCCAATAGAATGGTCATCCTGACCCAAATCTGTGTGGTTGAATGGAAGGGTTGTCACAGTCTCCCACTCAGATGTTTTCACTATGAATGACTTCAGAGTGAATTACGCAATCAGTTAGCAGTCATTTTCAAATGACAATGCAAAGGCATGATCTTACATTGCCTACAGTACACAGGAATTGCGACTCAGAAGATTATATTCTGTCAAGTTTGTCTTCTGCCGTCCTGGTATTTACAGGGTATAATGATGACATTTTTGATAGATTGTAGCAGTTAACCTTTATCCAAACTTTTTCCCATCAGGATCCCATGTCAAGGCTTGAATGTTTTTGAGTGGCTGGGTGGATGCCATACAGGGAAACGATCAGTAAGAGCAGGGGCTGAAGTTCAAAACAAAAATCCTAGAGAAACTTAGTAGATCTGGCACCATCTGTGGAGAGAGAAATGGATTAACGTATTGACTCTAATGTGGCTCCTCTCCAGAACTGGGAAAAGCTGATATTTATGCTGTTGTCAGAAGGGGGAAGATCAAGTGGAACAGGTAGACAAGGTTTGAGGAAATTTCATGGCTCCTTTTAAGAGTTCAGCATTTGGTGCTGCAGCCAGCTGTCAAGATTGAATTATTTTGACAGTTGGGGGGGGGTGTGGGGGGAGGAAGGAATATGAGGGTTTAAAGCTGTCTCACAGCTGTTCATTTTGTAGGAGGTCCATCGCGATAATCTGGAGTCGCAAACTCCATTTTGGGAAGCCCTATTTTATCAAGTGTCTACACCAAGCCTAAATGTGAGGGAAGGAAGTCCCAGTGGTGGTATAACTTAAAAGATCCCAATGGTGGGTAAATGCTCAAAAATTGTAGAAATCGTTCTAAAACCTTAGAAACCAAATTCCCAAATTGATGTGTTCCTCCAGAGCCACTCTTAATATACGGCATTTTTCAAATCACTCATGCAGAGAGGTCCAGGCTGCAGTACACAGTTAGTCAATTTCCTGTATTTAAAAAAAAGCACTGGAGAAATTGCACCCTTCAGTTCTAGTACTATTTGCACCAAACTTAGTGCAAATTGCAAACAGCTAGCAATGCAGGGAGTGCACTGAGACATCAAACCTCAGTGAATGAAGGGAAGGAAAAAAAAATTCCCTGAGAAAAAGAAAAATATTGGAGGAGTGTGAATTGGTCTTATCAGGTACAGGAAAAAGAAGCAAAGAGAGCACATAAAATTGAATTAAAAGCAAAATAAAGAATATACCAGAAAAACTAAGAAAAAGATTAAATTTTAAAATCACTGAGAAGAACTCATTACGTTCAGGAATAAGTTTGAGCAGGCCTATTGGTCTTATCACAAGATAATTAATCCAGAAATTTAGGTAAAGTTCTGGACACCTAGGTATTGATGACCATGAGATAACAAGGTGCAGAGCTGGGTGAACACAGCAGGCCAGGCAGCATCAGACGAGCAGGAAAGCTGACTTTTCGTGACCCAAAACGTCAGCTTTCCTGCTCCTCTGATGCTGCCTGGCCTGCTGTGTTCACCCAGCTCTACACCTTGTTATCTCAGACTCTAGCATCGGCAGTTTCTACTATCTTTATTGATTATAAACCTGTTTTGATTGTTGGAAAAACCCATCTCGTTCACTAATGTCCTTCAGGGAAGGAGATCTGCCATCCTCACCTGGGCAGGCCAAATGTGACTGCAAACCCTACAATAATGTGGTTGACTCTCAACTGCCCACTGATATGGCGTAGCATGTCACTCAGTTCAAGGGAAGTTAGGGACAGCAATAAATGCTGGCCAGCCAGTGATGCCCACATTCCACAAGTGAGTTAAAAGAAAAAGTCTTACTTGGGCCTGAGAGAGATTGATAGACGTTGCATCATCAATTACTTTGTTATTAAAAGGATACTCACACTGTTCATTAAGAATCCCAATTTACTGCGATGCAAATGCAAATGGAGTAAGCTCTGAATCTCCCCTTCATTTCAGTCTGGCAAGTAGCAGCATGGTGAACATTGGCCAGAACATTCCAGATTCATGACTCATGGTATATCTCTTCATCCACTGACAATTCTGGCTATATACTTGAGGAAGTCGGCAATCAGCCTCCTAATTCAATCATGGTTGATCTCATCTCTGCCCCAACTTCACTTTCCTGCCCACTCCAAATAACCCTTTAAACCAATATTAATTAAAAATCTACCTCCTCAAAATTATTCATGTCCCAGCATCCACCACACGCTGGGATAGTGAATTCCAGAAATTTAGCATCAAGTTTATCAAATCCATCTTTAATTCCTCCTCATCTCTGTTTTAAATCTATCACTCCTGAGCCTAAAACTATGACCTTTTGTTAAGGATTGCTGTATAAGTCAGTCATCTTTTGCAACTTATACATCTCAAATAGATCTTCTGTCATCCTCCTAATCTCTAGCGAGTATAAGGCATTAGATGTTCAATCTCTCAGGAAGATGTGTACAGTAATTTTCTGAAAAGTAATTTGATTATCTTTGAGTCAGTACGAACTGCTTTGTTAAGATCCTAGTCCACTTTGACTGTGCACCCAATGAAACAGGGGTTGAATTTCCCCAACTAGACTGGGATCTCGATGTCGGCTTCAACTTGAGGTCGAGAACCTGGCCTGGGATGGGAAGAATTTAGAGGAGGAGGTGATCCTGCTGAATGTGACCCCCTGTTGTGAAAGGAAAATTGTGTTTGACTGATTGGAATTGTTTGAGGCAGTAACGAGCAAGACAGATAAAGAGAACAAGTAAATAGTTGGATATCCAAGAACTATTTGGCACCTTCACAAAATAACAGCTTTTGATAGGTGAGTGGATATTAGACCATTGGGGTTAACTCATGGAAGGCAAAGTGTAGGTTTACATTAATATCCTTCAGGTAGAGGAAATGTAATTAGTGGATTGCTAGGACTTCAACTATTTACAATATACATCAATGACTTGGATGAAGGGACCAAAGGTATGATTGTTGGATGGCTGAGAACACCAAGATGGGCAGGAAAGGAAATTGCAAATAGGACACAAGGAGTCTACAAAGGGGTATAGGCAAGTTTAAGGAGTGTAAAAATGTGTGGCAGGTGGGGAATTATGTGGGTGAATGTGAATTTGTGCATTTTGGTAGAAAAAATACAAAAGCAGCATATGATTTAGATGGCGAGAGATCACAGAATACTCCGGTACAGAGAGAACTGTGCGCCCTGGTACATGAGCCACAAAAAGCCGAGGTGCAGTTTGAAAATAATTTGGAAGGCAAATAGAATGCTCATGTTTCTTGCAAAAGGAATGGGCTATAAATGTGTGGAAGTTTTGCTTGAATAGCAGCAGGAACTGGTGGGGCCACATCTAAGTACTGTATAGAGTTTTGGTTTCCATATTTAAAAAGAATTGAAACTTTGTTTTAAAGAGGAATGAAGCTCTTTATCTTTTACTCATCAAGGCTGAATGACAAGAAAATCAACTTAGAAAGGAAGCAACAATTTATACACTTTGAGGAGAGATTGCCAGTTGATTATTGGAGGTTGATTTGGCAATACACCAGGAGCTGTTCTCTGCCTTAGCTAATCAGTTAAATCCAACCAGGTAACTCAACGCTGATTGGTCAGAGAATTGCCACATGGAGGCATCTATGATTGGCAATCTCCATGGCCCTTTTTTCCAGTGAAAAATGTATAATGCCCCCGGACATACTCTTCCTAGCTACAAAACAGAATTATTGAAAAAGGATAAAATTACATTAAAGGCAATGTAGAGACAGTTCACATAACAGATTCCTGGAATGGGGTTTTCTTCTGGAGAAGTTTTGGACATTTCTAAAGAATATAATTCTGAAGGATCTTAGAAGGATGAGAGATGAAAATTCTTGCACTGTGGTACTAGTGACCCTACCTCTGAACCAGGAGGCCTAGGTTCAAGTCCCACCTATTCCAAGTTGTAATAACATCTCTCAATAGATTGGTTAGAAATTTTTTTGGACCCCGTATCTAATGAAGGATGTGCTGGCATTGGAGGGGGTCCAGAAGAGGCTTACAATAATTATTCTAGGGATGAAGAACTTAACGTAAGAGGAGTGGTTGAGCGCTGTTGGCTTTAAAATAATCAGAGGGTTAGATAGGGTGGATAGGGAGAGCCTTTTTCCTACAATGGTGACGGCGAGCACAAGGGGGCATAGCTTTAAATTGAGGGGTGAAAGATATAAGACAGATGTCAGAGGTAGCTTCTTTACTCAGAGTAGTAAGGGAATGGAACGCTTTGCCTGCAATGGTAGTAAGATTCGCCAACTTTAGGTACATTTAAGCCGTCATTGGATAAGCATATGGACGTACATGGAATAGTGTAGGTTAGATGTGCTTCAGATCGGTATGACAGGTCGACACAACATCGAGGGCCGAAGGGCCTGTACCGTGCTGTAATGTTCTATACGTTCACTCAATGGAGTTTAGAAGGATGAGGGGTATCTGATTTGAAACTTAGAATACTGAGAAGTCTTGGTAGAGTGAATGTGGAGATGTTTTCACAAGTAGGGAATAATAAGATTGGAGGTCACAGCCTCAGAATGAAAGGACAGCCCTTCCTAACTGAGATGAGGAATTGCTTCAGCCACAGTGTGGTTAATCTGTGGATCTCATTGCTGCAGAGGGCTGTGGAGACCAAGTCATTGAATTTAAGACAGAGATAGGTGCTTGATAATGGGATCAAGGGTATGGGGAGAAGGCAGGAAAATGGAGTTGAGAAATATGTCAGCCATGATCGAAAAGCAGAGCCAACTTAATGGGCTGAATGACCTAATTCAGCTCCTATGCCTTAAAATATTATAAATACCTAGAAGAATGAGAACTGATATTATTGAAACATATAAGGCTTTGAAGGGATTTGGCTGCTCAAAGGTTGTTTGCCCTTGTGGAGCAGACTAGAACTTGGGGGCACAGTTTAGAAATAAGGGACATCCCATTGAAGAGACAGATATAAAGAATTTATTGTCTGAATTTTCACTCTGAGGAATTCTCTTCCCCAGAAAGTGGTGGTCATTGAATATTCTTGATACTAAATTAGATAGACTTTTGATTGCCAAGGTTATAGGAGAAGGATAGGAAAAGTAACATTGAGGCCATAATCAGATCTTGGTCAACTGACAGAGCATACCCATGGATCCAAGTAGCCTACATCAGCTCTGATTTTATTTGTTCAAGCTAGATCTTTCTGTAGCTTATCCTGTTCAGCTTTTGGAGGGTACTGCCTTCATTATCTTCATATCATCCACAAATATAGCCATTGTACTTCTGACTCTTAGCAAGTGTATAAATTTCTACTGCAGTCTTTCTTCCCAGTTTTCCTGGTAGTGATTGTTGATCTTCTTTAAGAGTTAAGATGCACGTGTTATTTTCTTTTAAAGATGTCTCCACACACATTGGCTTGCATTGCTGCTCCTATTTGGGACCGTCCTTACACTCGAGAGCAAGCTGCATTCCCATTGGTAAGCCCATTTCTAAACATAAAGGCAGTTATATTAATCTTGGTCTCAATCTGTGTATAGTACTTAACATTGTTCCAGCAGCTCTATTTCTACAAGCATGGTAGCATGCCACTTCATGTGGCCCTTGTCTTTTATTGTGATCCATTTTTGGCTTTCTTTGATTACCTATTTCCCTTCTTAAACCCTTTTTTTGTTTGTATTTGAAGAGCAGGAAACAACATGGTTAAGAGCTCTGCTTCATGAGCCCAAACTTGTCATCAGCATGTTTCCCCAATTTTTAACCTGACCCACTTCCAAACTGTTATTCTTGTTAAAAATGTGCGTGTGTGGATTTTCTGTGCCCTGTTTGCACAATGTTTAGAAATTGCATACCACTCCAAGAAAATAGCCACTCTGGAATTTTTGCTAATCCTGCCAAGTAGGTTATTGTGGTTGTGTATATCCCTGTGTCTAAACATTCTTGGCTGTATAACTGACCTCAGTAGATACTGACACTGTTGCTTTATGTTGCGGCTTCAAGCCAGTCCAGCTGATGCTGTTAATGTCCACTTTGGAATGTTGCAAGGATCTTGATCTGAATAATTTGATATGGTTTGCTAGTGATAGCTAGTTTTAACCTGCATTCACAACTCTTTTCCAACACATCACTAGGTGACTCCACCTCTGCCTTTATTGCCAGTTTTTTTTTTGTTTTTGGGGGGGTAACTTCTTTTTAATTAAGGGGAGAAGAAAAGTGTATATTTTTCACTTGTAGGCAAAACCTGACTAGACAATGCTACTTCTCATTTTGTGGGTTTTAATCATTGCCTACTTCGTAAAAAATGGTTTCAGCTTTCACTAGTCCTGCAACCTATTGTTTTCACTGTATTTCAGAACTGGCAGATATTTGTCAGCTAAATTGTTTTGAACAAGGCAAATAGTCATGGAGTTGTACAGCACGAAAACAGACCCATCAGTCTAACTTGTCCATGCTGATCACATATCCTGATCTGACCTAGTCCCATTTGCCAGCATTTGGTCCTTCCTATTCATGTATCCATCCAGATGCCTTTTAAATGCTGTAATTGTACAAGCGCCACCACTTCCTCAGGCAGCTCACTCCATACACGCACCACCCTCTGTATGAAAAAGTTGCCTCTTAGGTTCCTTCTAAATCTTTCCCTCTCACCTTAATTCTATGCTCTCTGGTTTTAGACTCCCCTACTCTGGGAAAAAGATCTTAGCTATTCACCCTATCCATAATTCTACAAACTCCTATAAGGTCACCCCTCAGCCTCCAATGCTCCAGGGAAAATCGTCTCACCCTATTCAGCCTCTCCCTATAGCTCAAAACCTCAACCCCAGCAATATCCCTGTAAATCTTTTCAGAACCATTTCAAGTTTAACATCTTTCCTAAAGCAGGGAGACAGGAATTGCAGATAACAAGGAGTAGAGCTGGATGATCACAGTAGTAGTAGTAGTATCAGAAGAGCACGAAGGCTGACGTTTCAGGCCTAGACACTCCTTCAGAAATGGGGAAGGGAAGTCGATTCTGAAATAAATAGGGAGAGAGGGGGAGGTGGATAGAAGATGGATAGAGGAGAAGATAGGTGGAGAGGAGACAGACAGGTCAAAGAGGCGGGGATGGAGCCAGTAAAGGTGAGTGTAGGTGGGGAGTTAGAGAGGAGGTAGGACAGCCCAGGGAGGACAGACAGGGCAAGGGGGCAGGAAGAGGTTAGTAGGTAGGAGTTGGGGTGGGGCTTGAGGTGGGAGGATGGGAAAGGTGGGAGGAAGGACAGGTTAGGGAGGTGGGGACAAGCTGGGCTGGTTTTGGGATGTGGTAGGTGGAGGGAACAATTTGAAGCTTGTGTAGTCCACATTGATAACTTGGGCTGCAGGGTTCCCAAGGGGTATATGAGTTGCTGTTCCTGCAACGTTCGGGTGGCATCTTTGTGGCACTGCAGGAGGCCCAGGATGGACATGTCGTCGAAGGAATGGGAGGGGTGTTGAAATGGTTCGTGACTGGGAGGTGCAGTTGTTTAGTGTGAATTGAGTGTACGTGTTCCACAAAACGGTCCCCAAGCCTCCACTTGGTTTCCCTGATGTAGAGGAGATCACAACGGGTACAGTGGATGCAGTGTACACATTAACAGATGTGCAGGTGAACACCTGCTTGATGTGAAAAGTCTTCTTGGGGCCTGGGATGGAGGTGAGGGGGGAGGTGTAGGGGCAGGTGTATCACTTCCTGCAGTTACTGGTGTGATGGGGCTGGAGTGGAGTGTGGAGCAGACAATGGAATCACAGAGAGCGTGGTCCGTCCTGAAAGCAGACAAGGGTGGGGAGGGAAAAATGTCTTTGGTCGGGTCGGATTATAGATGGCGGAACTGTCGGAAGATGATGCATTGGATCCAGAGGTTGGTGGGCTGTTACAGGAGGATGAGGGGGATTCTGTTTTGGTTGTTATTGCGGAGAGGGGGTGTAAAGGGTTGAGATGCGGGAAATGCAGGAGACACGGTCGAGGGCGTTCTGGACCACTGAGGGGGGGGATGTTGCGGTCCTTGAAAAACAAGGACATCTCAGGTGCCCTCGACCGTGTCTCCTGCATCTCCCGCAACTCATCCGTCACACCCCCTCCCCAAAGTAACAACCAAAACAGAATCCCCCTCGTCCTTACGTACCACCCCACCAACCTCCGGATCCAACGCATCATCCTCTTCTGCCATCTGCAATCCGACCCCACCACCAAAGACACACTTCCCTCCCCACCCTTAGCTGCTTTCATGAGGGACCACTCTCTCCAGGACTCCCTTGTCTGCTCCACACTCCCCTCCAACCCTACCACACCTGGCACTTTTCCCTGCAACCGCAAGAAGTGCTACACCTGCCCCTTCACCTCACCCCTCGCCCCCATCCCAAGCCCCAAGAAAACTTCCCACATCAAGCAGATGTTCACCTGCACATCTGCCAATGTGGTATACTGCATCCACTGTTCCTGTTGTGGCCTCCTCTACATCGGGGAAACCAAGCGGAGGCTTGGGACTGCCTTTCAGAACAGCTACGCTTGGTTTGCACTAAACAACTGCACCTCCCAGTCACGAACCATTTCAACTCCCCTTCCCATTCCTTAGATGTCATGTCCATCTTGGGCCTCCTGCAGTGCCACAATGATACCACCGAAGGTTGCGGGTACAGCAACTCATATTCCGCTTGGGAACCTTGCAGCCCAATGGTATCAATGTGGACTTCACAAGCTTCAAACTGTCCCCTCCCCAAAACCAGCCCAGCTTGTCCCCTCCTCCCTAACCTGTCCTTCCACCCACCTATCCCCTCCTCCTGCCTCAAGCCCCACCCCCAACTCCTATCTACTAACATCTTCCCGCACCCTTGACCTGTCTGTCCTCCCTGGACTGACCTATCTCCTCCCTCCCTCCCCACCTACACTCACCTTTACTGGCTCCATCCCCGCCTCCTTGACTGATCTGTCTCCTCTCCACCTATCATCTCCTCTATCTATCTTCTATCCGCCTCCCCCTCTCTCCCTATTTATTTTAGAATCCCCTTCCCCTCCCCCATTTCTGAAGAAGAGCCTCGACCTGAAATGTCAGCCTTCCTGCTCCTCTGCTGCTTGGCCTGCTGTGATCATCCATCTCTGCACCTTGTTATCTCAGATTCACCAGCATCTGCAGTTCCTACTATCTCTGAGACCACTTATTGCACACAGTTTTCTCAAATTGGCCTATCCAATGTCCTGCACAGCTGCATCATGACATCCCAACTCCTATACTCAATGGTCTGACCAGAGAATGCTAGAGAAATTCAGCTGATCTCATCATCTGTAGACAGCGAAACCAAGTTAATCTTTTGAGTCTAGTATGATACATCAAAACTTCTGCAGAGTTCCGAAGAAGATGTGCATCAAACTAAAAATGTTAACTGTGTTTCTCTCTCCCTAGATGCCGCCTGAACTGCTGAGCTTCTCCAGCATTCTCTGTTTTTGTTCCATATTTCTAGCTTCTGCAGAATTTTGTTTTTATACTTTAATTATCTCTTGACTCTCGGATTATTGACATGTTTGTATCATTAAGTATACGTATCTAAAACATACTGTTTTTCAGCAATTTGTGAAACCAGAAACCAAATTTTGGCCGACAGTTGCTCGAATTGATGACCTGTATGGAGATCAACACTTGGTCTGTTCCTGCCCACCTATGGAAGCTTATGAATCACCCTTCACGGAGCAGAAGCGAGCTTCATCGTAAGCTTCATCATGGAATGAATTTTTGTTTTGCAGGTGTTAGGTTCAATGAATAATTGCAGTCAGTAATACCCAACTATATGATTTTTTTTCTTTTTGTTGTTTTGTTTTACAAATCAAGAACTGGCAAGTCAAATATCTCAATTTGTAATAAAACAGCTGCTATTGGTTTCTTAAAAAGTAGACACTACTTCTAAGCCACACTGCAGCTGATGGTATTCCATGGCTCAAAATTGAGCAGCATTGAGTTGGTTAAGTGGCCTTCGTCCTGTGCACTTTTCTTGCCTTGAGTTGAGAACCATCCTGGTTGCGGATGTATTGGAACTGTAATGTAGTGTATTCACTATAGCGTGCTGCTCCTCCAACAACACTCAGACCATGTACTGACTGAGTAACAAAGTGGTCCTAGAAGGTAGTATTTTTAAGGTTTACTTTGGATGTTCTTGTTTGTAATTGCCAATACTTCTATAACTGTAACCAGCATTACCTGGTTAATAGAAATTAAAAATAATGTAAATTTGAACTGTCTTATCATTCCAATAAAATTTCTTGAATTGATTTTCATAGGTTTTCACTTAGCTCTGGTGAGAAGATTGTTGGTAGTTCTAATGTTCAATCCATTCGCTTTTCACATTAAGTAGCTTTCATGCATCCCAAATGTATTCTTTCCATAAATACTTTATGGGGTGTCACAGAGACATATAGTCCAGAAGAGGACTTTTAGCTCATAGAATCTTTGCCGACCTATCCACACTGATCCTACTTTCCAGACTTGGTCAATGGCTTTGAATGTCATGACGTTACAAATGCTCATCTACAATTTTTTTTAATCTTTGTCATCTTTCCTGCCACTACTGACCTCCCAGGCAGTGCATTCCTGATTCCTTTGGGTGAAAATAAATAAATTCCCTCCAATCTCCTGCCAACCTCCTTCCCTTCACCTTACAATTCCCCTTAGCTGATAGGTCAATAACAATGGGGGAAAATTTTATCAGAGATAATGGGAACTGCAGATGCTGGAGTATCCAAGATAATAAAGTGTGAAGCTGGATGAACACAGCAGGCCAAGCAGCATCTCAGGAGCACAAAAGCTTTTGTGCTCCTGAGATGCTGCTTGGCCTGCTGTATTCATCCAGCTTCACACTTTATTAGCTAAGGGGAATTGCTGCTTTATATTCATCCTGGAAATGCCCCTCTTTATCTTATACAATTCCATCAGATCCCCTCTTGGCCTTCAGTATTGTAAGAAAGCAAAAACAAACTGAGCCTATCCAGCCTGACTTCATAGCCAAAATGCTGTAACACAGGTGGCATGCTAGCACATCTCCTCTTCACCTTCCCTCCAGTGCAATCACATCCTTTTTACATGCAGTGACCAGAACTGCACCACAATACTCCAGCTGTGGCCTAACCAAAGTCCTGTACAGCACTAACAAAACCTCTCTGCTTTTATAATCTATGCCATGACTGATAAAAGCAGGTGTCTATATGCCGCCTTAAACACTCAATTAACCCTTCCTGCAATCTTTAGGAAACTGTGGACAAGCAATCAAAGATTCTTCTGTTCCTCTGAGCGTGTTAATGTTCTGCCATTCATCAAGTACTCTCATATCTTGTTACTTCATTTAAAGTGCATCATTTCTCACTTTTCGGGGTCAAGTTCTATCTGCCCATCAGATCTTTTCAATTACCATGGCTGCAGGGACAAAACATTAGATGGGCACCAGAAGGAAGTCAAAAGCTAAATATTGCAGATTCCAGATATCTGAAACAAAAACTGAGCACCAAAGAAATTCAGCTGGTCTGTGGAGAGAGAAACAGATAACATTTTGAGTCTGTGATTTTCCGTCAGAACTGAGCTATTGTTAGAAATGGAGTAGGCATTGAACATGTGAAAATGAAGGGGACAGCAAAAAAGCACAAAAGGTATTCTGTGTTGATTATATATAGTTAAATCCACCCTGTTAGTGCCATGGTATCTGTTGTCATTTCAGCTGGAATCATCCGCGATGCTTTTGGTAGATTCACTGCCACCAATCCTTCTTACTGATATTAGCCGAAGTTACTGATATCAGGTCACAAAATCACCAAATTGTTACAGTGCAGAAGGTGGCCAATAGGCCCATCATGTCAATATTGGTTCCGTTATCCATCCCTGCCATTTGTCTATATCGCCGCACACCATTTCTAACCATATAATCGTTCAATACCCTGTTGAATGCTTCACTTGAACCTGCCTCCACCACATTTCCAGGCAGTGCAGTAGATCCTAACCACTCGCTGTATGAAAAAGGTTTTCCTAACATCACCCCTGCTTTGTTTGCGCTTTAAATCTGTACCTCTTTTGTTCTTTTTACATGTGGGAACAGCTTCTCCTGTATACTCCACCTAGTTCCAATCATGATTTTTGAAAGACTCAATCGGATCTACTCTCAGCCTTTTCTCCAAGGAAAACTATCCCACCTTGCTGAGCCTATCCTCATAACTGAAGTTTCTTATTCCTGAAACCATTCTTATATTCCGTACTTTCACCAATGCGTTCACAACTGTCCTATAATGTGGCACCTGCAATTTTTCACAATATTTTGCCTAAGATCTAACAAGTGTCTTATATAAGTTTAATATCACTTCTTTGCTCTCGTGCTTATGACCCTATTAATAAAGCCAAGAACACTGTGCTTTATAACGTCCACCTGCCTTGCCACCTTCAATGATTTATGGACATCTACACCCAGGTTCCTCTGCAATTGTACCCCCTATTTTATATTGTCTTTCAATGTTATTTTTAAATAAAGTGTATCCTCACACACTTAGAACATAGAACAATACAGCGCAGAACAGGCCCTCTGGCCCTCAATGTTGTGCCGACCTGTGAACTAATCTAAGCCCCTCCCCCTGCACTATCCCATCATTATCCGTATGCATTGTACCTCAACTATCACCTGTCTGCCCCCCACCAACTTGACAATGTTCTTTTGGAGTTCCACACTGTACTCCTCGCAGTTTATAATTCTTCCAAGTTTCATGTCATCTACCATGTGGAGAATGCCCACACAAAGTCCTCAGCAGAAGATTGAACCAATCTTGTTAAATGTTTATGAAGTTTATTACATTGTTACATCACCACTGAAATATGAGACATCAGGCTCAACTTAAGGGTAGATGCAAATTCCTGATTGTTACTTAGAGTTAGCACTTGGAACTGGTAGTGCAAAGCCCAGTTAGCTCTTTCTGGTCGGCAGATCTCACGATGTATGTTAACGTTTTGCGGTGCTAGCTGTTTTAAACTGTATGTGACAGGCAGGAGGGCAAGAGAGGTTAAATGACAAAGTACAAAAGCCACAGAGGATGTCAATGAGCAAAGTATATGTGCTCTCTAAGTGATATAAATATCTGCCTCAAGTTTGGAATTCTACTGAAGATAGTTTGCAACCTCTGTCAAAATTTAATGTGGAGAGACAAGTCCTGTGCACAAGCTGCTTATTTGGATGTTTGGGCTTAATCAGATGACAGATGCCTTTATCGTACCTGATTCTCCTGAGACTATAAGGAGCCTTTCAAAGTGCTCGCCATGTTGTTTGATTGTCAAAGCATTTTTTCTGTTCACCACCTTTAAGAAAGCACGCTCTCTAGCACCAGTAGGGCAACCTTTCTTTAAAAAATCCTCCGAAGCAGCAATTAAAAACAGCAGATACTCTTTCACAATGTTGTTATACTTACATTTTTGTCTTTGCCCAGCAACAGTTGTGTTTAAGAACACACCAGTAACTTGCTGTCTAGGGGTTAGACATGTTCAATCAGGTATTTGGAATATTTTCTTGTAAGAGCTGAGGTGTCAGCTATCAGGCAGCCCACCACCTGTTTTGGCTTATTCTGCCCTATTGTGAACCATTTGATCCTGGAATGACAGAAAGGGAGGGATTGAGGGAGATGAAAGTGGGTGACACAGCTGGTAGTGCTAGCGCAGTGGGGGAAATGTCACTTATTGTTTCGAGTGAGAGAATAGGCAATGCAGAGGGCATGTGGTGTTAGTGGTGTTGGGGGTTGGTGTGGATGAGTGAGTGTGAGGGAAGATCTTGCAGGTGATAGAATAATAGAGCATGAGCCTTGTTGGGAGGTGGGTAAAGTAGCAGAGAGAAAATAGTAGAACTTATGCTGGCCAAGTAGCCATGGACATTGACCTTCCTAGAGTGCTGGGCATTTCTCCAGATGCTAAGATTGCACTGACTTGGATAGCAGCCTCCGGCTAGGGTTTGATGTGGCCTCCCAGGGCAAAAGGTTGACCCTTTTTGACATCCACAACGATCTCCAGGTACCTTTGCTAAAAGCAGGGTGCAAATTTTCAGTTGTCTGCCTTGTCCAGGGCAAATGTCAGTTGCTGTTCAGGACAGCTTGCTTGGGTGCTCAGCAGCCTTTCAAAGATGAGTTCATTCTGGCAGTGAGGAGTTTCTGTGGATACAGTGAGTAGTCATACTGCTCTCTGTCAGACAAGAGCATTGCCTTGGGGCAGGATATGTAGTCAGTGAGGCAAGCTTGGGCCAATGTAGTGAGAAATCTCACTGAGACATGTGGAGAGATCTTCCATGAAGTTTGACAAAATTGACATGGCCAAAATATGACAAAACTGAGACCTATGATTCCATTCTATGAACTCAGCCAGTTTTTGATTGCCTGTGAAACTGTGAAGCCTATTAAACTCCTGAAGAGGCATGATTTTATTCCTTCTCAAGATGTGGATATTACAGGGAAGCATTTGTTACCCATCTCAAATTGCCCTTGATCTGAATGCCCTGCTGGGCTCTTTCAGTGGACATTTATGATTCAACTACATTACTATGGGTCTGGAGTTACATATGCATCAGACCTGGTAAGAACAGAGAGTTTCCTTCTCTAAAGGACATTAGAGAACCAGATGGTTTTTTAACAAAATAGCTCCATGGTCACCATCGCTGATACTCTGCATTAATTCCAAACTTACTGATTGACTTTAAAGTCTACCATTTGCTATAGAGAGATTTGAACCGTTCTCCACACTTCTGGACTACTAGTCCAGTGCCAGTGACAATATGTCATTGGATCCTGAATTTTCCCCACACACAAATATACGGGCAAGTGTTTGAGAAGAGGCTACCAGCCTTTCCCCATTTTGTCACTGTTGCAATCTCCCACATTGCTCATTTCCCCAACAATGCTCCCTTGTGACAGGGGCAAAAGAATATGCCTGTGACTGATTCTTGAAAAAAACACTTGTGAAACTCCATTCAATGTCTGCATGACTCATCAGGAAAACTTCAGAAGAACATTGTAATCTGTTTTGTCATAATCACAGCTAACGAGTAACTGGGCCTTTTTAACCAGCAATGTCCTGTCAGAGATTTGTTAACCTCCTTTCTAAGTGATCATAGTGACAATGTACTTAGTACATAACCTGGTCCTTGTCTCTAGAGATTGAAATAAATACTTTTTCACACTGCCTACGCATCTCTAGTCTTAAAATCCTTCATTTCAAATATTCTATGTAACCAAGCAGTGTCCAGTTCCTTGCCTAAAACTCATCAGTGACATCACCTCCAAAATAAAGGAATTTTGTAGTTTAACTACATAATTAAGAGCTCTAACATCTGATACCAGCTGGTCACCTCTCCAGAACTGTCTGGAGAACATTGATAATCTTCACAATATATGGACCAAAGCCTTATTCAATTGTTCCAAATAAACAAGAAATAATGCATGTAGCTAAGCAAGAGGTTAAAAAAAAGTGAGTATTCATCACCTGGAGGGTGAAACTGGGATATTTCCTGAGATATCAAAGAGTCCCTACTGTGTGGACAGACACCATTTGGCCCATCAAATCTGAACTGACTCTCCAAACGGCATTCCACCAAGATCCAGCCTCTTACTGTATTTCGTAACCTTGCATTTCCTGTGGTCAATCCACCTAACATGCAAATCTTTGGACTATGGAAGGAAGCTGAAGCACCTGGAGGAAACCCACACAGACAGGGGGAGAGAATGTGCAAGCTCCTCACAGACAGCCACACAAGGCTGAAATCAAACCCAGATCCCTGGCGCTGTGAGACAGCGGTGCTAACCACTGAGCCACCATCATAACAGAATGCAATGAACACTTTGAAAAAGGGATTTTGTTAGCTGTCGACTGCAGAAAAGAAACAGAAAGTACCCCAAGAAGAGTAGAAAAATAATAGGCAAAAGAGAGGAGGTACTTAAAACAATTTCATTCACTAGAGAAAATGTACTTGAGAAAACAAACCTGATGCCTTTGTCTTTGGGTCCCAAAGGAAGTGATTGTGGAAATATTGGATACAGCAATTGTGACCTTTTAAAATTCTTTAGGTTCTGGAAAGATCCTGTGGATTGAAAACATACAAAGGTAAGCCTCTATTCCCAAGAGAGGAAGGAGACAGAAAGCTGGCAACCAGAGGCCACTTAACCTAACATCTGTCTTTGAGAAAATGCTAGAAATCATTTTGAAAGATACAGCCACTAAACATTTAGAAAATCACAAAACAATCAGGTAGTGTCAACATGATTTTGTGAAAGGGAAATTGTTTTTGATATGACTACTAGCAGGTGAAATAATTGAATTTGTAGAAGCCGTTTGATAAGGTTACGCAAAGGTTTTTGAAAGAGATGCTATTGAGGATGATGTACCAGCACAGACAAAAGAGTGCCTAATTAACAGGTAACAGTGAATCCAGATAAATGAGTTAATTTCAGATTGAACAACTAAGTAAGTAACACAGTGCTACAGGGGTCAGTGCTGGGGTCTCAACTGTTCATGATCGGTGATAAAGATTGGATGAAGGGAGTATCTGTATTGTAGCAAATTTGTTGACAATATAAAGATAGGAACACAAGTTATGAGGAGGATACAAAGAATTTACAAAGAGAAATAAGGAAGGTACATAACTGAGAAAACTTTGGCAGAAGGAATATAATTTTCGCCACTTTTGCAGAAAGAATAGAAAAGCAAAATATTATCAAAATGGAGACAAACAGTCAAATGTTACAGTACAGAGATTCCAAGTGCATAAATCAAAAAGTGTTAAGGGGTACATACAGCAAGTGATTAGAAAAGCTAATGGGAATGTATTATAAAAGTCATGAAGTCTTGAGCAATTTCAGCTGTGTCCATTTTATGTCTATTTACTTAAGGAGGAGCACACATACACTGAATGTAGTTTTGAAAAGGTTCACCAGGCTGGCCCAAAGGGTAAAGTGCACTTAAGAAAAAGAATTGAGCAGGTTGTGCCTTTCATTATTGGAGTTTGGAAGAATGAGAGGTACTTTTATTAAAATGTAAGATACTGAGGGGTTGGCGGTAGAGGGGTTGAAAGAATGTTTCCTCTCTCGGGAAATCTACAAAAATGGTACCATTTTAAAAAAGGAGGTCTCCCATTTAAGTTGGAGATGAGGAGGAATTTCTCCTCTTGGAGGATCATTGATATTTAGAATTCTGTGTCTCAGAGAACAACGGAGTGGTTAACTATGTTTATGGTTGAGTTACGTAGATTTTTGATTTACAAGGGAATCAAAGATTATGGAGGTAGATAGGGAAAATGGGTTAAAGCCACATATTCAGATAAGATTTTAGTGAATATTATAGTAGGCATGATGGGCTGAATGGCTTACTTAGGTTCCGTTTTCCTATTTATATCATATCACTGTACTGAAGAATTGACCATTCTCCAAATCTAAGCCTTCATACACTGTATAAACTTAGTAATATTGGATCAAGTTTTTTTTATAGTTTCAATATTCTTGATAGTCACATATCATATACTGTGCTATCAGGTTAGTTTGTCAACAAACGTCGATATTGACATCTGCACTTCATGTTTGCTTCCTTTTTTCCCTTAATTGTGGTCCTTGCTTGTTTTATCAATCTAGCACGGGGCTTTTGCCCAAAGCATTAGCCGTAGGACTTGGAACTGAGGGAAGAGGCAACTTTGCTGTACTCATTGGTTTTAGAATATGATGGTAGTTTGACCAACCCTCAAAATTCATCGTAAAGCATTTGCAGTTGGCATCCATTTACTACTGCACTGCCATTCTGATACCCTCCCAACTTTTTTCCATTAGAAAGCAATTAAGTGGGTCATGTAAGGTAGCTGAGTCTTGTCGTCTTCTGCATTTGACCACATGATGAGGTCCATTTGACATAGGGACAGCTAAAATCAACCATGAAGTTACACTGTTTTACTGATCATCTAATCCTCTGCCCCACAACAAGAATCCATTCCAAACTCTGTCCCAGCATTTAGTCAGATGAGAAAGACAAGAAGCGTAGGTGCAGGTAGCCAAGAAGCAGATTATTACTTCCCTAAGAAAGGCTTTGAGAATTGGGAAGATGGTGCTATCACTGGATTAGTGATCCAGGCAGCCACAATGACTGCTCTGATGACATGGATTCAAATCCCATCATGGCAGCTTGTGGGATCTAAATTAGTTTGAATAAATCAGGCATTGAAAGCTGGTCTCAGTCATGGTAAACATGTAACAAGCATCACTTGTTGTAAAAGCTAATCTGGTTTACCATGTTCCTTTTAGGGAAGGAAATTTGCCGATCCTGCCCAGTCTGGCCTACGTATGACTCCACTCTCACATCAATGAGACTGTCTCTTAAAACTGCCCTTTGAAATGGCCTCACAAGCTATTCAATTCAATGTCATTTAGGGATGGCCAACAAATAGTGGCTTTACCATTGATGCCCATTTCTCTTTTATTTTAAAAGCCCATGTCTTCTTGGATTGTCATAGCAAACTCATTACTAAAGAGTAGTTCAAACTTGTCTTGATGTCTGAATAAAAACAGGTTTGAAAATGCAACTGCAGAGCATGATAAATGCTCGGGACAAGAAATGGCTTGTTGCCTGATAGGAGACAGGTTGCCAAAGCATGACATACCACTGTACAACAGAAGGATTGAGCTATATGCTTAACAGAGTTTGCTCATGCACTTTAGAGTTGAAAAATGGGAGTCAGTGAACATGATTAACGTGGATTTTCAAAAGGCTTTGATAGGTTCCCCATGAGAGGTTAACATATAAGATTAAAATACATGGTATTCGGGGGTAGTGTACTGATAGAGAACTAGTTGGCAGGAAACAAAGAGTGGGAACAAATGGGACTTTTTCCAAAAGGCAGGCAGTTACTCATGGGATCAGTACTTGAAACTCAGCTACTCACATTATATATTGATTTGGATGAGAGAACGAAATGTAATATTTCAAAGACACAAGCCAAGTGGGAGGGTTAGCTGTGAGGAGGATGCAGAGGTACTTCAATGTGAGTTGGACAAGTTAGTGAATGTGCAAATGCACGGCAGGTAAGCATAATGTGGATAAATGTGAGGGCACATTCCAAGCTGAGGGACACACTGAAACTTGGTGCAGTTGCAGCAGAGGTGCACTAGGGAAAGACCACTGTCTGAGGTCTCCCTGCTGAAGGTAAATGGGAGTCCATTCAGTATCGAATCTTCCCATTGTCTCAATATATGTAAATATTAGTGTTATATCTGTAAGAGAGGTGTTTGGTTTTTTTGGATAGAGTCAAAGACCAATGCTTTTGTTTATTTACTTGATACACAACTGTACAGAACCGATTCCAAGATCTCCAGCATCGGCACCTCTGATGCTGCTTGACCTGCTGCGTTCATCCAGCTCTATACCTTGTTATCTATGCACAGAACCAAATTGCTTTTGTGACAACGTACGTAAGATCATAGATCATAGAATCCCTAAGGTGTGGAAATAGGCCCTTCAGCCCAACAAGGCCACACTGACTGTCAGACCATCCACCCAGACCTATCCCCCTATAACCCACCTAATCTACACATCCCTAGATACTATGGGCAATTTAGCATGGCCAATCCACCTACCCTGTGTGATTTTGGACCATGGGAGGAAACCGGAGCACTCAGAAGAAACCCATGCAGACACAGGGAGAACATGCCAACTCCACACAGACAGCTGCCCAAGGCTGGAATTGAATCCTGGCTCCTGGTGCTGTGAGGTAGCAGTGAGCAACCGTGCCACCTATATTTTTGAGTAAAAAATAGTGCGGTTATCCACTTTGGTAACAAAAACAAGGCAGATTATTCATTGAATGGCGTTAGATTTGGAAAGGGGAAAGTACAACAGGACCTGAGCGTCTGTGAGATCACGTTCAAAGAACCAGAAGACCAGGATCGTTGTGTGGCAAAAATAGCCTCTTTATTGCATATCCACAGCTACACGATGTAGGGTGAAATAGAATTCCCAAAATAATAGCTCAAGACCAGCCATTTTATACCAAATTCAAGCACACACTAACATTCTAACATTTGAGTGTTAAGCAGCAGATATTGTACAAAAACTGTTTTGCAGGAAATTGAAGATGGTTTAAACATGTGCTAAATGTTACCGATTATTGCTGAGTGTAAATGGTTATTTTGTGAGATTAGAGTGTCTGTCTGGTTTGACCTTGTATAATTCAAAAGGTGTTATTCTTGTTATCTTTAAGGTTAGAATTCTAAACTTAGAAAAAGGCATCTTGTGATTTTTTTTAAAAGTCTGAGTTCCCAACAGATTTGACTGTCAGTGGTTTTTATTTAGTAAAAAATAAAAACCAAAAGCACTGCAGGTGCTCTAAATCAGGAACAAAAACAAAGTTGCTGGAAAAGCTCTGCAGGTCTGGCAGCATCTGTGAAGGAGAAAACAGAGTTAAAGTTTCAGGTCTGGTGACCCTTCCTCAGAACTGAACTGAGGAAGGGTCACTGGACCTGAAATGTTAACTATGTTTTCTCCTTCACAGATGCTGCTAGACCTGCAGAGCTTTTCCAGCAACTTTGTTTTTGCTCCTGTTTTTATTTACTATCACTTGTTTAGTTAGTTTCATGGTTACATCCATCTGTGGGTTCAATGTACTATCATTCATTGGTTTCATGGTCACACCTGTTGTAGTAGTATGGTCAGTTTCTTTCATTAATTCATTCAAGATCATGCGGGTCTGGTCATAGCGCTGTTAGTTTTATTAGTAGGTTAAGGGTTGCTTAAATACACTGCATAGCTGTTTGTTAGTTTTATTAGCCCATTCTCACCGCCAACTGCTCCTGCCTCGCCAGCCCAATCTCACCATCAACTGCTGCTGACTCACTAGCCCAATCTCACCATCAACTGCCACTGTCTCACCGGCCCATTCTCACCATCATCTGCTCCTGTCTCACCTGGCCCATTCTCACCGCCAACTGCTCCCGTCTCACCGACCAATTCTCACCGCGAACTGCCGCTGCCTCACCAGTCCTTTCTCACCACCAACTGCTCCTGCCTCACCGGCCCATTCTTACCATCAACTGCTCCTGTCTCACCAGCCCATTCTCACCACCAACTGCTCCTGTCTCACTGGCCCATTCTCACCACCAACTGCTCCTGTTTCACCAGCCCATTCTCACCACAAAATGCTCCTGTCTCACTGACCCAATCTCAATGCCAACTGCTGCTGTCTCACTGACCCACTCTTGCCGCTGACTGCTCCTGCCACCCCAGCCTGCTGTCACCATTGAAATGGTCCACTCTTGATCCATCATAGTCACCCCAGCCCATGCTCGATCCACCATCGCTCCAGGATATGGCCTAATCCACATTCAGTTCCAGCCATGCGGTTCCCAGTCACAACCTGACTCCTTAGGAAGTTAGTTAAAAGGGCAGGGGATGGAGGGGAATAGAATTACTACAGAGAGGAGAGACAAGAAGAAGAGAAAAAGAAAGGAAAAGGAACCGGACAGCAGAGTAGAGCTCCAAATGGGGTGACCTACACTGCTGCCATCTTGCTTGTTTCTTTGAGACCACCTTACCTTGGAATAACCCATTATTTTTGCAAACATGTTTTGACTGCATGTCTGCTTATTTACACAAGATTGAGTTCTGAATTAGATAAACACTTTGTAGATAGATGCTGTAAATGGCATGAGATTAATCAACTGCTTTGTAAGGAGTTAAGGAACTATTTCATTCGCAATGTTGAATTCATATTTTCAATCTGGTTACTGACTCATAAGTGGTATGTTACATGTTCCATGACAGTTCTGAGGCTGTGACTCATGCCTACTTGGATAAGGGTCCTGGATCCACCATTATTGCAGGAACCTTGAACTTCCCATCTCCAAAGCCAAGCCAAAAAATTTGAACTGGTAGTTCCCTACATCCTCATTCTGCGCTGATGAAAATTGCCAGAAAAGAGAATGGAACAGCTAGAATTACAGAATCAAGTCCTGCCCAAATCAGTTCAGCTCGCTGAAAATCCACCATGTTAACTTGGTTTCTATCTCCCCAGACACTACCTAACCTGCAGAGTACTTACAGCATTTCCTCTGTTCGTACAATATTAAAATTCAATCATGATGAGACGACTTGAGCTGGAGTTAGGCTGAGTGTGTATTGTCAGACTTACGATTCTTTGGTGTGGCAAGTGCCTTAGGGAAATCTGCAGTTGACACCCTTGGTGGTTGATGGGGCCACAGAGGCTTGTGGACAACTTGAAAGGTCTCTGGGCTTTTCTGTTGTCATTGCAGGAACTTGGGAAGGCGGGTGGGATTTCAAGTTCCCTTTGTGAGCTTCTGAAAGCTAATAGCCACAGAGGCAGCTAAGAGAACCAGAAGCAATGTTCTTTTAGGCTATGGAATAAGTGTAATTATAAAATTTAATACTGCTGTTAATTAACATACATATGTAGAGTTTGAGGATAAAAACTGTTCAGCCTAAAATCTGAATGCAATTATTATTGTCAAATTAAGAAGTTTTTGTCATCAAAGTTGCCATGGGGAAATCTGCTAACAACACCTACATTCATGCTGTCTCATGCAAACTAAAATAATTACCCCTTTGTGCTTTCTGTCAGGTAAAATGGTAAATTCCTAGTGGATCAGTGCTGTAATACACTTAACTGATGACATGTCCCATCCCACTGCATATAACCTGGCAGTCTAAAGTCATGAAGTTTTAGAACACTTACATTTCTCATGGATATATGGTAACTGTAAGAAATTCCTGACTGTTTCCAATTTGCATTGATTCTCCAAGTTATGTAAGGACCTCAGGAAGTCACATTTTGAACCTGTGGTTGTATATTTATGTTACCTTAAACAAACTAAAATAACACAGTTTATACTTTTTGATTACAGTACCCATGATTCTTCATGTGAAGAATCCTGCATAATGAGTCCAGTAGAGGAGGTGCTCCAGTCATTCCAGGAGGGGATAGGGACTTGGTGGGGAGGGGTGAGTGTTAGGGATCCAGTCAGTCCAGGGTGTGTGGAGTTGAATTGTGGCATTGTGCTCTAGTGTATCTGGGGCTTGCAGGCCTGCAGTCAGTCCAAGTAGGTGACGGCCCTATACGGACTATTGTTCAAACTGAGGCCAACTCATGGTCTTGGGCTATTGGAGGGTCAGGCAATGTCAGGATCATCTTGTTTGGACCACAATCAGCCATAAGTCCAGCAGATGGACAGTCATTGACAGCTGCCCTAATAATTTCAATAAAGATATATCATCTGTATTCGGCAAATAAATCCAATTCCAATTAGATCTCACAATCTCCTGGATTTAAAGTACAATATCTCCGAATTGCTGCCTCATGATCTCTCAGGTATGCAGTAAGCAATGCAGCAAAGAGAACAAAATGCAACATAGGAGCTGCTCTGTTGACACAATCATTGCATCTACTGGTGTGCTGGCTATCATACAGGGGGAAGGTAGGCAAGAGCTGGGAGTTAAGAGGGTGGAGGGCATCTAAAATTGCTCGTGGTGATTGTAATGCCAAAGCCACATTTGAAAGGTTTTACTTTCTTGAAGGTGAATGATTGTTGTATATGGGAGGATACACTGGTGAGCTTTCGCTGCTCTCGGTAATGTGCACTGCTGCCATGCATATGTCATGTTGCTGGCAAGGAGCTATCTGCACTGCTCCATGGAACACAGCAAGGAGGTCTTTTGGAAATATTGCTAGGACAGACTGTCCTGGGCATGACAGTACAGGCTGTGTAAAAGTGTAAGAGAAACATGACTATCTGCCTAACATGACTGCTCAGCAGTTCCTCTATTGACACAGATCAGCCCTGCCATTCTTCTGGTCATCTTGCTTCTCAGAACAAATCACAGGGATTGCTTGTTACAACAATAACAGGGGCAGCAGGAGCAGGCACTGGTAGTGGGCTAGTGATTGTTGACGGTGAATGCATCCGAAACAAAGCGTACAAAGTTCAATATTGCAATATTTACCTGACAGACCATCGGTATTGAAGACGCCTCAGGCTATCTTGGGAGGTTGTCTCCTACATCTTTCAGCTGCTGTACAAGTTCTACATCCTCTTGGATAAGAAGGGAATCCCAGGTACCTTAGAGGCAACAGTGGTCCTCAATTTCTAAGCAAGTGGATCCTTTCAGGGTGGCATGGGGATCACTGTAGAATTACACAGGCACCTCACATGTATCTAGGAGGACACTGATGGTTTGTTTTAAAGATTCATTTATTTATTAATGAGGAGGGATGTCTTGGGAGAGGAGGAGATGGAGGAGTCTGAGGCCTCCTCTTTTGAGGAAGCTGAGGATGTTGAGATGGCCCAGGAGAGGCCTCATTGGTGACAAGGTGATGATCCAATGAGCCAGACAGCAAATGAGGACCTCCTTGTCATCCCCTTCCAGGATTACTGGCACACACCGACACGTTCCATTCACAGATTTGTAAGTTATGGATCAACTATTTGGGTGGCTGCTGAACATTATAATCAAAGTACCTCATTGACTGAGAAGCACTTCATTTTTGCATGATTGCAATAAAAGCAAAGTTCTTCTGTCTGCTTGTGTCTTGTGAAATTTGAATCAGGACGCTTAGCTGAGAGACTTCTGTGTTAACTCTATGTATGTATAATTGCTACACAGTGGGTACAGCCATAACAGAGGCACTCAGAAGTCTGTGACACTCTGAGCCACCCCTTCATTAAAGTGAAGGCCCAAAACGGAGTAAATAAATTAGCAATCACCCGGGCCAAGTATGGTTCTGCTAGAATATGACAGTGTCTCTTTGTATCTTTTCAGATGGTTGAAAAGGCCTTCCTGGGACTACAGATTCTATTGCAGAGTGTATATTGGTGAATGGTAATGCTAGTTGGAGGTGGTGTGGTGGTGGTTACCCTTCATAGACAAAGTGGATTTCTGAAAGAGCAGCTACATCAATCTGATGTTAGAATTTGGTGTTTGTAAAATATTAGTGTTTGTAACTGCTAGGGGTCCCTTGTAAAAGATTGTGCTTTTTCTATGCTTGGAGATGTCTGTGAGCAGCTTGAAAGTTTGCAAGTACAGAGAGCACCTGAATTGAAACATTTGTATTGATAAACTGGACCATTACCTTAAACAAGACAACAGGTTTTTGAATGTAGCCAATCAACTTGAACCAGGCACTCAGAGATCAAAAACCTATCAAATTTGAATCTAATGGCTTTGACAACCTGGGACCAATCTGAATGTAAGTAATTGATATGTCATGATGGTTTTTAAAAGAAGGGGCCAGTTGGAAGACCAGCAGAGCTAACTGCCATCTGCTAGAGATAAACAGTCTCAGTTCTTAGAGAAGGCACCATCTATTCACAATAGTACCATGGCACTTTTAGCTAAGACTTCTGACAGGAGAATTCACAGAGAAAGCATATGTGACCGAAGGGTTGATAGAGAAAGCATTCATAGAACATAGAACATAGAACATAGAACAGTACAGCACAGAACAGGCGCTTCAGCCCACAATGTTGTGCCGACCATTGATCCTCATGTATGCACCCTCAAATTTCTGTGACCATATACATGTCCAGCAGTCTCTTAAATGACCCCAATGACCTTGCTTCCACAACTGCTGCTGGCAACGCATTCCATGCTCTCACAACTCTCTGCGTAAAGAACCTGCCTCTGACATCCCCTCTATACTTTCCACCAACCAGCTTAAAACTATGACCCCTCGTGCTAGCCATTTCCGCCCTGGGAAATAGTCTCTGGCTATCAACTCTATCTATGCCTCTCATTATCTTGTATACCTCAGTTAGGTCCCCTCTCCTCCTCCTTTTCTCCAATGAAAAGAGACCGAGCTCAGTCAACCTCTCTTCATAAGATAAGCCCTCCAGTCCAGGCAGCATCCTGGTAAACCTCCTCTGAACCCTCTCCAAAGCATCCACATCTTTCCTATAATACGGCGCCCAGAACTGGACGCAGTATTCCAAGTGCGGTCTAACCAAAGTTTTATAGAGCTGCAACAAGATCTCACGACTCTTAAACTCAATCCCCCTGTTAATGAAAGCCAAAACACCATATGCTTTCTTAACAACCCTGTCCACTTGGGTGGCCATTTTAAGGGATCTATGTAACTGCACACCAAGATCCCTCTGTTCCTCCACGCTGCCAAGAATCCTATCCTTAATCCTGTACTCAGCTTTCAAATTCGACCTTCCAAAATGCATCACCTCGCATTTATTCCTGACAGAAGAATCGATGAAGAAGACATAGAACATTCTAGAATGACACAACCTGGCTGGAATTTTGAGAGACTAAATTCAATTGTTTTGTTATAAATATGGGACTTACACATATTGAAACAACTTATCATTAGAATCTTGCGTTGTTCAGGTATACTTAGTAGTTAGAAGGGATTTGTTAATAGTTTAGTTAATTTGTTCACTGTTTGTCCTTTGTCCTGATGCTGTCTGACCTGCTGTGCTTTTCTAGCCCCACATCTACAGACTCTGGCTTTCAGCATCTGCAGTCCTTGTTGTTTCTGAGAAAGGCAAAGGAGTTGAGGTCCAGCTAGCTGATATTCTGTTAAATGAGATGATAAAAGAAAAACCTAAGCAGGTACAGTATCAGCCAGAGGTGTTTAGTTTTGATAGATTAATGGAGTTACAACAAAAAGATAGATGGTAAAGGATTTATATCATAAAACCTCCTCAGGAAAGGAATCAGAATGTATTCCAGAATATTATTACATTAGGGATAAAATCTTAAGCGGGAAATGGAGACCATGGCAGGTTAGTGCGGAGGTGAAATGGGCAGAAGTTCACCAGATTGTGTTGCCAGCAGAATGCACACAGGAGTTATTGTGGGTTTCTCTCTGTAGGAAGTAATTTAGGGTTGAGGAAGACTCAGGCTAAAATAGAGAAGCATTTCTATTGGCCTGGATTACATAAAGATGTGGTTGAATTTTGCCATACCTGTCATTTGAGTCGAATGGTAAGAAAGCCACAGGCAGTGATAAAAACAGTGCCTATGATGCCAAATCCTGCGTTTAACAAACCTTTTACGCTGGTTAGGATTGATTGTGTAAGTCTTCTCCCTTAAATAAAATATTGGGAACCGGTATTTTCTTGGCAAAGTGAATGTGTCTACTAGGTTTCTGGAGGCAAAATCTGTTACAGAATGTCAAAGCAAATAAGGTTGTGGAGGAGTTGCTTGCTTTCTTTACCATTATGGACTATCCAGGGAGATTCAGTCAGACCAAGGCTCCAATTTTAGTGCCAAATTATTTAAGGATGTCATGGGTAGTTTAGGTATCAAACCCTTTAAATCAAGTGCATACCATTTTGAATCCCAGGGAGCATTGGAAAGGTGGCATCAGATCCTAAAGACCATGCTGAGGGCTAATAGCCAGGATTACCCAATTGATTGGGATAAAGGTATCCATTTGTATTATTTGCTATTACAGATGCCCCAAATGAATCAATTCAGTTTACTCTATTTGAATTGATTTTCAGACATGAAGTAAGAGGGCCTTCAAAATTAATTAAGGAAAAGTTGGTAGGCCTGAAGTCAGAGATTTCACAATTGGATTATGTATTTGAGGTGCGAGAAAGATTAGGTGAAGTAGCTAGACAACATTTGAAGATGGCACAGCAACTAATGAAGCAAAAAGCAGGTAAGAAATCTAAAATTCATACATTTGACTGTAAGAATAATGTATTGGTGCGACTGCCAGTTGTAGGACATCCCTTCAAAGCAAGGTTTTGTGGTTTGTGTCAGATTGAAAAGAAATTAGGTCAGGTGAATTATCTGGTAAAGCTGCCGGATAGGAAACATTTATCCAGTATGTCATGTGAACATGCCAAAACCTTACTATGACATGGAGAGAGAACTGGAGAAACAGGTATTAGTTACTGCCACTCAGAGTGAGGAATCAAATCCAGCTGGTTTGGATTTTGATGTGCATCAGAATAAATTAAATAAAGAGGATGTCTTTAATGAATGGGAAAGGAAAGTAAGCTCTCTGTCTCAGGAATAGAGAACAGAATTGAAAGGCTTGTTGCAGTATCATGAGGACATATGTCGGACTAGAATGTGGAGGATTAATATTATAGTATGAGGTTGAAGTAGGGGTTGCTGTTTTGATAAAACAACACTCCTATAGGCTTAATCCTCTCAAAGCCACACAGGTACAGAAGGAAGTAGAAGCAATGCTCCAAGAAGACATCATCAAGCCAAGTCAAAGTGCTTGGAGTTTGCCGATCGTGTTGGTTACCAAACCTAATGGTAATGAATGATTCTCCAATGATTATCGGAACGCTGTGACCAAATCTGACTCATATCCAATTCTAAGGTTGGAGGCCAGTGTAGAAAAAGTAGACAAGCCACTTACATCACAAAGTTGGACTTACTTTGCAGTAACTGGCAGGTACTTTCGTCAGAGAGAGTGAAAGAAGTTTCTGTTTTTGTAACCCAAACAGGCTATATCAATTTAAAATACTGTTCTTAGAGAAGAAAAATGCGCCAGCACTTTTCAAAGACTTATGAACAAAGTTGTTGGAGGAATGAGCAATTGTGTTGTCTACGTAGATGACATAGACATCTCTAGTCATTCATGGAAAGATCACATAGAGTATTTGGAAGCGCTCTTTGAGAGACTACGGAAGGCAATGTTAGTCATAAACCTGTGTTGTGAAGTTGGTTTAATTCCTATGGATTGGAAGGCAGGATGTTAGAATTTGTTTGTAAATGATAGGGGGGAAAGAGTGTGTAGTCCCTCTAAAAAATGTGTTTTTTTAAGACCTGGAGATTAATAAATTGTCTGCAGGCAGCAGCAGAGGCACGGAGAGTTCTTGAAATTGAAACATTGCATCAAAAGGCTACATGATTAGCAAACAAAGCTGCATTTTTTCTATGACAAGAGGTTTTTGAACTTAGCCAATTAATTTAAACCAGGCCCTAGATACCAATGCCCAATAAAATATAAATCTAATGGTTTTGATAACTTCAGACCAATCCTATTGTAAGAAATTATTAGGCATCAAGGGTATAAAAGAAGAGGGCATTTGAAAATCGGAGTGAGAGCAAACTGCCATTTGTTAAGACAATACCTCTCAACAGCCATCAGCTCTAAAGAAAGCGAAAATAACTGGCTCTGATAGAAATCTCTAAGATCTCAGAGCAAGCACCATCTAAATAAAGGTACTATGATACACTTAGCTAATATTCCTGATACAACAATTTGGCAAAGAAAGGTGTTCCTGACTGGAGGACAGCAGTGAAGGCAAAGAACATTCTGGAAGACTTATCCTGGCTGTAATTTTGACAGAATAATCCTTAATTTACTTTTTATTACAGAGATAGTAGCAACTGCAGGTGCTGGAGAATCTGAGATAACACGGTATGAAGCTGGATGAACACAGCAGGCCAAGCAGCATCAGAGGAGCAGGAAAAATTAATAATTTACTTATTATTAATTTGTTTTATATATGTGGGACTTATATCTATTGGAAGAGCATATCATTAGAATTTTGTTTTATTAGGGAATAGTTAGTAGTTAAGGGGGGTTGTTTTACTTGTTAATAATTCAGTTAATTTGTTCACTGTTAGAGTTAAATAATAAATTGTTCCTTGTTGTTTATAAAGTGAGTATCAGGGATTTCTTTCATTCAACTAATCCTTTGTAACAGACTGGGGGAGAGAGGCAGATTTTCATACTTCCTTTTACAGATTACAAGGCAAGGTGAGCTTCTCTGGGTGTTCTGATTTTAATTACCAGAGAGGTATTGACCACTCATTCGTAACACTAGGCAGAAACAGAATTCATGAAGGTGCAAGTGACATTCTTAGCATACGACATCAGACACAGATGGATGATAATGAGAAATGTGAATCTGAAGACCATCCTTGAAGAAGGAAGTGCTATGATTTTTAGGATTGAGCAGAATCTACAGGAAATTTGTACCAAACTTTAGTAGTGTGGTGGCACCATTAATGGATTTGTTAAAAAAGAACATGAAATTTCGTTGGACAGAACAATGCCAGGAGACATTTGAGAATTTAAAAGCAGTGTTAACCACCGCACCAGTTTTAGCCACACAAAATTTCTTGAAACCCGCCAAAGTCGCCATCTCTGCAAATAGGTGTTGGAGCTATGTTGGTACAGGTGGATGATTGTGGAATTGAAAGGCCACTCAGTTATTTTTTCAAAAAAAAGTCGATATCCACCAGAAAAGGTATTGAACCATTGCAAAAGACTCATTGAGTTTGGTACTGGCATTACAACATTTTAATATTTATGTTGCGAACAGTGCATTGCAGACAAGTGCGCATACCAAGATCAATCCTTTGACATTTGTAGAAAGAATTACGGACAAGAACACCAGATTATTTCATTGGAGTCTTGTGTTACAAGAACTTAATTTATAGATTGTATGTGTTGTAGGTCATGAAAATATTATCGTGGATGCTTTATTGCCAGTTTAAAAGAAAAATATTTATATAAGATAGAAATGGTAGTGTTCAATGCTATATATACAAATGGAATTAGTATAAAATATATAAATCTAGATTAATGAGCTATAGATCTAGCAATATGATGGAGGCAAGATTTTAGAAAAAAAAATCCATCTTTACAAAATGATGGTTCATTTTTTTCTTAACAGGGAAGGTGTTGTGAAGAGTACTTGTGGATTGTGAGGCAGGATGTTAGAATTTAGCGTTTGTAAAATCTTGGTGTTTGTAACATGTTCAGGGAAAAGCATTACAGAGACCCTTTAAAAATTGTACTTTTACTGTGCTTGGAGATGTCTGTCAGCAGCTTCAAAGTTTGCAGGTACAGAGAGCATCTGAATTGAAATATTTATTTTGAAAAGCTGTACCATTAGTAGGCCAAGCAGCAATTTTACCAAGACAACAAGTTTTTGAATTTAGCCTATCAACTTGAACCAGGAACTCGGATACCAAAAGCACAACAAATTTGAATCTGATGGTTTTGACAATCTAGGACCAATCTGATTGTAAGAAATTAACATATCGCGAGGGCTATAAATGAAGGGGGCAGTAGGAAAATCAGCAGAGCTATCTATTGATAACAGCTCTCAGCACTTAGAGAAAGCATCATCTCTTCACGATGGTACTGTGGCACTCTTAGCTAAGACTCCTGACAGAAAAATTCACAGAGAAAACACCCCTGACCGAAGAATTGATGGAGAAGACACAGGACATTCCAGAATGACGTAACCTGGCTGAAATTTCGAGAGACTAAATTCAATTGTTATAGATCTGGGGCTTATACATATTTGAACAGCACACCGTTAGAATCTTGCATTGTTCTGGAATAGTTAGTAGTTAGAAGGGACTTGTTTAGTTTGTTAATAGTTTAGTTAATTTGTTCACTGTTAGAGTTAGATTAATGAAATGTTTCTTGTTGATTGTAAAGTAAATGTCAGGGGTTTGCTTGATTTAACCACTAGAAGTTGCTGAAAGACAGGTTACACCTTTTTTCACACTCCTTTTAACAGATTACAGGGTGAGATGCTCCTCTTTGGGTATTTCAGTTTCGGTTCTCAAAGTTGGGGGGGGCGTGGGCGGGGGTGCGGGTCAACCTCCACTTTATAATAGTCTACCAGGGTTATTACATTCTTGGTGCCAAGAAGGGTCTAGGTCTGAACATCAGCTCTCCTGCTCCTCTGCTGCTGCCTGGCCTGCTGCTTTCATCCAGCTCTACGCCTTGTTATCTCAGATTCTCTACCATCTGCAGTTCCTACTATCTCTTTTTTTATTCTTCATTTCTGATTACATGGGGGTGATCCCTCTGGACATGGTAATCCAGTCTGGAATTTTGAGGCAGGCTATTTTTAGAGCACATTTTCCAGTCCCTTCCCCTACTGGGACGAGCAGACCTGATCCTAAACAGAGTTGCTCAGTCAAGGGCATTGCTGTTGAAAGGTTCTATCTGTCTAGTCCAAGAACAAGATAACTGAATCTGACACTCATTGCCTAATGTGTCAGTTTGTGGCTAGGGGCTTCTACATATTCTGTCATCATAGATGTTATAGTCATGTCCTCTCTACCACTAACTGATCACCATAGGACTTTTGTCTGGAATATAAGTAGAACTGGTACCTCTTGGGAGGGTGCTTGTTTGTGACATCATAACATGGTGAGGCTGGTGCACAGATAGCCATCACACAAACCTTGGCAGATGCAAGTCAAATCCCAATGGCATGGCGACTAAGACAACTGGTGGCCCTTCTCTGTTGTAGCCTTCATTCACTTTTTCAACCATTGCAATGCTCTAATTGAAGTTCAGCGATCATCCTCCAAATGCTCCGTCATCTAGGTCTTTATGGATAGTGCTTTGTCTGGAATGCCCCCCCTTGACTCTATGGGTGACCCTGCCAGGAACTATGCTCCAGTGATAATGGGAACTGCAGATGCTGGAGAATCCAAGATAACAAAGTGTGGAGCTGGATGAACACAACAGGCCAAGCAGCATCTCAGGAGCACAAAAGCTGACGTTTCGGGCCTAGACCATTCATTAGAGACGGGGATGGGGAGAGAGAACTGGAATAAATAGGGAGAGAGGGGGAGGCGGACCGAAGAGGGAGAGAAAACAAGATAGGTAGACAGGAGAGTATAGGTGGGGAGGTAGGGAGGGGATAGGTCAGTCCAGGGAAGACGGACAGGTCAAGGAGGTGGGATGAGGTTAGTAGGTAGGAAATGGAGGTGCAGCTTGAGGTGGGAGGAAGAACAGGTGAGGGAAGCAGAGACAGGCTGGGCTGGTTTTGGGATGCAGTGGGGGGAGGGGACGAGCTGGGCTGGTTTTGTGATGCAGTGGGGGGAGAGGAAGAACTGGGCTGGTTTTGGGATGCAGTAGGGGAAAGGGAGATTTTGAAGCTTGTGAAGTCCATGTTGAGACCATTGGGCTGCATAGCCTAACCGAACTCGTCCTCGCCCTCAACAACTTCTCTTTCGATTCCTCCCACTTCCTACAGACAAAGGGGGTGGCCATGGGTACCCGCATGGGCCCAAGCTATGCCTGCCTCTTTGTAGGTTACGTGGAACAGTCCCTCTTCCGCACCTACACAGGCCCCAAACCCACCTCTTCTCTGTTACATTGATCACTGTATTGGCGCCGCCTCTTGCTCCCCAGAGGAGCTCGAAAAGTTCATCGACTTTACCAACACCTTCCACCCCAACATCAAGTTCACCTGGGCCATCTCCAACACATCCCTCACCTTCCTGGACGTCTCAGTCTCCATTTCAGGTAACCAGCTAGAAACTGATGTCCATTTCAAGCCCACTGACTCCCACAGCCACCTAGAATACACCTCCTCCCACCCACCCTCCTGCAAAAATTCCATCCCCTATTCTCAATTCCGCCGCCTCCGCCGCATCTGCTCCCAGGATGAGGCATTCCACTCCCGCACATCCCAGATGTCCATGTTCTTCCAGGACCACAACTTTCCCCCTGCAGTGGTTGAGAACGCCCTTGACCACGTCTCCCGCATTTCCTGCAACACATCCCTCACACCCCGCCCTGCCACAACCGCCCCCCAGAGGATCGCCGTCGTCCTCACATACCACCCCATCAACCTCTGGATACAATGTATCATCCTCCGACACTTCCGCCATCTACAATCCGACCCCACCACCCAAGACATTTTTCCATCCCCACCCTTGTCTGCCTTCCAGAGAGACCACTCTCTCCGTGACTCCCTTGTCCGCTCCACACTCCCTTCCAACCCCACCACACCCGGCACCTTCCCCTGCAACCGCAGGAAGTGCTACACTTGCCCCCGCACCACCTCCCTCTCCCCCATCCCAGGCTCCAAGATGACCTTCCATATCAAACAGATGTTCACCTTCACATCTGCCAATGTGGTGTATTGTATCCATTGCACCCAGTGTGGCTACCTCTACATTGGGGAAACCAAGCGGATGCTTGGGGACCGCTTTGCAGAACACCTCCGCTCGGTTCACAACAAACAACTGCACCTCCCAGTCGTGAACCATTTCAACTCCCCCTCCCATTCCTCAGACGACATGTCCATCATGGGCCTCCTGCAGTGCCACAATGATGCCACCCGAAGGTTGCAGGAACAGCAACTCATATTCCGCTTGGGAACCCTGCAGCCATATGGTATCAATGTGGACTTCACAAGCTTCAAAATCTCCCCTTACCCCACTGCATCCCAAAACCAGCCCAGTTCTTCCCCTCCCCCCACTGCATCCCAAAACCAGCCCAGCCTGTCTCTGCTTCCCTAACCTGTTCCTCCTCTCACCCATCCCTTCCTCCCACCTCAAGCCGCACCTCCATTTCCTACCTACTGCCTCATCCCACCTCCTTGACCTGTCCATCTTCCCTGGGCTGACCTATCCCCTTCCTACCTCCCCACCTATACTCTCCTCTCCACCTATCTTGTTTTCTCTCCATCTTCGGTGCGCCTCCCCCTCTCTCCCTATTTATTCCAGTTCCCTCTCCCCATCCCCCTCTCTGATGAAGGGTCCAGGCCCGAAACATCAGCCTTTGTGCTCCTGAGATGCTGCTTGGCCTGCTGTGTTCATCCAGCTCCACACTTTGTTAACTATGCTCCAGATGGTTTAACTTTTGGTTTCCTGGATACGCACAAACCTCTCCACCACAATAAGGTGGTGATCCTCGGAGAAACAAACACGGAGCACTCCCTCTGTGAGAAGGCTCCTGCAGGTCTGTGATGTCTAATCTCCTGCCATTACACCCAATCTGGCCCCTCTCTCAGTCCAGTGTAATGTTAATGACCCTACTGTGTACTGTTGCAAAGGGCTATACATCCTCAGTAAATGAGTTTCCAGTGCATGCATGGTGCACAAATGCTCATACTTCCCTAATAGCCATCCCCAGCCCCTGACGAATGGTGGGATTCACCTCTCACATATTCTGTCCATATCATGTACTGAAGTGTCTAGCTTGACAATGGAGTCTTCAGCTGGGGAGACAGTCTTCAGCTCCTACACATTGTATAGATTCCAGCCACCTCTTCACATGACTTTCAGTAATTACTTGGATGGTGTCTGCTATGAGGCTGTCACAGGTCCAATATCTTGCCATTGGTCTGAAAAGACAAAATTTGTGTTCCCAAAGTTACTTCTGTAGCTTTGCCTAAGCATTATGAGAGGGAATATGGGCACATTCATTGAGACAGTCCATAGTGTGCCAAGAGAAGGGTAGCATCACCTAAGAAAGGGGAAGGATGCTGCACTGTTTTCATTTCAGACAACCTTGAAGGCACCTATCAAAGAAGTGAGACCAGAGCGCACCTTGGAACAGTAATCAGCAACAACCTCATCACCTCTCGAGATCTCCTGTCCACACCCTCCAATCTGATAGTCCCCCAAACCTGCATGGCCTGTTTCTATCCCCTCCCCAAAATCCATAAACTTGACTCCCTCGGTTGGCCCACTTTCTCTCCCTGCTTCTGCCTCACCAAACCCATCTCTTCCTACCTCGACTCTGTTCTTTCCTCTTTGGTCTAGGAACTTCCTACCTACATCTGTGACACAACCCATTCCCTCCACCTTTTCCAAAGCTTTCAATTCCCCAGCCCCCGATACCTCCTATTCACCATGCAAGTACAGTCCGTGTATACCTGTACTCCCCCCACACAGAGGGCTTAAAAGCCCTCCACTTATTCCTCTCCAGTAGACTCAACCAGTCCCACTCCACTGACACTCCCATTTGCTTGGTTGAACTGGTCTTCACTCTGAACACTTTCTCCTTCAATTCCTCCCACTTCCTACAAAGGGGTGGCTCTGGGCGCCTGCATGGGCACAAGCTATGCCTGCCTCTGTAAGATATGTGGAACAGTGCCCTCTTCTGCAACTACACTGGCACCATCCCTCACCACTTACTCTACTATATTGTTGACAGCATTGGTGCAGCCTCATGCTCCTGCAGGGACCTCGAGCAGTTCATCAACTTCACCAAACCTTCCACGTGACCTTCAAATTCACTATTTTGGATACCTCCCTTTCTGTCCTGGACCTCTCCATCTCCATCACCCAGAACTATCTCGACTACATCTCCCCTCATCCACGCTCTTACAAAAATGCTATTCCGTACTCCCAATTCCTCTGCCTCTGCCACATCTACTCCCAGGATGAGGCATTCCACTCCAGGACATTCCTACTTCCTATTACTTTACATCTTCCTACTTTAGGGGCCATAATTTGCTCTCCTCTTTAATTAAGTATGCCCTCAACTGCATCTCCTCCATTTCCTGCACTTCTGTCCTCAAAACACCCTACTACCAACAGCAATAAGAATAGAGTCCCCTTAGTCGTCACATACTACTCCAACAGACTCCAGATCCAATACACCATTCTCTGACATTTTCACCACCAACAATCAGACCCCACCACCAAAAAGATACTTCCCTCCCCACACTGTCCGCAGGGACCATTCATTCCGTGACTCCCTCATCAGCTCTACACTCCCAACCAATTCCTCCACCATGATTGGTACCATTCTCTAAAGCCACAAGAGATGCCACACCTCTGTCCAAGGCCCCAAACAATCCTTCCAGATCAGCTGAGATTCACCTGCACTTACATCCAACCTTATCTATTGCATCCATCGCCCTTGAGGTGGCCTCCTCTATATCGGAGGCCAAATGCAGACTCGGGGACTGGTTTGCAAAGCATCTGTGCTCTGCACACAACAACCACCCTGACCCTCCGGTTGCCATCTGTTTAAATTCCCCTTCCCACTCCCCTTACGACATGTCCTTCCTGAGACTCTTCCACTGTCAGAGTGAGGCCAAACATAAACTGGGAGAGCATCTCATATTTAGCCTTGGGAGCTTACAACTCAATGGTCTTAACATTGACTTCATAGCTTCAAAATCCCTCCACCCCTATCCAATGTCCAGCCCTTCCTCCTCCTGACCTGACCTAACTTGTCTATATTCCCACTCACTTATCCACTCCCCCTTCCCACGGCTAAATAACTAGCCTCTACCTGCGTCCGTCTATCATCATCTCTCCAACACTTCTCCCAGCCCGGCCTCTCCTATTTATTTCTGGGCTCCCCTCCCCCTCCCCAGTCCTGAAGAAGGGTTTTGGCCTGAAACATTGACTTACCTGCTCCTTCGATGCTGTCTGACTGGGTGTGCTCTTCCGGCCTCACACCTATAGTCTGTGTGTCAAGGTCCACAGTGAGCCATGGGATAATGTGATTTAATTTTCATACCTTGGTAGCTTCCTTCCCACAGATATTCAACATCAGCTCCAGTGTGCAAGGCAGACTTTAGCTAGCTAAGACACAGTGTTGTAGACAAGGGCCTCAAACCTGACACCAAGCTCATGATGTATTGGGCAGTTGTTCTACTTGCCCTTCTGTACACATCAACGAGATGGACAATATTCTCATGTATAATTACACATTAACAGGAGCATGTCAGACTGAACTATCTGCAAACTTGCTGCCTTTTAAGTCTTCAAATCCTGTCCCCCAAAGTGATTTGCTTTCTTGAAGAAAGGATTGAAATAGTCAATTAATCATAGTTTTATGCTGTCTCTGTCCTTTTAGTTTAAGACGTAGTCCTCATGATTTGCACTATTTCTTTAACAGCAGACAGCAAAGGTAGAGTTAAGTGAGTGAGAGAAGTAGAAAAAAAGTTTCTTTTGGCTGCTTTACCATTCTTAAGTTTGGCCTTCCTAGATCTCCCTGTAGCATCAATTTGACAGCACTCAAATTTTTGACATGACCAAAATTTTTGCTTCCTGCTTATTTCACATATATTAATTCTTCTGACCAAGCCTGAGTAGGAAATGTCCTTATCTCCTATAAACTCACCCAAGGCTAGTGATCTACTTAGCAGATCCAGCACTGATTACACAAGAAGCCCATACAGAAACCTGCTGTGAAATTCTGTTCATGTCACTGCAGAAATCTGCCCCATATATACAAGTTCCCTCTGTACGTACCACCATCTTCATTCACGTTTAATTCAAGGGATTAATAAAGAGCTTAGAAGCCTTCATTGGCTACAGTTGTAAGTATCCCCCAACTTTCAAACCCAAATAATTTTATGATTGTTTTTCTTGTTTGTGTTGCTATTTTATATGCACCGGCTGCGGTTGGCTTAACACCAATGTCCCTTAAGAAAGGGATTCTGCCATCTATACCTGGGTCGGGTCTCCACATCCAGATGTGTGGTTCACTCTTAATCGCCCTCTGAAACAGTGTGGCTAGCCATTCCATTCAACAGCAATTAGGGATGGCCAATAAATGTTTGCCTTATCAGTCAGTGATACTAACATCTCGAGAAAGAATAAATGCAAAGTTATCTAAGCTGCACTCTGTGCCAGCATCGTGCTGGCAGCAAGACAGAAATCTGATATAGTCATGGTCGCAATTTCCCACAGCAAAGTGTAAAGTTCCTCTTTCAATGAAAAATATAATTTACCAATTGTTCTGCAAACTGAAGGCCTGTTAATGTACTTTCCCTTTCGAAGTAGCACTATTAGCAGACAGATCTTTGTTCAGAAGACTGTGTCTCAGAGGAATTGAGGAGAAAAGGCATTGTGTAAATTTATGTCAAACCCATGTTACACGTAATAACACAATTGCCTGATGACTTCAAATCTGGCAACATTCCAGAAACTTGACACCATCCAGGGCAGGCAGAACAGTGAACCCCATCCAACAACTCAAATATACACTCCTTCAACACTGGCACAAAGTTTCTTCTACCTAAGAAATGCACAAGAGGAAGTGAATATTCAACATCACCTTCCAAATCTGCAACTTGCAAGGTTTAGAACAATGATTATCTGTGGGTGGAGGATATATGTGAGAGTGATTTGATTGATAGAAGAATGCCACTGTGTTCTCAAGATGGTGTAGCCTTCCTTTCCAGATATTGATCGATCTGTTGTGTTTGTGCCTGCTGGTCATTGTTAATGCCTAATTTTCAGCATTTGCAACTCATTAAAAAAAAGTTTCAAAGCTGCATACATTTTCAAAAGATTTCAGACCAGACTGCATTTCATTCTGGAGAAGGGTCACTAGACACAAAACATTAACACTGCTTTCTCTCCACAGATGCTACCAAATCTACTGAGTGTTTCAAGCCATTTCTGATTTTATTTCTTCATTTCAGTATACAAATTCCCAATAACTCCAGTCAAATCAACAAAAACATTTCAAATGTTAACATGTTTATTGGTAAGTACTGGTCAAGGAATATATATCAAATTTCAAAATGACAATATGAAGTGTTTTTCTACTCCCACCCCCTCAAAGCTAGAATTGTTTTAACACTGATACAGACATAATTGTCACATACAAATAATCTAGTTATAATATATGTGTGACTAAAATACTAAAAGTGGCATATTCAGTAATAACAAATGTATTTTCTTTACATGATGTATTCTGTTTGACTAGAAGTGCTTTTTATTTCTTTTGCATTTAGATATGCAAATAACAATACAGAAATTACTGAACACTAATGTAGGTACAATGTTACATTATTAACCTTAAAAGCCATTAGTAGTCAAACCATTCAAAATATAACAGAATGCACACTCAACCTCACAAGAAAGCCCATTAAACTTGCTGATTTTTTTAACATTTTCAATTTTTTTTCAAAATAGCAACATTATAAAATCAAGGTAAAGAGAGATATAGTCACCACAGAATTACTTTAAATCAGTTATAATTTTCAGTGCTATTACATTTCAAAACCAAGCATTATGGACCAGGCACAGATAATATTGATTCAAAGAGGCAGTGTGTAGCTGGAATTCTTTTAGACTGAGAACTCCCCACAAATTCCTTTCCACTGTCTTGAGGTAGTTTTAAAAAACATGAGTTTAGCATCAGACCATTTACCTTACGAGGCTGAGCCTATGTGTTGGCAAAGGAAACTACCTTAGGTGTTACTAAACAGTCAATGGGAAAGAAGAATATGCTGTATTATGCACAGTGTAATGAAGCATTACAGATGGGCCAAGTGGGGAAGAAATATTAGATGTGCTAAAATGATGGTCTCAAGTTGTATACCTTCAGGTCCTATTGATCCACGATTGACATTTGTTTTAATTCTCTCCCATTACCCCGGCCTTCCCTCCCCTGTACAAATGTGTGCAGATGGGAGACAAACTGCGCAATTGAGTGTCATCGTCCTTTGCTATATCCTGGAAAGAACTGATCCAGAATGGACTGCAGAATCTTGTTGGGAACCATGTTGTAATCCTTTCCAAGCTCATGGCGACAGGCAGGACAAGTGTAGACTTGGGCCCGGAATGATCGTTGCAGGCAGCTCTGAGGAAGAGAGTAAAGAAGTCTCTTAATTCACTATGCAATGTTTCAATCTGTTGTGTATGGAATAAATGCTTCAGGCCTGCAGTACTCAGCTTGGATAAAGTCCCTAAAAGGTCCTCTCAGTTTCAAGAAAGATACTAGCATGGAGATTGTCATGGGGGATGGGGTTGGTTGGGGGTGCTCCTCCTTCACCTGTTACTTGTTCTTCACTGTCTATTTCCTTCCCCCTCATTTCTTTTCCTATTACCTCTGGAATACAGCATACAGCATTGGTTTTCTTTTTCAAGGAAGGGTGTGAATGCATTGGCAGCAGTTTGGAGAAAGTTTCCCCAGATTAAATACCTGGAATGGATGGGTGTCTTACAAGGAAAATTTAAGATAGGCTAGGCTTGTATCCATTGAAGTTCAGGTACCACCTTCTGTGTGAAAAACATTCCGCCTATGTCCCTTTTAAATCTTGCCCCTCTCATCTTCAAACTATGCCCTCTAGTTTTGGTCTCCCCTACCCTGGGAAAAAGACATTGGCTATACACCCTGTCTGTGCACCCTACAATTTTATAAAGTCACCCCTCAGCCTCAGACACTCCAAGGAAAATAGTGCCAGACTATACCTCAAACCCTCCAATCCCATCAATATCCTTGCAAATTTGGATGGGATCAGAAAAGATTTAACAATTTTTTTTCTATAGCAAGGAGACCAGGACTGAACGCAGTATTTTAAAAGTGGTCCCACCAATATCCTGTACAGCTGCAACATAACATCCTATACTCAATGCACTGACCAATGAAGGTAAGTGTGCCAAATGCCTTTTTCACCACCATGTCTATCTGAAACTCCACCTTCAGGGTACTATGTAGTGTACCCAAGGTTTCTTTGCTTGGCATCACTCCCCAGGGACCTACAATAACTGTACAAGTCCTGCCCTGATTTGCCTTATCAAAATGCAACACCTCACATTTATCTTTCAGGCAGTGAAGAAAGCTAATGGCATGCTGGCCTTCATAACAAGAGGAATTGAGTATAGGAGCAAAGAGGTCCTTCTGCAGCTGTACAGGGCCCTGGTGAGACTGCACCTGGAGTATTGTGTGCAGTTTTGGTCTCCAAATTTGAGGAAGGACATTCTGGCTATTGAGCGATTGCAGCGTAGGTTCACAAGGTCAATTCCCAGAATGGTGGGACTATCATATGTTGAAAGATTAGAGCGACTGGGCTTGTATACACTTGAGTTTAGGAGGATAAGAGGGGATCTGATTGACACGTAAAAGATAATTAAAGGATTGGACTCTCTGGTGGCAGGAAGCATGTTTCTGTTGATGGGGGAGTCCAGAACCAGAGGACACAGTTTAAAAAAAAGGGGGATGCCATTTAGAACAGAGTTGAGGAGAAACTTCTTCACCCAGAGAGTGGTGGATATATGGAATGCTCTGCCCCAGAAGGCAGTGGAGGCCAAGTCTCTGGATACTTTCAAGAAAGAGATAGCTAGAGCTCTTAAAGATAGTGGAATCAAGGGTTATGGGGATAAGGCAGGAACAGGATAGTGATTGTGGATGATCAGCCATGATCATAATGAATGGTGGTGCTGGCTCGAAGGGCCAAATGGCCTACTCCTGCACCTATTGTCTATTGTCTATAAATTAAACTCTATCTGTCAAAGTTATAGAGCCACATAACATGGAAACAGGCTGCTTCAGTCCAACCAGTCCATGTACCTTATGTACCCAAACTAAACTAGTCCCACCTACCAGTATTTGGCCAACACCCCTCCAAACATTTTTTTATTCACTTACTTATCAAAATGTCTTTTAAACGTTGTAAGTGTACCTACATCCACCACTTCTCCTGAAAGTTCATTCTACATACGAACCACTTGTGTAAAAAAGCAGTTGCCCCTCATATCTTTTTTAAATTTTTTTCCCTCTTGCCTTAAAAAATAGTCTTGAAATCCCCAACCCTGGGGAAGAAACCCACCACTCACCTATCTATATCCCTCATGATTTTACAAACCTCTATATAGGTCACTCCTCAACTTCCTACACTCCAGTGAAATCAGACCCAGCCTATCCAGCTTCTCCCTATAACTCAAATCCTCCATTCCTCAGCCCATTGGCCCATCTGATCAAAGTACACTGAGATAACCTTCTTCACTGTCCCCCAGGCCACCAATTCAGGTGTCATCTGCAAACTTACTAACCATACCTCTTATATTCACATCCAAATCATTTATAAAAATGAAAAGCAGTGGACCCAGCACTGAACCTTGCAGCATACCACTGGTCACAGGCCTGTAGCCCGAAAAACAACCATCTACCACCATCCTTTGTCTCTTACCTTTAAGCCAATTTTGTACGCAATTGGCTAGCTCTCCCTGGATCCTATGTGATCTAACCTTATTAACTTGTCTACCATGAGGTTCGACCTTGTTAAATGCATTATTGAAGACATATAGGCAACATTTACCACTCTGCCTTCATCAAACTTCTTTGTCACCTCTTCAAAAAAATCAAATTAGTTAGACATGATTTCCCATGGACAAAGCCATATTGACTATACTTAACAGTCCAGCCTCTCCAAATGCAAGTCGTTCCTGTCCCTCAGAACTCTCTCCAACAACATACTCACCACTGATGTCAGGTCTACAGTTCTCTGGCTGTTCCTTACCATCATTCTTAACTAATGGCACCGCATTAGCCACCCTCCAGTCTTCTGATACCTCATTCATGACTGCTGATGACACAACTATTTCAGCAAGGGGCCTTGCAATCTCTTCTTTAGCTTCCCATTATTTATTTCCCTCGAGTTCCCTAGCTTCTATGTCCTTCTCTACAGTAAATACTGATGCACAATATTTGTTTAGTATCTCACCCATCTTTTGTGGTTCCACACACAGGCAGCCTCATTGATCTTTAAGGGGCCCTACTGTCTCCTTAGTTACTCTTCTACCCTTAAAGTATTTGTAGAATCTCTTTAGATTCTCCTTAACCCTATTTGCCAAAGCTATCTTATGCCCCATTTGTGCCCTCATGATTTTTCTCTTAAGTATACTCCTACACCCTGTACTCCTCAAGAGATTCATTTGATCTCAGCTGTCTATGGGTGATGTATGCCTCCTTCTTAATCTTGACCAGAGCCTCAATATCTCCAGTCATCCAGCACTCTCTATACCTACCAGCCTTGCCCTTTGAACTATTTGAAACATGCTGGCCTGAACTCTCATTAGTTCACTGTTGAAAGTCTCTCACTTTCCAACTGTCCCTTTACCTGGAAACAGCCTCACCTGGTCAACTTTTGAAATTTCCTGCCCAATACTATCAAAATTGGCCTTAGTCCAATTTAGAAGGTCTAGCCTTTTCCATAACTATTTTAAAAATAATAAAAGTTTGATTACTTGCCCCAAAGTAATTCCCTACTGGCACTTCAGTTACTTGCCCTGCCTTATTTCCCAACAGAAAGTCAAGTTTCCTGCTCTCGTAGATAGATTAACATATTAAAAAAGAAAATACCCTCATACACAATTAACAAATCTCTCTCCATCCAAGCCCTTAACCCTATGGCAGTCCCAGTCTATGTTTGGTATCTCCTACCATTACAACCCTATTATTCTTATAGATATCCTTACATACTCGCTTCTCTTGGGAATGGAGTGGTGAGCAGGGTTGACCTGTAGGTTTGGGTCCAACTAACATCAACCTAGTTTCTGGTGATGCACTCTCCAAGGTGACTTCAGCAGAATTCACCTAAACAGGTGGTCAGATGCAGGTTGTCTTTTAACACGGAATTCCTCCCTCTCCCAGCCTGCCTTATGAACAGATTTTTGGGAGAAAGGAGGAGGAAATATCCTAGAGTAGAGGTGTGTATTCCACCTCACTCTCAAGGTTCACTTCTACATCTTTCCCTTGTGCACTCCTGTCGTCACTTTCCCTCTCAGAACATCCCTTACATGCACCGACCCCCCTCTTTTGTCGTTCTGTATCTCATGCTCTCCCTCCCTCCCTCTCATGCTGATACTCTCTCTCCCCCTCAGAATCTCATACCCTTCCTTGCATTCTTTGCCTCTAGCACTCTCATAGACTTGAATGTTTTCCACAGGGTGGACTTTCTGGTTACCTCCACTCCACTCTCTCACAATCTTGCTTTGTTGCTGAGCTTAAGAGTAGCAGATGTGGCAAATAAACAATTGGTGATTGAACAGTCAGTTCTATAGCAATTTTCAAATCCACTTCCTCACCAGTTTCATCTGTCTTGATGCAAAGCCTCATGGACTGTGCACACAGCCGCGATGGGCTGCATTGTGGCTCATAGGTCACATACACAGCCATAATGTATTACGTTTTGGCCTGCAGGCTGCCTGTTGGACAAGCCTGGTCGATATGAACTCACTACAGCCTCAAAAGAATAATGCTGGCAAACTACAATACAAATAGAACTAGTTCAGCTTAGGAAACCTGGTTAGCGTGGATGAGTAAGGCAAAGAGTCTATTTCCATGCTGTGTGACTTTATGATTCTCTATGAGAGGTTACACTCACCAAAAATATGCATCACAGCATTCAAACGAGAATTCAATTTTCACGATGATGACTTTTTCTTTTAAAAGAAGTCTTTATACCTTGACAGCAGTTCTCCAAGTTGATGAAATTTTAAAAACACAGGTCAACTTGCTGTATCAGCCTTACAATCACAAAAGTATTTCTTATTAAAGTAAAATGATATGTAGTTCTTCCCTCTGCTACCTGAAGCTTGTTTGCTCCAATTTATCAAACCAAATCATACAAGTAGCAACTGATGGTAAGAGAACCCTTAGAGAACAATTAAAACAACTATTCAATGCTAATGGGCATCATTACAGAAGCCCATCCTGCCTACATGAGAAATTTTAATATGGAATCAGGGCCAGGAGCCCAAACTGATTTTATCTGTTCACTTTCCCAAGAAATTCTGAAGTAGCATCCTATTGCAACCTGGCTGAGATCAGCTAACTTCACATAGTTTAGCAATGTTATTTAGTTACTTCTTTATGGGATGTATACGTCACTGACAAGGACAGCATTTGTTGTCTTTCCCTAGCTGCCCTTCGGCTAGCTCTCTATGCCACTTTAGAAAACAGTTAAGAGTCAACCATATTGCTGTGGAAGAGGAGCCACATGCAGGCCAGACCAGGTAATGGATAGCAGATTTCCTTCCCTGAAGACATTAGCAAATCAGATGAGTATTGATGGCTGTTGTGATGGTCGCTATCACTGAATTCAGCTTTCAATCCCAGATTTTATTAATTGAATTTACCCTGGACCAGTGCCATATTGAGATTTGAACCCCCGATCATTAGTCTGACCCTCTGGGTCACTAACTAATACAATGTGACGGATAGTTGGACGACTCACCTTGCAAACATTGTGCTGGCATTCTGTTGTGATTGGCTGGAAAACCAACTCTTGGCAGCAAATGCACATGAAAATCTGCTCGGTCTTCCTTAAGAATTTCTGTGCATGGAGACAGACAAAAACAGAAGCTGTAAACGAATGGCATAACATTCGAAGACAGGCATAAAACTTTTAGGCAAATCCTGTCTTGGAAACATACCGGGCCTTCCATAAGCGAGGCAAGTGCCTCATCCCAAAGCTTCTTATTCAAGCAGTCCTCTCTGATCAGCCACTGCTGCTGTGGTGTGAGCTGATAAGTTTCTCCCTCAGCATCATCTTGAGAAGGCTTTGAGGTCTTTGGAGGTGGTGGCGTAGTCACCGTAGCAGAGCCGGCTACATCAGACAAGTAAAACAATGTGGCTAAATCCTTCATAAAACGACAACTCCTTCCCATCTTTAGCACTCCCATGTTGAGGAAGCACTCCCTCCCACTCCTTGCACAGCACTGCCCATGCTCAATAGATTCGTGTAGTTTGTGTAGTGCCATGAACGAACATTTCCCCCCCCCCTCCGCCAACATCTCCACTTAATGACACTTAACTCCACTTAATGCTGCCCTGATTAGTGTATGGCTGCACGGGATTTCAAATCTGTCAATGTTTTATTGAAATTTGTTTCACATAACTACCACAGTGAAAGCTGGTGAGATATCTATGGGTTGCTCTAGGATCACGAAGCTCAGTGACTGCAGAACATACCATTTTCCTGACGCCTCTTTTGAGTTGTTCTTCTACAATTGTTCACCACTGAGGGCCGCTTCTGTTTCTTGCCCTTTTTCTCCTTATTTGCCATGGCTTCCAGGTATCCTTCAGGATACTGTCATGGAATATTACATGAAATTAAAATAGTGGTTGTATCTTTTTATTTAGTAACAGTTTACAGCAATCAATACAACACAACACAATGCTCCGACCTGCATTTTCAACCCTAGTTTCTTTGTCCTGTCCTTTCCTTCTGGGGTCCAAGGAGCAGGTTCTACATCATCACGTCGCAACAGATAGCGCCACACCAGGAAACCTGACTTTCCAATTTCAGGCCAGTATTTCACCACCTAGGTTAGGACAACAGTCTCATTAGTACATTGCATTCTGGGTACAATTTCTGTATTTTCTTGTTTCAAACATTTCAGCAATTCCTCATCATACTCTTCCACCAAAGCAGTGGTAAGAAAATTGACTATTCATCCAACAGCTGCTTGAAAAGACTAAGATTTTTTTAAGTCAACAGGTTAGTACTTGGCTAGTTAATTTGATTGCATATTTTTAACAAGATACCAAAGAAAATTTGCTTCTATCAAGGCATGTTTCAACCTGTTTATTGTACATAGTCAGCACAAACAATTTTTGAGGAAAGGGAGGTCCTGCATCAATGCACTGACCCACAGAGAGGTACATTGTAGATCAAGGAAGTTCACAGTTAACAATGCAAGAGGCTATTCTGCCCATCCTGTCCATGCTGAATGTGAAGAGTCTCACATCATTTTCTTGGACGACATCCAGAAATGTAGGCAAGGCAACACTCTTAAAGGACTTGTCAAATTAAACAGATTTGAAATTCATTCATTATCTAACCTTACATCACCAAGTCCAAGTAGGGTTAGATAATGATTGAATTTCAAATTTGTTCTGTTTGGGTTGCTCCCAGCACAGCCAACACATTTTCAACTATTCACAGTTCCTGTTATCACCTATTCACATCTTCTTCCTCAGCTTACAATCACCAATCCCTTTGTGTGCTTTTTCTCCCTCCTTCTGTTTGGGCACTAGATCCATCTGTGCATCTCATTCTTTCCCCCACCTCTCCACATCAGCTACCCTCATTATCAGCAAAAATACGAGTATTTCCTAGCTGCTTTCAGGTCTAACAAGAGGCAACTGGATTTGAAACACTAACTCAGCTTTTATGTCCACAGATGCTGCCAGACTTGCTGAATTTCTCCAACACTTTCTATTTTTGACACAGTACAGAGCTCTGTAAAATCCCAACGGAAACAACTTTCCAATCACACAAGCACCCGTCAATCTTTGCTTCTTACTGTGGAGCCAATTTTGCATTGAATCTGCCAATCTCCCAGGAATCCAAGGATTTTGACCAATCTGTCATGTCGAACATTATCAAAGCTTTTCTAGAATGCACGCAGACAACAACCACTGCGTTGTTGTCTACAACCCAATCACACCTCAAAATATTCAATTAAGTTAGTCAGGCATGGCTTTCCCTTAACAAATTTATGTTGACTCTTCCCTGATTAATCTACACCTTTATAAATGATTGTTGGAATCATCCCTTTGAACTACTTCCAATCATTTGTCCACAACCAAAGTTAAGCAAACTGGTCTTGAATTATTCAGATTATTTCTCTCCACTTTTCAAATAGTTTTTAACCATGTGGGCAGATCATCAATCCTCAGGTTTCACTCCTGGAGGAATGACGGATCGTGCTCAGAGACCCCATAATTCCCTCCCAATAGTTGGTGAATTCCCAATGCTCATACATCATGGCAGGAGGTGACAATTAGGGATCATTTAAAGAAGTTAAAGTGAGCAAATGAGCCAGCCACGTCCAACTCAAAAGTTTTTATAATCTCATTGGCAGCTTCTTGAAAGCAGGTCAAGTATTTGTTTTTACAGAAGGGATGTTTCAATGCTTTGGAGAAAGAGAATAATGAAGGGATGGCAAAGCATGGTGTGGTTAACTGTGTCAACGGTCACAATGAGTTTGAGAAGAGGCCATTATTAGAGTCATGTAGGATGCAATTTATGATTTTATTGATAACTGTTTTGGGGCTGTGGCAGGGATAAACATCTGACTGAAGAAACTTCAACAGAAGCGGTAAGAGATGTTGGAGATAAAGTGGTAGTGTTCAAACTGGAACAACTCAGCACTGCAGAGTTAACTGGCTATTTAATGCAATGCAATCACATTGACACCAGGATTGAATCTTGGCCTACTGCGAAGGTGTGAACAACCTCGAATGAAACAGCACCTTGTAAATTCCATCGTATCTGTTGCCTTCCTCTGGTGCATATTTGCTGACCTTCCGACCTTTTGAGCTCCTGACAACGCGGACCGATTTCCCAGCTTTCCAATCTTTGGCTTCGGCTCCAACCTCATCATTCAGCACGGCATCACAATTAAGAGCCAGTGCCCTGTAATAAAGCACAGGAAACTGCTGCCTGAAACAAAAACTATTCAGCAGTCAAGCTGGGATGTGATTCCAAAAAAATAATATTTCACTATGGCCTTCTGCAAGCTACTATTAAAAGCCCTCAAAATTATGATCTTAACTGGTGAAGCTGTACCTGTATGAATCCTTACGTACAATCTTTCAACTAGCAATGCATCAAATCTTTGATAACTTGTAACAGATGGCATTATTCAGTAGTTTCTGATCAATTGCTACACCAAACAGTTCATTTTCCAGGGCACTGCAGTCTAATTTTCACAGTACCTGCAATTATGTGATTGAGGAACACTCAAAAAAATTATAGTCTTCTGTTAAAGCTACATGCATTCTCTGAAAATTGTAAACATTTCAGAAGAGTTTGCCACTGAAAAAGGTTCATAATACGTTCATTCCCACTCAGAATGACCCCATGAGAAGGACAAACCAATGGACGAATGAAGTGGTGATGGCCCTACATCAGTATGAAGTATGCTGGTTCATTGTAACGGCACTGTAACAGCAGCTATAACTTTTAAAAGTAACTCGTCACCACTCACATTTAGCATTCTCTGTCACCCCCAACCCACCAACAAACTAATAAATACTTTCCATAATCTCAAATAAAAAACATTAAAGGTCTAGGAAGCTATGATTATGGTACTGGGTCATCAATTCAGGGGTAGAGTTCAAATTCAAGTCTGCCTAATTGTAACAGATCTCACAAGCCCCTTAAAAATTATGATGGATTGTTGTGAGATCCCAAACATCCCCAGCAAGAAGGTAATATCCATGACCACAGGAGTTTAGTTTCATGCATTTCCAGATTCTCAGTACTCTGTGAAGTGACTTGGCAAGCCAATAAATAATTTGATTGATTCCCAGGATCAGAGTGCTATTCTATGAGCAGGAGCGATGAGCTAGAATGGTCTATATTCTCTGCATTTTAATAAATTCTTAGAGAGATACAGGAGGGATTGTTTCCAGTGGCTAAGGAGTCTGGAACAAAGGATCAGAGTCATAGGATACGGAATTAACCATTTAAAACTATGGGGAACAAGATTTCTTCCCTCAAGTGGGTTGTCACTCTTTGGAACTTTTATCCCTTGGAGGGAGTGTGTAACAATGAGTTCTACCAAGAGTATGTGCAATGATAGAAGAGGAGAATAGAATTAAAGACATTTGGTTATAACTTTACTGAATGATGAGGTGGGTTTGTACGGTCATATGGTTTCTATTTTGTTCTGTTCTTAACTAGCAATTAACAAATGTGACTGTTTTCAGGATGTGGGTGAGACTAACTGAAAACAAAAGAAACTTCTCTTCAAGATCGTTACTGTCATCTCATTTATTAAATAAGATGATGTATAAGGATGAGAAACAATGACAGTCTACAGAAATTCCACCAACTCGGTTTTTTTAGTCTCTGCAAATCTCTTTGTGAACTACCCTTTACTATAGAATGACATATGTCTCCCCCATGCAATTTCCCATCTGCAAACTTATAGCCCTTTGTAACATCGTCCACTTTCGTAATCCCATTCAATTAACAAGCCTTGAGATCTGAGTGCTTTTCCAGTTCTAAATATCCCTGATTTTAATCACACCACCACTGGTGGCTTGCCTACAGATGCTGAGGTTCTAAAACTCTAGAATCCCTGCTCCTGCCCCTTACCCTTCTCTTTTTTCTTAAGAAGCTGCCTAAAATACATCTTCTTGACTAAGCTTTTGGGCATCTATCCTGTCAACTCCTTAAGTGACTTGGTGTCAAATTCTGTTTGATGACATTCGTGAAGTGCCATGTCATCACATTAGCAAAGGAACACTAGACTTAGAAGTAGGAGTAGAATCTCTACAGTGCAGAAACAGGCCCTTTGGCCCATTGATTCCACACCAAACTAGATCATTTGTCCCTTCAAACACACCCTAATATTTAATGGGATCTTGGTTGATCTGACTTGATCTCAACTCCGCTTTACTTCTCTTCCTCTTAGTACCTCCCCTCCAACATTTGTGATTCTTCTATCAGGGCATCTAGTTTCCCTTTGTATTGTAGTATTCAGCATTCTTTCTCCGTTTTTATAATTTTTCCTGCCAAAATGGACTAAGTCACATTTTTTCATTTTATGCTCCATCTGCCCCAATTATTCCCCACTCAACCAGTCAAGGCTGTCTCTTACAAATGTTATTGTCAACTCAAGCTATTATTGCATACTGTGTTACATTACAGAACGTCACCACAAGAGGAACGGGGCACCAGGTTATGACGTGTGTAAGCAACTGCAGGTACTCCCATGTTTTTAAATGGAACAAAGTGTTGAGTGACATGGAGTCATAGGCGATGACATGCAAATACCTTACCTACAGGCAAGGAACATCCTGTAGCTGAATACCCACCCACAGGGAATATCCTACAGCCAGAGAGGAAAGGCATAACTTCAACTTTAAAGTAGCTGAATGCTGTTTTATTTGCTTTCTAGTGAATGCAAATGAGATTGATTCAAAAGAATTAGCTGCCCCATATGAAGACAGTACTTGAAGACAATACAATCTAGACTTCTAACCTAATTCAAAAATTGATTTTAGTATTAAGTGGCTTATTCAATAATTTGAATTGTGTAATATAGGTAACAGTCAAGTGGAAACTTTATGATAAAAACTGAATTACTTAATTTAAATTAAGTACCTTTGAATTAAGAAAACTTAATCTACATTCACGCAAATAATTTAAAAATGTAGCTTCTTAGTGACCCTCAAACATCTAATCTGAAATATCAGTTGGTTTCCTGCATGTTCAATTATTTAGGCAATCAATTAACTTGCAATATTGTTCGCCAATTCATTGTAGTTGAAAAGTCTCTTGCTCAGTGCTGAAGCAAAACTCTTCAGCAAATGAACAGGCACAACCATATTTACATGTGGATCACATTATGGTTTCAAGAATGTCAATGATCCATCACAAAGAATCTTCACAAGCATATGTTGACTGGGAAACAGTTTATTCTCCTTAAAAAGGCTTCATTTCTTTCTTTTTTTGTAAAAGGAATTGCCTATTTCTACCATAGAATCCCAGTTAATATCTGAAGTCCCAAATGTCACCTTGGCTCAGGAGTACAACACTTCCCTCTGAGTCAGCAATTGTGTTTAAGCCTATATGTTAGATGAGATAACAAACTGTATGTTAGTGTCTTCAGGTGCTATAAGGGATTTCCTGCTGTCCTGGACAAGTTATTTATTTCTCAGCCAACTACAGTAACAGATGAACTAGATAGTCAGCTGTCTGTTCTTTGTAAAACCTTGTTTAGTAAATATTGGTGCTGTGGTTGTCTACAATAAGTGACTTAATATTTTGACAGTATTTCTATTAAATACATTTTGAATAAAAAGCAGTTCTGAAATACAAGTCATTAAAGGGAGAAGAAAACACCAACGCAGAAATCACCAAGCTTACTGCTCACCTACCTGTTCATATTGGTAAGCGTCTGATCATAGGACTGTTCTCCAATTCGTTTGTTCCCAGAAAGATCGCGACCACCACTTCCAGTGTATGTGAATTCGTTACCCCTGTCCTATTAAGGTTAAAGTAACTCATCAGCTATAGCAACTTCACTTAGTATTCAGTTTAGTTCAACATGGCTGCTAAATTACAGCTCAGTTCATAATTACTGTTTTACATTGTAGGAAGCAAGAGATTTGGATCGATAATGCTTTGAATCAATAACACCCATTTCAACAATATTGTTAGGATCTTTCCATGCGTGCAACCACTTTCTCAAACAAAATCAGAATCATTCCACAATAAATATTTGGGGGTCACACTAGGACAACAATAGGGCATATGAGAATGACAGCAAGTTTGCAAATGAATGAGAATGACGGTGTGCAAGTAGCAGTAGGGATATGAGTGAAAATGTGAGACAGACTGCAGTGAGAGGAACAGTGTACGTGTGATGGAGGGTGCGCAAGCCTGTGAGCAAGAGTGCTTGTATGTAAGTGACAGAGGGAATATATGTGAATGAACATGAATCTATGAATGAGTGTGTGAGTGAATAAGTGAAAAAGAGCGACCCTGAGAGTGTGCTTGAGTGAGAAAGACTGCGTGAGAAAACGTGTGTTACAGACAGCGCATGCGATAAACAGCATGCACGTGATACAGAGCACGAGAGGAAGTTTGTGAGACAGTGTGTGACAGACAGGGTATGTGAAACCGTGAGGTTTGTGAGAGTGTTGTGGGAGAGACCATATATCAAAATGTATGTGTTTGTGAGAGGGAGAAAGAGACAGAGAACAGTTTCTCTATTATCTACTCAGATATTGTTGTGCATAAATGCCCTATGGATCCTTTTCAACAATAGCTCTATGATTAATAATATTATAGTTTCTTGCTTTAGCTACGTACCACTTCATCCTCGAAGCCACCAGCTAGCACCAGAGAGTAGGCTCCGTCATTACTTCGTCCATGAATCCCTCCAACATGTGGCCTGTGAACACCTGCTTCACTCACCTTGCAGCAATAAAGCATCAGATTTAAACAATTAAGACAGGTCACATTGTCGAGTTACCCACAGGTGAGCAGTAAAAATCTTGAATTAGTCATTTCACATTAACAGATAGTAAAAGTAGAAACAAAATCAGTGATATCTTAAAAAGGTCTCCCACTTATAGCATGGTTTAATCTTAAACAATAATTAATAAGTGCGTAAGATAGTTCACCTTCTGAATATTCCTGAATCATGCAGATTTATACTCTCATATTAAAACAGTGAACAGGTTATATGGAAGACTACATCTTGTTAGTCTGGCAACCTACAACTCTGAAACTGTTCAACAGCTGGGATGATCCTCAAATTCTTACGTACCAAGATGCCAGATGCAAGTGGTGATGCAAGTACTTCTTCACCAAAACAACACATTTGAAGCATATTTTCCGCATAACCTTAAGGTAATTCAAAACTAAAAGTAGATTACCTACATAAGAGCTGCCTTCCTTCCAAAGTATACTTCCTTAAAACTTCCCAGGAGTGTAGTTCAGCTTATGAAGTTTTGCTCATGCAAATTACAGCAACATTGTAGGCCGGTGGTGACAGTGTGATTTAGTATCTAAATCTATGCTGCTATAACATGCTGAAACCCATCACAGTGAATCCTTTGAAGAGGCAGAGAAAGAGAAAAGACAAGGGGAATGCAGCAATTGGAATTCATGTAGCTTTTTAAAGCCTTTCAACTGGCTCCATTGCCAGGATACTTTTTCCTAAGGTAACGGGGTCAAAACTGTCCACAATATTCCAGGTGTGGTTTAACTAATTCCTTGTATTGGTTTAGATGGACTTCCCTATTTTTATACTCTAGTCCCTTTGAAACAATAGGCCAACATTCCATTTACCTTCCCCATTACTTACTGAACTTGTACAACCTTTTTGTGATTTATGCACGAGGATGCTGAAATCTGTTTTGCAGCTTTTAGTCGACTTTCTCCATTTAGATAATATTCAGCTTCTCTATTCTTCCTGCAAAAGTGTATAACTTCCTATTTCCCCACATTATATTCCATTGTCAAGTTTTTGCCCACTCAACCTGCCTTTATCCCTCTGTAGACTCTTTGCATCTTTCTCATTACTTGCCTCCCCACCTATCCTATGTTATCCTCAAACTTGCCTAAAGTACATAAATTTTCCTAATCCAAATCATTAATATATATTACAAAAAATTGTGGCCCCATCACTTCACTACTTTTAGGTTGAAATCCTGAAAATGACCCTGAAAATGATCCCAACTATTAGTTAGCCAATACCACTTGAGGAAATCATTACTTTACCCAGGGAGTGGTGAGAATATGAAACTCAGTTTCAGTGAGTAGTTGTGGCGAATGGTATAGAAAGAGGATAAACATAAGTGGGATAAAAGGAACACAAGATCACGCTAACAAAATTAGGGATGGGCCTGGTCAGAGGCAGCTGAAGAGGAGCATTAGCAGAGGAATGATCCATTACGGTGTTATATATTTGATAATAATTCTACTTAATCATGCCCATTCATTGTGATCCAAAGCTAAACTGAAATTAACCAACTTAAATTAATCACATATTTGCCCAAACTATGCAATTGCAAGGTTGGGCTACATATATAATTTATGAAGGAATATTCTATTTAGGAAGTAATAAAACCCTATCAGAAACAAATACAGAAGTTGCTGGAAAAGCTCAGCAGGTCTGGCAGCATCTGTGAAGAAAAGAAACCTAGTTAACTTTTTTGGACTGGTGACACTTCCTCAGGTCACCAGACCCGAAACGTTAACTCTGATTTTTTTTTCTTTACAGATGCTGCCAGACCTGCTGACCTCTTCCAGCAACTTCTGTTTTTATTCCTGAATAAAACCCTCTGCTTCATTCCACATCCTCCACATAACCTCAGAAGCCACTGAAATGAGGGAAGTTGGGATATAGAAGGAGCCAGAGATATTTGTTGTTAGAGGTGATCCATAAATGGTAGTGTCCAATGTTGTAGCCGTATCTAAACTGTAACATTTAGTGACCGTGTGCATCAAAGGTGGCACCCTTGAATATGCTGTAAGAGGAATCTGATGACATATCAGGTTGCACAAGCCTTAACCTGTTCCTTTTTCTTCCCCAAGGCCATAGCAGTGTGTAAAACACTTAAATCAGTCATTGGCTTTTCACCAATGAATTAGTCACTACTTTGCCTTGGTCCACTGAGCGGAAAAAATGTAACAATTGAAATTGCCTATGCTGTTGTTCTGGGAAAAAGATACCTATTTGAGGTTGCGCTAAAATATAAACAGTGGAAATGGCATTCCACTTCTTACCTTGTGGCCATGCAGAAAACAATAAGATAATATCTGACCCAACTGAATCCGAGAAGAGATCTCAGATTTAAAATGCTAGGTGTACCCAAAGAAACTTTTTCACATAGTGTTTAACAAATTTAAATTTAGAAGATATACAATCATAAGACCATAAGATATAGGGACAGAAGTAGGCTGTTCAGCCCATTGAGTCTGCTATGCCATTTAAAAGATCATGGTTGATCTGGTAATCCTCACTTTCCTGCCTTTTCCCCTTAATGTGAATTCCTAACTAAGTGAAAATCTATTGATCTCAGACTTGAATATACTTAAACCAGCCTCAAAAGCCCTGTGCAGAAAGAATTTTGCAGAATTAGTACTGTATTGACTTGCTATGAAAAGAAATGTACAGAAACAGATATCCTTCAACTGCTTCATGCATTTCTCAAAGAGAACTGAGTGAGGGAGATGTAACTCCAGGGAAATATACACTCAGCTTTCTAAAATGCAAGCAGAGTTATACTACAAAACTTTTTGAAAACTCACAACTCGAACAAAACAAAACTGAGAAATCAACCCAAATAAATGATTAGTACCAGAGGCTTTCATAGCAACTAAACAAAAAAAACCACCTTAGTAGTTTGAATTTTAAAATCCTGTTTCTATTTAAAATTACATTCTGCAATTAGGTTTGTTTCTCTATTAAAATTGAGGCTTACTTATGTACCACAGGGAAAAAAAAATCACTACAATAGAAATGCAAGAAATGTGACCGGAATGTGTTATTATTTACATTGCCTCACTGCAGCTAACCATTCCCAAAATCCAATCAGTTTTTATGGAAGGGGCAACAGGAAACTTTCACGGTTTTAGATCCAGGAATTTTTGAGCAGGGTTTGCGGTTCTCATGAACAAACTAAAACTGGTATTAACACAGTACATGAGAAACAAATACAACTGAAGATATTTAGAGTGATGATGTCAAATAATCAAAATGCAAGCTGCCAATGAAGAATCCGGTGGGCTTAATTCATCACAGTTTACAAATAACTGATTTAAAATCAGACTTCAGCAAACAGTCCCTTTCAAGCCAAATGCAAATAGCTCACTGAAGCGGGGAAATTACCACAACATGAACTGGATAGAACTATATTTTAAACCATCATGAAGCACAAATAGAAGATACTTCAAAATAAACAGAATGTTTGTGACTGATCAAATCAGTTAGCAGAACACCAATGGACAAATCATAGAATGAATGAATCCCTACAATGTGGAAACAGGCCCTTCGGCCCAACAAATCCACACCGACCTTCACAGCATCTCACCCAGTCCCATCCCTCTATAACCAACCTAATCTACACACCCCCAAACACTATGGGCAATTTAGCATGACCAATCCACCTAGCCTGCACATCTTTGGACTGTGGGAAAAAACCGGAGCACCCAGAGGTAACCCACACAGACACAGGGAGAATGTGCAAACTCCACACAGACAGTTGCCTCAGGGTGGAACTGAACCCTGGTCACTGGCAGCAGTGCTAATTGTTGAGCTACCGTGCTGCCCTAAATGTTATGGGCATGTTTGAATCAAGCCGTCATGACACACCTATGGAGCAGATGGCACTTGAACCCAGGCCTCCTGGATCAGAGGCAGAGACACTACCGCAACAGGCCTCCATTCTGTGTTATAAACACTATTCATGGATTAAAGAAATGAAAAAGGCATCAATCACTGGTGCAAAGCAATCAAAAAGTCACATTTTCAATATCCAGCCCATCATTCAGAATATTTGCAGGTAATATTTGGCTTTCGCAATACAGACAGTGCTCTCTTTGTAAAATGGCCTCCTCATGTCTGCTCAGATGATTGTGGCCCAGGAAAAACACTGAGCTTAACAGTCGCTCATCTTGAGAAGAAATATGACCCGATGGTTTTCAGGGAGCCAAACACAGCCGATCCCTAAACTTTTATTAATAGAGGGATCGAGTTCTGGAACCAAGAGGTTATAGTGAAGTTGTACAAAACTCTGGTGCAGCCGCACTTGGAGTATTGTGTACAGTTCTGGTCACCGCATTATAAGAAGGATGTGGAAGCTTTGGAAAGGGTGCAGAGGAGATTTACTAGATGTTGCCTGGTATGGAGGGAAGGTCTTACGAGGAAAGGCTCAGGGACTTGAGGCTGTTTTCATTAGAGAGAAGAAGGTTGAGAGGTGACTTAATTGAAACATATAAAATAATCAGAGGGTTAGATAGGGTGGATAGGGAGAGCCTTTTTCCTAGGATGGTGACGGCGAGCACGAGGGGGCATAGCTTTAAATGGAGGGGTGAAAGATATAGGACAGATGTCAGAGGTAGTTTCTTTACTCAGAGAGTAGTAAGGGAATGGAACGCTTTGCCTGCAATGGTAGTAGATTCGCCAACTTTAAGTACATTTAAGTCGTCATTGGACAAGCATATGGACGTACACGGAATAGTGTACGTTAGATGAGCTTGAGATCGGTATGACAGGTCGGCACAACATCGAGGGCCGAAGGGCCTGTACTGTGCTGTAATGTTCTATGTTCTACATTGCTGTGCTGTACATCTCTGGTAAAACACTGAGTGTAATCTTATAACCCAGATTCTAGCATTCAAACTGGTGATGAGGATAAGTCTAAATTGAGCATCCTGCAAAAAAAGTGTGCTCTGTGAAATTAAACTGAAGATTTACTTTGCATGGGAGTATAGACACATGGAATCCTTTCAACACATGTTGAAGTGTAGTCACCTTGAGAAGTTGTTTCATAACAATAACCCAAATTTATGTTTCACTTTTAATGAAATAAAGCAACCCCAAGCCACTTACAGGAGCATTGCAAAACAAGGTATCATACCAAGCCACAAGAGGAGTTAACAGGACAACAAAGTGTGAAGCTGGATGAACACAGCAGGCCAAGCAGCATCTCAGGAGCACAAAAGCTGATGTTTCGGGCCTAGACCCTTCATCAGAGAGGGGGATGGGGAGAGATGGGAATAAATAGGGAGAGAGGGGGAAGCGGACCGAAGATGGAGAGAAAAGAAGATAGGTGGAGAGGAGAGTATAGGTGGGGAGGTAGGGAGGGGATAGGTCAGTCCAGGGAAGATGGACAGGTGTTCGTCTTTGACCTGTCTGTCTTCCCTGGACTGACCTATCCTCTCCCTACCTCCCCACCTATACTCTGCTCTCCACCTATCTTCTTTTCTCTCCATCTTTGGTCCACCTCCCCCTCGCTCCCTATTTATTCCACAACCCTCACCCCATCCCCCTCTCTGATGAAGGGTCTAGGCCCGAAACATCAGCTTTTGTACTCCTGAGATGCTGCTTGGCCTGCGGCGTTCATCCAGCTCCACACTTTGTTATCTTGGATTCTCCAGCATCTGCAGTTCCCATTATCATTAAGGAGTTAACAGTTTGACATTAGGTTTTAAGTGTCTTAAAAATGAGAGTTTACTTACAAATTAGGGGCAGGGCTAGACTATTCAGCCCCTCCAGCCAGATCCAACATTCAATAAAATCCTGATGTCTGATGTGAATATGGACTTCAGTTTATATTGCAGCCTATTCCGATAAACTTTAGTTCCCATCTTAGTCCAGAATTTATTTATCTCTACCTTAATAATATTCAATGAATTGGTCTCCAGCAATTTTAAAGACAGCTCCCCAGATAATTGACCTTTAAAGAAAAATTTCCAATGTTTGTCTTAGAAGGAAGATCTTTAAAGTGGGTCTTCCTGACTCTCCCATAACATCCATCCTGAAAAGTCCTCTCAGGATCTTATATGATTCAAAAACCATCTTCTCATACTTCTAACCTCCAATGATAACAGATCAACCCATGGGCTCTTGTGGTGTAGTGGTAGTATCCTCACCCCTAAGTGAGAGGGCGGGGGTTCAAGTCCCACCTGCTCCATGTAATAACCTAAATATATCCCTTTGCAAACTCTTATGTCTCCTTCATAACTTAGCTTCATAACCAGCTTTGCATTATCACAAATTTAGCAAGAATACATTTGGTCTCTTCACAAAATCTGATAGTAAATAGTTGATGCCCTAGCATTGTGTTTTTCATACAATCCATACAGTGTGGAAACAGGCCATTCGGCCCAACAAGTCCACATCGACCCTCTGAACAGCATCCCACCCAGACTCATCCACCTACCCTTTCCCTGTAATCCTGAATTTCCCATGCCTAATGCAACTAACCTAAATATCCCTGAACACTGTGGGCAATGTAGCATTGCTAATCTACCAAGCCTGCACATCTTTGGACTATGGGAGGAAACTCATGCAGGTACAGGGAGAATGTGCAAACTGCACACAGACAGTTGCCCAAAGGTAGAATTGAACCCAGGTCCCTGGTGCTTTGAGGCAGCAGTGCTGACCACTGAGCCACCATGCCACCCTTTCACCTGATCACCTTTGGCAATATATTTACATTGTGATGATCTAAAAAATAAGCCATTTCTGCATGTTTTCTGTCAGCTCACCAATCCTCTATACAAGCTAGTATCTTACCACCTACCCCATGAGTTCCTATTTAGCAAAATAACCTTTAATGTGGTACCTTGTCAAACGCCTGCTGGATATCTCAGTAGTGCATATGCACAGATTTCCCTCCATCCACATTGCTTGTTACTTCCTCAAAGGGCTTGAATAGATCAGTTAAACATGATTTCCCTTTCGCAAAATAATGCTGACTCTGATTATACTCAAACTTTCTAAAAATCTCACTATATTCCCCCTAATAAAATATTCTAGCATTTGCCTCTGACAGATGTTCAGCTGACGGGCTTGTAATATGCTTCTTAATGTTTCCTTTCTTTATTGAAAAAACGAGTTGTATTTGCTATTTTCCAATTCATGAGTACTTTCTAGGATCTAATAAATATTGGAAAATTAAAACCAATGCATAATATAATTTTAAGGGTCACTTTTTAAAAGTCAATAATGTTAAATTCAGCAGAACTGAAAGACATGTTAGCTTTTAATTGTAATAAGCTTCACAGGATCCCTTCTCTGACAACTGAAATAGCTTTAAGCTCCTCACTTTCACTTCTTGATTCGTAACTGTTTCTGGGATGGCATTGTATCCTTACACTGCAGAAGTTTAAATATCTGTTGTTAACTTCACTTGTAATTTCTTAATTTTCCATCATTAATTCCTCAAACTCAATCTCTTAAGGACTATTGATATATTTCACTTAAGTACTAGTAGAAACTCTTTCTTTTTTTACTTCTAAATAGTTTTCTCTTGCTACTTTCAAAGTCAATCTTTGCTTTTTAAAATATTTATTCTACTGAATCTCCTGACTTACCACTACTTTTCATGGAAGTGATTGCTTTTGATTAAAAAAAATCATGTTTCTAATCGGCTATGAGCCTGCAACCCTCCCAAAAATCTATATTCTCCCAACTCTGGCCTCTTAACATCCATTTCTTAACATAACTGTTCTGCTATTGCTATCTGTGGCTTCACCTGCCTTGGTTCCAATATGACTGTGTGGAACGCTTGGAACTGCATGGTAAAATAGGGCTGAGTCAGCACGGCTTGGTCAAAAGGAAGTCATGCCTGACAAATCTGTTAGAATTCTTTGAGGACGTAATGAGCAAGTTAGACAAAGGACAGTCAGTGGCCATGATCTATTTGGATTTTCAGAAGGCCTTTGCCATGGTGCGTACAGGTGGCTGCTAAATAAAATGAGATTCTGTGTGTTAGGGGCAAGGTACTGGCATGGATACAGGATTGACTGATAGGCGAAAGGCAGAGAATAGAGGATGAACGAGTCTACTCGTGGAGTACTAGGGGGTTTCTCATTGGGATCACAACTATTCGCATTATACATTGACGATGTGGACGAAGGAACCCAGTGCATTGTTGCTGACGTTGCAACTGACACAAAGATAAGGGGGGTCAAGTAGTATTGAGGAAGTGGGGAGATTGCAGAAGGATTTGGACAGGCTAAAGGGTGGTTAAAGAAGTGGCAAATTGAATACATTCTGGGTAAATGTGAGATTATGCACTTTGGTAGCAAGAATAGAGGAATAGACTATTTTCTAAATGGGGAAAGGCTTCAGAAATATGAAGCACAAAGGGACTTGGGAGTCCTAGTATGGGATTTTCTCAGAGTTAACATGCAGGTTCAGTTGGCAATTAGAAATGCAAATACGTGGTTAGCATCCATCTCAAGAGGGCTGGATACAAGTGCAGAAATGTACTGAGGATGTTTTACAAGGCCCTGATTATACTACATTTGGAATATCATGAGCAGTTTTGAGCCCCATATTGAAGGAAGTATGTCCTGGCACTGGACGGGGTCCAGAGGAGGTTTACAAGAATGATCCTAGGACGAAGGGCTTGCTATGTGAGGAGGCTGAGGTCTCTGGATCTGTACTCAATGGGAGTTTAGAAGGATGAGAGGGAACTGATTGAAGCTTACAGAATACTGAGAAGCCCAGATAGACAGGACGTGGAGAACAAATTTCCACTAGTAGAAGAAAATAAGATGTTAGGGCACAGGCTCAGAATGATGGGACAATCCTTTAGAACTGACATGAGGAGGAATTTCTTCAGGCAGAGGGTGGTTAATCTGTGGAACTCATTGCTGCAGAGGGCTGTTAAGGCCAAGTCTCCGTGTATATTTTAAAACAGAAATAGAAAGGATTTTATTTTGTAAGGGATCAAGGGTGACAGGAAGAAAGCAGGGGAATGAGTTAAGGAACACATCAGCTATGATTGAAAGGCAGAACAGACCCAAATAGCCTAACTTTGCTCTAATATCTTATTTTCTTAAGTTCTAGAATTCCCTCCATAAATCTTTCTGCTTCTCTGTATCTCTTTATATCTTTAAGACATTGCCTTAGATCCACCACATTAAATATTTCCCTACCTGAACCTTAATTCTAGTTGAATAGCACTCCTGTATAAAAGCCTCATGTGCTGTACAATGATAAAGGTAAATAAAAATGGATTTCTGATGACCGGCATTGACATGGTGAATGCAGGCCTCTTTCCACACTGTAAAACCTCTATGGTTCTAATCATTATAATAAAATGTGAGGCTGGATGAACACAGCAGGCCAAGCAGCATCTCAGGAGCACAAAAGCTGACGTTTCGGGCCTAGACCCTTCATCAGAGAGGGGGATGGGGGGAGGGAACTGGAATAAATAGGGAGAGACGGGGAGGCGGACCGAAGATGGAGAGCAAAGAAGATAGGTGGAGAGGGTGTAGGTGGGGAGGTAGGGAGGGGATAGGTCAGTCCAGGGAAGACGGACAGGTCAAGGAGGTGGGATGAGGTTAGTAGGTAGCTGGGGGTGCGGCTGGGGGTGGGAGGAAGGGATGGGTGAGAGGAAGAACCGGTTAGGGAGGCAGAGACAGGTTGGACTGGTTTTGGGATGCAGTGGGTGGGGGGGAAGAGCTGGGCTGGTTGTGTGGTGCAGTGGGGGGAGGGGATGAACTGGGCTGGTTTAGGGATGCAGTGGGGGAAGGGGAGATTTTGAAACTGGTGAAGTCCACATTGATACCATATGGCTGCAGGGTTCCCAGGCGGAATATGAGTTGCTGTTCCTGCAACCTTCGGGTGGCATCATTGTGGCAGTGCAGGAGGCCCATGATGGACATGTCATCAAGAGAATGGGAGGGGGAGTGGAAATGGTTTGCGACTGGGAGGTGCAGTTGTTTGTTGCATCAAGAGAATGGGAGGGGAGACTTCACCAGTTTCAAAATCTCCCCTTCCCCCACTGCATCCCTAAACCAGCCCAGTTCATCCCCTCCCCCCACTGCACCACACAACCAGCCCAGCTCTTCCCCCCCACCCACTGCATCCCAAAACCAGTCCAACCTGTCTCTGCCTCCCTAACCGGTTCTTCCTCTCACCCATCCCTTCCTCCCACCCCCAGCCGCACCCCCAGCTACCTACTAACCTCATCCCACCTCCTTGACCTGTCCGTCTTCCCTGGACTGACCTATCCCCTCCCTACCTCCCCACCTACACCCTCTCCACCTATCTTCTTTGCTCTCCATCTTCGGTCCGCCTCCCCGTCTCTCCCTATTTATTCCAGTTCCCTCCCCCCATCCCCCTCTCTGATGAAGGGTCTAGGCCCGAAACGTCAGCTTTTGTGCTCCTGAGATGCTGCTTGGCCTGCTGTGTTCATCCAGCCTCACATTTTATTATCTTGGAGTCTCCAGCATCTGCAGTTCCCATTATGTCTGGTTCTAATCATTGTTGTGTAGGTAGAAGAAGTGATAAGTTAAAACTGAATTTCAACAGTGCCTCAATGTCCAAAAGGTGACCAGCTGCTGTCAGGGCCAGAGTGGGGGTGGAAAAGTTACCACAGACAAGAGGGGGCTAAGGACTGAAGTCTACTGTACTCTAGTGGACAATGTATGTTCATCATGCTTCGATTAGTGTGGTCGCGGTGCTGCGATTGCAAAAGAAGCGTTTTTATCATTTGAGAGATATATGGGGGCATCACTTCAGGATGACAAATTCCACCCAGGACTTCAGTCAACTGCAATATAGAACACTGGTAGTTGCTGGTGAATCAAAATAGCAGAGGTAAAAACTGTACTCATTGCAAATTGGGGTCAATGCTTTCATCATTCCTGGTGTCTGTGAGCTGCTTACATCATCGAACAGCACTTCTGTAATAACACAGTGGCACAGCTGCTTTAGTCTGACTCCCTGTGGAATCCTTGAGGGCACCATCTGAACTAAGTAAAGTTCACTCATAATGTCTAGGACCACGGTCGCTGGTGAAATCCCATAAAAGATGCTGGCTAAAATAGTGAGATTATTTCAAAGCACGTTGATGGTGTGAAATGGAATTGGACCGTCAGCAATTAAAGCTCCTGCCTAATTTCCCTTTTCATTGAGCCAGTCGCAACAAACTAGATCTAACAGCTATTTACAGACAGCTGGATGGTGAAAATGTTCCTGGCTTTGGTAGTATAAACATTGGATTTAATAATGCACCACTTTCTTTTGGCTCTCCATTTAGCACAGTTTAGTCCTAAACTAGCACAGCCTGCAATCCACCGCATGCAGAAGGACAGCCTCTTCCAACAGAGAGGCTTCACTAGAAATTAGCTCTTATCTAATTCCAGATGACCAACGTAGGGGATGTGCCCAGAAACACAGCAGGAAGCTTGGTTAAAATCAGTCATAAACCCATCAATCTGATGTTACAAGGCAGCTTTCATATCAGGCTTTTGCAAATAACTGCAATCAACCAAACATAAGGCAGCTTAATAGCTCAATACTCCAAATCAGCTGATAACAATGCAACCAATTTGTTCTGAGCCACAACACCAGAGATGTATACCATTCAAATTAAGATATTTTGAACGTTTTCTTATACGTGGAACCCACCATAACCAGCTATATTGTACATGGAATTCCTCTCACCTAAACAACATAACATTCGGAACAAGGAACAAAGCTACCTACGAAATTTTACTGCGATATGAAAATATCCATCATCCCAAGAGATTTAACACATGTACCATAGGCACTGTTTCAGTGACAGGATAGCAAACCCAACAATTATAATAGTAGCATGAGATCTCAGATCTCCAATACTGTCTCATAATGATTTCAGAGCCAAAAAAATTGGCAGATGTTTTCAGACATTCATAGAATCATCAAATCCCTACAGTGCAGAAAGAAGTCATTTGGTCCATCCAGTCTGCATAGACCCTCAGAACAGCATCCCACCCAGCCCTAGCCCCCTCCCCTAACTCTGTAACCCTGCATTTACCACAGTTAACCCACCTAGCTTACACATCCCTGGATATGTAAAATCATTTAGCATGGCTAAGCCACCTAACATGCACATCTCTGGACTGTGTTGATCATCAAGGAAGCCACAATGGAACAGTGAGCTTTGACATAAATGTTGCGTTACACTATTTTTACTAGGTAACATTAAAAGGGAACATTTGTCTAGCATTAACCCCTAAAAATTGTAATTTCTAGGAAGCAGTGTTCTCATTTCCTCCCAGAAAGCTGAACTTTGTGGAGGTTCACTCCTCGGGTGTACCAATACATTTTGTTTTTTGCAACAGATAGAGAATTTTAGAGCAACATTTCCTTACCATGATTGCTAAAATGAGAAAGTTCCAGATCCTGTTAGAAAATTCAACATTAACCCGAAAGATCATGATTTGCTAATAAGGTTGGGGGCAAAATTGTACTGAAGAATAGGAATAGTAATTCTGTCATGTGCTTCAGTGTGTGACATGTCAAATTTGAAATATCTGGAAGACTTTGCAAGCATTAAATGTTTATTTTCTTCTTTTAAAAAAAGATTTTGAATTAGAAAAATGCCATGGTGTAATGTGTAGTTGTGTTCTTCCTACAAACTGAATATAGGATAGAATCGTCGGGGTGACGTGGTGGCCCAGAGGCTAGCACTGCTGCCTCACAGCACCAGGGATCAGATTCGATTCCACCCGCGAGCAACTGTCTGTGTGGAGTTTGCATATACTCCTTGTAGTTGCGTGGATTTCTGTGGGGTGCTCCTGTTTCCTCAAACAGTCCAAAGATATGCAGGTTAGGGGACTGGCCATGCTAAAGTGTCTACAGGGTTACATGGATTGAGTAGTGGGGGTTGGTCTGGTGCAGTGCTCTTTGGAGGGTTGCTGTGACCTTGACAGGCTGAATGGCCTGCTTCCACTATGGAGGGTTTCTATGATTCTATGACTCAACTTGCAGTTATAGGTTGCACTTGCTTTACAAAATGCATTGATAAAATTCCAAATCTTGTATCTAAATTAAAATTAACGATGTATGTTATGCTGAGAAGTTAAAAAGAACCAAATGAATGCTGCTACATACCTGAACTCTGAACTTCCACATTGTGCCAACAGGTGTGCCAGGAATGGGACCATAATGGTTGGAAGGAACTATTGTGCATTCCTTTGTGCGACCAACGCAGGCCATACCCTGATGATAACATTGATTAATGAAAGGTGTATTAATAACCCAACTGAAACTTACAGATGACACCACAATTGAATGAGCATGCACTCTACTGAAATGGACAAATGTGCCTACCTTGCCCCAGTCTCTCTGACTTGCAGTGCTGGCAGATGGCATCTTGGCCTTCTTCTTACTTTCTTTCAGTTTTTCCCCTGCTCTCACGACTTCACTTGTATCATTCTTACAGGAGGGGCAATACCTACAAATGCACAATTTTCCAGGCTTTAGTGAAATAATCCAAGTTCACAAATCATTTCTAAAACCAGCGATTGAACGTGAACAATGAAATATGACACAATATAGTAACAGTGCAACTAAATACCGGACAGCATTAATCACCTCAAATTAACAATCATGGTACATGAACAACAACCCTTCTGTGCAAGGGTCACCGGACCCAAAATGTTAACTCTGTTTTCTCCTCCACAGATGCTGCCAGAACTGCTGAGCTTTCCCAGCAACTTTGTTTTTGTTCCTGATTTACAGCATCTGCAGTTCTTTTGGTGTTTAAAATTATTAAATTAAAATTAACATTAAGCATGATCGACATTTAATATCAAAAACAATGGCATTAAACACACATAAAATCCTCACAAATAATTTATAAGGCATTGTGCTTTCAGGTTCAATCATAAAGTTCATTCCATTTTCCAATGGCTTTAATTTTCTTAAAGCCTTGAGCAATAATAGAGGGAACAGTGAAGTAACTTGTGTTTGACCCACTCCTGGAATTTGTTTGAGCAGTTATGTTTAGGGAAAGGCTGACTTTTCTCAACTAGTTCTCTGGAAGGGCTAGTTTAGATTGGGAGTTCAATGCAAGTAACATAATTAGCAGCAGGAGTAGGCCACTTGGCATTCAAGCTACTCCACTGCTCAACAGATGACTGCACTGAATTACAAAGTTTGCAGTGCAGTCAACTCTATTGTATTATATGAAAGCTCAAACTTTAGCAAACTCATGATTGTCGTTTGCAAGCAGACCGAAGAATATACCATCTAACAGGCCTATTAGGAATCACCTGAAGGTTGCCCTTCATCTTTCCACAAGGAGAATAGTTCCAGGAGGGACTTCTCTTTATACACAGGCTGAAGTCAAACGGACCTCAAAACTGATGGACTTCAACTTGGGCAGGGGGCACTGCTTGGAATTTGGCAGGTGACTCAAAAATTGGCCATGTGGATAATGTAGAGGATAACTGTAAGCTCCAAAGTGATGCAGATGGGTTGATGGAGCAGGCAGGAGAGTGGCAGATGGAGTGAAAGTTTACAAAATCACCGCTTACAGCACCATCTTAGGTACAAAGGTACCTAGGTACAGGATCTTCAGAATAATTTAGAAAAATAAAGAAATAAAATGTTCAGCATTATAGTCCTTCAAGCAGATCACACTGGGCCTCGCCTCCAGTCTCCGTGGAACTCATACTATTCTCCCCACTGCCGACTGAGGCTGCCTGCTCTCTCCACTGCCGACTGATGCTGCCTGCGCTCCCCACTGCCGACTGAGGCTGCCTGCGCTCCCCACTGCCGACTGAGGCTGCCTGCTCTCTCCACTGCCGACTGAGGCTGCCTGCGCTCTCCACTGCCGACTGAGGCTGCCTGCTCTCTCCACTGCCGTCTGAGGCTGCCTGCTCTCTCCACTGCCGACTGAGGCTGCCTGTTCTTTCCACTGCTGCCTCGGGCTGCCTGTTCTCTCCACTGCCGACTGATGCTGCCTGTTCTCTCCACTGCCGACTGAGGCTGCCTGCTCTCTCCACTGCCGACTGAGGCTGCCTGTTCTCTCCACTGCTGCCTCGGGCTGCCTGTTGTCGCCACTGCCGACTGAGGCTGCCTGTTGTCGCCGTCACAGATGCTGGGGGACCTCACTCTCTGTCACACCGGGCTCACTCTTCTCCATGCTGCAAACTCACTCTCCACGGAAGGTAAGTAGATTACAGTAAGAAATAAAGTAAAAGCTGTTGGAACAGGTGAACTCTGCGCAGAAGCCTGAATGCTGCGCTGCTATGCTACTCTGCTACCATCTTGGAGTCAAAAAAGGTGGAACAATAAACGCAAATACAGAATAAATGGGAATATACTGAGAAGGGTAGCTGAAATGACAGATCTTGGCATGCAGGCCCAAAGACTAGCTGTGTAGGTAGGCAAGTTTGTAAAGAAGGTATATAGAATGCTCTCCCTCATTGGTAAAGGTATAGAATACAACAGTAAGGTAATAATGATGAGGCTGTACAAGACACTGGTGAAGGCACAACTGGAAAATTATGGACAGTTCTGGTCACCACAATAAAGGAAGGTTAAACTGCTCTGTAGACAGTGCAGGAGAAGATTTATTGGCATATTGCCAGGGTTGGAGAATTGTAGCCATGGAGGAGAGACTGGAGAGGTCAGGAGTTGTTTTCCTTAGATCAGAGAAGTCTGTGAGGCAACATGAATGAGGTACACAAAATTGAGAGTGGACAGAAAGAGCCTGTTTTCCTTTGCAGACAATTCAAAAAACCAGGGATCATCAATTCAAACTAAGTGGCAGAAGAATGAGAAGGGGCATAAGGAAAAACTTTTCTACGCAGAGGGTGGTGGGTGTCTGGAATTTGCTGCCCAAGTTGATGGTGGATGCAGTGAGACCCTAAACTCTTTCAAAAAGCATCTGGATGCCCCTTTGTGTGCTGTAATGTTCTTATGGCTTCTATGGTCAGTACTCAGAAAGTGATTTAAGGTATTAGTCTGGAATCAGGCTGGAGCAGTGTTTGTGTCAGTCAGCCTCTTTAAGAAACTGTGGGAAAATGGTCTAAATGCTCCAAGAATAACTTATTCCATTTACAAATTCACAAGAAGAGTCCATGTTAGAAAAAGCAATGGTAAATTCCTTCTTTTAAAAAAAGCATGCTTTAATAATGGATGCTGCACATATACAAATTGATAAATGATTAACAGATGATTCTAGAAATACAGATTAATCCAGGTCAGAGCAAAGAGAGCTAAATTTCAGCTAAAATGGTTTGTCAGGCTGGAAACTGGAAGACAAGCAAATATTTTAGTAGATTTAGGGGAAAACAGATGGGAAACAATGTATTAGTAGAAGAACATTAGCAGAGGTAACATGATATAACTAAAGAATCACAAATAGTTAGGAAAATAAGAAAAGTCAGGCAGGAGACACACACAAGGACAAAGGCAAGAAAACTGAGATTTGCAGAATTGGGAAATCCTACAGTTGAAGTAGGTTAGAAATGAAACACAGGAAGTTACTACAAAAACATAGGCAAGAATACGTTCAGCCAGGACCAGAAGCGTGGGGCCCAGAAATCAACCCAGCAAATGAACTGGATATTCACTGTGAAAGGGAGGCAGATGGTTGGGAAACAACAATTTGAAATTGTTTGACTGGTAGATGACATCATAAGAATTATAGATAGAAATAAGGGAACAGGAAGTGAGATAAGTAATTGTCAAGTTAATATCCATTGGTTCACTGTCTCCTCCAACATGAGAATTTCAGAATCCTTTGTCATCATTTTGTGTATAGTATTATGCTACTCTCTACTTTCGTAAATGTCCAATGTTGCACGTGGCACTTTGTGCACTACCCTTTTCCGACACTAGTCGGTAATGTACCTCCCTCCTTCTGTATTGTCAGTTGTTTAGCCTTCAGTGTGTATATCCCTGCATTGAGGAATCTCTTTTTTTAAAAATTTACATTTTCAATTACCATGGCTTACTTCTGCTCTTAATTCTGGTGCATCTTCACCTTCCTGTCTCCCACCCCATGGGAAGTCAAGGTGAAATTCCTCTTCAGACACATACAAGTACAATTCAGAAGCAGTAATGGCGTAAGTGTTATCATACAGTTGTAACTACAAATCATTTGCAGATTTTATTAGTACAGAAAAAGCTAAAAAGCTGTTCTTGCTGAGAAATCTGAACAATACAACTGGCCAAAGCACAGCTTCCACACTCCATAAATAGTGGTTTTAGTTAAAATCAGAATAAGGCCTAAATTGTCACCAGTGATGATGAATGAGCCCCAAAGAATCTCCTGTTTGTCCCTCGCAACATTCCAAAATAAGTAAATAAATAAATAAAATAAGAAGATTACCAGTCCTCATCATCTGGTATCTTGCTGAGGGGTGGGTTCAGGCAGTATATGTGATAGGCCATATTACACTCATCACACAACAGCTGCATATCCGGATCCTGCTTTCCACCACATAATCGACAGGCGCAAAATCTGCATTCTTTTTCAGGATCCGCCTTGCAGTATTTACATTCAGGGCCACTCTTCCCTGGAGAGGGGGAGGGGAGAAACAGGGTATGGGAACAAAAACAATTTCTTGAATATAGCACCATCCACCGGGGTGACTGAATGCTCTGCTTAATTCTCCCCATGCAGGAGCAGCCACTTACTTTTAAACTGTCCATCAGCTAGCGTTATCGGATCGGCTCCAGGCCCCTCAATCTTGTATATTTCATCCAAAAATGGTATCTTGCAGTCACCTATCATATCTAGTGGGCCACTGTAAAAGAAAAAAAAGGTATAAATTTACCGAGGCATTTAAAATTCACTCAGGGCTTTTAGAGGAGCCCTTTGATATGTAAAAAGGGACATATTTCATGCATGCACACAAGTAATCAGTGTTGTTTTCTCATTGTAACAATTCCATCACAGTCTGAAGGTAAAAGCTGAAAGAAAGAAGTTAAAAAGTATTTCTCTTCAAAACTAACAACAAAAATTTCTCATTCATGCAAATGCACTTCAAGCTCAATGTAATTTTTTCCTCACAAAATTCAAGAATTTCAAAAAGGTTGCCATCTGATGTTACTATTCATAATATTCTGGAATACAGTCAATGTCTAATTAGAATAAATAAACTTGTTATGCCTAAGGAGGTAGCCCCTACTCAAGGGTTCCAATGCTTTTTAAATGTGCATGATGTAATATTGAGGCTAGATGAAAATTCTTAATCTACCTGAGTGCAATCATGAAGGATATGTTGTGCTATTCTGTAACAGTCTAATAAATCTCTCAAACCATTAATTTAAAAAATGCCAGAGACTGACTTAACACTGGTTAAGTCATTTTTTTTAACATGTTGAATAATACTTAGCTAGCTGAAAGATTTAAAATGTTGTTACCTTGAATGATAAGGAGTAGACCGTACAAATATAATAATTAGGAGCAAAAACAGGCCATTTGGTCCCTTGGGCCTGCCCTGGTCATTTAGCAGGAGAGTGGGTGATCTGTTGTAACCTCAAATTCCCTTACCTGGCTATCCCAATCACATTTTAACTCCCATGTTAGTTAAGAATCTATGTAGTCTGACTAAATAATACTCAATTACCCCTCTGGCACTGATTTCTGAGGAACAAGTTTCCACACAATCATGAGGGAAGGCCTTTATTCTAAAGCTTTATCTCTTGGTTCCACTCTCTCCTACAAGAGGAAACATCCTTTCAGCATCTGCCAATTTAAGTTCCCTAAAGATCATTTATGATTCAATAAGATAGCCTCTTAGTCTTCTAAACTCCAAATGAATGCTGCCATAACCTGCAACCTTTCCTCCAAACAAAAGCCTTCATGTCACAAATCGTTGAATGAACCTTCTCTAATCTACGTCTAAAGCAATTATGTTGTTTCCTAGTTAAGGAGATCAAATCTGTACACTGTATTCCAGATATGGCCCTGTACAGTTGTAACAATCCATTCCTACTTTTAATTCATTTCCTTTGGAGTAAATAATTCCCTTTCCCCTCTTAATCTCTTGCTTTACCTGCATACTCATCTTTTCGTACTTTATGTATCAGGACTCCCAGATTTCTCTGCATCTCAAAGTCCTTTATCTAACATAATATGCTGCTTTTCTGTCCTTCCTGCCAAAGTGGACAAGTTCACATTTTCAACCACAATACATCATCTGACAAATTTTTATCTACCTACTTAACCTACCTAAATCTCTCCTTATGGAATCAGCAAATTTAGCATCAAGTGGCTTCATCCAAGACGATGATATATATTATAAATAGTAGAGGTTCCAGCACTAATCCTGGTGGGAATCTATATCTTATCAACCTGAAAATGATCTATTTTTGCCTATATTCAGCACCCTGTTAGCTAACCGGTTAGCTCTATCCAAACTAACGATTCTGGGTAACCCAAGATGGGGGACGGAAAAAAATTGTGACTGTAAGAGCTGCTCCTTTTTTGGGTTACTTTCTATGCTGGAGCTTATTCCCTTGAATTCTAGGAGCAGTAATTACAGTTTTATAAGCTGTTGCATTGTTTAGGAACTCTGGAAGGAAAGAAAGATCAAAACAATGACTCTTTAAAGAGGAGGAGGACAGACAAAGTCCCACATGGGCAGTGAATCAAATGGAGAAATAAACCTGGACTGCTGTCTGACCCAGCAGTGAACCTGCTCAGCTGACTGTTCTGCTGTCTGATTTCAAGAATCCGTAGACATCGAAGTTTGTCTAAGAAAAGATTAACAAACTGTGAAATTCACAGCTGACCTTGGAGAAACCAGTGTGGGAGTGTTCACAGCAGGGGAGCACGGGACCTAAGTGGCTTTTTAAAGGTAATCTTATTGTTTGTTTTTGGTAAATCTACAAAAGTAAATATGGGATATTGTAGCAATTACAGAGATGTGGCTCAGGGATGGACAGATCTGGCAGTTTAATGTTCCAGGGTACAGATACTGTAGGAAGGATAGAAAGAGGGGAAAGAGAGGAGGGGAGTGGCATTTTTGATTAGAGATAACATTATGGCTATACATAGGGAGGATACTGCTGGGAATAAATTCAGGGAAGTTATTTTGATGGAACTGAGAAATAAGAAACGGGTGATCACCTTTTGGTATTGTATTTGCCTTTTGGGATTGTACTGTAGAAATTCCAATGGTCAGCGGGAAACTGAAAAAAAATCTGTAAGGAGATCTCAGTCATCTGAAAAAAAAATAGGGTGGTTATGGTAGGGGATTTTAACATTCCAAACATAGACGGGGATTGTCATAGTGTTAAGGGATTGGATGGAGATGAAATAAGTTCAGAAAAGAATGGAGAAGGTGAAAAACTTGACCTACTCTTGGGAATTAAGGCAGAGCTGGTGGCTGAGGTGTCAGTGGGGAGCAACTTGCAGCCAGTGACCTTAAATCTGTTAATTTTAAAGTAGTAATGGAAAAGGATACACTGGAACTAAAAGTTAAAAGTCCTAAACTGGAGGAAGGCCAATTTTGATGGCATTAAGCAAGACCTTTCAAAAGTTGATTGGGGGCAGATGTTTGCAGGTAAAGGAATGACTAGAAAATGGGAAGCCTTGGGGTGAAGGGCAACGCTGGCAGGTGTAGGGAATGCTGGATGACTACAGCAACTGAGGTTTTGGTCAAGTCAAAGAAGCAAGCATACATCGGGGTTAGACAGCAGGGATCGAGTGAATCCCTAGAAGAGTACAAAGTCAGTAGGAATATGCTTAAGAAGGGAAATCAGGAGGGCAAAAAGGGGACATGAGACAGCTTTGGCAAGTAGGGTTAAGGAGAATCGAAAGGGATTCTGCAAATACATTAAGGACAAAAGGGTAACTAGGGACAGAATAGGGCCCCTTAAAGATCAGCAAGGACGCCTACGTGTGGAACCACAAGAGATGGGGGAGATACTAAATGAATATTTTGCAAAAGTGTTGACTGTGGAGAATGATATGAAAGATACAGAGCGTAGGGAAGTACATAGCGATATCTCGAAAAGTGCCCATATTAGAGGTGGTGGTGCTGGATTGCTTAAAATGCATAAAGGTAGATAAATCGCTAGGACCTGATGATCTATAACTCCATGGGAAGCTACAGAAGTGATTGCTGGGCCCGCTGCTGAGATATTGGTTATCATTGATAGCCACAGGTGAGGTGCCAGAAGACTGGAGCTTGGTTAACGTTGTGCCACGATTAAGTTGTTGGAGGGAATCCTGAGCTGCAGGATTTATATGTATTTGGAAAGGCAAGGGCTGATTCGGGATAGTCAACATGGCTATGTGCATGGGAAATCATGATTCACCAATTTAAGAGTTTTTTGAAGTAACAATGAGGACTGATGAGGGCAGAGCAGTGGACGTGATCTATATAGATTTCAATAAAGCATTTGACAAGGTTGCTCACGTTAGACTGGTTAGAAAGGTCAGGTCACGTGGAATACAGGGAGTAACAGGCATTTGAACATAGAACTGGCTCAAACATAAAAGGGTGGTGATAAAAGGTTGCTTTTCAGACTGGAAGCCTGTGATCAGGGTATGCCACAAGGATTGGTGCTGGGTCCTTTGCTTTTCATCATCTACATAAATGAGTTGGATGTGAACGTAGAAGGTACGGTTAGCAAGTTTACAGATGGAACCAAATTAGGAGGTTTGGTGGATAGTGAAGGAAGTTGCCTCAGAGTTCAATGAGATCTTAATCCGATGGGCCAATGGGCTGAGAAGTGGCAGGTGGACGTTAATTGAGATAAATGTGACGTGCTGCATTTTGCAAAGGCAAATCAGGGCAGGACTTATACACTTGATGATAAGGTCCTGGGGAGTGTTGCTAAACAAAACAGTCTTGGAGTGCTGGTTCATAATTCCTTGAAAGTGTAGTCACTAGTATATGCCATAATGAAGGCGGCATTTGGTACACTTGCCTTTATTGGTCAGTGCATTGAGTGTAGGAGTTGCATGGTCATGTTGTGGCTGTACAGGACATTGGTTAGGACACTTATAGAATACCGTATGCAATTCTGGTCTCCCTGCTATAGTAAGGATGATGTGAAACTTGAAAGGGTTCAGAAAAGATTTACAAGGATGTTGCCAGGGTTGGTGGGTTTGAGCTATAGGGAGAGGTTGAATAGGCTGGGATTATTTTCTCTGGAGTGTCGGAGGCTGACGGGTGACCATATAGACGTCTATAAAATCATGAGGGGCATGGATAGTGTAAAGAGACAAGGTCTTTTCCCCGGGGTGGGGGAGTCCAAAACTAGAGGGCAGAGATTGAACGTGATAGGAAAAAGATTGAAAAGGGACCTAAGGGGCAACTTATACATGCAGAGGGTGGTGTGTGTATGACATGAGCTGCTAAAGGAAGTGGTGGAGGCTGGTGCAATTACAATATTTAAAAAGCGTCCAGATAGATGTATGAAATAGGAAGGGTTAAGAGGGATATAGGCCAAATGCTGGCAAATGGGACTAAATTTATTCCGGATAGCTGGTCAGTACGGACGAGTTGACCTAAAGGGTTTGTTTCCGTGCTGCACATCTCTATGACTCTATAATATGTTACTAACTACACAATGTGTCATTATTCTGTGTACGAGTAATCCAGATTTCAGTGTTGATCAATTTTAATGCTTCAGCACAATTCCACTGACAATAACGGTTGCAGATCATAACGAAAGCAACCTTTCAAAACTCTCGACTTGGCTGTATGCTATTCCCTTTCTTACATGATTAGAACTCACTTTAACTGCTCACCTTAACAATCCCTACTCAGCTCCTAAATAATGGAATGCTGGAAAGTTGGTGGAATATGCAACTGTACAATTGGGTTAGCAAGCCTCTACTATATATAATCTTTCTTAACATTCAGCATTCATCATAACATTAATAAATTATTTCAGTTGTAATGTTTTTAACGAAATTATTTCAATTAAAATTCACAATTGCATTTTCACACTTGAAAAACTTTAAACAAGACAATAAGCTCAAACAATCCTTTACAATTTGGGACCACACTGATGTTAAATTTGTTGCACGTACATGGAAATTTAACAGTGACCAGTTGTTGGTAAAGCTATCACAACATCGAGATCAACCCTCAAAGGAATAGCATTTTCTATAATGGATCTATTTTTAGTGAAAACACTCATCCATATATAGTTGACTGCATCAATACATTATGACAGTGATAAATGTCCATAATTATAAGGGTTTCAGACCTACGCTGACAACTAAACCACTGGAAACCCATTCCAAGTAAGTTATACTTGTATTAAATATCGAGTAAATATTGCTTCTACACTGTCAATATTTCATCCCTTGGCACAGTTCTGTTCACTTAATTCAATATTTTGATCAATTTTGTACTAAAATTATACTTACAGATAGATTTTAGAATAAATCTGAAGAACAACACTATCTTCCAGAGGAATCACCACAACATTACGGCAATTTTGTTATGTTACAAAACAAATCGAGAGCTAGCAGGACTGTAACATTATCACACACATTAATAATGGTGACAGACAAATGGATCAAACAGCTTGTAGCCAAAATTTACAAATGTTTGTATTCCTCAAGATAGCAGCAATTTTGGTTGAAAAAAGGTCATGGGTCATCATTTTAAAAGTATAGTCAATGCAGCACTGCCCCAAATTTAAGACCTCACAGATATCCATCCTTCAGCCAGACGTACTTAGTAGATAAGTGGGCATCGCTAGCATCATGAATCCCAGTCTTCTACCAAGAAACAGTTGAAGTCACTGGATCTTGCAAAGGCAATGGAACATGAGAACATTCCAGCAATAATATTGAAGACTTGAGCTCCAGAACACTCTTTCAGTGCAGCTACACATCAGCATCTATCCAACAATGTTGAAAATTGATCAGGATCATCAGAAAAAGTGATAGGAGTTGTCAAAAATGCTATCAAGGAACATCTGCTTAGCACAGTGCCAGCCAGGGGTATCTGCTTAGCAATAACCTGCTCACTGACTCTCACGGATTCATCAGGGGTATTCAGCCTTTGCTCAAACATGGATGAGAGAGACAAATTCCAGACGTGACATGAAACTGACAGCTACTGACATCAAGACTGTATTTACTTGAGTGAAGAAGTCACAACAAAACTGGAGTCAATAGGACTTTCTCTGCTGATTGGAATCATACCTGGCACAAATGAAGATGGCTGTGGTTGTTAACATAGGTGGGCTCTCTTGATACGTAAAAGGCTTAGTACCTTTTGCACCTTCTCAGATATTGAAGGAGCCTGTTTTCATATGCAGCTGGACTTGGACAACACTAAAGTATAGAACATAGAACATAGAACAGTACAGCACAGAACAGGCCCTTCAGCCCACAATGTTGTGCCGACCATTGATCCTCATGTATGCACCCTCAAATTTCTGTGACCATATACATGTCCAGCAGTCTCTTAAATGACCCCAATGACCTTGCTTCCACAACTGCTGCTGGCAACGCATTCCATGCTCTCACAACTCTCTGCGTAAAGAACCTGCCTCTGACATCCCCTCTATACTTTCCACCAACCAGCTTAAAACTATGACCCCTCGTGCTAGCCATTTCTGCCCTGGGAAATAGTCTCTGGCTATCAGCTCTATCTATGCCTCTCATTATCTTGTATACCTCAATTAGGTCCCCTCTCCTCCTCCTTTTCTCCAATGAAAAGAGACCGAGCTCAGTCAACCTCTCTTCATAAGATAAGCCCTCCAGTCCAGGCAGCATCCTGGTAAACCTCCTCTGAACCCTCTCCAAAGCATCCACATCTTTCCTATAATACGGCGACCAGAACTGGACGCAGTATTCCAAGTGCGGTCTAACCAAAGTTTTATAGAGCTGCAACAAGATCTCACGACTCTTAAACTCAATCCCCCTGTTAATGAAAGCCAAAACACCATATGCTTTCTTAACAACCCTGTCCACTTGGGTGGCCATTTTAAGGGATCTATGTATCTGCACACCAAAATCCCTCTGTTCCTCCATGCTGCCAAGAATCCTATCCTTAATCCTGTACTCAGCTTTCAAATTCGACCTTCCAAAATGCATCACCTCGCATTTATCCAGGTTGAACTCCATCTGCCACCTCTCAGCCCATCTCTGCATCCTGTCAATGTCCCGCTGCAGCCTACAACAGCCCTCTACACTGTCAACGACACCTCCGACCTTTGTGTCGTCTGCAAACTTGCTGACCCATCCTTCAATCCCCTCATCCAAGTCATTAATAAAAATTACAAACAGTAGAGGCCCAAGGACAGAGCCCTGTGGAACCCCTCTCACCACTGACTTCCAGGCAGAATATTTTCCTTCTACTACCACTCGCTGTCTTCTGTTGGCCAGCCAATTCTGTATCCAAGCAGCTAAGTTCCCCTGTATCCCATTCCTCCTGACCTTCTGAATGAGCCTACCATGGGGAACCTTATCAAATGCCTTACTGAAGTCCATATACACCACATCCACAGCTCGACCCTCATCAACTTTTCTAGTCACATCCTCAAAAAACTCGATAAGGTTTGTAAGGCATGACCTACCCCTCACAAAGCCGTGTTGACTGTATTTGATCGAGCCATGCTCTTCCAGATGGTCATAAATCTTATCCCTCAGAATCCTTTCTAACACCTTGCAGACAACAGACGTGAGACTTACTGGTCTATAATTGCCGGGGATTTCCCTATTTCCTTTCTTGAAGGGAGGAATTACATTTGCCTCTCTCCAGTCCTCAGGTACGACTCCAGTGGACAGCGAGGATGCAAAGATCTTCGCAAGTGGCGAAGCAATTGCATTTCTCGCTTCCCAAAGCAGCCGAGGACAAATCTGGTCCGGGCCTGGCGACTTGTCAATCTTAATGTTTGACAAAATTTTCAGCACATCAGCTTCCTCTATCTCTATCCATTCCAGCACACCTGCTCTTCAAAGGTTTCATTCACTACAAAGTTCGTTTCTTTCGTAAAGACAGAAGCAAAAAACTCATTTAGGGCTTCCCCTACCTCCTCAGGCTCCACACACAAGTTCCCTATGCTATCCCTGATCGGCCCTACTCTTTCTTTGACCATTCTCTTATTCCTCACATAAGTGTAAAATGCCTTTGTGTTTTCCCGGATTCCTTCTGCCAAGCCTTTCTCGTGCCCCCTCCTGGCTCTCCTCAGACCATTTTTGAGCTCCTTCCTTGCCTGCATGTAATCCTCACTAGCTGAACTTGACCCTAGCTTCCTCCACCTTATGTAAGCTACCTTCTTCCTTTTCACAAGAAGCTCCACCGCTCTCGTCATCCAAGGTTCCTTTATCTTACCCCTTCTTGCCTGTCTCAGAGGGACATATTTACTCATCACTCCCAACAACTGTTCCTTAAACAGTCTCCACATGTCTATAGTTCCCTTACCATGGAACAACTGCTCCCAGTCCATGCTTCCTAGCTCATGTCTAATCGCATCATAGTTTCCTCTTCCCCAATTAAATATCCTCCCATTTTGCCTAATCCTCTCCTTCTCCATAGCTATGTAGAATGTGAGGCAGTTATGGTCACTATCACCAAAATGCTCTCCCACCACAAGATCTGATACCTGCCCCGGCTCGTTTCCGAGCACCAAGTCTAGAATGGCCTCTCCCCTCGTCGGCCTGTCAACGTACTGCGTTCGGAAACCCTCCTGAACACACCTTACAAAAACAGCTCCATTCAAATCTTCTGCTCGAAGGAGGTTCCAATCAATATTAGGAAAGTTAAAGTCACCCATTACAACAACCCTACTGCGTCCACACTTTTCCAAAATCTGTCGACCTATGATTTCTTCAATCTCCCTGCTGCTATTGGGGGGCCTGTAGTAAACCCCTAACGAGGTGACTACTCCCTTGCTGTTCCTAATTTCCACCCATACTGACTCAGTAGGCAGATCTTCCTCGACAATGGAAGCTTCTGTAGCTGTGATACCCTCTCTGATTAGTAGTGCTACACCCCCTCCTCTTTTTCCCCCCTCCCTATTCTTTTTAAATGTTCTAAACCCTGGAAGATCCAGCAACCATTCCTGCCCATGAGAAACCCATGTCTCTGTTATGGCCACAACATCATAGCACCAGGTACTGATCCATGCTCTAAGTTCATCACTTTTATTCCTGATACTCCTTGCATTAAAGCAAACACACTTTAACCGATCCCTTGGTTCCTTCCCAGGAAAATCCTTCCCACTAGCTGGTCTACCTCTTGCTACTGCCTCACCTGCATCAACGCTCACCTCCAGTATACAGCTCAGGTTCCCATCCCCTGCCATACTAGTTTAAACCCTCTCGAACTACTCGAGCAAACCTTCCACCCAGGGCATTGGTCCCCTTCCAGTTCAGATGCAACCCATCCTTCTTGTACAGGTCCCACCTTCCCCAGAAGGCATCCCAATTATCTACATATCTGAAGCCCTCCCTCCTACACCAGCTGCGTAGCCACGTGTTCAGCTGCGCCCGCTCCCTGTTCCTCACCTCGCTATCTCGTGGCACCGGTAGTAAACCAGAGAACACTACTCTGTTCGTAAAGTATGTGCTGAAAAGTGACAAGCGCCATGCGTACCATGGACAATATCCATTTCCATTTCTCAAGTAAGAATCTAACCGTCCCTCCTGGCATCCAATAGCATTGCTATAGCTGAATGTCCCACTATCAACAATCTGGGAATTATCATCATATAAATGTTGAGCCTACAAGAGCAGGTCAAAGACTCTCAGTTCTGCGGTGAGTAACTCATATCCTGATTCCCCAAAGCCAGCTCACAATTTACGAGGCACAAGCAGTATGATGGATTACTCCTCACTTACCTGAATGAGTGCAGTTCCAACAACACTCAAGAAAGTTGAAATCTTTCAGGGCTAAGCAAGATACTTGATTAGCACTAGATCTACAAACATGCACTCTTTACGCCACTGACATACAGCAGTTGCAGTGTATACCATTATAAGATGCACTGCAGAGATTAACCAAGGGTTTTCTAACAGCACCTTACAAACCCCTGACTTCTACTACCTAGAAAGACAACAACTGAAATACATCGGAACACCATCCCTGTAAATTCACCTCCAAGTAATGCATCAACCTGATTTGAAAATATATCACCGCCCTTTCACTATCACTGGGACAAAATCCTAGAACTTTCTCGCTAAAAGTGCTACGGGTGGACCTACTATCCCCTCCCCCACAATGAATAGTAAGTTTCAATATCTAACTACCTGTGGATTATTCTTTATGCAGCCTTGGTTTTTCTGTACAATCAGTTCTATCCTGCATTGCTTGGTACATATGTTGTAATTCAATTAAAAGAACTGCAACAAACACCCTGCAGCCTTTCTAACCAACAAAACACTACTGTTATGTCATATTACTCATGTTTTTTTTCCTGCAACTTTCTTCTCCTTGATCTTAAGCCCTATCACTCTCACAGCTAAAGTGACAAATATACGTTTTGAAAAATACCTCCATGGGTACTAGAAACGTTTTAGAGCCCTATCCAAGCAGATGAGCCACTTTTCTCACAGAAGCCCAGGTAGCTGTTACTGACAAACACCACTACTTGATGGCATTTTGCCCAGATACATATCAAGTCACTGGATGGTATTCAGCACTGTGATACCTTGTTGCTCACCACACTACCAACAATAGCCCTGGCCACCAAGACTGACATTAATATGGTTCATTGCTGCTGTGATTAAAACTCAGCTAAAACAAATTTCAAGAATGGGATGAGACCTTTTTGAAACATGCAAAATTCTTAAAAGACTTTGCATCTGATCATTCATTTTTATCAACAAGATAGGTGCATTGAAAAGGAACAAAGTGCTCAGCACCATTTTCATTTTGACAGTTTTCAATGGAAGTTGACAAGAAAGATTGTTAGGACGGTGCTGGTACCCAACACTATTAAACTCCGTATTTCTCCCACTTTTAAGTTGATAACCCCATGGTAAGGACACACCAAACCATATATTAATTAATCATCTTATCCTTAGCTCATAAGGAATATAGAAAGACTGATAAAGTTTACATTTTGGCTGTTTACTATGGAAGTCCTTAAGCATGGACATCAGCATGCACCTAATCATGATGCAGATGTCCTGGAATGCTTGCTGCCAACGATGTGGGTCTCAAATTAAAATGCTGCACCCTTCAGGACTGGCACTCCTTACAGTCATTATTTCAAGGAGGTTGGAGTAAACAAGTACTCTCAGGTTTTTGAGGAAATGAAGTAACATTTATGTGTCACTTATATTATCTCAATCCAGATTTCCTACAAAGACAAGAGATCTGTGTGGCCCAGGCTTTAAGTCTTGATAATTCATAACAGTGCATATCAAGAACAGATGATTTAAAATGGCTTATGGTGTGCTTTATAATTCACAGTAATGCCCTCAATTGCTAACTGCAATCTATAAGCTATGTGCATCAGTGAGTACTTAAATGAAACAGCTTTCCAAATGCCATCCTACAACAAAAACTAGTTTCATTGATTTTACCTGTTTTCCATAAATGAGCTTCCCAGCCTTCAGTAGTCTGCCCTTCCATACTTAATTTCCTTTCCATATGAAACATAAATCAGGTAGCAATAATTGAAAAAGAAAGGAAGGAAGCAATGAACAAAGGAAAGGAAAACATTAGCAGCAGAGGCAGTGGTATTGTGGCAACATCACTGGATGTGACAATGTAATCCACCAGGCTAATGTCACAGTGGAATTTAAATTCAACTAATTAATAAAAATCTATTGTTATCAATGATGCTGAATGCCAGGACACTGCTGCAGGAACTCCTCAGGGATGGCCAGGCCTATGGCAAACCATCTTCTTTAAGATTAGGATAAAGTTTAATTCTGTTTGCTATTTTTAACACAAATTATATATTAAGTTATTCAGCTAAATGATAAATGTAGTTTTAATGTTGTAAATAATTTGAATGTATATTACAAAGAGAGAATTTTTCTCTAATTATTAAGCTACTAAGGCAAATACGCTCTGCTTCCCACAGTCGGATCTTTGGTGAAATCCCAGAAACATGCAGTATTGTGTGCATTTTATATTTTTGCTATGACATGTTAACTTCCTTACTTCCTTTCAACCCATCAGTCAATCCCAAGTCTGAGACACAGAAGAACAATATGTCAACAAACGACATTATTCTGTTTTCTTGTCATCTGTTTACAACCTATGCAACTAACCCCATGAATATCAAAATTCATTGATCAGCCCTGATTAACTGAACTGTACTTGCCAAAACTGGAGAATAGAAAAAGTACACCCAACTTCCCACATGGACAATAATCTAGTGTTTAGAGAATCCTACTTGTAACACATAATAGTGATGTGCAAAATGGTATGCCTCTAAAACATCTTTCATTAGAACTGCCAAAGTAATTTTTCAGTGATGATCTGACAGAATGGTGGAAATGGCTCAAGGAATTGAAAGGCCTACTCTTGTTTTTAATTTCACTTTATACATTGTGAAAACTGATTGCCAACATTAAGTGTTGGATATGGTTCAAAAGTTGCTTTGTACAATTAAATTCTGATTACATCCATTTTTTTTCAACTTGAAAATGCCCGTTCACTGTTCATACTAATTCTATTCAACCTAGAAGATCAGAAGTCTTTGTTTAACACATTAAACTCTAAATGTCACATCCTATCAAATGGGAGCAACCTTGTAAATATGCAATAAAGATAGAAACTGCAGAGAATGTAAAATTAGTTTTTCAATAAAAATCGTGGTCAAATGAATATAACATTGTTTTGCAGATCGACTACAACCAGAGCAAATTCAAGTTGTAGTTAGCAAATTTGCATTTTGCTGACATCAAAACAAACTGAAGGAGAACAAATAGTAATATGATAAAGTGGGAATGTCAAGAGAAATGAGGGACAAACAGAACATTTTACAAGAATCTAGCAATTATACCTCGACACAAATGATCAAGTACAAAATGTGAAAAAGCAAGGGATGCAGTGCTGAAATATTTTATGTAACAAATGCATTTACCAAAATGAAGGTTCAGGAAAGGACAATCCAAAGTAGTGAGCACTGTTAAAACTGACCCAGAAAAGTTGACATCAGAAGCTCAGTGAATTGATGGCAACGTTACTGAGGAAAATAAACCACATTTTAAAATTCAGATATGGATCATCATTTGGGTCAAAGGGGGAGGTAGTGATGCAATGGTAATGTCACTTGATTAATGATCCAGACTCCCAGTTCTGAAGCTATGGATTCAAAACCCACCATGACAGGTGGTGAAATACGAATTCAGTAAATGTCTGGATTTGAGAAGCCAGGCCAATGACGATCATAGGACCATCTTGATCGTCCAAACAACTATCTGGTTCACCAATGTCCTTTAGTATACTATTGGGAGGGAGTTGTACTAAGAGACCTCCACATTGATGCCAAATTCCATGAAGTCTCAGGGCATCAGATCAAATGTGGACCAGGACATCTCTTGCTGATAACCACGTCTTCCCTCGGCTGAGGACTCAGTGCTCCTCCCTGTTGAACACCACTTTGGAGGAAGATCTCAGGGCACCAAGTGTGTAACATGTACCTTGATGTGGGGAGCTCACCATCTATCATTAAGTGTGGCTTGGCAACATGACAATTGACCAAGCTGCTCGAGTCCTAAAGGATACAGGTGCTAGACTAGATCTGCAGCAGGCGAAGAGGGAACCAACAAGATGGTAAAATCTACTTGTCTCTGACCTCTCTAATCAACTCATCACAGTTTGGTTTGTCTATGGCATTATTGGTTAGAATAATCACTGCTCAGTTCTTATGGAGATGAAGTCAAAATTTGTCCTCTGAGAGTTGTTTTGAGGCATCAACTGCAGCCAAATTGTACTCCAACACAATTTGCAGCCTCACAGCCTGGTATATGCCCTAATCCACCATTACCATTAGACTGGGAGATGAAGTAGTGTAATAGAGCACAGGAGCGCATGCCAGGAGCAGCATCAGGCACACATAAAAGTCAGGTGTCAATCTGGTGAAGTTTTGGCAACACACCACTTATGAGTGGAAGCCTGGGTCCTGTGACATACCACAGGTTCATTGCTAGATCCTTTGCTGTTTGTAGTATAAGTTAATCATTTGGCCATAAATACAGGAGGTTTTATCAGTAAGTTCATTGATGATACTAAAATTGGTGGTGAGGTAAATAGCCAGAAGCAAAGCCTCACACAGCTACAGATGAGCTGAACAGACAAGCAGAACAATGGCAGATGGAGTTTAATCCTGAAACATGCGATGTGATCCATTTTGGGACGACTAATAAGGCAAGGGAGGGCACACTGAATGACAGGAGCCTGGGTAGTACTGAGGATCAGTGGGACCTTGTTGTGCATGTACATCAGATCATTGGTAGTAACAGGACAGGTTGATAGGATGGTTAAGAAATTGTATAGGATACTTCACTTTATGTCAAGCAGTAGAATGCAAGAGCAGGGAGGTTATTATGGAGCTGTATACAATATTAGCTAGGCCACAGCTGGATTTTGTCTGCAGTTTTGGTTGCCACAGTATAGGAAGGATGTGACTGCATTAGAGAAGGCATACAGGAGATTCATCAAATGTTGCCTGAACTAGAGCATTTCAGCTACGAAGATGGGCTAAATAGCCTGGAGTAATTTTCGTTAGAACACAGAAGGCTGAGAGGGTACCTGACTGAGGTGTACAAAATTATGAGGGGCATAAATATTTGCAATAAGAATAAACATTTCCCCCAGTAAAGTGGTCAACTATCATGGGGCACAGATTTAAGGTTAGGTTTAGGAGGCTCAGAGGGAATACAAGGAGAACCTTTTACACCCAAAGGGTGGTGGGTACCTGGAAATCATTGCCTAAAAGGATAGTGAAGGAAGATACCATCAAGTGCAGGGAAAAGGGATAGGATGATGGACGTTTGCTGACCAGTGAGAAGCTGATGGACCGAAGGGTCTCTTTCAGCACCGTAATACATTATGGCTCTACTTGCATGCTAAACAGAAGAAGTAGCATTGAATAGTCAAGGCCATGTGATCCTACAATCAACAGATCAGAACTAAGCTTTGCAGTCCTGCCACAACCGTGAATGGTGGTGGACTGTTAAAAACTCTTGATGAAGGAGGAGACTTTGTTATTCTCAATAATGGGGAGTCCAGGTCATCAGTGCAAAAGATAAGGTTGAGGCATTCACAACAATTTTCAGCCAGAAATGCCAAGTGGATGATCTGTCTCTGCCTCCTCCAGAGGTCTCCAGCATCACAGATACCAGTCTTCAGCCAATTCAATTCATCTCACATGATATTAGGAAAAAGCTGAAGGCACTGGATACTGAAAAGGATATAGCATTTGACAACATTCTGGCAATAGTGCTGAAGATATCTGTTCCCAAACTTGCTACACCCCTAGCCAAGCTGATCAATTACAGCTATGCAACAAGCCATATACCTGACAATGTGGAAAATTGCACAGGCATGTCTTCTACACAAAAAGCAGGCTAAATGTGACCTGTCATTACTATCCAATCAATTTACTCTCAATCAGTAAAGCATCATCAGCAGTGCTATCAAGCAGCATCTTCTCTGCACCCTGCTAGTGATGACCAGTTTGTATTCTGTCAAGGCCACTCAGCTCCTGATCTCATTACGGCTTTGGTCCATGCATGGCCAAAAGAGCTGAATTCCAGAGGTGAGGTGATTGTCAGCAATTGACATCAGAGCTGCATTTGACTGAGTGTGACATCAGAAAACTTAGCAAAACTGGAGTCAATGAAAATCTTGAGGATAAAGTCTCCACTAGTTAGAATTATACTTAGCACAAAGGAAGGTGGTTGTGGTTGCTGGAGATTAGTTATCCTGGCCTCAGGGCATCACTGTAGGATTTCCATAGGATATAGATTTTGTAACTGACCTGTTCAGAGATGTCATTACAAACTTCTAGAGCAGATAATCTATGAACCTAGCTCAGAGGTAAGGATATTATCACTGCTTCAGAAGAGGGTCCTTAGTTAGGCATTTTTAATCAACTTATTCAGATGTCATGACGCACATGAACCAAGGCCATCTGGCTCAGAGGAAGGGAAATCACCAGCGTGCCATAATACACCCAGCTCCTCGGATCAACATTTTGTAATCAACCTGTTCAGAGATGTTACTACACATGTCTGGAGCAGATGGGACTCAAACCCAGAGGTAAGGACACTGCCACAAGAATTTTCCAGTTTCTTGGAATATAGTCATAGGCCAATCATCTTCGGCTGCTTCATCATTGATTTTCTCTCTATTGTAAAGGTCAAAAGTAGGGGAGATGACTGCACATCGTTAGGACCATTTGGGACTGCTCAGATAATGAGGAGTTCGAATGCAGCTAGGCCAGGACAACATTCTGGTATGTGCTGAGAAATGGCAAGTCCTCTATAATAAAAGTTCCAGTACACCACTTTAGAAAGTAGCGTGTATAGAAAAACTTGAATAATGGACTATGAATTGTTTCTTGGGAGTTTTCCTAAAAGAAAACACTGTATTAATGGTAGAGCTATGGTATGTTTAAGTTATACTTTATGTTGGTGCATTACATACTTAGAAGATTTTAAATAAATATTTAGTACAAACATGCAAATCATTAAAACTGTTTGACAGTGTACATATTCTTTACATAACAAAAGCCTGCTTGTACAAAATGTATTCTGGGCCATTGCTTAAAGATGCCGTGGTGACAATCTTCAGGAGAATTAAGGTTGTTCTCTGCATAACCACAATAAAAAAATTAAGTCCCATATTACAGAGTATCACTGAGCAAAACAAGTCTGTCAAAGACACAACAGCTGCATTTCAGAGTGTATCATTCTGACCACTTCATACAACCCCAGGGGGAAAACAATGCAATTGCAGACCAAGAATCTCAAAATTCATCCCCTATCACCCCAGACACATTTGATTATCATAGTAACCATCCAGAGAGCTGATACATCCTGATTAAACTGAAAAGAATATTGTAGTAATTTATCAATAATACTGCAATGCCAAACAGCAAACCATACATATTCTAATGAAATTGTTCCCGTTTGCTATAAAGAAGGGAGCACAGAATAAGCACTCCTTTGCTACTTCATTTTCATCTAGTTATAACAGTCTTCTTCCAGCCTGTCTTCGTGTGCACAAATGGAAGTGCTTTGGCATTACATTCATGTCAGCAATTATCAGTGACAATATTGAAACAAGGCTCACTACCATTTGTACGACCTTATCAGAATCATCTGGAGCAGCACAGCACCATTCAGTTGCTTAGCTTGACAGCTAGGCAGAATCTGAACAAAAAAAAGAACAAAAATAGAAATGGCTGGAAACGCTCAGTCGATCTCAGCAGCATCTGTGGAGGGAAATCAGAGTTAACGCTTCATGTTGAGTGACCCTTTCTCAAATGTTAACTCTGATTTCCCTCCACAGATGCTGCCAGACCTCCTAAGCTTTTCCAGCCATTTCTATTTTGTTTATAATTTACAGAATCTGCAGTTCTTTTGGTTTTTATTTAGCGAAGAACGGTGGATGCTGGAAATCAGAAACAAAGACGGAAACTGCTCGGCAAATTCAGCAGGTCTCGCAGCATCTGTGGAGAAGAAGCAGAGTTAACATTTCAGATCCAGTAATCATCTTGTGAACTCTGCTTTCATGAAATATGTATTAGGAAAAGCAATGTGTGGCAACACCTGCAGACGTGGCAACAAGACTACAGGTGGTATTTAACAGAAGCTGGCAACAGAGCCCACTGAAACGCCATAGTCAGTTTTCAGGAAATCCCGTGAATGAAATGTCCCTTAGACAGTGGTGGGCCTTCCCAGGATTAAGTACCAGCATGAACTTCAGGAGTTGGTGCTTGGTAACTAGGTAACACTGCCACCCTCCCCTCCCAATGTGAATTCCCTCAAGCAGGTTGAATGCCCTTAAATGACAGACCCTCTTCATCCTGCCCACCTAGCTATCCCATAGGCCTGGGCACAACCTCTTGGTAAAGCTTGCTTTCATACATTCTGCACAGACCTCCCTCCTAGGGCTGCTGGACACGGGAAGAGCCCTCTGGTATCTCAATTAGTGACAGAGCCATAAGGTCATTCACGAGACTTCCTGCGCCAGACCCATTTGGGACCGAGGCAGAAAGGCAGAGGGTCTCATCCAATTAACTGCATCGCCCTTCCACACCCTCAACTGCATCTTTAGTAGGGCATTAATTTCAGGCCTTCACACCTTGGGTGCTGAGATGAAGATCACTTAGCTCCCTCAAAGCTAACAATCAGCAATGTACTGATCACGTTTTCTTGGTATTCCTCTAATGTCCAGCCACAATCAAGTGAATACAACAATAGTGTCATGTGAACTCTCTGCAGACATGAAAAAGATTTGAATAGCTGCTGGTACTTTTCTAGACCAGAAATTATAACAAGTTATTTATAACAAAAATCCTTTTAGACGTAGAGAACACAATTAGTACCTGTCCTCAGGGAATACAACATAGTGACAAGAACATTTGAGATCCACTGCTGATTACAATGTCAGACCTTTTAACTTAGGATATATTTAAACAAGCAGAGGATAACATCATACGCTTATTACCTTAACACAGTGACTGAAGTAATGACTTTATTTTCTGGGTCACTACTGTAAAGGAGCTGCAACAGCTAACAATTATGCTAGCTCTCCCAGAATCACCAACACCTTTAGGACTGTATCATTGGCCAACTAAAGTGGAATATGTGTGTTTCTACCGCACTGCTTTTATTTACATTTGCAATACAACTTTATCCAAACCATGAGATAGTAAGAACTTCCGATGCTGGAGTCTGAGATAACACAGTGTTGAGCTGGAGGAACACAGCAGGCCAGGCAGCAGCAGAGAAGCAGAAAGCTGACGCTGGCTTTCCTGCTCCGCTCCCCCAGCTCCACACTGTATTATCTTTTTATCCAAACCATTCCAGACCAACACAAAAACCAATTGCCAGCAACTTGAAATCAGTTCTATCTGTAAGGATTTCAACATATTGAAGCTACTTGTATAAAATAGTGGCCAAACCGGTACATAACAAATGAAGAAATAGTTATGCCTTTCATTTTCTCTTACGATTGTCTCTCATCATATTCCACTTTCCATTTAAACAAAGACATCTTGTGTATTGCATTTTAGCTAATTTGACAAGAAAAGCCCAGAGGTAAGTTAAAGCCTGTACCAAACCAGGGCCAAGTTGTTTGGTACAGCCTTCGGGGAATAAAGTTTTAAGACCTAATAAGGAACAATTAACAGCACATCATTAAAAAAAATTGCAAAGTCTTAAGGTGTGAAAACACTTGCTTTGCCATTCAATGCTGAAGCACAAATGAAGGAACTGCAAAGTAAAATTGCAACGTTTTATTTACTGATACAGAAACCTCTCCAAACTTCAATCCAATTGTTCTATGCTTTTGAAAAGTGAGCTGGCACTATGGTTAGAAAACTGGTTGAGGACAATGGTGAAGGCACTTAAAGAAAGACTAAAACATAGCAGAAATATAAACTCAAAATACAAGCCAAATGCTGTCTGTCACCATGAAAGATGTTGAGCCGTTAATGCAAAACATTAAAAAGAATGTCATGGTTCATCACATTTAGGCTCAGTTTCAAAAAATGTAGCACTATTTTTGGACTGGAAACAATTACCTTATGCCATTAAACATAAAGGCAGAGCTGACTGTTAAAGAGAGAAGAGTAACAATCCAAATTCTGGGTGTTTCTGGTATATAATGTTCAGGAATGTTAAGCAGCATTGCTTTTGAACAGAATTCAGTAAGGAATGAGAGCAAGAGGAAGGACATATGTAAGTAGAAATATGCAATCTATAATTCACTGATTCTGGCTTTAAATGGATGGATATAAAATAAGTACAATTAAAGCACAGTCTGCACATATTAATTCAAATCCTCAGACATGATCAGGCTAAAAGGCCTCTATCTACCTTCTCCCATACCCTATTTCGAATTTTCATTCAGCTTGGCAAAACTCCATGCTCTTGACTCCAGTAGCCTAATCAAGCTGACAGTTGCTATGGTGACAAAAGTAAAAAAACACTAAACAGCTTTGAGGTCAACAAAAAGAAACATGCAAGCTGATATCCATGGACTTTGTTTCAGACCATTTTAACTGAGTTAAAGGGGAACTCAATATGGATATATGGCAAGTGGAAATATACAAATCACTCAAGATACAAGTTACTCAATCCATTTCGGCGTTCCTTGATCAGTGATTCAGGTAAAATGTCTCTTTTACCTAACAGCACACAGTCATGATTGTACGCTACTGAATTCTAGCACTTCTTTAAGATGAATATTCACTAGTATAGTACATTAATACACAATGGAATCAATTCACAGTGGCATATATAGTTAATTTTCTGAACGCCACCAGCAGATAAAATAACTGGTATTTAAACAAACTTCAAGGCAAACATCCAGATGATGCTTATTTTTCTTCTAAATAATGTTTTGAGTATTCCATCAAGTCGAATAATTTAACAGATAGTCAACTTAAGAGATGCAGTATATTTCTACAATTGTAGAATGAATGGACCACTGCTGAGAAACACAGCTATTTGGTTATAAAATAGAAAAAAAAACTGAAGTTATAAATTTAAGATTTTGATGCAAAATCACCAAACATCTACACTGTAAATCAATATTATTATGTTCATCGATATTATGTCAATGTTAAAACTTTCATCATCAGCTTCAAAATCTACATGCAAAGTGCCATAAAAGAGTTCCCATTCGCATTATACTGCAAACTAAAGAAGCTTAAATTAAATTGTATATATTGGTCAGATCTGACAACAGAGACAGATGCAAAATAGTAATTTACAGAGCTTACTGATAATGGATTATCTTCTGCCTAATTTAAAGTGATGTCCTTTTTAAAAAATGTAACAGTCCACAGCAAACCATTAGCATATGCTACTACTGAATAACAAATTATTTCCATACTCTCCATTCACTTTGCTTCCAGCAATGTTAAATGCATCCATCTTTAAATTTATTTAAGCAAAGGACTATAAGTGTAGTTCGCTTTAATTTATTATTGGGACATGAACCTCACTGTGACAAGGCTAATGTTTTCGGTCAACTTGTTCAGATACAATGTGACACACCTCTGGTGCAGGTGGGACTTGAACCTGGACCTCTGGCTCAGATGTAGGACAAACAGGGATAACATTTATCATCCACTGCCAACTGCCCTCAAGGTGGTGACGGTGAACAATTAACAACTGAGTGGTTTTCTAAGACATCGTAGAGGTAGCATTAAGAGTTGATCACAGACCTTGGGACATGGAGTCACATGCAGGCCAGACCAGGAACTGTAGATTTCCTTACCACAAAGACATTTGTGAATCAGATGGGATTTTGCAGCAGTTTCATTGTCACCATTACAAATAACAGTTCTGTTATTCCAAATATACCAAGTCAGCGTTAGACACCATAACAGGGTTCCATCCTTGGTCCCCAGAACATCATATGGATTTCTAAATTATTAGTTCAATGACAAAGCAATTCGTCCATTGCCACTTCAACCACGGACGAAGTACATCCCCAACCCCAACCCCGACCCCGGCAGAGGGAATCAGAAATTAGTACAAGTATCAAAATTTCCAAACCAAGTTAAAGGCTTAGTTAGTTAAGACTGAGAATGACTTACACAAAGCACAAAGCAGCAGCAAATGAGGCACATAATTGACAGATTAATTTTAAACACAAGGTGATTAATTTTGATAGGGACAATAAGGCTAGCTACTCCCTGGGAAATAATGAGTCCAAATGGGGTAAAAGAGCTAAAGAACCCAGGGAATACTTTTACAAATCATCAAAACTACCAACTAGTTGAACAAAGGTGTACAAACACGCAAACCAAACATTGTCATTTCTAGATAAATAAAATACAAAACATGAGATGTTAAACTTATACAAAACCTTGATTTGACCACATTTTAAAAAGTATTATATTATAGAAAAATAGCCCGATATGGCAAAAGAAAGAATGATAAAGGGAAGGTAGATTAGAATTGAGAATTGGCTGAGTTGGAATATTGGGACACCGTCAGCCTCGATACAACTGGACTGTAAGTAAGAACTTCAGCAGCAGATGAGATGATGCAGCAACAGCAACAGTGGTGTCAGTAGGTAGCCTTTCTGAACATATATTCACAAACTCAACCTAGGGCCAAACAGGATGCTGTGGTTTTGCAAATCCAGCACAGGCAAGTTAGTGCTTGACATTAAATGTGTCTCTTGGGGTTAACTGCATACAAGTGGAGGGCAATCATTGGAGGGTTATTTGAGCCAACATAAAGAGACGCTGACACAAGAGCAGAGTGGAGTCAAGAGACATGTGCCCGTAATGGTTCAGTGTGTTATGCATTTATTCCCAATAGTGTCAGCCTTTGGTTTCTTCCTTCACTATTTGCAGTTAACAGATGAGAGAGGCTGAGTTTCAGCCACAGCTTGAATGCGATGGCTTCAGTCTATCCTAAATTTTAGCTGGAGATTATCAAACATCTTCAGATATTAAAAACTCCAGTTAGAGCTATCTTGCTCCTCTGGAACTCCTAACTGCCAGAGAGGTAGGTATAATCTGGGAAATAGCAGTAATAACAGAAATCTCTTGACAAGGAAGGAACTAGCCGAGAGACGAGGAAGAATGAAGGCAGACAAGCTGAGAAGGACAATCATAATGGTTTTGAAGGAGCTGTATTATTTCAAAGATAGAACATAACAGCACAGTACAGGCCCTTCAGCCCTCGATGTCGTGCTGACCTGTCATACCGATCTGAAGCCCATCTAACCTACACTATTCCATGTATGTCCATATGCTTATCCAATGACGCCTTAAATGTACCTAAAGTTGGCGAATCTAGTACTGTTGCTGGCAAAGCGTTCCATTCCCTTACTACTCTGAGTAAAGAAAATTTCTTTTGCTAAGTACCCTAACTTAGTGCTCCCTGTATCCCAATTCCTTGGGAGGGGGGGGGTATTATGTTAAACTTTTATTTCTCTCTGTATCCCACATTAGGATCTCATTGCTTACATGTCTTTTTAGCCGTCTGTTAGGGGGAAGAGTCCGTGGCTTTGAATTATATTTATTTTTTAAATCTACTTTACCAGGATTGTGGATGTAGTTGTTCAAGCAGATTCAAAAGGAAATATGACAATCAGTGATGCAAATTGGAACATCTTCAGACCAAGTCAAGCGAGAGCAGAGACTTGCCTACATCCACCACTACCTGCCAAATATGAATTCATCCCCAAAAGATGCACCAAAGGACAACCATTTAGTTACAGAATGAATCAGGTTTAGAAATTATATAAATTTCAGAACCCACATTAATGAAATCAGTATTATACAACCCAAGTTTCTGACTATTTTCCATCTCCGCTGTCTTTTGCTGAATTCTAAACAGTAGACAATGGGGTAATCTGGGTATACCTTAAAACATGTGCAGGAATTGCAACGGATCATTAACACGTGCCAGGCGATTGGAATGCAGGCAGAATGTCAAGTTTGTTATAATGATTACCAGGAGTGGCCAGACACACCCTTCCTCCTATTTTTTCGCTGGCTGCATACAACAGGGGACTTAATACCATCACTATCTAGCATCATTTTAAGGAAACCACACCACTTAAAAGATGGTTTATTATAGTGGAGCAGGTGCTGAAAGTTATTCACAAAATGATACAAATCATGGATGTAATGAAGAATACTAGGGTCTGGGAGAGAGTGGGCAACGTGGAGGTGATGGTGTGGGTAATGGTGGGGTGGGCATACTGTTGAGATCCTAGCAAATAGCTGGGCTGTAGCCTTTGGGAATAGGGTACGCAGATACTCTCATTATATTGTTATCATTCTATATTACCTGCATATCAGCTTCTCAGTCAGAAGAACCATACACCTCTGACTAATGAGCTCTTGTGTTGCAATGATAGAGTCTCTACCTCTGGGCGAGCAGGTCAGTGTTCATGTCTTATCTGTCCTGGCAATGTGTCATAATATGTCCAAACATGTTGATTAAAACAACTACACTTCTAACTTACTTCTCTTTCTCCTTATCCTTGTCTGGTTTTCCTTTCAGCCATCCAAGAGCCTCAATCTTTCCATGCAGAAGGAAAACACACTGACTCTAGTTCACATGTGTAGATACTAGCTCAAACTTTGACACAGTGCATAACTCACAGGATAGCATGGAGGTGCACATGGTGAGGTAGCACGGAAAAGTTCCTTTAAGTGGGGCAGAGCGTAAGGATATTGCAACAGCCAACATGCCAGAGCACAAAGTGACACACCAGCTCTGTTGTTCAGGACTCAGACGAAGACTTCAATTGGACCAGGCAACAGAGGAAGGACAATGGCTTCAGACACCCAAATGCTCTGTGGAATGGGAAGCCTGCATTCAACAAAGAGCATAGATGACAGAGCACTATACCAAATTGGTACAAGGCTTTTTGCAGAGCTTGGAATCCATCCTGGAAAATATCCAGACAATAGCCAAATCTGCCAAACAACTCCTAACTTCATGGATAGAGGATTGGTTAGTTGAGAGAAAATAGCTGTAAATGGGTCTTTTTCAGGTTGGCAAGATGTCATAAATGCAGTGCCATAAGAATTAGTGCTTAAGTCTCAACTATTTGCAATCTATATCAATGAATTAAATGAAGGGATCAAGTGCGCCACTGCTAAAACAGAATATGTGGATATGATATATTTGGATTTCCAAACACAATTGTTCAGTCATCACATGTTACTACACAAAGAGCTCCTGACATAGGGAACAACACACCTGCTTGGATGGGGATTGGTCAGCTAACAGAAAACCCAGCAAAACCAAAAGAACTGCGGATGCTGTAAGTCCGCAACAAAATAGATTTTGCTGGAAAAGCTCAGCAGATCTGGCAGCATCAATGAAGAGAAATCAGAATTAACGTTTCAGGTCTAGTGACCCTTCTCAAAAACACAGTAAGATCACTTTTGAGTTAGCAAGATGTAACCACTGGAACAATATAGGAATCAATGCTGTGAACTGCTAACAATGTATATCAAAGAGAGGCTGAATAGAATGCGACTTTTTTCACTGGAGCTTAGGAAGTTGAGGGGTGACCTTATAGAGGTTTATAATATCATGAGGGGCATATATAAAGTGAATAACAAAGGCCTTTTCCCTAAAGTAGGGGAGTTCAAAACTATATATTTTCAAGGTGAAAGGAGAAAGATTTAAAATGGACCTGAGGGGCAATTTTTTTTTCACACAATGGTAGTTCATATGTGGAATGAATTGCCAGAGGAAGTGGTAGATGCAGGAACAGTTATAACATTTAAAATACATTTGGACAAGTACACGAATATGAAACGTTTAGAGGGATGTAGGCCAAATGCAGGTAAGTGGGACTACTTTGGTTTGGGAAACTCGGTCGACATGGATGAGTTGGGCCGTAGAGTCTGTTCCTGTGCTGTATTAAGCATATGGATGATGATGGGATAATGTAGGGGGAAGGGCTTAGATTAGTTCACAGGTCGGCGCAACATCGAGGGCCGAAGGGCCTGTTCTGCACTGTATTGTTCTACATTCTATAACATGGATGAAATGCAAAAAACACGTAAAGGTGTTGTTTTGGGTCCAGAAATTAGTAACCTTTATCTTTAAAGTGACAATGGGCATCAGGAGAATGTAATGGGAAATGACATTTCAAAGGGAGAAAAATGTAAGACCCAAGATGGAAATAAATCCGTTCACATGAAGGAAATAGTTGAAATATTGGGTCTATCATTCACAGGAAGAACCAGAGGACTGGCATTCAGTCTCTGAAAGGTAAATGGAAGTTTGCCAGACATCAACAGCACCATGTGAGCTGATTTGGTAACTAGAAACCCAAGTTGGAGTTCAACAAGCTCAAAGGATCATTCAAGACCATCTCCAAACACATCTTCCTTTCCTCTTGTCTTCACTTGCAGAATTTACATTCTGAATGAACTAATCCCTCTGCTGTCAATCACTTACAACATGACAGACCAAAACAGGAGATGTTCTGACTGTCTCTCACTTCCCAACTGTCAAGACGCCAAGCACTCCCTCTAGATGAAGCTGTGATTTACATGTACTTCTCTCAAGAGTTTACTGCATTTGCTGGTCATAATGTGGTGTCCTCTACAACGGGGATATATTAAACTCAAGCCAGGTGACTGCTCCGTAGAACATCTCCACTCAGTCCACATGCACAACACCAAGCTTCGAGTGGCCTGGAATTTTAATTCTCCATGTTGTTCTTATTTCACACCTCTTGTCTTTGGCTCACTGCACAATTCCGGTGAAGGTCAATGTAAATTTGTGCAACAGCACCATATCTTTTGATTTAGGCTTTTCAAAACCTTTTGGACTCAACAGTGTGTTCAAGAATTTCTGATCATAAACTCTAACCTTTTATACTCCTGTCCACAACCTTCCAAATTTGACTCCTTTTCTTGTTTTAGTCTTTTTCTCACAGTCAGTAGCACACCCGTCCTAGGCAGATCTTTGTTATTTTATCTTGCCCATCACTGCTCTCTTTCATAAAGCAAGAAGGTGTGGACAGTGAACATCCGAAGCAAAAATAGAAATTGCTGGAGAAAGTCAGGTCTGGCAACATCTGTGGGAAGAAAGCAGAGCTAATGTTTCAAGTCTGGTGACTCTGTCAGAACTGTTAGTAGGGAGGAAAGAGTGGGACTTATGCTGAAGCCAGAGTGGTGGGGTGGGCACAGAATAAAGGGGAGAGGTAAGTAGATCAGTGGAGACAGAGCCCAGTCAGAAATAGAGAGAGAGATATGAAAGGGGTAGGTAAACAAGGAGATTATGGACAGCAGGCTAGAAGAAAAGCTGGAAAGGTGACCGCTTTGCAGAACATCCATGTTCTACCTGCAAAAATAATTCAGGGTTTCCAGTTGCCTGCTGCTTCGACACATTATCGTGTTCCCACACCAGCATTTCTGTTGTAGGTCTGCTGCAGTGTTCCAGTGAGCCTTAGCACAATCTTGAAAAACAGCATTTAATTTTCCACTTGGGGGCCCTGCAGCCTCTAGGACTTGACATCAAGTTCGATATCTTTACAGCCTGATTCCATCTTTCCATTTTTTTTTACCCACCCCATACCTGGTCATGTTAGGACATGGGTTCCTCTTAGCAAAGTCACCCATTCTCATATACTCCTAGGCCCATTATGGCCTCTTTTGGTTGCATTCAGTGCAGCTCATCCATTTCCTAACTCTTATTATCACTTATTCAGCTGCTTTACAGCCTTGGCCAATTATTCATAATCTCCTTGTTCACCTACCCCTTTCATCTCTCTCTCCCTCTTTCTCCCCCTGGGCTCTGTATCCATCTACCCATTCAACTCTATCCTTTCCACTCCCACTTCCCCATGACCCTGTACACCCCACTTCAGCTTCAGCATAAATCCCACCTTTTCCTAGCTACTCACAGTTCTGACAAAAAGTCACCAGACTCAGAACTTTAACTCTGCTTTCTTCCTACAGATCCTGCCAGGCCTGTTGAATTTCTCCAGAAATTTGTTTTTGTTACTGTTCCCTATATCCCTGAAGGACCAACATTTGATTTGATTTCTTATTGTGAAGTGTAGCGAGGTGCAGTGAAAAATGTTGTCTTAGGTCTTTTACAGGCTGATCGTACTATAGCAGTGCATCAGGGTAACAGAAAAGTGTGCAGGAGTACAACTGCTGAGAAGGTGCAGACAAAGATCAACATTAACATTAAAGAGGTCCATTCTAAAGTCTGATAACAGTAAGGAAGAAGCTGTTCTTGAATATGATCGTACTTGTATACAAACTTTTCTATTTCCCTCAACTGTCACTCTATCAGATGTTCCTTTTAGCATTTCCCCACCACTTGATCAAAACCCTTTTGTATCTATACCTTTCCACAGTTCTGGTAAAAGACCATCAACCTGAAACATCAATTTTGTATCCGTCCACAAACGTGACCTGAGTACTTCTGGAAATTTCTGTTTAAATTTCAGATTGCCAGAAACTGCAGTTTTGTATTGTTATCACAAGGCATGTTAAACAGGTGATAGAAATGAATAGATTTAGCCACAAGGTTTTCCCAAATTGTTTTAGGGGCGCCTTCTCATAAATGTCTCAAAATATCTCTTGAAGTTCAAAAAGAGTAACAAATAGTAAGCCTGTGGGCAAAACCACCGCATATGTATCGATGTATGAATTTAGATCTAAATATCACGCAAGCAGCAAAGGTAAAAAGGTTATTTCCTACTCCAGATGTTTAGAACTGAGACAACACATTTCTTCAGTGCAGGAAATACAACTGGATATACTTATCTGAAAACGGTAATTTTGTCCTTGCAGTTACAGCCAAAAACAAACATTTACAAACAGACACATTGTGCCCAGGAATCAACTCTGATGAAATTATGCTTATCTGATACTGGGACCTGAAAACAAACAATTCATCCTACAGTAAATAAAGTTAGCCACCTGCACATCTTGATATATCAGACGTACTAAGTCTTGCAGCATTCTATCTGCAAGATGAGACAATAACTTGTACATCAGCTGGTTGATCTTTTATTATTTCTACCAGTCCTAAAAAATCTTGTTACATTTGAGTGAAACATTTTATCTTTCTTAAAAGGTAGAATTTATCTTTATAAACATGGATACATGCTCGTAGTTGTGCATCACAGAATTAAAACAGTGAGGTTATCTTGAAGTCTCACTCTTTTTTGATATAAAAGTTTTGTCATACTCACAGATACGATATCCTCCATTATAATTTAGCAGACTGCATGAAACCACCAGTGTTTTATAATCCATATTCACAGCAATCGTAAACATTCTGCTCTGCATGCCAACGAATGCTTACCCCAAAAGAATTTTAACAAAGATTTCTTTATTTGTCCTTGATGTCTCCTTCAGAGCGGTAACTTCTGCATCAAACCAGAAACCACGTTCCTCTGGTATCTCTAAATTGTAATTTACCATCACAGCTTGTCCTATTCGAAGCTGATCCCATTTCAAAACTGTCCTAGCTCGTGGTCGAACATTTTCTGCACACATTCCCACTATTCCATTCTCTGGATAGCTGAAGACAAAAAGAAAAAGCAAATGTTAAATACAAAATTCTAAATTTTTGTGTTAACAGTAAAACAATTAAATGGAATGGATGCTTTCCTGCTTGGAACACAAATGTCAAACATCAACACATATGGTCCATCTAAAATTGCTCGGTTTACAAGAATACCCATGCCAATCAGACAATGTAACATATCTGAACATTCGATCAAGACTGCACCTCCAGTTTACAGGAAAATCAACCAGAAAACGGAATATGCCAAAAATGAGTTAGTGTCATGCTGTTAATAAATGTTAATTAGAATGTCTGTATACATTCATCCTATTTTGCAAAGTGTCCCAGAGATACATACATCACTGGAAGATTCTCTACTGATGCAGAATGTAAAACCACACCAATCTCCCAAGCCATTTGCAGCAAGTGCGTGGACCAACTTATGAAACTGTCTGAAACTGAGCACAATAGTCATGGCAATCACAGTCAAAATGACTAACATTCTTGAGTTAACAGATAGTGTCCTAATTAATTTTCTTCACACAAATACGGAACTTAGCTGACATCACATTTGTCCGAGAGAATTTTCAAAGGATATATGAAAGTTCCACGTGGAGAATTTTTAGCATATCGATACCAATACTTTCCGACAAACCATACCACAACCATTTTCTTTAAAATAAAACTTCTCCCTCAAAACCAAACTTCATCCAATTACAAACTCCAATGCAACAAACTGGCCTTTCTTATAACACTAAAACAACTATTGTTCATCTAGATTGATGAAAGGTCGCAAAGCTGAAACATAATTTTTATTATAGTTCACTTTGGCTTGCATTTTTGTCATAGCAGAGAAACTCTCTGTCATTGGTAAGAATGGTGGGCAATTCCAGAAATGGCATTGGCACAGGATTTGTTAATATGTAGTTTGTGGTGGTAGCAGACCATGTGGAAATGAAGTGGGATCTTGGCAGCCTTGGAATGTATAACCTGAAGTGTGCAGAAGTAGACATGCTAATTTCATTTAAACTATCAATGGACCTGTCAAAATTGTCAAAAGTAACCATCAAAGGGACCTATCAAGGTGTAAACGGAATTTAAACGTCTGTCCCTTAAATCTCTGAAAAAGTGTTTGGAGTGATAAAAAAAATTGCTTGATATTTCACTTTGCCTACTGATATAAATCTGAGAACTTCCATTGCTGGATTAATGTTCTATGACTGGTTTCACAACCTCCATGATCACAGTTGGACAGCTACCATTTCACTGCTCGATAGACAGCTACATGCCCTGCCCAACCCAACTCTGCACCCAGCAACTTCATTTTTCCCAGGATTGCCAACTGATTTTTAACACAGAGATAGTAGGAACTGCTGATGCTGGAGAATCTGAGATAACTCAGAGTGAAGCTGGATGAACACAGTGGGCCAAGCAGCATCAGAGCAGCAGGAAAGCTTGATGTTTAGGGTTGGGACCCTTCTTCAGAAATGGGGGATGGGAAGGGGATTCTGTAATAAATCCTGGACCAAGGGGGAGAAAATGGAATCCAGATAGGTGGAGGTGAATTCGGTGGGGCAGGAGCAGGCAGAGACAATGGGCCGACCGGGGCAGTCAGGTTTGTGGATTTTGGGAAGGAGATAGAAGCGGCTGGTTCGGGGTTGGAGAACGATGAGGTTAGAGGCTGTGGGTGGGAGGTCACCTGAGGTGATGAGGTTGTGGATGGTTTGGTGCTCGGGGTGGGGTCATGATCCAGGGGACGGTAGGAGGTGGTGTCGGAGAGTTGGGGTCTGGCCTCAGTAATGTAGAGGTCAGTGCGCCATACTACAACTGCGCTTCCCTTGTTCGTGGGTTTAATGATGAGGTTGGGATTGGAGCGGAGGGAGCAGGGGGCTGCACGTTCTGTGGGCGAGAAGTTGGAGTGGGTGAGAGGGGTGGAGAGGTTGAGGCGAGCAATGTCTCGACGGCAATTAGAGATGAAGAGGTTGAGGGAGGGTAGGACGCCTTGGGGTGGTGTCCAGGAGGAGGGGGTGCGTTGGAGACAGGAGAAGGGGTCAGTAGAGGGGTGGTTAGTTTCATGATTAAAGAAATAAGCATGGAGGCGGCGGAAAAACTGCTCAACATTTAGAGGACGTGGTCGAGCAGTTTCAAGGCCGAAGAAAGTACAAGAGTGTTGCAGTGGGAGAGGGATGAACTGAGGTTTTTTCGGAGGGTAGCTGCCTTAAGGAAGGCATCCTTAGAAGAGGTTTTGCAGCGGGGTTAAAATTGTCTTAGAGATAGTAGGAACTGCCAATGCTGGAGAATCTGGTATAACACAGTGTGAAGCTGGATGATTCTTAATACGGTCTTCCACTCTAACCTGGATCAAAAATCCGCCTGTCTCTATGCACCTAATCTATGAGCAAAATTAGGACTTCAGATTTTCCTTTATCTTAATTTGTAAACACTATTCGGAAAAAAACACCCTTCTCTCAAACTGCCAAGTATAGCAATGCCCAATAGAAACTAGCTATATGATATGTTTAATCAAAATTTAGTGGATTTAGTAATTTTTTAAAAAAAGGTGGCAATGCAAAAAAAATGGCAGTTTTAAATAAAAAGATAAACTTCCAAAAACTTGCCTTCAGTGGGGTGTACTGAAGGAAACAGACAAAGAACTTGCAGGCACTTTCCTCATTATTTTCCTGAACTCTCAAGATTCAGAAATTGTGAATTTGGATTGGTAAACCACAAGTCTTTCAGTTCAATGTCAGATGTGGGAAAGACAGTGGATCCTATTGCCAGTGATTGAGTGACTAATCAAAAACAGAGGAGAGCTATGTGATTTAGGTGGTGGGATCATGAGTTGAGTCTTGGGTAATTTAGTTGATTTCCTTTTAGGCTAACATGTCAGAATTGAGTCTACTGATTTCCAGAACACACTCCGTAACATTTTAACAACACACCGTTAGCAAAACCAACAGTTCATGGAATTGGAAATAAACTTGTGCTGTCAGTTCATGCTGCTCCAAATAATGGGGTATGCCAGCCTGTGCTCCCCAGGCACATCTACTGCTTCTTACTATACATGTTAAAATAACTTGAAGAAATAGATAGCTGTATCTTCAGCACAGTGTAGATGTTATTAATTTAGGAGTCACAGTAATATGGCAGCAGGCAACTATAAAAGGGCATGAAGTGATTGATTTCAGTTGGCAAAGAGTCTGAACCAATAAACTGCATTATTTTCTAAATCAGAGAACAGGAGCTGTGGGGAGCAAGAGGATTTAAAAGTGATTTGTGTACAAATAAGTGTGTACACTAAGAGTTCATGAACTGGGACAAAATATAATTAGAAAACTAAGGAAATTCTGACCTTTAACTCAAAAGGGCTGGAATTCAAAATGAAGGAAATTATACCTCAGTTATGTAGATTTGGTGTTCCCAGGTTGGCCTTGAACTGAGTATCTTGCTCGGCTATTTCAGCAAGCAGTTAAGAGTCTGCCACATTCTAAGAGTCTGGAGTCACATGTAGACAAGGCCAGGTAAAAATATCCTTCCTGAAAGTACATCGGTGAACCAGCTGGAGATTTTACAATTGACAAGGTCAGCTTGATTAAAACTAGATTTTAATGCCAGGTTTATTAACTGAATTGAAATGCTACCAGTGCTGTGTTGCAATTTGAACCTGTGTCTCAGAGCATTAGCTCAGGTCCCTGGATTACAAATCCAGTGACATTATCACCATGTATGGTACTGAGCTAGTAATCCCAATAATGAATTCAAATCCTATCACTGTTCTGAAGTCGAGAAGAAATTCATTAGTAGAGTGTCTAAAGTGGGAGCAACATTTGAAATACTACCTTCATTTCAAGTTTTGATATAGACCACTCTGGGTCAATTAGCAGTGTTGGTGTGTACAGAAATTTTCAGTGAACTGTCTCATTTCTCCACACAAATGAAGTCAGTGGCACCAAAAGACTGATTCAATGCTGAACTGCTTTTCTTCTACAAGGCAAAGAAAATGGCCTCCAGAAGTTCCAAAGCGGTTGATGGGCAATTTGTTCTCTGAATTTGTACATTTATCAATTAAGCAAATCAACCAAGCAAAGTGCTGCAGATAGTTTAAATCTGAAATAACAGTAGGTGCTGGAAAAACTCAGCAGGACAGGCAGCTGTGGCAGAGGAAAAAAAGTGAATTCCATAGTTCAATAACATTTTAAGAGCACTGGTCATAGACCTGGAATGTTAACTCTTCTCTCTCTCTCTTGATATTTCAAAATGTAATGCACTCACTTAGAACAGCTCTCCAAATTTAATTCATTCAGGGCTCCAAAATTAAGCACAACACGATTCTTTACACACACCCCAAGTTATCCATTCACAACATTGGGATCAGTCCCATCAGAAAGCTTCAACTTGCCCGTGGGAGAGCGCACTGCTGCAAAACATGCAGAGCTGCATTCCAACCACCATTTTCATAGAAGGGGCCAGCAGCAGACTTTGTACATCACACTCCATCTTATCCAATTTTAGAGACTGTAACATTTTGGTTTAGAGACAGACATTGAGAAAATTGTAAATACTCAGCTCCAAAAAGAGAGTGAACACTTGCAGATGACAGATGCAGTGCATGTCAGTTTGCTGATCACGCACACTGTACCCGCTTAGTAAAAAAGAACCAAAGTTCTAGAGATCTCAAAGTTATTGTAATATGTTTTTAATTTAATTGAAAAAACTGAGAAACAAATCAATCTGTTATGGTCAAAGTGATTGCGCCTACAAATATTCAAAATTTCCACTGGTGCTACAGGTTTTCAAAAACGAAAGCTTAATTTCTCAGCAGCCGCATTTACAGGTTAGGTGCAGCAATGAGCATGCCTGCATTGAAATGGAACATTGCAGTGTCATGCCACTGTTCATCATAAAGATGGCAGCAAAATCTGGAACTTCCATGGCAATGTAAGTGTTTCTGTCTGAGAGATTCAGATTTTCAATTAGAATCAATATTTGTTCAGTTAGATTTTTGATTGCCAATGCGAATCAGTGAGCTGAGAGTCTTAAATCAGACATTCCATACCTTACTGGGAAATTAATACCCATATTAGTCGAGGCAGCGTCGTAAATGAACTTGTTTGTGAAAGCAAACATAAAGTACAATTTTCTAGCTCCAAAAACCTTGATTGAAGCGCAGCATCTTGATGGGATGATATTGGATCATCCCCAAACCTAAACGTCATGACATCACCCACACAGGCACAGAAGCATAAAGGCATGACAGAGACACCATTACTAGGCACGTACATCAAACCAAATGTGTAGATAGCTTTCTGCACCTTTCCTTTCCTTTCCTAAGGTTCTTTCATCTAATCAATGGTCACAATACTGCCAAAGTGCTGGGAAACAAGAGTCTTTTAAAAGCTGCTGTGGCTCCATGAAAACTGTAGGGCTCTATGCGATGCCAGTCATCACAGCCAAGTTGGGACTGTCGGGTGCAGGATCATGGTCCACATTTCCAACCTACACTAGTGAACACTGGTGTGCCAGGTGAAGGAGATGCAGAATTGGATCCCACTTGCCGAATTTTGACTTCCATGGAGTTTCCCGATTTCCTCAAAATATAGCCCAATGTTACACATCTGTGATCTTTCAACAGACAGTTGTGATGTAAGGTTACAGGCCTGACATATTATCTGTTTTACTTTCCACAAATACCACAGCATCTATTGAGTTGTTCCAGCATTTTCTGTTGTTATATCTTTATGGTAACATTCAGTTATTGGAATTGGGCCCAAGACAGCTGTTATATTCCATGGTGTTGCCAACCTACAGTTCTGACTGGTGATGGGACCCGAGAGGATCAACAAGGGTTTGGGTTCTTTTTTCATTAACAGCAGATAGTTCCAGTGGGTTATGGTCAAAGCTGTGCAAACAATGCAAAGCTGGCAGTAACTAGTTAGTGGTGGATTGCATGATTTACAAGTATTGTAGTCCAGCAGTATTCAGGTACTCATATGAAGTTCACCAAATTAGACTCTTGTAAACAGATGCACTGTATGTACAGTCCATAGAATCAAGAGAGAAACTGACCGTATAAATTTCTTGGTAGTTTGATTTGAAGAGTCAAGCACAGTGATGGACTTGCAGATCAGAAGTACAAAGTACTAGTGCACCAGAAGTACAATACTTAGCATGCACCATAGATCCCTCAAACTTGTGCAATCAAGCACAGGCATAAGGTGATTAACCAAACAGTTCTTAACTGGTTTTCCACGCAAGGTATTTGACATATACAGCTGAAGCAGAGTTACTGAATTGCAATAACGAATACCTAAAATTTGGTTCAGGAAGGTTACTTGACACTTCCAAACTTGAATCAGAAACAGATTATTTTGCCCAAACATACAGTGAGGTTGATACTGACATTTTAAAGGCAGATCGAACAGTTATGGTTCTCGGAGTCAAAGTTAGTTGATAAAACCATTGTTAAACTAATAAATATTAAAAAAAATTAGATTATTTCACAAGAATGGAATGCAATATCATATGACTGAACCTGGCTCAATAAAACATATTTGTTTCTCTGTGCTGACCAAAACAAAACATCAAAAACCAGGCAAGTTTAGTTCAAGGTTCAGTTTGCAGAATTAGGCAATTGCAACCACAGTAATGGTTGAGCTAGTCATAAGTCTCTAAGGACAGTCTGAGAAGAATGTTCCAATGTTTCCAATCATAATTGAAAGCGCATGAGTATAGTTGCTGCTTAAGCCCAAGGACCAGGCTCAGCTACAATTTCACACTGTTGTTGACACGACTGTCAGGAATTTCTTCTGGGGTTCTCCTGATAAATCAGCCGACTTTGGCGATAAGTTCCATTTATGTACATAAACTAGTTTCCTGCATTGTTCCACCAGGTGAACACCTAACATCTGAAAAATAATTGGGATAATTTGAGGGAGGTAGCAAAGGTTGCTCAATGCCTTCATATCCAGAAACCTGAGTGAGCACCTTGAGTGGCAAGATGTGAGGAAAGACCATTTCTTTCAGAAAAAGATTATATTTACTTTAAAATGGAAATAAATACAAGTGCAAAGGAAATTTTAATTATTCCAGTCAACTGATTGTTTTGTTTTTAAGCACAAGATTAATTTTAAATTCACAGTCAACTTATTACCAAACACTCATACTTTTAACAGCTGTATTCTGGTGCAAAATAAGACAACTTGTTTCCGAGCAAAGAAACTGAATGGTGCAATACTAGAAAGTAGGGCACAAGTATAGTCCTGACTTGATATAAATGTGTGCATGGCATTTAGGAATACTTAATACAATAGTGATGGATTTTCTGTAGTTGCCAGCTACAGAGCTGCAACATGCCCACAGCTAAATGGCAATAGTAGACCAAAAACACAAATCAGTTTCGCAATACTGAATCACTTCGTCCTTCACACCTTTCACAAACAGTACCCTCATTCAAAAACCTGTCCATCTTCTCTCCCATCTACCCACCCTGCCCATCCTATCCCACTGACCAATCCCCACCACTTCCTACCTGCACTCACCTATCACCATTCCACTACATGCGTTGGCTCCACCCCTCCTCCCTCTATTTATTTCGCAGCTCCCTTTCCCCTCCCCATTTCTGAAGAAGGGTCCTGACCCAATTTTCCTGCTCCTCTGATGCTGCCTGGCCTGCTGTGTCCTTCAGCTCCAGAATGTGTTGTCTCTGATTCCACCATTTGCAGTTTTTGCTATCTCTGAGTGATTTACATCCCATCATTTGAAAAGCTTCAGTATTGTGACATGAAATTACTACACATTAAAAAGGCAACATCTCGACCGCAAATCATTTCCCAATTAACTTCAGTTAATAATTCAAAATTCTGTGTGTTATTTGCCATACCCTCACTTAAATCTCGGTAAAATTCAGCTCCTGCATGCTGTTCAGCTAAGACAGCACTCAGCTAAGACAAAACAAAAGCCTGGAAATGTGTAAATTAAATAACCCCTGGGGAAAATTAACAGCTGATTTGGGTAGTAGGGCTTTCATTTCTTAAGGAGTTTTCGCCTTGCTCCACAAGATAGCAGGGAGAAAACAGAAACATATGAAATCGACAGAACAAATAGGCTCCATATACACATGGCTAGAAATTCAAATGAAATACTGGAGATGTTGAATATCTGAAATAAATGGTAGAAAGTGTTAGAGAAATTCTCTGTACAGACAGAAACAGTGTTAACATTTTGAATCCAACTGACTTTTCTTCGTAGTTCTGGGAAAGGGCGATATTGGACCTGAGACATGATCACAGTCTCTTTCTCCATGGATACTGCCAGATCTGACCAGAGTTTCTCCAGCATTTTCTCTGTTTTAATTTAAAACCGAAAGAGCTGCAATGCTGTACATCAGGAACAAAAACAGAAGTTGTCGGATGGTGGAAAAGCTCAGCAGGTCTGGCAGCATCTGCGAAGAAAAACATCAGAGTTAACATTTTGGGTCTGGTGACCCCGACCTGGGAACTCAGGTCACCAGATCCGAAACGTTAACTCTGATTTTTTCTTCACAGATGCTGTTGGACCTGCTGAACTTTTCCAGAAACTTCTGTTTTCGTTGTTGTATTTTCTTTGTTTTCATTATGTGTATTTAGGTCAGTGGCACAAAAGGACAACATTAGACTGGCCATTCCATTCTGCAGAGCGCCTGACATTTAATTGCTATGATTTCAATGGAACTTACATATAAAGGGCAGCCTAGCCAACAGTGCCCAGTTTTCTCCTCTGATCAACTTGAATTTCTTGCCAAGATCTTTTCATCTTTTAAGAAAAGTCAAGTTCCAAGTTTTCCTCCATCCCCTTTATCATTTTGCACCATAACTATCATTTCTATCTAAGTTGAAGATGTGTTTCTATATGGAACTTCCTCTCCTCATCTGTGTCCATCACACTCTCCGGGAGGGCATTCCAAATCCTAACAACTGGTCCTCTTGTCCATTACTTAAACCAGGCCTCTTCTCGCTCTTGATCCTGTTGCCCAGTTTCTCTACATACTCTGTCTACACATTTCCCGATTTTGAACTGCCTATCAAACATCCTCTCAATCTTTTCTTCTCCAAGGAGGACAACCCACGCTTCTCAACTTATCCATAAATTGAAGTTCATCATCCCTAGAACCACATTCAATGAATTTTTGCACCCTTTCTAATGCCATCACTTTCTGCATTAAAGCAGTTTCCAGAATTGGCCTCAATACTCCAATTAGAGACAAGCCTGAGCTTTATGAAGGTGCAAACCAGTAGCAAGTTTCAGATATGTAAAATTTTGCCTTTGACTGATAACTTGCCCAGCATCTTCCTTCGTGTTCCAATTCACAATGTTTAATACCTCTTCTTGTGCAAAACAGAACATAGACAGTTACATAAGAGGTAGTGTAGACTGGAAAAAAATAAAAAATGAAAAGGTAATGGCATTATAGACATCATATTTACTGCTAAACTTTTACTTCAATGACATTCTAATGTACAGTTTATTCAAAGTTTTCATACATGTATAAGTATCTGAACAAAGTAGCCAATTTGTTATGCTAAAAAATTTGTATGTATCTTGGAGCAGTGGGAACTAGACTTACTCATCATACTTGATATGATACACAATGTCATCATCTGCAGAATCCACATTGGAAGTAGATGGTGTACAGTCCAAATTATTTGATGTAGTCCCACTACAGTGCTGTGACTGATCTTGGTCCGAAAGATCTTTAACATTTTGAGCATGTGCTCTTGTCCTTTCATTTCCATTGGCATCATTTTTTGATGTACTATTTTTCTGTCCCTTTGTCTTTCGTGTGATATTTACAATGTGAGCTTCAAACCAGGCTCCGATTACCAAATCACGGGCATCCACCAACTCATTTATCTGCAACATAATATTTAAAAAAAGGAAGTATCAGTAACTTTTCAGATGAAATTACATTCTTCTTATAGGCAACTACTCAATGAGTTAATTTTCTACACAGTAGTACTAAAACTTCAATTGTCTCACACTACTACACGTAATAAAGATGCTGGGTATGCATAACATTTCATAGATAACTAGATGAACATCCACAGTGTTCATAATGAAGAAGAATGGGAAGAAAACAAGTTGAAATATGAGGTTCATAGTAATTCAACTTTTGATTCCATTTAAATTTGCATTTTTATACCTTGATTTAGAAAAAATTATGCAAATGAAGAACATTGTCAAGGTTGGAGCTCAAGATAAAAACAAAATAATGCTTAGTAGGTCTGTCAGCATCTGAGGAGTGAAAAATTGAGTTCATATTGAGGTCGCTTATCAATTAGAAACACTAATGTTGCTTATCTCTCTCTGAGATTTTGCCTGACTGCTGACAATTCTTAGAACTTGCTATTTTTATTTTTTCCTCATGCTTGGGCACCAATGTTAATCAGGAAGCAAAGAATGAGACAGAATTAATTCAGGGCTTCAAGCAAAGGAAATTCTCCACAACAGCAACCATACCATGGTCAAATATGAAATTCAGTTGAAGAAGAGAAATGTGGGTCTAAGACTAAAGTATTAAACTAAGGTAAAGGTACAGTAATTATAAAGTTAGAGTTGGCTGAAATGAACTGGGGAACCTAGGTTAAAATACAGGACCATAGAGAAGCAGTAACAGACATTTTGAAGTTATATTTTAAAGCTCAACGAAGGTATATTCCAATTGGTAAAAACGACTCCATGATCAGTATCCTAATAACTGAAGAAGGGTAATATCAAATTAAAGGAAAAATATAAAATACAGTAAGATGTTGGAAACTAACAAAATACTTGCCAAAAACAAAAAAATTTGAGACTGAGAAAAACTTTGCTAGAACAGTATAAGCTTCCCAAGTATTTTAAAAGGAAAATAATGATTAAAATGAGCATTGGTCCTTTGAAGAGCGAAGCTCGGGAACCAATAAAAGCTTTGAACAGATAGTGTGTGTCCATCTTCATTTAGAAATGAGAAAAGCATTTCAGGAATACTTGAAGATCATGAGGTATAAGGCAGGGGAAACATGAGAATTAAAGGATGATAACTCTTCTACACCCGATGGCCTACAGCTTAAGCTCTTAAAAGAAGTAAATTTAGAAATAATTGATGCGTGATTGCGATCTTCTGAAACTCCCAAGATTCTTGAAAGATCAAAGAGGATCAGAAAATTGGAAATACAATATCTCTATTCAATAAAAGGAAACCAAAAGCAGGAAACTAAAACCAGTTAGCCCAACGTCTATCATAAAGAAAATGCTACAATCCATTACTAAAGTGGCAGGTTGATTCAACAGGGATTTGTAAAAGGGAAGTATTTACGGATTAATTCATTGGAGTTATTTGAGGAATAAACATGCAAAGTGAATAAAGGGGAACCTGTAGATATGTTGTACTTAGATTCTAAAAGGCATTCAATATAGTGCCACATCAAAGGTTATGATTAGATTAGATTCCCTACAGTGTGGAAACAGGCCCTTTGTCCCAACAAGTCCACACCGCCCCTTGAAGCATCCCACCCAGACCCATACCTCTATAACCCACACACCCCTGAACACCACAGGCAATTTAGCATAGCCGATCCACCTAGCCTACACATCTTTGGACTGTGGGAGGAAACCGGAGTGCTGGGAAGAAACCCATGCAGACACGGGGAGAATGTGCAAACTCCACACAGACAGTCGCCCGAGGCTGGAATTGAACCCGGGTCCCTGGCGCTGTGAGGCTGCAGTGCTAACCACTGAGCCACCGTGCCGCCCTCAAATTATAGACATTTTCATGGATGCAGGATTGGTTAACCAATAGTAAACAGAGAGCTGGAATAAATGAGAGATAATAGAAACTGCAGATGCTGGAGAATCCGAGATAACAAGGTGTAGAGCTGGGTGAAGGGTCTAGGCCCAAAATGTCAGCCTTCCTGCTCTTATGATGCTGCTTGGCCTGCTGTGTTCATCCATCTCTACACCTTGTTATCTATTATAGCTGAAATGAAAGGGTCATTTATGGATTTGCAAGTTGTGACCAGTGGGGTGCCACAGGGATCAGTACTGCATCTCAAGTATTTGCAGTAATGCCAAAATTTTAGGGACGAAACATACCTTTGTTACATTTGTAAGTAACATAGAGATTATTAAGCAAGTATTTTGTCAAAGAAGAGATTCTTTAAAAATGGATTTAAATAAGTTAATTGAGTCCATATAGTTTGATAGATAAAGTGGGAAAATTAACCATTTGTCCATTTTGGCAGGTTGAATAGAATAGCAGCCTATTATTTAAATGGAAAGAGATTGAAATACTCAGCAATACCGAAGGATATGGCAGCCCTGTTACATAAGTCACACAATATTAGTGTGAAGATGCAGCAAATGATAAGGAAGGCAAATAGTATGTTGGCATTTATTGCAAGGGGAATTAATAAAAAAGGTGGAAAGATGTGTTGCTACAGATTTAAAGGATCTTAGTGACAGAGTTCTGGTCTGTTTACTTGAGAAACAATATAACTGCATAAGATGTACTTGAGCAAAGATTAAGATAACCTGATTCTTGTGATGAAAGGATTATTTTCTGGGGAACGGTTGAACGGGCTGGGCCTATACCAATGGGAGTTTAGAAGAATGAGAAGTCATCTTATTGAAAGATAGATGATTTGTGGGAACTTGTCAGGGTTGATGCAGAGAGGGAATTCCCCTTGAGGGAGAAATCAAGAGTTAGGGAACACAATTCAAAGACTTTGGGCCTCCCATCTAAAGTAGTGCTGAAGAGAACTTCCTTTCTTCAGGGGGTCTATATGAAATTCTTTGTCTCACAGACTTGTGGTGGCTGTGATATTCAAGTTAGATTGATTCGATCAATGGGTTCAATTGATTTTTGATCGACAGGACTGTCAAGGGTTATTGAGAACAGATAGGAAAGTATAGTTGAGGCTACAGTAGATCAGCCATGATCTTATGGAATAGTAGAGCAGGCCCAAGGGGGCTGAATGGTCTATACCTACTCATAGTTCTTCTATTTTAGAAACAAAGTGATCAAGTCCATCACTTGGCAGTATACCTGCAGCATTATCATTTTGTTGGCATTTTAAGATGTTAGCCGAGGTCAGTTGGTAGGACGGATAACTCCAAATCAGCAGGTCATAAATTCAACCTTTACACCAGATGTGAACACAAAATTCAACAGACAATCCAATGTAGTCCTGGAGGAGTACTGTCCTGCCAGAGGTGCCATCTTGCAGATGAAATGTTAAATTGTGATGCAATGTAGCTGTGCTGGCAGATATTAAAGATTCAACAGCATTGTTTCAAACAGCAGGGAAGTTCTTCCTGTTATCTTTCCAAAGTTGATCTCGTAGCCAACATCTGAAACTGATTTAGACAAACAGGAAGCTGGAAGAACACAGAAAATTAGGCTGCATCTGGAGGAAAGGAGAAGTCAACGTTTCAAAAACCCTTCTTCAGGATCACTTTGTCTATCTTGGATTCCAGCATCTGCAGTTTTTTTGTCTCGAGCCAAACCTGATTATCTGCTTATCTGTATTGCTGTTTGTACACAAACCAGCTGCTGCCCTACCTATACTACAAACAGAGACCTCACTTGAGAAGTGGTTCATTGACTGTAAATCATTTTGGGATGTCATGAAGTTGTGAATGGTACAAAACAAACACAAGTTAAAAGAGTGATATGACATTCACAGAAAGTGGGCATTTGTCCCATGGCCCATGTACTGTCTCTTTGGAGGAGCTAGGTTTTTTTCTTACTTCTGAGTTTAGGAAGAAGTCACAATATTGGATACTGCTTTTGGTAACTTATGTAGAACAAGAATGTAGGAAATAATTTGATAGCAATTGACTTTTGCAGATTTCAATTAGAACAACAAACTTTGAGAGGAGATGATCATGTGGTGGTAATGTCACTGGACTGCCAATCCAGACACGCAGGGTAACATGGTTTCAAATCCCACCACCGCAGCTGGCAGAGTTTAAATCCAATTAACAAAATCCAGAACTGAAAGTTAATCTCAATTAATGGTGACCATTCTCAATCATCAAAAAAGCCCATCTTTTCCAATAATGTACTTTCGGGAAGGAAATCTGCTATCTTTACCCTTAAGAAGACTGTCACAGAACTGGAGATGTTTAGAGAAGGGGTTTGAGCATCAAGACCAAGATCAGCGAAGACTCTGTTGTTAATGACAAAAATATAGGGAGGTGGCATGCACACAAAGCCTGATCAAAGAAAACAACATCGACAAAGCTATATTGATCCCAGCCTGTCATGGAGGTGACTATCTTATGAGGAAAGGTTGAACCAGTATGCACTGGAGTTTAGAAGAATGAGAGGTGACTTATTGAAACACATAAGATCTTGAAGAATCTTGGTTGGATGGATGCAGAAATAATGTTTCCTTTTGTGGCAGAGTCTACAACTAGATGTCCAGTTTACAAATGAAGGCATCTTCCATTTAATCTGGAGATGAGAATTTTTTTTCTGTGAGGGCATTTTGTCTTTAGGTTTCTCATCCCCAGAGAGGAACAGGTTATTGAATTTTTTTTAAGTCAGAGGTCCACTGGCTTTCTTGTTAGTTATGAATCTCAGATAATCAGGATTGGATGGGAATGTGGAGTTGAGGCCACAAACAGATTAGTTGTGTTCTTATTTAAGTGGGGGTCAGGCTCAAGGCCCTAATTCCTTGTTCTCATGGTCAATGCTGTAGAGGCAGGGCTAGACAAAAGGGATTTTAAATTAATGCTGAGGGAGGATTAAAGAAAAAAATAAAGATTGAGGATATGATGATGGGTGAACAGCAATTAATGCAGTGCGTTGTGACAGCAGAGTTTTAGAGAAGGTGATGGTGTGGAAAGTTAACATTGGAACATGACAAGAAGACAGCGTATCTGAACTACTAAGAAATGCCTAAGAAACTCTGCCACAGAGAGGTTGAACTAAATCCAGGAAGGCGGCAATGCTATAGGGTTAAATGAATACGATCTTGATGGTTGATCATTGGTAAATCTGACATGAAAACAGTTAAATTTAACCCAAAACGATCAGGTAGAGAGATGCAATCAGTAGTCAGAGAGTAGAGGGGGCAAGATGAAGCCTTTGTTCTTCTCAGGACATGATCAAGGAGGTTCAAATCCTTGGTGTCGGACACCCCAGAGGTATTCAAGGGGACAAAAAAGATGAAGGGATGATAAGTTGATAAGAGCTTTGAGTCAGCGTAGATAAGAATGACAATCATAGGCTCAGGATAATTCACGCTTTACAATAATACATTATATTTATACACTAGAGAAGCTCTTGAATTGCACTGCAGCCAGAATCCAGTAGAATTTTATTTCCCCCTTATGGTTCAATAGCATCCCAATATGACAGAAGCATGTCCCTAACAAAAATATTACTTTGGATCAAAAAATTTCAATTATTTGTTATTTGGAATAATCACAAAATCACTAGAAAGATTTCTCAAGGATTCACAGATTCTCATCTTCCCTCACTCACCCTCCATCTCAGGTTGCTTCTTGTCCAGACGTCACACGTATGTGGGGTGTCTGTACAGACAAACTACACAACTTTTGCTGTCAGTGATACTCTCCACACACAGACCAAACACTCAAAAGGAAATGACCTGGCCTTGACATTTAATCTTGTTATTCTAAGTTAATGACCACTAGAGCATTTAGATGCTTAAAGAAAAAAAAGTGAATTATTGCTCATCTTTTAGTTACATTTAACCAAGATAAAACGTCTGCACAAGATCAAAGCATTTGGTCTTCTACACATGTCACATGTGTATCAAGTAGAGGTTACAGCCTTCTCTATTAGATTTTCGAATTAGATGTTTCTTTGTGCCTTCAATTTTTGTTTATTCACTTGTAGGACGTGAGCGTTGTAGGCTAGCCAGCATTTATTACCTGTCTCTAGTTGCACTTAGGAAGGTGGTGGCAAGTTGCCTTCTTGAACTGCTGCAGACCACATGCTGTAGATAGAACCACAATGCCCTTCGGGAGCGGATTCCAGGATTTTGACTCAATGAAAGTGAAGAAGCGATGAAATATTTCCAAGTCAGGATGGTGACTGGCTTGGAGAGGAATTTGCAGTTGGTGGTGTTCCCGTGTATCTGCCACCCCTGACCTTCTAGATGAAAGTGATTATGGGTTTGGAAAGTGTTGCAAGAAGATATTGCCTGGATTTCTGGAGTGCATCAGAAGATAGTACACACTGCTGCTACTGACCATCAGTGGTGGAGGGAGTGGATACTTGTGGATGTAGTGCCAATCAAGCAAGCCGCTTTGTCCTGGATGGTGTCAAGGTTCTTCAGTGTTTTTGGAACTTCACTCATCTAGACAAGTGGGGAATATTCTATCACACTCCTGACTTGTGCCTTGTAGTTGGTGGACAGGCTTTGAGGATTCAGGGGATTTACTTGCCTCAGTATTCCTAGCTTCTGACCTGTTCTCATAGCCACTCTGTTTATGTGGTGAGTCCAGTTGAGTTTCTGGTCAATGGTTACCCAATGACGTTGAATGGGGAATTCAATTATATTAACACCATTGATTGTTATGGGGTAGTAGTTAGAGTATCTCATGTTGGATACATTCGATGCCTGGCATTTGTAAGGCACAAATGTTACGTGACAATTGTGCTCAAACCGGGATACTGCCCAGATCTTAGTGCATTCGAACATGAACTGCTTCAGTATCTGAGGAGTAGCTAATGGTGTTGAATATTGTGCAATCATCAGCAAACATCCCTTCTGACCTTATGATGGAAGCAAGGTCATTGATGAAGCAATTGAATATGGTCGGGCTTGGGATACCACCCTGAGGAGCTCCTGCAGAGATGTCCTGGAGCTGGGATGACTTGACTTCCAACCACAAACATCTTCCTATGTGTCAGGTATGACTTCAACCCATAGAGTATTTGCCTCCGATACCCATTGGTTCCAGTTTTGCCAAGGCTTCTTGATGCCAAACCTGGCTGAATGTAGTTCTGCTGTCAAGGGCTGTCACTCTCACCTCTGGAATTCAGCTCTTTTGTCTATGTTTGAACCAAGGGATGTAATGAGATCAGGAGCTGAGTGGCCCTGACAAAACCCAAACTGGCCATCGCTAGCAGGTTATTGCTGATCAACGGTGCTGCTTGATAGCACCGTTGATTACACCTTCCATTACTTTACTGATGATCGAGAGTAGACTGATGGGGCAGTAACTGGTCAGGTGTCTGCTTTTTGTGTACTGGTCATACTTGGGCAATTTACCCAGTGCTGTGTTGTTTGAGAAGTGTGGCTAGGGGAGCAACAGGTTCTTGAGCATAAGTCTTCAGTACTATTACCTGAATGTTGTCAGGGCCTATATAGCCTTTACAATATTAAGCACCTCTGACTGTTCTTTGATAGAACATAGGGTGAATTAAAATAGCTGAAGTAGTATCTGTGATGCTGGGGACAACTAGAGAGGGCCTAAGATGGATCATTCACGTGGCATTTCTGGCTGAAAACAGCTGCAAATACTTCAGCCTGATCTTTTGTACTCACTTGTTGGGCTTTACCATCATTGAGGATGGGGTATTTGTGTTCCTCCACTGAGTTGATGAATTGTCCGCCACCATACATGACTAGATATGGCAGGACTGCAGAATCTAGATCTGACTTGTTGGTTGTTGCTCAGCTCTGTCTACCACTTGTGCTTATGTGGTTTGTCAGGTTCACCAGGTTAACACCTCACTTTTAGTTTTACATGGGGGTTGCTTCTGAGATGATCTCCTGCACTCTTCATTGAGCTAGGGTTGATCCTCTAGCTCGGTGGTAATGGTTAAGTGGGGGTATGCTTAGCTAAGAGTTTGCAGATTATACCAGAGTACAATTCTGCTACGATTGATGGCCCACAGTGCCTCATGGATGCCCAATCTTGAGTTGCGAGATCTGTTCGAAATCTGTCCCATTTAGCATGGTTGTTGTGCCACATAACACAATGAAGGTTATTCTCGATATGAAGGAGGAACTTTGTCTCCAACAAGGACTCTGTTTTTCTTTGCTGAGACTTTGCAGCAATTGATACAATTGAGTGGCTTCTTCAGCCATTTCAGTGCATTTGACAATCAAACCACACTGCTGTGGGTCTGGAGTAACAAGGAGGCAAAAATAGGTGAGGATAGCAGATTTCCTTCCCTGAAGGACATTCATGAGCCAAATAAGTTTTCTAACAAATGGTTTCATGGTCATCAGTTGATTCCTAATTACAGATATATTGTACTGAAATGAAATTCCACTACCTGTCATGAATGGGTTTGAATCTGGGTCCCCAAAAAATTAACTGAGTTTCTGGATTAATAATCTAGCAATAAAAACCATGAGGCTATCACCTCCCCATTTTATCAATTGTCTGAAGACCAAAACTTCAGCTACAAAATACTTGATACAATAAAGTTCAGGACAGTGGAACATGGAAATAACATGACAAATTCAGTGAATTATTTACAAAGATTTCTCTGTTGTTTTGTTATGTTCTATCTTTGTGGCACCATCTTGGCATGGTTCTCTTCCTATTAACATTAATGCAGCCAACACATTACCTGTTATCATCTCTCCTCTTGCACCTACATCATCATTTCCGTATACTCAAAGCATTCAGGTCTCAACTCCTCCGAAACCTTCTAATATGCATTGGCGACATCTATAAAATTGTGCAGTGAGTTTCCATGTATCTCAATGACAACTAGCTTTACTATGCAAGCCTACACCTTCATGGTCTTGCGCCTTCCCAATTCTCCTCTGGCCCAATAACTTCTGTTCAACAACTAGCCATTCCTTGGAACCCATCCTCTTATGTATCATGCTGCCATCAGGAACTAAGGTCAACGTGCTCTCCTAACCTGCCAGAATGTACCTATTCTCTAAAATGCACATCCCTAAGAAAAATATAATAACTCCTTTAAACACATTCAACTTTAATCAGTTTTCATTGCACCTCTGAAGTCATGGCAATCACTTTACTTTACAGATACCAAATAAATTATATTTTCACAGCACCTTTCATGTATTAAATAACATCTTTCAACATGAGTGGTTCTGGCTAATACTGGATTTCTCCCACTTAACCCAATGCTTCACTCCAACTTATTTGTTTGTCCAGACTGATTTTTAATGAGGCAGAACCTCGAAATCCTGTTCAGTTCGGCTTCAATCTTCACATTCAATCATTTTGACTCGACTCTTTCCATCAAACATCATGCATTTCTGCCCCCTCAGTCTAACTTCATACCTTCATCACAACAGTGCTCTTACAGTCTCTCAAGGTTCATCCTGAACAAAAGCAAACTCACTACCCACATTATGTCCTGTATGAATCTTTTCAGCCATCAGCTCAACAGTGAAATCGTCACTCGTCTGCCAAAGCCTCTCTGGATTTATTTCTCAGTAATCATTAATCCAGCATACCCTTACAACCTCCGGTAACCCTTTCTTTTTCTGAAGAAGGGTCTCGCCCCAAAACGTTAGCCTTCCTACTCCTCTGATGCTGCTTGGCCTGCTATGTTCATCCAGGTCTACACCTTGTTAGCTCAGATTCTCCAGCATCTGCAGTTGCTACTATCTCCCTATATCCACTTACCTCTGTTGGGAATGGCTTGCTGCATTCCGATGTCCCTTAAAATAAATCCATTAATTGGAGAAAACAGTGATGACAGTAAACTGTAACTTCTGCAATATTTACTCTTGCAGAGTGTCCAAGTACTGCAAATATAATAAGTCCAAAAATACCCACAAGGTATCATTAAGAAGATGCTCAAGACCCAGAACGACACTTGCATTTTGTCCCTTCCCTGAACAATCATAGCAAGCAAGTGCCCAGATTTTTCTCACTCCACAAGTTAACTTGAAGGAACATTGAGTAAGATTAAACAAGGAATAGCGTGACATTAAAGCAACTTGGTGTGTAGCATGGGTTTCTAAACTGACATGGAAAAGTCATTCACAAACATAATTCTCTCAGAGAGGTCAGATAAAGTCCCTGAAAAATGAATGGTCAGTTATAATTAAAACTATTGGTGTAACAGTGCATAAGTATCATAAAATATTCCAATTCAAACAAATTCTATGCCTGCCCACTTAAAACCTTTCCTCCCCAGCCAGATTTAAAATGTGACTTTTAAAACAAATTACCATTAAATGAATGTACACCAAGTAACTGTTAGTAAAGAGTTAATTGCATTATCAAAAGTCAAATAGTTTTCCCTTGCTAACATTTTTTCCCGTACCTAATGCAGGAGGGAAAACTGTGCTTAAACTCATACAGAATTTCCTGGTAGTACCAGGTAAATGACAATTCTGGCCAGATCCGTCAGTGAAGCTTACTCCTGAGACAGCAAACAGATCCGAATGACTTGACTCACTGTCATCAAAATCACTGAAGACACATCATTCTTAAGTCCTTGAAGTCATCAATTTGAAATCATCTGGAATGAAGCCAATCAGGATATTGACTGCGCAAATCATTATTTCTTTACAACTACATCTGTGATTTGGAGTTTAACAGTTACTACTCCTGACATTCTATCCACAGCATTGTTGCATACATAGATGTGCTGTTGAAGGCAAACTTCAAATGGGCCACAGCAAGCCAAGAAGCACTGTGTTTGTATGCAAAAAGACACTCAACCTTCAATTCTTCACACCTCTTATTCAACCAAGCATTAATTATTTTAATCTAATCCTTTCTTTCCCTAAGTGATGCTGCATGAATGCTGGGAGTATTTCAGCATCGCAAGTGGAAATTAGATTCTCTCATCATGCACCAATGTGTGGACATGCATCGTACTATAAAGTTTGAGTTACACTGTGCCACTGACCCAAGGCATAACCATAAACTTGACATCTCAACAACCAGCTACAATCAAGTGTAAAATTATGTAACTGGGGATGGAGTTGAGAGAGTTTGGGAGGGTTAAAAATCCTATACACCAGGGTGAAATCCAAGTAACAAGTGGGAGGCAAAATGGTCACTGAGTGCTGGGCAGTTTTCGGAAGTGGATAGAGATAGAGATAATGGGAACTGCAGATGCTGGAGATTCCAAGATAATAAAATGTGAGGCTGGATGAACACAGCAGGCCAAGCAGCATCTCATAGAGATAGATGCAGGCATATTTCTATGTGTGGAACAGGAAGATCTAAAGTGAGGCATCTCCAGAGTTGCAAAGATATAGAGGTTACACCGTCATTGGGGTCTTTGAATATTTAAAATATAGAACAGAATTGAAACACAAAAAAAAGAGATTCATTGAAAGAGGGAAAACAGTAATATTTGTAGCTAACATTGTCATGAAGACAGGTCACATTTAATACTGTTTAAAGACCTACATTTTGAAAAATTGTGGAAATGAATGTACTTAAAATTTTGTAAACAGTTTTTCGAGAGGTAATTGAAAGTTCATTGTGGATACTGTTTTTGTTTAGAACAAGGCTTCCTAGAAATCACAGAACCAGTAACAACTGTTTGCTTTCTTGAGAAACATGGTGATTTTTGAACAGTAGCCGATTTACAGAGGTTCTTGTTTTACCCTAGTCAATTGGAGGAAAGCTTGCTAAGAACAAGGTGTCCAGCTGATTGCTCTCATTTACATAGAACATTACAGCACAGTACAGGCCCTTCGGCCCTCGATGTTGTGCCGACCTGTCATACCGATCTCAAGCCCATCTAACCTACACTATTCCATGTATGTCCATATGCTTGTCCAATGACGACTTAAATGTACTTAAAGTTGGTGAATCTACTACCGTTGCAGGCAAAGTGTTCCATTCCCTTACTACTCTCTGAGTAAAGAAACTACCTCTGACATCTGTCCTATATCTTTCATCCCTCCATTTAAAGCTATGCCCCCTCGTGCTCGCTGTCACCATCCTAGGAAAAGGGCTCTCCCTATCCACCCTATCTAACCCTCTGATTATTTTAAATGTTTCAATTAAGTCACCTGTCAACCTTCTTCTCTCTAATGAAAACAGCCTCGAGTCCCTCAGCCTTTCCTCGTAAGACCTTCCCTCCATACCAGGCAATATCCTAGTAAATCTCCTCTGCACCCTTTCCAAAGCTTCCACATCCTTCTTATAATGCGGTGACCAGAACTGTACACAATACTCCAAGTGCGGCCACACCAGAGTTTTATACAGCTTCACCGTAACGTCTTGGTTCCGGAACTCAATCCCTCTATTAACAAAAGCTAAAGTACTGTATGCCTTCTTAACAGCCCTGTCAACCTGGGTGGCAACATTCAAGGATCTGTGTACATGGACACCGAGATCTCTCTGCTCATCTACACTACTAAGAATCTTACCATTAGCCCTGTACCTTGCCTTCTGGTTACTCCTACCAAAGTGCATCACCTCACACTTGTCTGCATTAAACTCCATTTGCCACCTCTCAGCCTAGCTCTGCAGCTTATCTATGTCTCTCTGCAACCTACAGCATCCTTCGTCACTATCCACAACTCCCCCGACCTTAGTGTCGTCTGCAAATTTACTAACCCATCCTTCTACGCCCTCATCCAGGTCATTTATAAAAATGACAAACAGCAGTGGACCCAACACCGACCCTTGCGGTACACCACTAGTAACTGGTCTCCAGGATGAACATTTCCCATCAACTACCACCCTCTGTCTTCTTTCAGCAAGCCAATTTCCGATCCAAACTGCTATATCTCCCACAATTCCATTCCTCCACATTTTGTACAATAGCCTATTGTGGGGAACCTTATCGAACACCTTGCTGAAATCCACATACACCACATCAACCGGTTTACTCTCATCTACCTGCTTCCATTCCCTTTTCCCAATTCCTCCACCTCTGTTGCATCTGCTCTGACAAGGAGATCCCACTGATATTCCCACTGATAAAACCTTTTTCAAACAACACTCTTTTCCCCCTCTGTCATCCAGACAGCCCTCCACTGAGCCTCCTTCATTCCCCACTCCACAGCTCTTAACCACGCCGCCTCCAAACATAGTAAAAATAGGGTCCCCCTTGTCCTCACTTTTCACCCAACCAGCCTCCACATCCGACGTATCATCCTCAAACACTTCTGCTAACTTCAATTAGACCTCACCACCTGGAACATCTTCCAGTCCCCAACCCTTTGTGCCTTCCATAAGGACCATTCCCTTCACCACTCCTTCGTTTGTGTCACACTCCCCACCAACCACTCCAACTCACCCGGCACTTTCTCCTGTAACTGTAAATGGTTCAACACCTGCCCACACACCACCCCGCCCTCACCACCATTCAGGGGAAGTCAGAATTTAAGGCCAGCAAGGCTATGAGGAAGAACAGACAGAGAGAGAGAGACTAGTGAACACGGCAGGACCACAAAAGAGATGGGGGAGTTGATAAGGGACAATATCACAGCCGTACCGAGGGTGGGCACCCCAGAGGACTCATCCATTGAGGCCGTTTGAGTACTGCTCAGGAATAGAAAGGGTACCATCTTACAGTCATCATTTCCTTAATATGAGAAACAAATGTCTTTTTTACAGAGTACTAAGATTATTGTACATAGTTCTGTTGCACAGTTAGCATCTATCTCCCTTATGGTTTCTGTTTGTTTGTTTTTGCTCTGTTGGGACAAGCACTTCAAGATGATGATCTTTGCAGTTCATTGAAGTGGTTTATACTGCATGCAACTAACCTGCAGTTACCTCCTGCTAAGTGCTAAAGCGTTTCTCTATGTTAAAAGGTCACAAAGTGCTGATATAATCAGTTCCCCTTTCATGAGACAAAACTTACTGCCCCATAAGTAGCCATTAAAGTCTTTAACTCTGATTTTATTAGGTCCTCCTGTAACCCTTTCCTGCTTTCCCACAGTGCATAGTCACTGTGGACATTGGAAGTGTTATTGATTGTCCACATATTGCAGAAGAACTATTCCATTAGGCTGAGTTTTCTTGTTATTTTGAACCTTACCGACGAAATCAACCTTATTAACTACAGACAACAGTCCAGAAACTGATTACACAATCTTACCCACGCATCACCACATTCAGGTCTCTCACTCCCACTGTCTATTTCTAACAGACTACACCTACAAAAAGTAAATATTTCATCTCTCTCTAGACAGTACTCACTCAGTCTCCAAACCTGGTCCCTGAGCAGCCAAGTCTCTGTCACTTTTTGAGTCATGACATCACCTCCAAAGCTCCACCCCTAGCTTCAGCTCCTCACAAATTTATTGTGCTACCACTGTTCACACCCAAAGTTTGCTCTCCTTCACTCTTGTTGCTGCTGTCGCTGCTCGGACTGACCTTTGCCCTGCTCATCGGATATTTATCCTGCTGCTACTGCTGGCCATTCTCTCCCAGGCTCACACTATTTCTCTCTGTTGCTGCTGTCACTGCTCAAACTGACTCTAATATCCCTTAATAAATTTGCTTAACAAAATCTGGTTAATCTCAGACTTAAATTTAACAGCTGATCCAGTGTCCACTGCTAATTGTGGAAGAGAGTTCCACACATCTACAATCTTTTGTGTTGATGCAAGTTGATTAAAGCACATGCAAACAGAACAGCTAAGTCACAGTTTTGGACTAGAGCTGAAGGGATTTTGTGGGATTCAGTTTCTGAATTCTTAAATCCCAACTGTAAACCTTGGATGAACCAGGAAATCCACTTCCTGCTGAAGATAAAATGTGTAGCATTCAAGTCAGATGACCCTCACCTATATAGAAAATCCAGATACGACCTCCACAAAGCCATCGGGGATGCCAAGAACAAGTTAGTGGCCCAAACCTACCAAACAGACTCTCACCTCCTATGACAAGGCCTAAACAACATTATGGGATACAAAATGAAGCACACCAGGACAGCTGACAAAGACACATGTCTCCTTGGTGCTTTCTCTGCTCCATTCAAGCAGAATGCCAGTAGTGAGGTGACACTTGCCCCAACAGCCCTGGATTCACCTATGCCCATTGTCACCTCTGCACATATCAGATCGATCTTCCTGGAAGTTAGCCCAAGGAAAGAGACTGGTCCGGATGGTGTCCCTGTCAAGCACTCAGATCCTTTATGGTCCATCTGGCGGAGGTGTTCACTGACAAATTCAGCTTCTCCTGACAACAGTTCGAAGGCCCCACCTGCTTCAAGGAGACCACTATCATCCTGGTACCTAAGAAAGCACATGCAATGTTCCTTAATGACTACCACCCAGTGACTCTGACCTCAATAATCATGAAGTGCTTCAAGAGGCTGGCCATAGCCCACATCGACTCCTGTCTCCCAGCCGGCCTCGATCCTATACAGTTTGCCTACTGACATAACAGATTCACAGTGGATGTCGTATGCCTAGCCCTGCATACATCCCTGGAACATCTGGACGACAAGGATACCTACATCAGACACTTGCTCATTGACTACAGCTCCTGCTTCAACACAATTATTTCCTACAAACTGATCTCAAAACACCAGGACCTTGGTCTTGGTTCTGCCTTCTGCAACTAGAGCCTCATTTTTCTGACCCACACACCGCAATGAGTGAAGATAGGTAACTACACCTCCACATTAACACACAGCACTGGAGCCCACCAAGCATGGGTCCTCAGCCCCCTACTGTACTCCCTGTACATCCACAACTGTGATGCCAAATTTCGAACAAACGCATCTACAAGTTTGCCGACCATGCCACCATAGTCAGAAGGATAACTAACAACAAATCAAAGTACAGAAGGGAGATAGAGGGCTTGGTGATGCGGTGCAATGAGAACAACCTCTCTCTCTCTACATCGATAAAACTAAAGAAGTGATCATTGACTTCAGAAAGAAAGGAGAAAAACATGCCGCCAACAACATCAACAGAACTGAAATTGAGAAAGTAGAGAGCATCAAGTTCCTTGGAGTGACGATAACTGATTTCTGAATAGAAAACCCTCTTGCTGAGTTTGGGGAAACCTATTATTTTAAAAGAGTCACTAAAGGAACACTTCAAGATTGCATTTCTTGAAGAAGTTGTGTCTGCAAGATTCCAGAGACAACATAGTATAATTACTGACCTGATCACACATGCCAGCATTTCAGGGCACAGACTCCAAAATATAGTATACTTTATCCATCTGCCTTTAAGAATAAGCCATTGATTACAGTGCTTTTATGTGCAGTCTGGAGATACTTAGAGGGATATGTATTTATACTTACTATAACTGACTGGCTACATTAAACAATTTTTGCATTTGTATTAAGGTTTGTTTTATAATAAACCCATAACTTGGGTCTATTAAGAAATTGGCTGATAGCTCTTTTGTTTTAAACCTAATTTGGACAAGAAATTTAATTGGCCATCTTTGTACCTGTAAAAACATTTTTATTTTATGTTGTGACCAATGGAGTAGTGGGACTAAAGAGACAATGCACTCCTCTAGCCTTGGTCATAATAACATAAAAATGCAAAAAATAAAATGGCAGTCAAAGAAAGACCAAGACCAACTAGCCACCAAGAAGGAGCTATGGCTAAGGTATTGGTGAATGTTTTGTATGCATCTTCATGAAAAATATTCTGTCAATGTAATATTAAAGGAGGAAAAATTTAGTGTCATTGGCAGGAGTAGGAATCCATAGGAAGATACTTCAAAGTTACCCAGTCCAAATTCAATAGATCTTAGGTTACTGAGGAAATAATTGTAGAAATGAAGACCTTTTGGCCACTACCTTCCTTTCAGAAAGGAATGGTGCCAAAAGTGCTGGTGGATTAGAAGTATCACATTCCTATTCAAAAAGGGACAGCAGGATAAATCAAGCAACCATAACCCAATCAGTCTAAGGTTCATGGTTGTAAGACATCACATTCAAATTTAACGTGAATTTTGAAAAGCTTGGGCTAGTGAGAGAGAGTCAGCACAGATTTATTAAAGACAAGATAGTTTGACTAACTTGATTTATTTCTTCGGTGAAATAATACAATAAAGCAATTCATTAGAGTAGTTAGCTTTGATGCGATGTATGTCTTTCAAAAGATAGCGTTCAAGTACCACCTGAAATATATTTATCAGCAGAATTACAGCTGTTGGGATTAAAGGGACAGTGACACCATGGATACAGAATTGGTCAAACAAGAAAAAGGCAAATATCGGTGAACACTTTGTTCCTCAGGCAGGGCAGACTAATGCAGTGGGATTTTGCAAGATATGGCACTACGTTTGATATATATTAATGATCTGGACATTAAGTTTGCAGACAAAACTTGGAGAAATAGTTATTGAGAAGACTGAGGTGGCACCAGGGCCCTGGGTTTGATTTCAGCCTCAGGCAACTATCTGTGTGGAATTTGCACATTCTCCCCATGCCTGTGTGGGATTCCTCTGGGTGCTCCAGTTTCCTCCTACAGTCCAAAGATGTGCAAGTTAGGTAGATTGGCCATGCTAAACTGTCTGTAGTGTCCTGGAATGTTTAGGCTAGGTGAACCAGCCATGATAAACGCAATGTTAAGGGCATGGGGAGGGGTCTGAGTGGATGCTCTTCAATGGAATGGTGCAAATATGATAGGCTGAATGGCCTCTTTCTGCACCGCAGGGATTCTATGATTCTATAAGAACTGCAAGAGAATTCATGAAAGTCACATGGGTAACATTGGCATATATGGCAGATAAAACTGTGAAGTGTTACATTTTGGTTGGGAGTATGAGGGACAGCAACAGAAAGTAATGTGCAAAATTCTGAGTGGAGTGCAGTAACTGAAATATATGGACACAAATCATTAAGGGTGGCAGATCAAGCTGAGAAGGCTGTTTTCAAAATCAAGAAAATAATTGTGTAAGTAATTGGAAATTGTTTCCAGTGACAGAAGTGTTGGTAGTCAGACAACTCCAATTTAAAGCAATTGGCTAAAAAGAATGGTTATTACAAAATCTTTTTTGCATCTGGAATGTTCTGGAGGGTGGTGAAGGCAATTGCTCAATAGCCATATTAAAAAAAAACTCAATATTTTAAGGAGAAAATTGTAGAAGTCTTGTGGGAATGAGCAGAACATAGGATTCATTCAAGAGCTGGCAAAAGCATGATGTGCCTAAAAGCCTCCCGCTCAGTAGTATCATTCTGATTCCACTGAATGTGATTCAAATTCCATAAGTGCTCACTTTATCACCGTAACTACTTTGAATCACTGGTCAACTTTATTTTACAACAGGCATTTCTAATAGGCTGGCCTAATCAATAAGGCAAACGTGCCAGGTTATCACAAGTTAAAAGCAGGAGGAATGTTATGAAATTTGAAGAGTGAGGAATGCTTCAGCAGGTAACTTAGCATTTGCTTCACATTTTTCAATCCTCTCCATCAACCTGTTTATATATCAGTCCCTAAATTGGAAGAATTTAGATACACAGAGCATAGAGACTTCAAAACTGCCACTATAGTTTACTTGCCAAATCCAGATAGTAATGTTAAGGACAGACATAGATATTAATTCATGTAATTAGCTTGTAAATAATGTCTGAAAGTAAAAGCACATTGGAATGAGTTAGTCACCATACAACCAACCAAAAAAGGAAGGAAGCATTCTACAACTCGTGCTATGTTCAACAAGTGATGTCAATGTCCGAAGTTCATTCCCTAACTAACTGACTGGATTGTTACAATTTTTTGTTTTTTTTTCAGAAGTAAAGGTAAAGCACCAAGATTCATAGCAGCCAGCACTACCATGACTGAATGCATTAAAAAAAAATCAGATGTGGAGGCAAAGCTTGTGTTTTGAAAATGGTAGGATGAAAAGACGCAGGTTGGAAGCTCTGCACTGTGGAAACCCAAGGATCAAATGAGGTAATGGACAGAGAATGTGCAATGAGTATCAATTTCACCACAGTATGGATTACACAGACAACAATGTAACTGGCAATTAAAAGAAATGAGCTGCATTCAGAGTAGCAATGATGAGAAAGCAGCAGTCTCTCCAAACAGGAACCAAACAGAGATTATAAATTAGGTGAGAGAGGGATTGCCCATTGAAGAAATCTTGTCTTCCATCTTGGTGAGAGATATTAAATCCATCTAAGTGGCTCTCCAGATATTGAATAGATACTTAAATTTTGAATACATTTTCTAGTGTTAAGTGATCTTAAGAGCAAACAACAGCATTTGACAATAAAGAGAAAACAAATACTTTTAGAATGGTAGGCACCTCTTCACAATTAAAGAGATGGCAAGGCTGAACAATGGAATAAAACCTACAGAAAGATCGTAGTTGTTAGTAAAATCATGAAATAAGCAGAGATTCTGTGCTTCAGAAAGAATTCAATAGGAATGAAATTTCCACAGCTTAATTGCACCACAACTGGAATGGAAGCTACATTTACTGACAGTAACTAAGGGTATGAAAGAAATTGCTGAATGCAGAGTGAAATAATCTGTGCACAGTAACAACTGGATGAGATTGCTGATTTAAAAGAAACAACATTGTGATTTTAAAAATGAGAGATGAAGGGTATGATTAGCCATCAATCACAGATAGCACAGTATAAATATAAACTAGACCATAAACGTAGTGGTGGAAGATAGCATGATGGTATCTTGTTCTGAAACAGTGAATTAACAAACTGGTCAAGGACCTAACAAGTGACTTGAATGTTCAAAGTCAAAGGCCCAGAATCGCAACATGGAAAGCAACCACCAGCCAGAACGAAAACACTATTGCCCAGTATGAATTTGGTCTGAACTTTCAAAATAATGTAACCTTCAAAAGGAGTCTCCACAGATTCAGAAAATAGAGTAAGACAGACAAGGGACAAAGAGGACAGTTTTAGTTTTTAGAAAATGATGAATTTGTAAGCAGTAAGGATACTGTGTTCAAAAAGTGAAGGAAATGGAAACAGGGTTTGGGGGCGTGAAATTTTCGGCACAAATATCACAGATTAAAGAAGAATATCACAGGGATTAGAGATCTGACGTGAATTCAAAGGGCAAAGCATGCGAAAGAACTGGCAGGCATAAATATTAATGCTATAATACAATGGGGACGGTCCCATTCTGAAATTAAAAGCATTGAAAAAACACAAGTTTAAAAGCTTTCTTTTAAGGACAATTAATGGCACAAATAAGGTTGGGGGGGGGCGGAGATAGAACAGAGAATTCACAAACGCTGTCACACACAACTCTGGCAAGTAGAAGAGTGGTTATGATCATTCAGAAGACAAAATCAGTTAGACTTCTGACTGGAGCGACTGTCTGTGTGGCGTTTGCACATTCTCCCCGTGTCTGTGTGGCCTTGCTCTGGTTTTCTCCCACAGTCCAAAGATGTGCAGATTGGGTAGACTGGCTATGCTAAATTGTCCATAATGTCTAGGGCGGGATATGCAGGCATTGGGTCGGGGGTGGATCTGGGTGGGATGCTCTTTGAAGTGTTGGTGTGGACTTGATGGGCTGAATGGCCTGCTGCCACACTCAAGGAGTTCTGTGATTCTAAATAAAGGTAAACTTAGCAACACCTTAGCAGATTTATAGAGTTGACAAATGGAAATACAGATGGTTTGAAATTGCTCAAACCTGACTAGACCTTGTGCGTGAGGGAATGCATTTGAACACTAAACACTCATTCTTGTTGTGCAGTCCCTTTCAGTAGAAGGACGCAGTAACAAATGCATTTTGAAAATACTTGATTTCTCCAAAATTTAGACAGTTATATTTTGGACACAATTTTAAATAGAACTACACATGTAGCATTTGCTTGAAGGAAGATAAAATAACCTAGTAAAGTATAAAGCTATGCACATGAAATTTTTACATGGCTGTGCTGCAGGGACTTTGTCATTCCAGGAAGGTTTCAGCAAAACCTATTAGTAGGAAAATTAAACCTGTGTGCTTTGAGCACTCAAATTTTGAAAATGCCAAGCAGTATGAGAGGATTATAAATTTTGTCATTTCAAAGAGAGAAATATTTTTGTTTAAAAATTACAAATTCCACCAGAGATGTATATTGACATTAATATCAAAGCATATTGGCTTAAGTGCTGTAAAAGCCTAATGATAACACTGCATAATGAAGCAGTAACAAGTCATAACTCCCAATACTAGTTATTTATCACAATCTCAAAATGTTAAGATTGAAGAATTCCAAATGAGACATGAAGGCTGCAGGACTCAGCTTCACATCATGAATGTAAGGATTCCAATCCGTAATCCAACACTGACTGGGCAATTTCAGCAACATAGACATCAGTATAAGAGAAGCATCTACACTAGATTAGGAAGTTTGAAGGCACGGGTGAGAGGAATTTCCAGCCAATGGCCTATGTTGACAAACCTGATGTGCAGGTGTGGTGCCAATGTTGGACCGGGATGGAAAAAAATCAGAAATCACACGACACCAGATTATAGCCCAACAGGTTCATTAGAAACCACAAGCTTTCAGAGCAGGTGGAGTGACAAAGGGGCAGTTCTATGAAAGCTCGTGATTTCAAATAAACCAGTTGGTCCTAAGACGCTGCTTGGCCTGCTGTGTTCATCCAGCTCCACACTTTGTTATCTCGGACTATAACCTGGTGTTGTGAGATTTTCAACTTTGTTGAGAAGTAATAGGTTTCTGCTCACACTCCATTTGCATCATGCAGGAAGATTTATTATTCAAAAGCCACATTAAAGCTTCTGACTGGATAGCATATGAGCAAAAGAACCTGCCCTCCAGAAAAGAGATGGCAGATTCAAGCATAATAAAGGATTAACATGATAGAAGATGCTAAATGCAAAGCAGGTCATTTGTCTCTTCATTTATCCTTATTGAACCAGTGTGTCCCCAGTTGTTTGTAAATGAATTTCCAACAAAGGAACCAAAACATCAGATTAAGGAACATCTGTAAACCAATCCAGAATACAGAAGCATGATGCACAAAATGGCTGTACTTACATTAAGTGAAAACCCCAGCATGTTTGAGGCTATGCAAATTCATGCAAGTTATTCATTTCTTAAATCACATTTTTTTTAACGTTCTTAATAGCAATCCTGTTCAAGACTTCATAAAGGTAAATCTCACTGAAAGAACCTTCTTAGATCATGTGGCTAATCAAGAATTACACTGTCAAATAAAGCATCTACAAGTTATGGGTTTAATAATAAAGAGAAACACATAAAAACATATTTTTTTCTGATCAGTAAAGGTTCGGCACAGAATCACAGATTCCATTTACCATGCAGGAGGAGGCTATTAGGCCGATTGCGTCTGAGCCGACTCTCCAAATAAGCAATTCAATTTTGTTCACTCTCGACTTCTCCAAGTAAACCAGCACATTCTCCATTTTAAAATAACCACCTCATTCCCTTTGAAGTTTGCAATTGAATCTGCAGCCACCACACTCTCAGGCAGTGTACTGCAAATCTAACCAACTACAATGTGATGTAGAGTGTAGAGCTGAAGGAACACAGCAAGCCAGGCAGTAGCAGAGGATGTTCCGGTGATGCTGCCTGGTCTGCTGTGTTCTACCAGCCCCACACTGTGTTATCTCAGATTCCAGCATCAGCAGTTCTTACTATCTCTTGCTATGTGATGTAGTTATTTCTCAAGTCACTTTGCTTCCTTCCATAATGACTTAAAATTTGTGCCCTGTCACTCTCATCTCTTCATGAGTAGGAACAATAGCTGCTAATCTACACTGTCCACTTTCCATTATTTTGAATAATTGTGCCAGGTCTTATTTCAGTTTTTTTTAAGGAGAACAGTCTTAACTTCTCCCACTGACCTTCATTTAACTGAAGTTACCCACCCTCTGAACCATTCTCATCAATATGACTGTTCCAAGGGTGTCATTTTTATCTTGAAAGAACAACTCTGCTTCTCTTTCTACAGATGCTGCCTGACCAGCTGGATAATAGATAAAAATTTCTATTCAAAACGGTTGCTTAAGCAGGTGGCCCTTTATTACTCAGGAACATTTAACTGCGGCTCTTGAGACCATTATTACCTCAATAACCATTTACTCAGGCTTAAAAGAGAAATTCTTTGGAAGATAGATGGGTGTCACGTCTGCTACGCCAAGGTTTCAGCATGCTCTGTATAGTTATTATTAATAACGGACTAACACAATTCTACGCAAAGCTCAAAATTCTCTACGGCAAGTCACAACAAATGCCTTAAAATTTATTAACACCATCCCAGACCATAGGTTAAAATGGCAAATGATGTCACCAGCCGAGTGCAGATTATTTTTGAAATATTTCCTTGGCCATCCACTTTGGCCAAAGAACACAAAGTTCTCAGGTTTGATGCTGATGCTGAAAGAACGATATGCTCCTTGACCTGAAATTCACAAATATACTTGCTGGTCCGAAAACTGCCAAGTCTTCCAGGTAAAATCTTCCATAAGGGAAAGCTAAAATTGAGCGCAAATATATCACAAACCCCAGCATGTTTGAAGCAATGGACATAAAACTAATTCAAGTTATTAATTTATTTCAGGAATTATAAAATTAATTTCTCCAATCATGTACAAATTTACACCATGGGCTGTTTACAATCTTTTGATTTGTCCCAAACTGACTTTAGAAAGATCCTTAATCCAGGTCCCTTTTGATGGGTTAGACCTTTCAAGTGATTTCGACCTGACACTTAAGCTTCTAACAAAGCACCTCACTGTCCTGTATACATTTTGCAAATGGCTACTAGGGAAACACAAAATTCTTTTGCTAATTCAGTCTCCAACTCTCTCCAAAGCAGTGATAGTTTCACATGCAATTCAGATTCAGATGACTGCCAGCTAATCAAGGAGGAAAGTGCATTCTCTCAACTATAACAACAATGTTAAATTGCCGCTTCTAACAACTAACAAGATGGTCCCTGAATCTTCTGAGCTGGGTCGGAATCCCTATCTTGGAACCATTTCATAATATCATAGAACTCCTACACTGCAAAAAGTGGTCAATCAACCCAGAGTCTGCACCGACCCTCTGAACAGCATCCCGCGCAGACTCAACACACCTCACCCCGCCCCAACTCCATTCCTGTAATGCCCCGTGGATTGTTTCTTTAACCATGGCAAACCCACCTAACCTGCACACTATCAGGCTATTTTTTTAAAAATGGTGAAACCGTGTAACCTGCACATTTTTGGAGACTGTGGGAGAAAACCGGAGCACCATGCAGACACGGGGAGAACCTGCAAACCCCAGGCAAGCAGTCACCCACAAATGTAACTGAGGAAGGGTGACCGGACCGGAAAGGTTAACTCTGTTTTCTCCTTCACAGATGCTGCCAGACCTGCTGAGCTTTTCCAGCAACTTTGATTTTCGTCATGAATGTAACTGAACCTGGATCCCTGGCACTATGAGGCAGCAGTGCTAACTGCTGTGCCATCTTTCAGACAGAAAAGTGGCCCAGTTGCTTTTGGAACAGTTTACTGAGTGCTGACCTTTCAGGCCAGATGCCATCCTAACCAAAGCAGCATTGATAAAATTCAGGAATGCTGCAGCAAGCAGCACAGGGAATCAGCAACTGAAACCACATTCTCCTATTTAACAATAGTTGCCATATCCTACAATTTAAAACTCCCTAAGCCACTTTGACAGCTACTGAGAGAAGGGGAAAAGGGGCAGGTGGGTGATGTGGGGAGCTGGTGGGGTGACAGGCAAGTGGATGAGGGTTAGCGGTAAGTCTAGCAGTTGGAATGGGTCTGACTAGGACAGCGTTGCTGGGTCATGTTGAGTCAAGGATTGTGGAGAAATGAAATACTGATCAGGAACAGGGTGGGACAATGTTCCTTCTAAATTGCACAGTGCCATTTAATTTGGGGTTAGGGGGGGCTCAGAGGTAGGTTGGGAGGGTTGATTTTATATTTGGCTAGGAGTTAGCCCAAGCTTTAATCCCTCTAACCTTTCCTGGTAAGAGAAAAACAAGTGGAAGTCCAACTCTAAGCCTTTTTGAAGGGTTCTGGTGGCAGCTAGTAAGTGAGCAGTCCTGACAGCCATCTCTGTCTATGCCCCACTGCAATGACAATTTCCCTCGAACCATACTGTTCCATCACGATAAAAAGATGGGGCAATGAAGATCAGTTTAGAATGGTTACATATTAATACCATAACTAATACTTAATTAACTTCACGGGCAACTGCAATTGCTCCGGGAAATAGTTGTCACAGTTCAGTCGATCTTTGATACCTGCAGAAGGTGCATCTCATCCCAAATTAATCGGTTCTTCCTCACGAGCAATGTCACCTTACTCAGCACCATACAATCCACGACACAATGGGCCAATTGTGCACAATCTTGTCCACAGTAAGTCATCTTGAGGATCTGGAAACATTCTTATGCCACATAATAAAGCAAATGAATGTTTCTCCTTAATACTGGGAGCCATTATTGTGAAGTTGTTCAGTGATATGGTAACTCATCTACTGGAAATACACCCTTAATGAGCCGCCAATGTGCAAAGAGTTAAAAAGTGGACTGTTCAATTCTCTGCTGCGTTGTTCTGTGACACTGCTGATTCAAAGCTGAACAAGAATGAGAAAGTGTGCATATGAGGACAGACAAATGCGATGAGAAACAGACATACAAAGGCTGATAGCAAGCCAAATAATACTATGCAAATTTGGAGGAGTATAAGACGTAGCAATCACTGCCAAATTATATACAATATGTCACCCAACCATGTACAAACTCAACTGTATCAGGTTTACTGGTGAACTGCTTAACTGAAGAAGGCCTGAGAAGGGCAGACTCACTCAAGTGAGGAAGAAAAAATTAAACTGTCAGCCAAACAACCAGGGCTGAGAAACTTACTGGCCAGGGGTGCAGAGACCCAATGTTCAGAATTTAAGCAATCCTGCTTACAAGGATATTGCTCAACGCTTCTATGATATTTCTTGCTCTCTAGCAAAATTCTCCTGTTAGTTAATTTAAAATGGGATCTCATTACAACAGCTTCTCCATGCATTCACTCACTGTCCAGAATATAAACAGTTTAACAATTCAGGCTTGTCTCACTTAGTGCTTCAGTCTGCCTTTGGAAAGAATGGATAAGTACATTTGAATGCATATACAAAACATCTCACGTCCCTAAATGCTTAGTGTGTTGTAGAATGATGCCTTTGGCTCAGGTACAATCCCTGCAATGGTCTTGCTAATACACGGAGGCCCTGCCTCCTTGCCTGTCCCATACTTGTGGTGTGGAGTCCTCAAGCTATCCTCACACACACAACCTCAATAATTTCTCTCTAATGTAAAGAGATGCCTATGGTCCTTTGTGAATAACATATAATTATTTTACAATACCCAATTAAGGTCAAAGAAGGAACCCTACTGTTGCACACAAAGGTAAAGTTAGCACAGATTTAAATTTCATTTACATAGCTGAACACAAGTTGGTCAGGCAACTGACTACACTGATCAGCCCATTGTGCCCAAGGTAGGTCTGAAACTGTAAAATAACTGTTGACATAAAGTGCCTCAGTATTTAATGAAGTGACCGATGAAAAGACAAGGCGGGGAGCAGGCAGGAAATTAGATAAGAATAGGAAAGGCAAGGAAAGGAAATGGGAAGGAAGGGTGGAAAGAACAAGCAGAGACAGAGTGAGAGAGGTAGAAAGAGAATAAGATTGTTCAGGACAGACGGAAGTTAACAGTTTTTGCCCTTTTCCAGGGGCACTGGCAACTTACTGCTATCCTTCATTGTGAGCCTGGACAGGATGTATGAATAGGAAGTTGACTACGCAGGAAATCACATCAACATTTAGTCTTAATCCCATCTAACTTCTGCAAAACATTCCAATCATTCATACTGGATTATAATGAGGACACAAGACAAACTCAATCTTTCCCTTCGCCCACTCCCTTGTATCATCCCCACCTTCCAACAGCCAGGAAACACAGTGTATTTGTGGCGCCACTGCAAGGAGCTCCATCAGCTGTGCCTCCGTGGCAGGGTTCTTAAGACAGTATCAGAATGCAGTAGGTTAAACTCCCACTCCAGAGGCTAGAGTACAAAAGTTTAGTTTTATCAGTTCCCTTATCATATTCCTGTTGGTGGGAGTGTGTTGTGTGTAAATTGGCTACTGCATTGACTTCATCAATGGCTTTTTGAAAAGTAATTCATTTTCAATGAAGTGCTTTGTCCCAAGGTCTTGATAATACATATGTACATTCGTGTTTCCTTTGAAGACATCGGGCATGAAATCTGGCACATTTTAGTCCTGGTGGACAAATGAGGAGAATGTCCCTGTGCTTTTATTTTACAAGATTTAAACATGTAAACAATGTTTCAAAATGTTATTAAATAAATGCAACTGGGTTTACACTAATACCTCTGTATCACAGGACCATACTAAAATGTGATTTTATTCACTAGCGTTATTGGTATGTGCTAGTGAACATGATTAGTTATGAGTTACTACCGTTCTGATTTGGCCCAATGAGTAAAACAGTTTAGGCTTAAGCAAGTTTTCCTGTTACTTCACACTGCCAATATTAAATTCGATATGCGCAGGTACGTGCTTACATAATTGACAGCTTGCATTAGAGTTCTTGGGTTAAACCACTGACAAGATTACTGAAAATCTTCCAGTCAGGATTTTCCATTCATCTTGAAAAATAAATAGAAGAATCATTAATGAAAATGGCAAATGGATTTAAATATTCAGCCTGCCTCCAGTAAACAGTGCTGTTGACATGTCATTACTGATATACTTTCATTTCCATACTGATCTCTTTCAAAGGTCTGGAAATACACAATATAAAATGTTGTGTTTTTTTGGGACAAAAAGGGTGTTTCACAAAGCCAGGCCGCTCACTCACGTATATGTGACTCCCATCACAATGCAGCAAAACTGCCAAACCCTTGAAGCCAAACTCTATATGGGGCTGAAATTTGGAAGTGACTTTGAGAATGTTACTGGCACAAATGATCATGAAAGATTTTGTTACTAAATCCTGAAGACAAACTTTCCACTGGGTTGGCGTCCTACTCTCAATCTAGAGATGCGGTATCACAGGGAAATATTTCAAACTCAGCAGGCATTTTGAAGAAAGTGAACGAGCAACACCAGTAACAAAAACCCATTCAGATTTGGGCAGACTTTGCACTCCTGATCGCCAAATGTTCAATTCACAATTACTGAAATTGTAACTCAGCTTTACCAGATAATCTAAGGAGGCATTAGAATTAGTAGCAACAATCATCCACTTTATTGAAAAATTGGGAAATCTCTTACAATCATGAGAGATTTCACAGCTTCAGGTAGTTTGCAAATGTTGCTGTTTCCTCAACGATTGGAGGGATGTCATAGCGGCAGTGTACACCAGATCTAGTTGGCAGCTTAATGAAAGAAACATTCTGTTGATGCTTACAGAGCTTGAAGGTTCAAAAAGACTAACAGTGGTGTATCTGGATAAATGAATATCTGGTAAACATGAATATTTGGTTAACAATGTGTGAAGAGAGTTGGAAGCAGGATGGTTTTGTATTATTATAGTATCAAAGCAACTTGCTAGCAATCTGAGTTAACACCGAAAACAAACTAATTGGCCAAATAGTCACTTTTTGTGTTGTAACTCATCTGCATTATTCTACAGTTTAAGTGAGAATATCTAATATTACAATATAGATTGAGATTTTATTGTCATGTGTATTCAAGTATTGGAGTACAGTGACTAAAGTGTCTAATGTCACCACGTGGTGCCATCTTAATTACAAAAAGTACTTAGGTACAAAAAAATTCAGGTGCAAAGTAGTAAAAGAAAAGAAGTTAAAAAGTTAAGCATTACAGATCTTCATACAATAAGTTGAAAATAAGGTTATGGTTAACATTAAAGATCTTCTTAACATAAATTAGAAAATTAAAGGAATAAAGTTAAGTTCAACAGTCTTTGATGAGTGCTTGCAAGGGCCCCAATCTCCTACGCTTAGCTCGCTTTCTGGGAGAGCTCAGCTGCCTATTCTTGCCGCCGCTGTAGATGCCAGGGGACCTCCCTCACTGCTCAGTCTTCCCACGTCAGAATCTCATGCTCAGCTGGCTGATCCTTAAAGAGATGCAGAGGCTCACAGGTTTTACGCTATGCCTACATCTCAAGTTAAGATGATATGGGTTACTCTTGACCTTCAGCTGGAAGGCAGATGTCTGGAGTAACTGACACATGGAAAAGAGAACATTATTGTCTTGAACACAGTTTCTTTATATTTTTAAAACTGATTCACGAGGTGCGGATGTTGCTGTCTGGATCAGCATTTATTACCCATTCTTAATTGCCTTTAGATGGTGTTGGTGTGCCACTTATTGAGCCACTGTAGTTTATGGGGGTAAGGGCATCTACAGTAGTATTAGGGAGACTGACCCAGGATTACGACCCAATGACATGAAGGAACTGCGATATAGTTCAACGTCAGGACGGTACGTGGCTTAAAGCGGAACTTGTAGGTGGTGCTGTTGTTATAGGGCTCTTGTCCTTTCAGGTGAGACAGTTACAGGGTGCTTTTAACAAGGTGCTTTTGCAGCAGCCCTGGTGAATCTCTGTAGTGCAACTTGGAGACAGGGCACACTGTTGCTACTGAATGTTGGTGGTGAAAGGAGTGAATGCTTGTGGTTGTTCTGGATTCTATCAAGTTTCTTGAGTGTTGTTAGTGCTGAAATCATCCAGGCAAGTATAGAGTATTCCACACACTCCTGAATGGTGCCTTAAAGGTAGAGAACAGGCTTTGGGGAGTCAGGGGTCGACTTATTTCCTGCAGGATTCCCAGCCTCTGAATTGTTCACGTACACAGTGTCTATATGGCTAGTCCAGTTCCCTTTCTAGTCAATGACAGCCAGCAGGGTGTAGATAATGGGAAATCCAACCTGGTAATATTGCTGAAAGTCAAGATGTAAAATTTGCTTTCTCACTTGTTGGAGATGGCCTTTACCTAGCACTTGCTACTCACTAATTATGCTGAACTTTGTGTGGACTTGTTGGGACAAAGGACCTGTTTCCACACTGTAGGGAATCTGATCTATTCAAAGCTGAAAAATTCACAACCCATAATAATATGAAGGCGTTACATTTTAAAGTTGCTTGTTTATTGTATTTTTAAACAAGAAACAAAACACCAATTATCTTAACCCAGAGATCTGTGAGGAAAATAAAACTGTTAATGTTACTTCAAGAACGATACATTTCCATTCATCATTTCATCTTTAAAAATGACAGAAGTTTGTCTTGTTTTATGTTCTTTTCAATCGTTTCTCCTTAACAAAACTGGCATAAATATCCTTCCAACATACTGGACCCCAAAAAGGCTGCTTGGAAGTACTATCCAAAACCATCCAAATCTGTAATGGTTCTTTGAATTACACCAAATGTCTGCATGGGAAATGTGAAAACAATAATTGTATGTCTACTAATTGCAGGAATAGATATTGTAAATTTGAAATTCTTGCATCCAAGAATGAACTCATATTGCAATAAACACTCCCCTCTCCTACTTCGTGACACTTCTCCCTAATTTCCTAAAAGGGCTGACTCAGCATAGTATGCAAGCACATCCCACAAGTATCAGTATTCTTGCATTTCATGTGGATCAAAGTGGTAACAGTCAACAGGTTGCATGCCAACTTAAATCCCATGCTGAAATAACAATGAATGACAATTTACTACCGGGGCCAATAGATGAGAAACTCAGAGTGAATTTTTGCTTCTCCTTATTATTGAGATGGGGAAAGTATTCCTCATCCCAAATCTCTGCTCCAAAGGAGATCTGCAAATATCAGGAAGCAAACTTAAAACTTTTTAGTCTGCACAGGTTAGTGTCACATTGGGTAGTATCTTTAGCAAAAGAGTTTCTAGGGAGCATCTAAATGCTTTCAACAAACTATTGTACGTTTGGACAACTTGTGTTCTTCTATTCTTTAAATTCAGTCCTGGACAACGAACCTTTTCCCACTTGCCGAAAACAGGCAGCTACTAACACAGGAGAAGAACAAATCGGACAATCCAATTGGTTCAAGAGAATGTTGAGTGTGTCAATTCCTCACTGCCCATCCTCTCTACTGTGCTTTGAAAGAAAGTATATTTCAAAGAGCAGAATATTCAGGGAGGTACAACAAATTCACAGAACAAGGTAACAACATTTAAGATTTCCACTGGCATTTGGCAAGTTTCAGAGAGTGCAAAAGTTAAATTCTCCACACAAGGTTTGCTGCACATAAGTGGTTCAGACATGCTTAGCCAATATTCAGCCTGAGGCTGACTGATCCATTACACAGGGCAGCATTTGATGTGCATGCATGTGTGCATGTGCATCTGTTTCTGGGAGTGCAATGTGTTTTTTTTGTGTCTGTGAGTTTGCGCATTTGAGCACGTTTGCGTGTGCGTGCATTTATGTGTGAATTTACATGTGCTTATATGTATGTGTGTGTTACTCCAAGCAAGCTTGCCCCACAGTCATAACACACTGAGGCAGGCTCAACAGTTCACAGCGGGAACTCTACCGACACCTACCCTAAATAGCAAAAACATGCCTACTGGTGATACATGAAACCCAACCCTAGGTGGTGGGCAAGTTGTACAGCAAGTGCTATGGAATAAAGACTGAAAAAGCATGTACATGGATATTGAGTACTGCGATCAAAAGATAAATGCTACCTGTAAGCATAATATTACCAAATAATATAAGCTGTCAATGATTAACCGTAGGACTTCTCAGAAATAACCCTCATAAGAGAAGCCTGCTACGTTTGGCTAAGTAGAAATCAATATTGTTAGAGCTTTTCTCAAATGAGAGCTACAACCCTTGCTTACTTCAAAGTTGTTTAATTTAAAGTTCTAATTCAAATTGAGATAACGCAAAAATAATTATGTACATTTAATCAAAATTGCTTACGTTACTTTAGTTGTTCAAAAAAACGAAAAACAATGTCTGGATGTACACAATATTGAACCTGTAAGAATTTCCATACTTGCATATAATTTGGCAACAGCTTGAGTGGAAGTGTTTTCTCTAAAATAGTGCTGCTGGTGCGCTTTTGGACAGATGAACACATAAACACATGATAAACAAGCCAAAACGTTACTACGGCAACTTATTCAGTGCATTTTATTTTCCCGTGGATAACAATCTTTCATTACAAGAAGAATGCAAGGTCAAAGGAAAGAGCAAGAGCCCCATCAACAGAAGGGAGAACAGGAGATCAATTGATCCATCTGATAAAGCCAGTTGCCTTTCTTCATTGTGTTCCTCCCAAATATTGGCCTGTAAACAGGAGGAGTGGGAACAAACAGACTCAAAGAAGAGGGGTAAGGCAGTTTGACAGCAATGTACATAAAGAAAGAATAGATCTGATCGCGAAACTTGACCGGAATCCACCAGGTGAACAGAAAATTACCATTCTAACAAGGTGATGAATGTCAAATAGATAAGAAGCTCACATAAATTATCTGCTGTGCCTCCGATACAATCTCATCAGGGAATACTTCTCCTGACAAGTTGAGTAGAACATTCCTGACCTGCCAGAGACTTAACAAGGGCAGCCTGAAAACTTAAATAGGCTACAAGATGAAATTTCTAAATCCTGACCACAAGTTTAAGACTTATGCTAGTTTCTCAGAACCTTTCAAGCATGTTGACTTTCCCACCTTCATGGTCAGACACCTCTTTGGCATTCCTCAACATGCTACAAATATTTATCAACATCCCAACCCACTGGAATTAGGTTAGGTGAAAACATAATACATGTGTGTTCACAAACCCATCCACGTATATGATGTGTGTACTGTCAGAGTGGGTCTCTTCCTCCAAGCTCCAATAAGTAAAAACATCTTTAATAATGTGGCTCCTTCACAAGCAAGGTTTTTTTTGTGAAAATGCTCAGGGAGAGGGCGAAGACTGTCTGAGGGTCAACCAGCTACTGAGAACTCTCAGTCACAGTCACACTTGCTTGTTGTGGTTAGATGCTTACAGTGTAATGTGTGACAGCTGACCAGGCCTGCAAGTATGCCCAAGCAAAGCAACGCAACTCCACTGACTGATGTCAACAAGCCTGAAAAGGGGTCACCAATGAAAATGGGTTGCAAACACAATGACTGAAGGAATCATACTAGTTCACGGATGTTCACAGAATTCCTACAATGTGGGAACAGGCCATTCGGCTCAACAAGTCCACACTGACCTTCTGAAGGGCATCCCACCCAAACACACACTATCCCTGTAACCCTGCACTTCACATGGTTAACCTACTCATCCTTGGACACTGTAGGCAATTTAATTCACCTAATTTGCACATCTTTCGACTGTGGGAGGAAACCAGAGCGCACGGGGGGAAACCCACACTGACATATGGAGTATGTGCAAACTCCAGACAGACAGTAGCCCAAAGGTGGAATCAAACCTGGGTCCCTGGCACTGTGAGGCAGCAGTGCTGACCACTGAGTCAGGGTGCCGCCGGAAACCGGAAAATACCATTGTTCAAGCATTCATGCACATGCAAACATTCACAAGCCCCTGCATCTGAAATTTAGGATTTGGGATGAGGCTCTAGATTGTAGGGCTCTACCACCAGAGATAATGAAGTTCACCAAGTGGCAGATTGATTTTCATGCATTTTGCAATTGGCACAAAATAAAGATCAAGATGACAAAAATATGCACCCTATCATCCCAGGAGTTACCAATTACGAGAAACTGAATTGCAGTAGTCATATAGTGGCTGCAGGAGTAGGTCAGAGACCAAGTATCTTGAAATAGTAATACAAGCCAGCAGAATTTCTTTAATAACAGAACAGAAGTTTATTACACAAAACAAAAAAAAACCAAACTATCTAAATATAGAAGTGTGGGAAAGTTTTAAGACACACTTCAAAACAAAAAGTTTTAACCCGTTTGCCAACACTGTTACAGGGATTAAAGTCTCCCAACGCCTTAGGGTTCTACTTAACAGACTGTGGACTGTGAAGAAAATTTGATGAGTCTTTTACAAATCTGCTGACAATTCACTTTTCTACAATTCTGAGTGTCTAAGCTATCTACATAGAACATAGAACATTACAGCACAGTACAGGCCCTTCGGCCCTCGATGTTGTGCCAACCTGTCATACCGATCTCAAGCCCATCTAACCTACACTATTCCATGTATGTCCATATGCTTATCCAATGACGACTTAAATGTACCTAAAGTTGGCGAATCTACTACCGTTGCAGGCAAAGCGTTCCATTCCCTTACTACTCTCTGAGTAAAGAAACTACCTCTGACATCTGTCCTATATCTTTCACCCCTCAATTTAAAGCTATGCCCCCTTGTGCTTGCCGTCACCATCCTAGGAAAAAGGCTCTCCCTATCTACCCTATCAAACCCTCTGATTATTTTATACATATCTCTCTGTCCTAAAGATGTAGATTTCTAAATAAAATTGCCTTAGTAGCTCCACAAACTCTTTTTTTTCTACTGAGGTGCCTGGATTTTGTTTATGAACGGTCATAATGCTCCTGTAAGGTGAAAAAAACTAAAACTTGCTTCTGACGCCAGTCAGATCTCAGCAAAACTGCCATAAAAAGTTCATTCTCTAGGTTTTCCAAATTAGAAAACATTTCTGGACGATTACGAACTGAGGATTACAAACCCCACATTTGTGATGCAACTGGTAGTGACTCTACCCCAAGACCAGGAGACCTGGTTACAAGTACCATCTATTCCAAAGGTGTGTAATAACATATCTGAACAGGTTGATTAGAAAAATAGTTTAAATAAAAAAAAACGTATTGTGCTAGGGGTTCAGTCACCTGCTCTCAGACATATTCTGGATGAGGTCACTGTTCTGGAAAGCTTCCCTGACCTTGTTTTTCCTTCCAAAAAACAAGTACCCTTCATACAAATGATCAATAACTACATGCCACTATTTTAAAATCCAACTCTAAACATGACATAGGTACACACAGATGTGTGCATGTGGAAATGAATCACACAACTTTAATTACAGAATTTAAAAAATATTACTTAAATGGAGAATTACTGCAGAATTCTGAGATGCAGAATTCCAAAATTACACAACCCTCAGAGAAAATAATTCTCATCGGTCTTAAAGTTAGTATGTAGGACCAGCAAGTGATTAAGGTGGCTATTGGTGGCTATTAGTATGTAGGACCAGCAAGTGATTAAGGTGGCTATTGGTGTGCTATCCTTTATTATGAGAGGAACTGAACATGAAGGTAAGGATTTTGCTTCAATTATACAAACATTGGTGAGACCTCACATGTGTGGTCTCCTCATTAAAGGAAGGATATAAATATTTTCAAGTCAGTTCAGATGAGGTTGACTGGGTTGTTGCCTTGAATGAACATGTTTTCTTAAGAAGAAAGACTGGACAGGCTGGAATTGCTTCGACTAGGGTTGAGATGAGTGAGGGGTGATTTGTTTGAAATTTACAAGATCCTGAATAGACTTGACAAGATGAACATGGCAAGGATATTTATTCTCGTACGTGAGTTTTGAACAAAGGTACAGTGTATAAAAATCAATGATTGGCTATACGGAGAGGTCGAATAGGCTGGGGCTATTCTGCCTGGAGCATTGGAAGCTGAAGGGCGACTTTACAGATGTTTATAAAATAATTAAAAATAGGTGAGATCTTTTCCCTGCAGTGAGTGAGTCCAAAACTAGAGGGCATAAGTTTAAGGCGAGGGGGTGAAAATTATAAAAGTGCCATAAGAGGCAACGTTTTCACTCAGAGAATGGTGCGTGTATGGAATGAACTGCCAGAGGAGGTGGTGGAGGCAGGTTCGATTACAACGTTTTTAAGCCAATACCACCCCGACCCCATCAGTGCTTTGGGTACACAAATAGGAACGGTTTAGAGGGATATGGGCCAAATGCTAGAAAATAGGACTAGATTTAAACAGGATATCTGGTCAGCACAGACGAATTGGACTGATGAGTCTGTTTCTGGCTGTATATCTCTATGACTCTGTGACTGCCCCTTTAGGACAAAAGGTGAGAAGAACATTTTCTCCTTGGACTTTGGAATGCAGAAAGCAGTGGAGACCAGGTCATTAACTTTAAGGTGAATATAAGTAGTTTCTTCATAGGCAAAAGGGAATCAAAGGTTATCAGGGCAGAAGGGAGCAAATAATTTCGAATACAGAGCAGCCATGATTTGACTGAATGATGGAACAGAGTTGAAGGGTCAGGTGACCTCCACATCTGCTCCTATTTCACATGTGCATATCAGTACTTCCCTGTCAGACGTTAACCAACTTGACACAGCAGTAGTACCACTATAATTGAGGAGGAGCAAGAAGGGATGAACAATGGACAAATACGGTATCTGAGCAGTTGGATTTCTGGCCATGTCATGTTTCCTCAGGTGCAAAGGACGGACCAATGTATCCAGATGGTGCTCAGAGCACCATGGCCTCATCCAACCAGATTCCTGAATGGCAGGTAACTTCACTTCACCAATATCCTGCTTAACCGTCACTGCAGGCTACAATGATATATACTCATTATCCAGAAATCAATCACAATGCTTACATACTGCACAACTGCTTTCTCGAATGTCCGTCCCCAAACAGGGAGCCATTGGCGTGTTCTGAGATGACAATCCCTGGATACCTCACTATTGTTCCTCCTCTCTGTCAATGTACAATGGCACATCGTTACTTCCCGCAAGGGCCAGGGTAAGCGAAAGGAAATTAAACTTCATGATGACCCCCGTTTTTCTACTGGATAGCAAATGAATTCATCTGTGGCCTGAGAGGTGGAGCAAAGCTCTCTGTACATGGACTTCTCTGCAGGACCTGCTTCTCCATGGCAGTGCCAGCCTGTCCACAAATGCACCCAGGTGCTTTCATGCCAGTGCAATAAGATCAGACCAAATGTCTCTTCCTTTCACCCAGTTAATGTGAGACTGTTGGCATTTCTACCAGATTGTCCCATGCTGGCCTACACATCTCTGTTGATTGACCAATGGCCTAGTGTGGAGGTTAATCATTTGCAATGGTATTATCAGGAAGCTCCTCTCCACACACTCTGCCGGCGCCAATACCACCCCGACCCCATCAGTGCTTTGCTCACCAGAATGTGACCCCGAGACTACTCCAGACACATTTCCTGCTAAGATGAAAATCTCTGCACCAGCGATGCGTGTGGAGGAAGACGCTGACTGTACTTTCCTTATTCTTGTATGGGATGTGGGTGTTATCAGCAAGGCCAGTGTGTTCTGCCCACGTTAACTGCCTTTGAATTGACCTAGGCCTTTTCAGAAGACAGTTAAGAGTCAACCTTTTAATTTAGTCTACATCTAGGCCAAACCAGGTGAGGGTGGAAAGTTTTGCTTCCCTGAAGGTTATTAGTGAATTAGATGGGTCGTTGCAACAATTTGTGGGTTGTCATTGGGCCAGCTTTTATTTAAAGCCCAGATTTTTATTGAATTCAAATTTCACCATTTGCCATGGTGGGATTCAATCCCAAGTTCCCAGAAATATGAGCCTTGGGAGCTGGATTACTATCCAATGATATGACCACAAGACTGCAACCTCCCATCCATTGTGATTCATAACTGTGCCTCCTTAAAGATGTGCTCCAGATGCTGATAGAGAATGGCATTGAGGCCAGGGCTCTTCTGTTTACTACCTTGGTTTAGGAATAGAATCTGAAGGCTCTGTAAGAAAATAATTATGTGTTATTGTTGCGAGCTGCCAGCTTTACTCAGTATTTTATCAAGACATTAGTGTTTGATGTGCACCTGGAAGTAGCTGCTTGAAGACTTCTTCACTACAAGGCTGTAAATATCCAATCTTCCCTTTGACACAGGCATAATTCCCTTCCCCTCCTGGGAGTTCAGAGTTCAGTTGCTTGCTCCTCGAAGAGGGTAAGAAGCCTTGTGTCAGACTTCCTTACACATCTGTCTATGCACATTGCCCCTGGTTGTTCTCCAGAGGAACTGAATAATTAAGAGACATTAACATGGGTGCATCTGCACTTAGTCTGTAATCTAAGATACAGAGAGGGATCTAATGTTTAAAAAGATTAAAAGACAGGTGCCTGATATTCCTGTGAAGTATTCATCCCAAAGCGACCTTTTGGAGATCTGTAGTTGCCCCATGTAAGTCTTTAGTGAAAGGCATTTAGTGGTGCATGGTCATCTAGTTGTGACGAAAGGTCTGTGAATTGATGATATATGAGCTGCTGAATGTTTTCTGTTTTAAATGTAAACCATGGCTGATGTATGATAGTCAGTAGCACTGTGGTACAAGCAGTGCTGCACTGCTAGTTGCAATAATGTGACAAGACACATTTCCCTGATCTGATTGAAATGTGCAGTGCATACAGCAGGATGGCACAGTGGTTAGCACTACATCCTCACAGTGCCAGGGACTCGGGTTCGATTCCAGCCTTGGGTCATTATCTGTGTGGAGTTTGCACATTCTCGCCGTGTCTGTGTGGGTTTCCTCCAGCTGCTCCGGTTTCCTCCCACAGTCCAAAGATGTGCAGGTGAGGTGGATTGGCCATGCTAAATTGCCCGTAGTGTTCAGGGATGTGTGGGTTATAGGGGGATGGGTCTGAGTGGGATGCTGCACAAGGTGGTGTGGACTTGTTGGGCTGAAGGGCCTGTTTCCACACTGTAGGGAATCTAATCTAATCAATCTTTTCGGTGACACTTTTACGTCAAAATGACCTTACAATGCTGACTCAAGCTGATCAGGGCATGAAGCATTGAGTATTCAGTGATACACACCCTGGCAGAACAAAGCAGGTCATTCACCCTTCACCAATCCCCTTGCAGGAGAGCAGCCAGTTCTTTTGAGGTAGTAGGAACTGCAATTGCTGGAGAATCTGAGACAACAAGGTACAGAGCTGGATGAACACAGCAGACCAAGCGGCATCAGTGGAGCAGGAAAGCTGATGTTTTGGGTCTAGATCCTTCTTCAGAAATGGGTCCTGCTGCTGGTCCTCTAATGCTGCTTGGCATGCTGTGTTCATTCAGCTCTACAGCTTGTTATCTCAGGTTTTTTTGAGCTGCCCCCAGTCACTGACCTCACAATCACCTCAGGCTACCTTCGCCAGTCAGGGTGGCTGCCCTTTTCTATCCCTGCATTAGAGTAAAGCTCTCCTGGGCAGCCATTAAGAGACTCTCTAGCAAGGCAGCACAGAGCTACGGCACTGCTTTTCACCCCAAGTCTCTGACATCTCTCTGGTTGAATAGAGGTGAAGAGCAGAGATTGAACAACACATCTGGCTTGCGAAGAGAGACATGCCATCCGGGTGTGTTTTAACAATTAGCTGCCCATGAATTAAGATAATTAGAGAAGAATATAAATGAGAGAGAAAACCCAACCCACTCCAGAAGTCCCTGCCCTTTTTTTGCCCCATCACACTGCTTTTTTTTGAGACTAACATTATTCTGTCCATCAGTTTTGCTCTCTTTATTTATTCTCATGTTTTAAAGGTCTCATTGTGAACAAACATCCAGTAATTTACTAAATCAACCTTAAAAGGCAGACAGAAACACAAGCACAACTTTGAAATTGTTGAGAGATAATGGGAACTGCAGATGCTGGAGAATTCCAAGATAATAAAATGTGAGGGTGGATGAACACAGCAGGCCAAGCAGCATCTTAGGAGCACAAAAGCTGACGTTTCGGGCCTAGACCCTTCATCAGAGAGGGGGATGGGGAGAGGGAACTGGAATAAATAGGGAGAGGGGGGGAGGCGGACCGAAGATGGAGAGTAAAGAAGATAGGTGGAGAGAGTATAGGTGGGAAGGTAGGGAGGGGATAGGTCAGTCCAGGGAAGACGGACAGGTCAAGGAGGTGGGATGAGGTTAGTAGGTAGCTGGGGGTGCGGCTTGGGGTGGGAGGAAGGGATGGGTGCGAGGAAGAACCGGTTAGGGAGGCAGAGACAGGTTGGGCTGGTTTTGGGATGCAGTGGGTGGGGGGGGAAGAGCTGGGCTGGTTGTGTGGTGCAGTGGGGGGAGGGGACGAACTGGGCTGGTTTAGGGATGCAGCAGGGGAAGGGGAGATTTTGAAACTGGTGAAGTCCACATTGATACCATATGGCTGCAGGGTTCCCAGGCGGAATATGAGTTGCTGTTCCTGCAACCTTCGGGTGGCATCATTGTGGCACTGCAGGAGGCCCATGATGGACATGTCATCTAGAGAATGGGAGGGGCAAGTGGAAATGGTTTGCGACTGGAAGGTGCAGTTGTTTGTTGCGAACTGAGCGGAGGTGTTCTGCAAAGCGGACCCCAAGCCTCTGCTTGGTTTCCCCAATGTAGAGGAAGCCGCACCGGGTACAGTGGATGCAGTATACCACACTGGCAGATGTGCAGGTGAACCTCTGCTTAATGTGGAATGTCATCTTGGGGCCTGGGATAGGGGTGAGGGAGGAGGTGTGGGGACAAGTGTAGCATTTCCTGCGGTTGCAGGGGAAGGTGCCGGGTGTGGTGGGGTTGGAGGGCAGTGTGGAGCGAACAAGGGAGTCACGGAGAGAATGGTCTCTCCGGAAAGCAGACAGGGGAGGGGATGGAAAGATGTCTTGGGTGGTGGGGTCAGATTGTAAATGGTGGAAGTGTCGGAGGACGATGCGTTGTATCCGGAGGTTGGTAGGGTGGTGTGTGAGAACGAGGGGGATCCTCTTAGGGCGGTTGTGGCGGGGGCGGGGTGTGAGGGATGTGTTGCGGGAAATGCGGGAGACGCCGTCAAGGGCGTTCTCGATCACTGTGGGGGGAAAGTTGCGGTCCTTAAAGAACTTGGACATCTGGGATGTGCGGGAGTAGAATGTCTTATCGTGGGGCGGAGGCGGAGGAATTGGGAATAGGGGATGGAATTTTTGCAGGAGGGTGGGTGGAAGGAGGTGTATTCTAGGTAGCTGTGGGAGTCGGTGGGCTTGAAATGGACATCAGTTACAAGCTGGTTGCCTGAGATGGAGACTGAGAGGCCCAGGAAGGTGAGGGAAGTGCTGGAGATGGCCCAGGTGAACTGAAGGTTGGGGTGGAAGGTGTTGGTGAAGTGGATGAACTGTTCGAGCTCCTCTGGGGAGCAAGAGGCGGCGCGAATACAGTCATCAATGTACCGGAGGAAGAGGTGGGGTTTGGGGCCTGTGTAGGTGCGGAAGAGGGACTGTTCCACGTAACCTACAAAGAGGCAGGCATACCTGGGGCCCATGCGGGTGCCCATGGCCACCCCCTTGGTCTGTAGGAAGTGGGAGGAGTCAAAAGAGAAGTTGTTGAGTGTGAGGACGAGTTCAGCTAGGCGGATGAGAGTGTCGGTGGAGGGGGACTGGTCGGGTCTGCGGGACAGGAAGAAGCGGAGGGCCTTGAGTTGTGTACAGGGACTGGACGTCCATGGTGAATATGAGGTGTTGGGGACCAGGGAATTGGAAGTCCTGGAGGAGGTGGAGGGCGTGGGTGGTGTCACGGATGTAGGTGGGGAGTTCCTGGACCAAAGGGGAGAAAATGGAGTCCAGATAGGTGGAGATGAGTTCGGTGGGGCAGGAGCAGGCTGAGACGATGGGTCGACCAGGGCAGGCAGGTTTGTGGATTTTGGGAAGGAGATAGAAATCTGAAACGTCAGCTTTCCTGCACCTCTGATGCTGCCTGGTCTGATGCGTTCATGCAGCTCTACACCTTGTTATCTGAACATTGTTTGTAGTTTGTTATATAGTTTTATCATTTGTTCAAGGAAACATTTTCAGAAATAAATCAGTTGAATTGCATAAACAAATAAAACAGCCATAAAGAAAGGCAGCATGGAATTTCAGATCCATTGCATTTTTTCTTTCCAGCATCATCATACCAAGTGCAAAAGTGTATTCAGTGTGATTCAAATTTCTGCAGCATTTCCTGATAATTTTAAAAAGTATAGCCATTGAAATAAAAATGTCCTCAAAACTGGCTGTGTCAGAAAACTGAACCATCACTGGGAATCTCCGTAAACTGCCCTTATGTTTAGGCCTTCAAGGTAGCTCCAAAAATTAAACTAGATGTTTTCAATGCACAGACACGAACAGACATTTTGGAAGGCCAAGTGTCCTTACAACTTTAAAAAAACCAAAGAACAGATTACCTTACCACAACCTAACTAGAAACTGACATGCAGTTCTTTTTTAAAACACTTTATTTTCAGTCATTTTAAAATCAGATTACTGATGGTGCTTTAAAATGCTTAAATTTTCAGGGACAAATGCATTTTTTGCCTGCAATAAATCAAACTTTTATTTTTGTAAAGCTACCACTGTTCACTGTACAGGGCACTTTATATATTTTTTAAATTATAGTTTTCTTTAATGTAATAGACTGCATAACTGCACTTCAAGGTTGATTTTATATTCAATGACATGTAAATATGGTTGCGAAGAAATTCAGAAAGGCACAGGGATGGAACACAAAGTGGTATCAATTATAGGCCAGAACCGATGACTTTATCTTAAACAGAAATTCTACCTGTGTTTTATTTTCAAAATAAGAGAAATGGGGATGTCAAAACAACAATATGTTAGTTCTTTGTAATCAGAAATAGATCACAGGCTTATGCTGCACTCAGTTTTCCCAGCTTGTGCTTTTGTTTCAAACACAAGGGAGGTGTTTGAATTTGTGAAGAGGAGAAGGGAATACAGTACTGGGAAAAGGTAATTTCTTTCAGTTTTGGCACTCAGCCATCAAGCACTCCAACAACAAGTACAGTACAACCAGTTACAAAGTAAAACTGTGTTTTTTAAACTCTGCGCATCCATTTGGGGATTATTATGCATGAAATTACAGTTTCAGGTTGAGGCTTTACATTTAATTCGATCTTGGTTCAAGCTATCAAAATTCTTTTAAATTACAGCACAGAAAAAGATGTGGGCACTTAACCCATCATTCACATCAAAAGAGAAAAGGAGAAAAGGGAAATACTGGTGTGCATTTCATTGGCTAGACTAGCACTTACAGCCCATCCCTAGTTACTCCTGAATTTGTTGAATCCATTTTTTTGCAGGGATGTCCATAATGTTAGGAAGGGATCCTCTGGATTCTGATCCAACAACAGTGAAAAATGAGCAATACATTTCCAAGCGAGGATGGTGTGCTGTTTGCAGGGAAACTTGCAGGTGGTGGTGTTCCCATGCATCTGCTGCCCTTCTTCTAGATGGGAGTGATTGCAAATTGAAGGTGCTGTGGACCCGCAGCGTATGCTGTAGCTGGTGCACTGCCAACATAACGTATACACTACTGACATAATGCACAACTCCACATTCAAAAAAATTGCTTTTAGTTTAGGGTCAGTACAACTGTCAATTATTCCATATTACTGACATGCAATGTACATATCACTGTACCAATTATACCAGAATTAATAAATAATCAGGGAATTCTTTGCAGATTTGGGAACAAACCATAACTACATTCCAAAGCTCTAATAAAGGAACTCAGGCAACGGGCTCGGGAAATCTAAAGAGCATAAAAATTATAATTAGATTCAGCTACCTTCCATGGGAATTTTCTTCTTTCTTTCACTCTCTAAGGAGACAGTAGTTCTGAATTTAGAAAGGTTTATTCATGATATTCTACATGCTTTGTATGCAATGGCACAAAAACAGCAGGATTAACAGTGGTGACGTCACTAATACAGGAGTAAATGGGAAATAATCTGTAACTCACGTCCCATGTGTGAATCAAACATTTACCAGTGAATTTGATATACAAGAATAGGTATAGTTAAGACTGTTTCTATAGAATCTCTCAAAACACTAAGCACCAACCATGTTACACATACTCTCAATACAGTGAAAGCCTGTTCTAACATGAGTCAACACACTATAAATTTACTGCATACAGGGGGATCATGACTCCCAAAATATGTAAACATTTAATATTCATTTTGCAAACTATTGAATTAAGTATCCTTTATTGTCACGTGTTCAATACAAAATACAGTGATAAGTGTGTACCATTCTCGTACACTAGCACCATTCACAGAATTAAATAAAGAAAGATAGCTTAAAGACAGTCCAACATTTCCTTCTCCACTGCTACGGTATACCACCACCACAGACCCGTTCTGCGCTTTCCAGCCCATGCCTTGCCACAGACAGTGACCCACTCTAGGTTTCCCAGTCCACACCATGCCGCAGGAACAGTCCCATTCCAGGTAACACCAGCTTGCTCTATGCCACCAAGAGGGCTTCCTGCTCCAAGCTTCCCATTCCTTGTCCTGCCACCATTCAGGGGCCAACACCACGCAGAAACTAGAGACCTGCTCCAGACATCACAGGCCAACCGACCGACTCTGTAGCCATGTTGTCTCGAAAAACTTCACCACCATTTCAGAGCCCATTGAAGCTGCCTCCTGCTGAAGTGCTCTCTTTATAATGTATGTTTGAGGTTAAATAGGAGGGGTAGAAGGAAAATGAAAGAAGAAAACTGCAGACAAGCAGGTCAAACCAGGGCACAGGAGCCTGGACATTACTTACTCTACCACGGCCATCTTGGGTCTTAAACATAGGAACTTTCTTGTTTAAGTGGTACACTTACAATGTGGTCTCACTCTATAGATTCTAATATACTTAACAGAACATAGTCAATATTGAGGTTTACTGAGTTATCTTCTCCTAATAACACTCATTATTAGTTATCAATTCATAAAGTTGGTCATAAATTGCAGTTAACAATTAATACAAATATGACAAAGTACAGAAAAGTTCTGTAAAAAATGCCTATTAAGGCAAAAATCTTAAAATGTTTATAAAAGTTGTGATTAACATTAAAATGTGGCATAATTCCATAAGGTACACATAATAGTTTTACATATAGCATCCCACATGAAAAAAAATCAAATATTGCTTAACTCAGTTTTGTACCTAATTTAGCATCACTATTACCCACAGTATCACAAGAGCTTTTAATTACATCAGGTTAAAACAACAAACGAACGAACAGTGTAACATTCTGAACTATATAGGCAGAGGGCAGTTAACAAGTGAAATATTGAGTTTCATTTTGAATAGGTAACAGAGACCACGTTATGAATAATGATGTATTCAAAACAGCAGATTATTAGTCTTCCTAAAAGTTAACCGATAAAAGGGGGGAAAAAAAAATCATCACGCTCTTAAGTTTTGGAGCAAAGGAACTGCCTTCCAAAAACAGTTGACTTTCCAAGCTGATGCTGTGCAGTTTCTAAGATAAGCTTGAAAGGCATTCATCGCTCTACGTTATCAAGATCCATCAGCCGATCAAATTTTCATTGTGGAATTATACTAACAAATTATTTTTGATTGAAATAATTGTGAATCTTGTTAAATCACACTGTGCTTAAATAAGCCAACTAATACCACGCACAAGGTAGGATGTGGATAAATACATTGTTCTTTTAAAGATTATATTAACTAAGTCAGTTGAAAAGCAAAATGTATTCAGTTTTCAAACCCCAGATCCAATCTGTGCTCATTTACCAATTCTGAGGGAGAAAAAGGGGCCTTTCTGCTCACGGACTACATGCTTAACAGCAGAAGTGGCATTCTACAGGTAGAAATCAACAATCCCAGAACATTGAGAACACGGCCAAGCTCTGAATGCAGCCTTCTGCAGTCAGATGTGAATGACTGTGGACAACTGAATATCTAACAGCACGAGAGAAGCTGCATGGACTGCAGTGGTTCAAAGTGGCAGCTCACCATCACCTTCTGAATGGCAACTAAGGATGAGTAATAAATGCTGGCCCAGTCAGTGATGGTCATGTCCCACACATGTATCAAATAAAAACAAAGCCCCTCCCATCAATGATGGCAGATCCTAGCTCATTAGTGCAAAAGTTAAGATTGTACTGGTTATAGTGATCTTCAGGCAGAAATGTCAAGTAAATGATCCATTGGTCTCTGACAACAGAAATGCCAGATTTCAGCCACTCAATTTGCTCTACATGATGTCAAGAAGTAGCTGACAAAACTGTATGCAGCAAATGCTGAGAGTGTCATCAGTGGTGCTGAAGACTTGTGTTCCAGAACCAAAAGATCCCCTAACCTGGCCAACTCAGTGCAGTCCCAACACTGGCACTCTGTCGACAAGGCAGAAAATTACCATATCCAAAAATGGCAAAACAAATCCAAATCACACACCAATTATCACCTCATCAGTCTACTCTGCCTCAGTAAAATGATAAAAAGCAATGATGACACAATACTACCAAACTGCATTTAGACAGCCACAACCTGCTCGGTTTGGGTTACATATAGCTGCTAACTTCATGATTACGTTACAACCTTGTTCCAAAAATGGTCCAAATAGGTGAACACAAGAGGCAATTGGAAAATAATTGCCCTTGACATACAGGCAGCATATAAATGCGTCAGGGGTGAGAGACACAATTGCCAGTGGGTACATCTTTTCACCATCTTTTCCTGCAACTTAGACCTGGTGGTATATTCATCTCACAGCTAAAGCAAGTAAAGATATGAAACGCTCAATAAAGCAATGGGATATTTGATTAGTTAATGCATTAAGCCTCAAGGGTGGCTCAATTAATTTGGTTCATAAGATGCAATTTCTTTCTTTGGGAGATTCACTGGGCAGAGGATTACTGTAAAAGCAGCTTTGCCACCTTAATTTTTTGGTACAGTACTTAGACAATAGGATGCTTGTTGTAGAGAGACTGCAATAAATGGGTTCTTCATGAGCAATTTAGTCAGCAACAGTTGTTTTCTAAAATTAAAATTCAAACCGATGAGCTCACAATGGATCATGGCCTGAAAAAGGATCCACAAAAAAAAACTTGCATGACTGAACCTGCAAAATTATAAAGCAGCCTTCAAAAAAATGTACTGCACAACAAGGATTAACTGGTGATTTTTGATAAACTAAAATAATCACATCAACGCAGAAACCTTAAATCACCATTACAAGTTAGTAAAAATTAGTCACAACTCAATTTCTTTGATTAACCTCAATTAGGCTTGCAATGACCTAGCTTTCACTAATATTAAACTGTAAATCTAGTGATCTTGGTAATGCTCTGGAGAATCTTGGTAGATAGCAGCATTTGAATTCAATAAGATGAAATCTGGAACTAAGAGTCTAATGATTACTGTAAAAAAGAAATCTGGAATTAGAGTCTAATGATGACCACAAATCCAGTCGAGCATTAGAGATGGGCAATAAATGCTGGCCTACCCTCTTCAGGAAGAATCATCATCATCTTGGACTCAAAATATTAACTCTGTTTCTTTCTCCAAGAATGCTGTCAGACTGGCTGAGCTTATTCAGTACTTACTGTATTTATGGCAAAATTATTGCACAGGTGCTGCAAAATAAGAACATAAGAATGAGGAGCAGGAGTAGGCCATCCGGCCCCTCGAGCCTGACCCACCATTTAATAAGAAAATGGCTGGTCTTTGAGACTCAGCTCCACTTACCCGTCCACTCACCATAATGCTCAATTCCTTTACCTTTCAAAAATTAATCTAGCCTTGCCTTAAAAACATTCAGCGAGGTAGCTTCAACCACTTAACTGGGCAGGGAATTCCACAGATTCACAACCTGTTGGGTGAAGAAGTTCCTCCTGACCTCAGTCCTACATCTGCTTCCCTTTATTTTGAGACTATGCCCTCTAGTCCTGGTTTCACCTGCTAGCGGAAACAACCTCCCTGCCTCCACTTTATCTATTCCCTTCATAATCTTACATGTTTCTGGAAGATCTCCCTTCATTCTTCTGAATTCCAGTGAGTATAATCCCTGGCTACTCGGTCTGCCTGCAAGTGCCTGGCTGCAGTGAGCAACACCTTGAAGAAAATAGTACATTAAGAGAAAGTAACAGGCAGAGGCAGAAAACCAAGGAAGAGCATCATGGCTTTGTGAACAGTACTTATTTTACTTGTCATGAAACTAAGACGCATCATCTTAGTTTCCTAGAGTCAGTATTGTACAACAGGTCACCAAGGGATTTAGAAATAGCAGCCACAATAACTCCAGCAGGACCAGAATGAGTGAAACAAAACATGTCTGACGTTGCAGTTTCAAGTTTTACTTGTTATCTTCATCCTGGATGCATACTAAATTTGAATAACTTCATAATGGAACACACACTTGTTTATCCTATGAGGGTCCTTTCCAAATTCATAAGATAATTGCTAAAGACAGGAGCAGAAGTAGGTCAAATCAAACCTGCTCCACCATTCTGGGTCACAGCTGATCCTCTACCTCAACACCATCTTTCCATTCTATTATTACAGCTCTAAATATCCTTGGAAACTCAGGGTTTATTACTAATCACACCTGGTCTTATTCATTGCCTTGTGCTTTTGTGGATGAGCATGACACCATTTATATTACTTCTGAAGTTAAAGTAGTTTACTTCTGCAGTTCAAAGCATAATGTTGGAAGGTGCATTTTGAAATTATTCAAGAGACATTTAGGTTTCATTTGTGACATTTGTTGCAAGTATCATTGCTGATTTTGTCAGACTGTCTCTTAGAAAGAAAGCGATTCATGTTTATATATTGCTTTTCATGAGCAGTCGACGTTTCATAGCTTTACAGCCAAGAAGTACCTTTTTGAAGTCTATTCATTGTTATAATGTAGGAAATTACAAAAATGAATTTCACTTACAACTATCGCAAAATGAAGCGAACAATATTCCCTCTAAACTATGTGACTAATCTAAGGCCCCATGCATACCAATTCACTGACTTCTGGATTCAGATAGGTGTGCTCTGATTTTCTGCCCAGAAACTGGTAACAATCTAGAATGAATTAGTCACCCTCTTGCTGTTTTCTCCCACCAGTTGTATTCCTTGAGGAATCTGTACCTCATTGGAAATCAGTAGCTATCGAGATAGTCAAATTCCCCTTTCAGGAGAGGTGATTGTCTGGTTCTATCACCATTTACAAGATGAAATGGATGATTCATTTGCTTTTAGCATGACTAAAAGAATATTATTGCGTCACATATAAAACTGGGGCTATACTATTGGAAAGAGTTTCTTTCGTGTAAAAGGACAGCAGTAGGTGAATGTGAAGTTAAACACGACTGATTAACACAGTTCTTTAAAGAGCTGAAACCGAAATCAAGTAGTGTCCCCGTCAAAAGTTTGGTTAGATCGTAAAGATTGAAACGCAGGTGCATTTACTAATGTAACACTAAATTTGTACCAAATGGAACACAGTGATAGTTAATCTGATTCATTATTTCTAAATAATCACCATAAAAACAAGACAATCAGAATTCCCTCTTCCATACAAACCAAATGATTCATGGAAGGACAAATTAATGCACAATGAGGCAGAATTAGTAAATGATTTCGGAGTAAAAGGTGCCATACAAGACAGTGACCACAACATGTTAGAATTTAGCATTCAGTTAGAACGTTAGAAATTTGAGTCGGAAGAACTGTGCTAAACTTAAGCAAGGGGAATTGCAATGGGACAAAGGGAGACTCCAGAACTGGCTACAGTGGGCTGGGAAAGTGGATTAGCTGAAGACAGCTCAGTAACAATGGTGGATATTTCAGGAACTAGATCACAACCCAAGGTACATTCCAGTGAGCAAGGACAATGCTAGAACAGGGATAAATGAGTCATGATTAATCAAGAAAGTTAACTACAGTATCAAATTAAAACAAAAAAATTTCAATAAAGCAAAGTAAGTTTTAAAAGCCATCAAAAAAGTTACCAAAAAGAAAAGAGGGGGAAAATAGCAATGATGCCAAACTAGCAAATAATATTAAAATGAGTTGCAAGATATTTTTTTAAAATATATTAATAGGAAGACGGAGGTGAAAATGAACATAAGCTTCTAAGGGAACAAAGCTGTGGAGAATGGGTAAATGATGGGGAACCAAGAAATGGCACAAGAGCTGATTAAATATTTTACATCAGTCTTCACAGCGGAAGACTCCAATAGCATTCCAAAAATAATAAATAATCAAGAAGCCAATGGGGAGAGGAAGTAACTATCACTACAGGGAGGAAAAAAAATGTGGCCAATATATCCCTTGGGCCAGATGGGTTGCATCCTAGGATGAATGAGAAAGTAGCTGCAGAGATTTTGGATACCTTGTCATAATTTTTCACAAGTCCTTAGATTCTGGAAAGATCCCAGACAACTGGAAAACTGTCAACAGAACACAGTCATACAAAAAAAAAGGGAAACATAAACCATAATGTATTGGTAAAACATAGTCGTTAATGTACAACCAGACCATAAGGCTGCTCTCTCATTAGAGAGAAATGACTGGTAGTGATTTAACCCAAGGCTTAGTATACCTCAGACGAGGGGTGAGGCCGAAAATGAACGTCCTTCATGCTAAGCTCAGCTGGTGCAGGAATTAACTGTTCATATCACTCAGCATCACAAACCAGCCATTCAGCTAACCGAGTCAGAAGGAACCAGGTAGGTTAAGTGAATGGTCAAAACTTGGCAATGGAATGTAATGTGGCAACATGTACTTTGGCAGGAAGATTAGAGGAGATGAATGTCAATTAAATGGAGAAAGATTGCATCACAAAGGAATTTGGTGTCATCATGCCTGCAAGGTGGAGTACAATTTTAATAGGCAAGCCAAATGGAATGTTGGCCTTTATTCCCAAAGGACTGGAGCATAAAAATAGTGAGATCTTAGTAAAACTATACAAGATATTAGTTAGGTCACACATAAAATACTGTGAATGGTTTTGGTCTCCTCCTCAAAGGAAAGATATACTGGCATTGGAGACTGTCCAGAGAAGGTTCACCAGCTTGATCTCAGGTTTGGACAGACTGTCTTGATAGAAGATTTTGAGTGGGTTGAAGTCTGGACCAAATGAGAGGTGCCCTCAGTAAAACATATAAGACACTAAGGGAGGTTGACAGATGCTGAGAGGTTGTTTGCCCTTCTGGGAGAGTCTAAGGCCACAGGGTATAATCTTAAAATAAGGGGTCACAGTTAAGACAGAAGTGAGGAGTAAGTGGGTAGTGAATGTGTGGAATTATTTACCGCAGAGCTGTTGAGGCTGGGTCTTTATGTATATCAAGGCTGAGATAGACAGATTTTAAATTAGTAATAGAATCAAGAGTTATGGTGAAAAGTGAAAATAAGGTTGAGGATTATTGGATCAGCCACGATATCAACATATGATATAACGTGCTTGATGGGCCAAACAGCCCACATCATCTTGTCAAAGCAGTCAAGTTATGAAATTGTGGGATGCCTAATGGAGTCATTCCAGTTTTGCCAAAGCCCAAATCCACTACTTGATAAAAGCAAATCAAAACCGCTTTGAGGATTTTTTTTTAAAAACAGAAATATTTCCACTGGAATGTTTAACTTAAACATGTGTGGTGTGCTAGTAACCACAATGGACAGGACAGACTCTACTATATTGATGTACTCCTTTATTGGCCAGTATAGAGTATGATGTTTAATGACCTCTGTCTAGACTGAATTCCAACCCAAATATGAGATGGTGGTCATGAGTGGTGGCAAAAACAGATTAGGAACAGGGAACATAAACAAAGAATGGGGGGAAAAAAAAAAGAGAGACTTGTGAAACCATGAAAGGATTGGGCAGTCTGTAGGCCTAAGGCCAGGCTTTAGCCAAAAAGAGAAGGGCACAATGTCAGCAGAATGGAGAAGTTTCACAATCAGCCCCTGGAGTTTGGCAGATTCAGTGGTGATAGGAGACAGGGAAATGTGCAGTTTGCCAGGCCCTGATGGTCCATCCCTAGATTTCCTTGCTATTGATGATGATATATTTAACAGTGGCCACACCAGTGAAGGCAAGGTAGAGAAATAATACGGAGGTTGACAACATGGTCATACCATCTATTTCATGAGGTTTCTCTAGGCTCACAATCAGGAAACAGTGAAAGAAACTGCAAACCAAAACGAATTCCCAATTGACAAAAGAATGCAGCTTCATTTTGTGCATCTCATTGTCCAAGCAATTTAACCTTTTAAAAAACGGTTTTTCAGAAACTGCCACTGAAGCAGAAACTACAGTCCTGTTGTTATAGTTTCCAGATTCTTAACAATCCCAAGGGTTTAATTTCTACTCATCGGATGTCCATTCTACATTTTAAGGGCACTCAATGTAGAAATGTCCAATGCCCAAACCTTGTTAGCTTTTACTTGCTGTGCCGATACCCTCTTGTCCCAGAGGGAGCGTTCCAGACCCTAAATTAATAGTGGCGGCAGGGAGTAAGACTGAACATATTCACATATCAGGACACACTGACACTCCACATAGCATTGCAGATTAATAACGAGATCATTTAAAAAAACAAAGAAATCACTAGGGTTCATTTCTAGAAGGAAGAATTTAAAAACAGTGAAGGTGTGCACAGAATTTTATATCATCATCAACAGCAAGGAAATCTAGGGATGGACCATCAGGGCCTGGCAAACTGCACATTTCCCTGTCTTCTATCACTACAGAAACCCTCATAGCATTAATGAAGTATTTAAAGCACACTTAAGAGTGCTGTGAATAGTTCTGGATTCCGCATCATAAAGATATATACAGGCACTAGTGAAGTAAACACAAGAAAAGTTTACTAGATGAACTGAGAGATTAACAGAAAAAGTGAACTTGTTCTTTGCAAATGTAAGAGCCCATGGGATCCCAGGGAATTTGGCTAATTGGATATAGAATTGGTTCAAGGAGCATAGGGTAATAGTCAAATGGTGACCTTGAAACTTGAAGCCTGTGTTCAGTAGGGTCCCACAGAGATCAGTGTTGGGGCCATTGCTATTTATGGTATATATAAATGATTTAGGCTTGAATGCAGGAAGGTTGATCAGTAAGTTTGCAGATGATATGAAAACTGGTGGGGCGGGAGAGCTAAATTGTGAGGATAGCCTTAGATTACAGGAGGATATAGATGTGTTAGTCAGTTGGGCTGATCAATGGCAAACGAAATTCAATCTAGACAAATGTGAGATGATGCCTCGTTTATCTTGACCAATTGTAAATGAATAAACGATGAATGGTAGGACCCTGGGAAGCAACGAGGATTGGTGGGACCTTGATGTGCTGGTCCAATGGTGCCTTAAGACATCAGAGCAGGGGGATAAAGTGGTAAAAAAAGCCCATGGGATACTTGCCCTAATTGGTCAAGGAGCAGAGTTTAAGAGGAGGGATGTCATGTTGGAACCTTAACTAACATTGGTTAGGCACCAGATAGAGTGCAGGACTATGCACAGTTCTACAATCTATATTGCTGGAGGGACATGATTGCACTGGAGAGAGTACAGAAGAGATATGCCAGGATTTTCTTTGGTCTGGAGAGTTTTAGTTATGAAGAGAGATTGGATAGACAGGCAAGATAGTAAGAACTGCAGATGCTGGAGTCAGAGACAGCAAAATGTGGAGCTGGAGGCAGCATCCGAGGAACAGGAAAGTTGATGTTTCATGTCAGGACCCTTCTTCAGAAATGGGGAGAGGGAAGGCAGATGGTAAATAAAGAGAAAAAGAGAGAAGGGAGGTGGGATGGTGATAGGTGAATGCAGGTAGGGAGTATTGGGAATTGCTCAATGGTCAGTGGACTCCCAATCTCAATGTGATTCCAGATTGATCTCCTAACCTCATAAACCTTGGAAGTGTAGCCTGGAACGATCTGGTGCTCTATTTGGTGTGGACTGGACGCCAGGTGCAAGCGTGGCCTGGGTTGAAAGACTGAACTTTTATTTCTACAATGCTGAACTTATTTCTCTGTTTTTCAAAGATCTTGTAACTGAAGAAGCTGTATCTAGGTATCTTTGTACGTAGGATGCTGCTGTAAGTGGGGACTTACAAACTTTTCACTGTACTCATTTGAGTACTTAACAATAAAGCTAAAAAGAAATTGAGGGGCTTAAGTAGAACAAACATTACTGGGGGGAACAGATTTAAGATCAGGGGCAAGAGGTGTAAAGGGGACAAGAAGAGTTTTTTTTTCCCCACCCAGAGCGTGGCAGAAATCTGGAACTCGCTGCCTGTAATGGTGGTAAAGGCAGAAACCCTCATAGCATTTAAGAAGTATTTGGATATGCACTTGCGTTGCCAAGGCATACATGGCTTTGGGCCAAGTGCTAGAAAATGGGATTAGACTAGCTAGGTGGTTGTTTTTGACTGGAACTGACTCAATGGATTGAAGGACCATTTTGTGTGCTGTAGGCCTCTTTGACTGACATTTCTTTGCCAAAAGGAAAACTGAGATGTAACCTGACAGGCCCTGAAAGCAATGAAAGGATTTGAGAGGGTAGAAAAAACATGTGGGTGAGACCAGAACAAGGAAAATTAAAAATCAGACACTCACTCATAATCTAACAGGGAAATCAGAAGAAATGTCAGAGGCATCACCCCCAATGGAAGTCACTGAAATACATGGGATAAAAGCATTCATAGGGAAGCTCATTCGCATGAAAGATACAAGACGATGTGTTCATAGGGTCAGATGACAAGGGGTGGGAGAAGCAAAAATACTGGCATGCCCTTAAAAAGCCTGCTTCTGGCTGTGAATTATTTGATGGGCCAGATTAGATGATAAGCATCACAAAACACATATTTCATCATAGAGAACTGCACGCACAAATAATTGCTTAAAAATCATTAGTGTTAATTTTTAGGTTCTTTAAAACTTGATTTGGAGATGGTATTACCCTCGTATTAGACCAGTCTAAATGCACTGTTGTCTTTGCTTGCTGGCTATCATGACCACAACCAAACCTCACACTAATGTTTTATGCTACCTGCCTCCAGTCAATAAGCCAACTTAATTCTATTATAACAGTCCTCTTCTCGCCACCTTCTATGCAATTTTTCACTCAAACTCAAACCCTTCTACAAATAAAAAGGTGAAACTGCCAAGTGGGTAACAGAGAAGGTTTTCTGATGAAGGGTCTAGGCCCGAAACATCAGCCTTCCTGCTCCTGTGATGCTGCTTGGCCTGCTGTGTTCATCCAGCTCTACACCTTTTTATCTCATTCTCCAGCATCTGCAGTTCCTATGACCTCGGGTAACAGAGAAACTCTTCTGCCCATCCTGACTCTGATCCTTTGTGTGGTGCTTTCTTAGTTCTTTCCATTCCCTCCCTTCCTCTTCTCTTACCCCAACCCCCAACACCTCACTTGGAACTAATTATTTCCATTTTCCTTCATTAATACAATTACTTCCTGGGCTGAAATGCCCATCCAACAGTGGTACATAACATTTGCAAACAATATTTCTAATGGAAGTAGTTCATGTAAACATGCCACACTATGAAGGCAGTGTCACTAACATGAATGATTTCCATAGAAAACATCAATAGTTTTTGTTTCCACTTTTGAATTGGAAGTTTAAAATAGGCACTGAATGTATTATCCTAAAATCAAAATTGAATTATGCAGTAATCCAATCTCTCTCTCTCTCTCTCTCACACACACACACACACAAAATCCAACACCCCAAGGAGTGCAGCAGCTCAAAAAGGCAGTTCTCCACGTTCTTAAAGTAATTTGGGACAGGCAGCGAGTACTGGCCTCGCCAAAAACACCCACATCCCATGAACAAATTAAACGAAACCTGAACTGGCATGCATTCCTTACTGTCAAAAATGTACTTGATGCACAAGTATTTCCATCATACTTTTGTCAAGTTTTTTCGATTTCATCTTGTCTAATGCCTGTAATTTGACACCCAAGGTAGGTAGCATGACATCTGAAATGAGACTCCTTGCCCACTCCAACCAAAAGTCTGCACGCCTCAATCTCTATCCAAAGTTGGAGTGTGATAACAAACTACAGAGCATTTAAACTGTTAAATAAAAGGAACTGCTATTTCCAAATGGATTCTTGCCACCTGCTGTGGTTTCCGTGACACCCTCACACCATACAGACCTCTGTGCCATACTGGGCTACAGCTAAAGCCATTTTTTTTTCCTTTCATTGTTTAAGGGATTAGGGCGTCGCTGGCTAGGCAGCATTTATTACTCATCCCTGACTGCCGAGAGGGCAGTTAAGCATCAACCGCATTGCCGTGGGTCTGGAGTCACATGTAGGTCAAACCAGGTGAGGATGACAATTTCCTTCCCTAAAGGACATTAGTAAGCCACATGGGTTTTTCCAACAAATCGACAATGGATTCCTGGTCAGCCTTAGACTCTTAATTCCAGATATTTACTGAATTCAAGGTACTTAAGACATTATCTGGGTCTCTGGGTTAACAGTCCAGTGATACCACCACTAGGCCATCGCCTCCCTGTCTAGTCCAGTGACCTACTATATGGTCCTGGGATATTCTAGGGAGTGAGGGGTTCTCATTGTCCCTGATAGGAAGTGTATGTGAAGCCCAGTCAACTGCAATTCCTCCAATTGCCTGCCAAGTCATTAATCCAAAACAACTGTGGAGAATCATCATTTTGAGAGAAAGTAGCATTTGGGTACCTAGTCCAAGTGCAGCTAGAGCCAAGCAAAAGCTGGAGTTTCAAAGGAGAGGGGAGAAAATAATCATTAATAAATCTCTGGCGAGTCAACATCTTACATTCAAGGGTTTAGATACAAGGTTGTTATACGGCATTTTTGGCAGTATATCTGGAAATGCAGGAGCCAAAGCAAACAAAAAACACCTCACCACGTTTGTGCCTTCTCTCTTGGCAAAGATAGCTCAGACATTAGAAAATTCTATGGCACCCCTAATTCTTGAAAATAAATGTTTTGCACCATTAATATATTTTCCTCCCCTACAAGTTCTTTGCATGCATAGCACCTCTTCCTTACAGCCAAGGCTGATTATTAACAAGTCAACATCTTAAATTTCCAGGTAGATAAAGGTAAAAAATTAAGTTACAAATTATAATTCTGTAGCTGTGGCTGCAGCTTCATTTAAGAGTCAGGCATCCAATGGGGAAAAATTTATGGCAGGATATGAGTAACACATTTTTGAATGTCAGCCCAAGTTTTAGTTTAAAACCAACTCCCATCTTATAATTCATGAACTATGGCATTTATCAGTGGTACATGCATCAGTGAACCCATCTGTAATCTCCAAAAGGTCAAGGTGAAGAATTCAGTGTTGGGAAAATGTGATACTACACTTTCAGTCAAGGGTTAGCATGATCCGCTATCCACAAAATCAAAGAGCTTGCACCTCTCTTGACCTTGTGTGGAGCTGGATGAGCACAGCAGGCCAAGCAGCATTTTAAGAGCACAGAAGTTATTTGTGCTCCTAAGATGCTGCTTGGCCTGCTGTGTTCATCCAGCTCCACACTTTGCTATCTTGGATTCTCCAGCATCTGCAGTTCCCATCATCTCTGACCTCTCTTGACCTTCTTCCCTTTCCCACAAGATATATCAAATAACCCTAACATATCTCTAACTAGGTGCATTTGTGACCAATGCCATCACTAAGTGCAGCACTGAAACCAGAAGTGCAAAACTGGAGTGACACTTTAGTACTGTGCCAGTGAAACAGAAAATGGTTTACTAACATTTACCAGATTGAGGTGATCCCATAGATTGACTGAAAATATTTTCTTTAATCAAGGTGCAACTACACTGTAAAAACAGGGGCATGATGAAAGTCTTCCTTCAGCTAGCTTCACTCAGAAGGGTGAATCAAAGTTAAGCCAAAGTTTCCTCAGAAAAATGCAAAAGCATGCTAGAAATGTGATGACGTCTGCATTTTATCTTCACCGTCTTAACACACCTAGAAGATTGTGTTTTTAAAAAGCAGCTCTTTTCCTTTCCCACTAATAGCGCAATGTCATGAATGCAATTGTACATGCATGGATGGACATGGCTGCCACCTTTAACAGTAGCGTCCTTTCTCCTGCCTTGGAAACATACATCCATTTCCAATTAGCCTGAAAAAAGTGTTGCCGATAAAAGGACAAAAGATTTTAGCAGTCGTTCTGATCGTCCTCAACAAGTATTAGTTAACTTACCATTGTTTAATTGGGCAATGCACCCAGTCCCTGAATCATACTTCAGTGTTTAAATTTGAGGTTAAATTATTTGCATGTTTAACAGTAACTTGCCTTGTACAACCCAAAGCCTGGATCTATGAGAAATGATCGTGTTGATGTCCCTGGACGATTTTTCTTGTTAGTTTCTTCACTAGAAGAGGTTTTGTCACATTCACTCTGTGATGAGCTACATCCTGAGTCACTGTCTGAGAGCTCAACCTCATTCTCTTTTTTCTTCACTGTAGATGAAGTAGGTTGGCGAATCAAAAGCTGAATGATATCATTCAGTCCCACGTTGTAATCAAACAGACTATGGCCATCTTCCAACTGAAAAATGGAGAAAAATGTTCCAGTCATTATCTTGTTAAAATTACACCAGAATTACAAAAAGCTCAAAATCAATTTCAACTACACAAGGGAATGATTTGAACAAAACACATACACAGCAGTGTTACTGTGCATTTCCATTTCCCAGTTAAGGAATAACTTTCACTTAAACTGATTTCTTATGTCATAAGTTTTTCTTGCATTTAGTAAGTTATCTTCTTTTTTGATTCAAAACAAAAAATTACTATTAAAAACATTTATTGGCACATGTCTTCAGCAGTACTTAAAAACTTAAATCAAAATAGAAAATGTTGTAAATAATCAGGTGGTCATCTGTGGACGAAGGTCATTAATATTTTGGCCTAATTCAGTTTATCAACCTGAAATGTTAACTTTAGTTCTCTTTCAGCAAATACTGCCTGACTTGATGAGTTTTTCTGTCTTATTTCGAGTATCTACAACAGTTTGCTTTTGTTTCAGCTGACTTTAACACTCATGTTAAGCAAACGATCCAATCCAAATTTACGCCAAGAGCAGCCAAGCATTCCACGAGCACAATGCTGCAACTAATCAACACATATTCACATGAAACTGAGAGCCACAGTACAAAAAGTAAACTTTAACATCAAACTTCATGAGCACAATGCTTAAACCCGGTCCGACAAGCTGCCAGGTTATGGGCAGTTCGTAGTGATTTTTACTCATGCTCAGTTGGTCTGTTCTACTTCGTTTCATTTTGCTTCAGAGGGTCAACAACAGGAGAGTGTGAATACCAGTGAGACAGGCAGAGGGATTCAGAGGTAGTGCCAAAGAAGCCTCGGCCTTTGAGCTTGTCCAACAGATTTGAGATCCTTGCTCCCTGTGTGTATGAGAGTGGGGCTATAGGGAGAGTGAGAAAACTGGCAATAACACAAGGGAACCATTCAAGTGTGGGGAGAAGAGACACGAGATTTACATGGATATGCAAAAGGCTGGGACTGATGAGGGATAGTCAACATGGCTTTGTGGTGGAAAATCATGTCTCAATAACTTGATTGAGTTTTTTGAAGAAGTGTTGAAGAGGATTGATGAGAGCAGAGCAGTGAACATGATCTATATGGAATTCAGTAAGGCTTCGACACGATTCCTCATGGTAGACTGGTTAACAAGATTAGGTCACACGGAATAGGTGGACACAGAATTGAAGGTAAAGACAAGACGGTGGTGGTGGAGGGTTGCTTTTCAAAGTGGAGGCCTGTGACCAATAGTGTGCCACAAGTCTCAGTGCTAGGTCCACTGCTTTTTATCATTTATATAAATGATTTGGATGTGAACATAAGAGGTATGCTTAGTAAGTTTACAGATGGCAAAGTTGGAAGAGTAGTGGATAGCTGAGAAGATTACCTCAGTACAATGGGATCTTGATGAGATGGACCAACGGCCAAGGAGTGTCAGGTAGTGTTTAATCGGGATAAATGTGAGGTGCTGCATTTTGCAAAGGCGAATCAGGGCAGGATTTGTACATTTAACGGCAAGGTCATGGGGAATGTTGCTGAACTAATAAACCTTGGAGTGTAGGCTCACTGTTCTTTGAAAGTTCCTTAAAGTCACAGGTAGATAGGATAGTGGAGAAGGCATTTGGTATGCTCACCTTTATTGGTCAGTGCATTGAATATCAGAGTTGGCAGATCCTGTTGTGGCTGCACAGGACACCGGTTAGGTCAGTATTGGAATTTTGGTCTCCCTGCAATTGGACGGGTGTTGTGAAACTTGAAAGTATTCAGAAAAGGTTTATAAGGTAGGCAGGGTTGGAGGGTTTGAGCTCTAGAGAGAGGCTGAAGATTAGGGCAGCATAGTGGCACAGTGGTTAGCACTGGTGCCTTACAGCACCAGGGAGCCAGGTTTGATTCCAGCCTCAGGCGACTGTCTGTGTGGAGTGTGCACATGCTTCCCGTGTCTGCGTGGGTTTCCTCCGGGTGCTCCGGTTTCCTCCCACAGTCCAAAGATGTGCAGGTGAGGTGGATTGGTCATGCTAAATTGCCCATAGTGTTCAGAAAGGTGTAGATTAGGTGGGATGCTCTAAGGTTCAGTGTGGATTTGTTGGGCCAAACGGCCTGTTTCCACAATGCAGGGATTCTATTCATACTGGGGTTATTTTCCCTGGAGCATCAAAGGCAGAGAAGTGACCAGCCTCGTGGTCGTACTCATGGCACTGTTATTCAGTGACAGAACTGTAAATAAACAAATACAGAACAACTTTACATGTTAACTTCAGATACAAACTGTTTAGAAGGATTCTAAATTTAATTAACATTAATTACTCATTTCTAACTAATTTGCGCTTTCACAAATTTCACAGTTCAAGAGGCCGCTGTGAGAATTTGATATCATTGTTCATTCACTATGAAATGCTTTTAAGATATTTCTAGGACTGACGATCAAATATGCCATGGTATTTTAGTTTCTTGTGTTATGTTAATGGAGGAGGGGGGATCTAATTGAAACTTTCAGATTACTGAATGACCTGGACAAAATGGGTGTTCCATTTGTAGGAGAGTCGAGGACCCCAGGGCAGAGCCTTAGAGTAAAGGGAAGACCTTTTGGAACAGAGATAAGGAGAAACTTCTTCAGCCAGAGAGTGGTGAATCTACGGAATTGACTGCCATAGAAGACTGTGGAGGCCAGGTCATTAAGTACATTTAAGACTGAGACAGATAGGTTTTGATTATCAAGGGCATCAAGGATTATGGGGAGAAAGCAGGAGAATGGGGTTGAGGAACTTATCAGCCATGACTGAATAGCAGAGCAGACTCGATGGGCTGAATGGCCTAATTTCTGCTCCTAAGTCTTATAGTCTAAGGCAAGAGATAAGGACCACAAGCAGCAACTATACAGATATATGAAGTTTTCCATCAATGAAATATAGCAAATTAACAAATATCGTAATCACAACCAGTATAAATAAACCATCCACATGTTCCCAAAACGTAACCAAGTGAAACCTGGTATGCTTGGCTACAAAATGACTATCCTGCAGCTCTGACTGGACACACCCTGAAATAGGAAGTGCAGGGTAGGTTTGGCAGTGAAAGGAGAAACGAACGACCTGTCATTTTCCTGACTCACTGCAATATCGTCAACTAGGAAAGTCAAGGATGGCTTTCCAATCTGTGTTCCCTATGCTGTGCGGCTGCACAACCGGTCAGAGGGTCCGCATATACAAATTGGTGGGCCACACCGTTCCCAGAATGAATTTCTGGATTTGGAAATCCCTGGTGTACATGAATGTTGTCTATGTGCACAGAAAAGAAAATGAGAAAAACAGATTCCCAGTGACAGGGGTGCTGAAAGAAAGTTATTCAAAATCGAACGCATAGAAAAGAGCATCCAGTCACTGGTCTGATCATATTTTATCAGAATGGGTTTTCAAAAATTCAGAATAGTTTCACTATCACCAGGGATACAATGTTCCTATACTCACTGTTGTGGGCCAAATCAAAGCCCAGTCCAGCAAAGAATTCAGAGCAACAGCCAGTTGGCATAATTGCTTTATGGAATTAAAGAGACCAAGATCACTTAGACTGTCAATAAAAACCTCTGCTAAAACAACCAGATTGCAGCAGTTCATCAAAAAAGTGGCAAATACATTAATATCCATTAAGTTACACACAGATGAAGCACTCATGAATTGAGCATGCCCAGCAGCCAAACAGTGGGGAATGAAAAGCTTATAAACAGTTTTAGTGAGAGCCGCAAGACTTGAGAAGACAAGATTCATGGTGACAACAGACTGTGCAGCCAAATGAACAAAATTAAATGGTAATTTTTAAAGATGCCACCATGCCAAATATCATGTTCCCTGCAGGAGCTTTTGTGCATATCCAGGGCAATGGAAGGAAAAAGGATTGAAGCTCTAGACTGATAATGGAAGGAATCGCATTGTCCCCATTAGTAGCTATTCGCTCTCCTACGGTGATCAGTACCCACTCCTTTGTCTATCCTACTGTTCTTCCCTCTCGAAGTTCTATCTCCACCTATCACTTACTCATTAGCCACCGTCGCCCCCCCGCCCCCCGACCTGTCGTCTGCATAAAAGCCAACATTTTCCTAGCTACCATCAGTTCTGAAGAAGGGTCACTGGACTCAAAACATTAACTCTGATTTCACTCCACAGATGCTGTCAGGCTTGCTGAGCGTTCTCAGCTATTTGTGTTTTTGTTTCTAATTTCCAGCATCCACAGTTCTTTCAGTTTTCATGGGAGGAATCTTGCACTTTTTACAAGGGAGGGAGCATGGAGGTATCTCAGCTCAGGGGCCAGATGAGCATTTTCAAAGAATTACTTTCTTCCCCCATGCAGGGTACTAATCACTGTTCATGCTCATTTTGGTCATACTTCATGTGAAGCAATGCAAAACACTAAGCCTGCCTCCTAGCTGTCCTCTGGAAGGAACAAAACCTCTAAAAAGCAGAAAATTAGATGAAATTTCAGGAGTCTTCAACATAGTTTAGCTCCTTCACCTCCAGAATAAACGGAATATCCCTTGAAAACTGAGCACTGAGTGACACAAGCACAACTTCCCAAGCAATCCTGCCCAAATCCAGGCTGATGCCCTGGCCAGGAAACTAAGCCGGTGGTTAATCATTGAAAAGGGAGCAAAATAATTAACAATTAATTGCAAAAGATAACATTTTAAAGGAGTAAAGCAATCGCTCTAAAAACCAAGAAAACGTGTCACAACTGACTCATTGTTCTGACCGACTTTGCATTAACGAACGGGGATATTCACACACAGATCGTCTCGAAATGTCAACATTCCTGCTCCTCTAACACTGCCTGGCCTGTGTTCCTCCAGCTCCACACTATGTTGTCTTTGATTTCAGCAAATGCAGTTCTTGCTATCTCTAGCTGTTATCAGGTCTCTTATGCCTGCCTGCCTTCGTCTTAGTTTTACCCTGGTTCCCCCAGCAGCATTGTTAATGTTGGTTCCCTCAGTCACCCCTTATGGCCCCAGTTGAGATTTGGGGAAATGTGCCAGTATTAAGGGAGTTTATTGTCACTGTGATCTCCAGTGCTACAAACATAGCACTGCCTCCCAGGCTGAGCGGCCACAGCTGACGGCTTCCCTGGTCATACAAAAGCATCTCTGCCACTGCTTCTCATTCACCTGGAGGTAGCTGCAGAGCATTTAGTACACCCTCTCAGAGCACTGCTCAAGGGTACTGAAGATCATGGGTCCCCTCATCAATCACTACTTACTCATCCCCAGCTGCAGACCTTCAAAGCCTCATGTCTCAGGTTATTCATCCTCCACCTCAACCCAGCAAGCTAGGACCACTGCTTGGTTAAGTGGTCAAACATTGGTACTGATCTGTGACAAAATATCAGGGATCGGACATTTATTTCCTATGCGAGATCTTGACATATTCAAGCCATCCTTTTGGGCTTTATCAGATTCCTCTTGTATTGGTGTCATCCAACCACCTCTACACAGTGAGGGGCATCCTTCATGAGACTTGACTGGTTTTCCTCTTCCTATTCTGCCATGTGCAACATCACCAATTATATCTCTGATTAGAGAACAGTCCTATGGTCCAGAAGGACGATGGCAACTTTACCCTTACCTTTACGTTTTCTTTCTAAAGAATTAAAATTGGTGCGAATTGCTTTTGTTCTGAATAGCATTTATTTTGGTGGCCTCATTGGAATTTTATACACTTTGGGTTGGTTTGTAGGACAGCGGGACACAATCGATGTCAGACACTTCTCAGTTAAGCAGTGACAGACCTCAACAGCAAACCTTTATCCAGTCTCAGGGAGATTAAAACTTTGTGCTTCCTGTCCAATTAGGTTCTCCCAATCATTATCTAAAAATTCCGGGTGGGCCCAGAGGATGCCAGTGTGGAACCACTGTCCCAGTGACATTTGAACAGAAAACAGCTGATTATATGTTCAGATCCCACATAATGGAGAAAACCAAGAAATACCTTCAAAGAAACAACACCAAATGCAGTATACCAGGGGTTCTAATGCCTGTAACTCAATGTTGAGATGCACTCCTTAACACACCATTGAAGGATTACGATCATGCTGTATGAATGGAGGATAGCTGATGGAGAAAAATACCTACATAAAAAGTGGAAATACGAGCACCAATCCACTTGATGATTTGTATGATTTCATTATTGGATTGGATTGTTTAATAAAACTACAAAATATCCAATTCAGTGGATGGAAAAGACGACAATTGGCTGAAAAAGCAGTACTTTGGAAGCAAAAGTGCTAACTTTGATCTGGGTGGGGTTCTTACAGTGATTTCCCAGCCAAAGTGACTCAGAACGAATTTGATGAATTTTGTACTGATGGCAAAGACATACAAATTGACAATGATTGCGCTCGAGGTATCTAAAGTACAGAAGTAAATCGCTCTATAACTAGTGCCACATTGCTTTAATGACTTAAATGCTTTAAATTCCATGTTTCAAAATGGAGATCACTCACACAGGAGGTTCACATTTTAGACTTTAGAGCTTAAAGTATAGCCCCGTGTTTGGAAGAACTTTTGGAGGCTTCAAAGGTTAAGTTATACATCGCAACCTAAGGAAAATACACCACTCGAGGAGTGATTAAATTCTAATCAATTAAATTAGTTAGATCACAGTTCACAGAATACTCATTACACACATTTCACATTCAACTTTTACGCCGACAGCCAAAAACAACTTGTTTTCATTTTGGTCAGTCACAAAAGTAGAGAAAAACAATGTAGCCTCTATTTTCCCTTTGTCTTCCCACTTCTCCCTCGAATTTCGTAACCAATACCATCTGCCATCAGCCACAAATATATTTCAGATATTTACATGTGCACCAGTTTGGCTCAATTGGCTTCACTTCCATCCAAATCAAATGATATGTCTTTTTGAGGCCCTTTCCAGGGTTCAGGCTCACCACCTAAACACCATCCACTGAAACAGTACAGGCAGAGTGCTGCTCAGTCAAGCTAATAAACTGAATTTACCCACTTTGGGCATGAAAGATCTATTGTTTTAAAGAACAGCAGCAAGTGTCCCAGTCAAATGCTCCTTCTGTGATCAAAATGCACCAAAAATACAAATTGAACATTCTCTTGCCTCATTGATAACTGTAATCTTGGCACACACAAAGCAGCTGACACTTGCTGGCAAAACACTAACACTGCAGTATTTTTACTGTAGCAAATCATTGAGAAGCTCGATTGTACATGGTGCAGTACAAATCCAAACCTCCTCTTTCTTCTAAAGACATTAGAATCCTGCTGTTAAAAATTAAATAGCATTTGCATGCTCAACCAATGCCATTGTAAAACATTTTATGACCCAGAACATAGGAGGAGGTACTATGGAAACAATTGTTCTCCAGCCCAGTCATTGCTTCAGACTTGATGAGCCTCTCAACTGAGGAAACAGGGTTACACTCGAGAATCAAGATTCACAATTTTGCAATCAGAGATTTTCTGCTGCAGTTTCTAGCTTCACTACAGCCAGTCTGACCATATTTTTTAAAACCTAGATTTGAATCACAGAAAAAGATCAGGCAGCACCAAAACTAACATAAAAAATAAGCAATCTTTACAGGATATGCTGATCCGACAATGTTCTGTTTAACTTCAAATTCATGCCTAAACTGAAACATTCTTGTGATCCATACACAATTCTGATCCTAGGCAATCCATCCATGCTTAGCTAGGAAAGGCTGTGCCAAAAACAATACTTTAAGCAGGGAAATCAGCGCCATGCATTGTACATTTTTTAAAATTCATTCATGGAGATCAGTGTCACTGGCTTTTTTTTTGCCTTGGAGGTGGTGATGGCGAGTAGCCTTTTGAACCACTGCAGTCTGTTTGATGTAGATACACCCACAATCACCGTCTAGAAGCACGTAAAAAGGATAAACAAAATAATCCCATTTCAGCTCAACAAACAACAGTTCCAGCTGGGGTGACCTGACAGCAATCAAAAATGGAAAATCCAGGCCAGTTTGGTTTTTGGTCACCAAAGCTGCGATGCTAATTACAAAATCCCTAGGCCACTGCCTTCACTGACGTGAACATTTTCAACCGAAATTGAAAATTACAGAGTGCCTTTTGCCTCCGTTTGAATTCAGCCACTCATTTAAGTCAAGTCGATTCAGTTGTCGGAAGAACCCTCAAGACACTCTAGGCATCAGGGAGTTCCCAGATTTTGGCACAAGGTGGACAAGATATGCCTGCAAGCAAGTGATGTAGAAGAAATGGCCTAATGGTGGCCTTCAAGTCCAAAGCAGACATTTAAAACATGTTTTCCTTCCATTTTTATTCATTAATTTAGCTCTGCTATTTATTTTCTCTCAACTTCAAGGCCCTGTCTTGGGGTGCATGGACAAGCTGACTGATTTGTCTTAGGCAGGGAAGGAAGCTTTGTGTGCCATTTGGTTGCTAGCCCTTAAGCTACTCTGAGTTCCCTAATATGAGTCAGACTAGAGCCATGCACCACCTGGGAGGAGGAGTGGGGTGAGTCACCCACACTATCCTGGCTTTCTGCCTGATAGAACAAAGAAAGTTGGGAGAAGAATGAAGGCAAAGCCACCAAAGGAACTGCAATTGGTGAGGTAAAGATAGAGAGTTACATAATTTTAATAATGAGTCAGACAGCTGCAAGGTGTTGTGGGCATCAATGCAAGGCTTGATGTGCATTGTGGACACAGGATTTAGCAAAGCCATGAAGGAATTTGCTAAGAACGAGTCCTTTCATTTTACTGTCTTGGGGACGGAGGCAATACTAGGTCAACGATTGGTGAGTGAGGCTTGGCGCAGAACTGGTTACGGGTTAGTGTGTTTTGGTCCTGTAGGAGGTTTGAGGATAGTAGGACAATCAAGTTTAGGGGTGACAAAGAATAAATAAGGGCTTTAGTAGCAGAGGGACAGTAATGTTGAACGGTTCAAAATCAATAGTGTTGGAGATATCGTATGGGGTTTGAAATTCAGTCAATGATCATGTGGAATACCAAGGATTCACACAGGTTCAGTGCGAGTGAGTGGCTGAGGAGGACATTGGGATCAATTGTGGGAGAAATGATTTATTAAAGGCAAAATGGTGTCCGACTAATCTGACCAAGTTCTTTGGTGAAGTGGTGGAAAAGCTTGAAAGTAGTCAGGTCGATGTCGTATGTATGCATTTCCAAAATGCATCCACTTCAGATCTATAGACCAATGGGAAAATTGGTATGACAGAAATTGCGTTAACTTGGCCATGAAATTGGTGAATGCATGCCCTTCTTACAAAACAGAAAGATATCAAGGGGTCTTACTAGTCTTGTTACCCTGGGATCACCACTTTCCTTAAAAAATAATTCTTGGACTGGAGAATAGCCCTTCTATGCTTAAGTTTCTTTGGGTGGCTGCCACTTTCATTACTATCACTGTGTGCCACGCAATGTGAACAGGAAGCAAACAGTGAAACAATATTCCTAGCATCAGATTGGTGGCAACAATTCAAGAAACTGTGATTGGGAGTTGTTAAAGATGAACAGCTTGAGGACTGGGTGATAGGGTAATAAAGTGCATGATTAACAAAACTGTTTCTTCACCCAAATGTGGCACCCACAAGAAATTTGAAGTCTTGTGGCACGGTCATAGTCTCCCTATCAGTGGGTCAGAAGGTCAAGGTTCAAGTCCTAGCTCAGGATGTGATGGCCACATTGAGGTTTCGTTATGATAACGTGTCCAAACAGGTTGATTTTTTAAAAAGAAGTGACTCATCATTGTCCAATTTATAAAGCAGCTTACAACTCAACTGTCACTTATCAATCAAAGCAGTGTACACCAATTCTTTAGCAAACAATTCTCAGTCACTGCAATAACAGACAGCAGGACAATTGAGCCTTCAGTTAAGTTGAGTGCACATTATAATTTCTACAAAGCTTCTGTTTAAAGAAAAATGTTCAGAAGTATTACACCTAAATACTGACATTGCTGGGTTTTGGGGCCAGCTTGTAGATCCAAAAGTGGAAATGCTACACCAAGTTTGGCAACCTGTGCTCTCCTCAGTCTAGACATGTAGATAGCTAAAATCAAAATATGTACAAACGTTTGTTTTCTTCTGTACAATACAGAACTGAACTGTACAGCTCAGGAACAGGCCCTTTGACCCAACATGTCTGTCAGCCATGATGCCAAAATAAACTAATCCCATCTGCCTGCACATGGTCTGCATCCTTCTAATTCCTGCCTGTTCATGTGTCTGTCTAAAGACCTCTTAAACATTGCTACATATCTGCCCCGGCACATGCCCAAACCGCACTCAAAAATCCCACTATGCAATTGAGTCCAGTCTTGCACTGTAATGTTGCCAAAGGAGAAGGCTAAATTTGAAACTTTACTGGAAAATAGAAAATAGCTGAAGAAAGAACAAATGAAGGATGCCCCAAATTTGAATGTGATCACAGTTTGCATTACACGCAAAGCAATCACACACAAAAAAAAAATCAGTCATTTTGTTTCCGGGATAAATATTGTTCAGAACTGTGGGCAAATTCTCCTGCACATGGACTATTCAGCTATGTAGGGAGCAAAGGAAACCTCAGTTTGAATTCTCATCCAAAAGATCACATTTTGAGCAGTGCAAGTCACCACTGTAATAGTAGCATCAGGCTAGCAAGTGAGGTACAGCCCGATAAGCTATTTGACTCAGAAGCAAGGCTGACAAATAAATCATACTTAGACAAAAGCCTACACTGAACGCAAATAGGTCAATGCTACCACCAGCATCTGGTCACATTCAAAAAGGAGGAACAGAAATATCAATCCGAATAAATGCACAGTAAACTAGAATGCCTTAATGTACCTTGGTGACAAGAGGACAAGGATCAGCTGAAGGCTTGTCAAAAGCTGTGCAACGCAGTTGAGAAACTGCAGCCCATGCGCGTTTATAGCATTAGAAGCAGTATCTACTAAGATGGGATGAAACTAAACCTGCCAAGCTGACCTTTGTTCATTCTAATATATCTGGAACTGAACCAGCTATGTGCAGCTGAAAACAGAAGTATTAGTTAGCAGAGTGCCCCACTCAGTGAAACAAAATTTCCTACGTACTTAATTTCTCTGGCAAATAGCAAAAGCCTGCAAGAGGCCCCATGACCTAAAACAAGCACAAACAGTACTGCAATCTTTCATACAAAACCTGCCTATTGTGAATTTACAGAGAGTTTCCAGCTGGTAGAATTGAAACTGATTTGCTGATTCTTTTCATCTGTATTTTCAGGTCACATAGCTCCAGAGGATTTAACAATCATTTAACAATATTCATCAATTAAGCCACTCATTTGGATATACAAGTACAACCTTGTGCTATAATCAAAACAGTTCATTAACTACTGGATATGAAATAGATATTGAAAGCTTACAATTCACATTTGCATGATTTATTTCCTTCCTCCAAAATGACATTTAGAAGTGAATAACACAATCTGCATATTGCATAATCATTTTGCCAATTCTGACCCCTCTCAAGATATTAACTTTACTGAGTTCCACTTTTGTGAGTACAATTTGTCCAGCAGTTCGATTTTTTGACTGCTTTTGTGTAAGCCCTCATCATTCTCAAGCCTAGTACCTCAAGCAAGTAACGAGTAAGTGAGCCTCAAAAGCAAATTCAACAGGCCAGTCATCTCTGCACAGCAATCATACTCTCACCCCAAGGCTCATGTACAAGCATGTATAGGCACATTCATTCCTCGAATGACATTGCCTTTCCAAGCCCAGAAGAACACTGCAACATCCACCAAATCAACACAGACTTGTGAACTTCTGAATGTGTTGAGCGAACAGCTCCCCATTACCTCAAGGGTTGCAGACGCACAGCAACTGAGATTAATATATCGCGAGTGCAATTTTCACAAAAGTAACCCTCATCAAATTCATTACTGCCTCCTCAAGACTGCACGACAACACAGCCTTACCCAAAACATTAACGCAACGCTTCCTCCTGTTACATGAAGTACTCTTTTGAAATGTTCAGTTGAACCAGATAATGAAATACTTGCAGTAATCAACAAGTTTGAATTGTTGATGATATGGTAAATAATTCATTGAAGCCCTCAAAGTGCCTGTTGGGAATAATGGGCTCAGGGAAGATGCCCTAAAGATGCTCTTTACAAATGTGCACAAATAAGGCACATGCACCATAAAACAGGGAAACAAATCATCATTATGTACTAGTTGCTGCTTATTTTGTTCAAGACATCTCTACCGTGTACAAGATTTCAGGATTAGACTCCAAAATAGCATACATGGAGGTGACATAAACAGGAAGTTTAACACAAAGCACAAGCAGGTGTTGACTGAAGACTTAAGAGAATTTTCAACGCTTGGCATTGTCTCCACATGCTTGACAATCTTTCTGGACATTTCATAAAGTTAAATATGTTAAGACACTGACACTGCCAAGAACTGTGACAAAATGTCCTGGGTGTGCACACTAAATGCTTTAAATGTATTGGAAATGCATTCCAAATAGTCGACATGCAGCAAATGTTAGCAGAGATTTCCAATAGAGCAATGACTTTGGTTCTCCAAGACCCAGCCACTTTTATGAAACATTAGAAGGACATTTTCTACAAAGGCTCAACACAAATACATGCTTTTGTTATTTGAAGAGAGACCTGGCTACTTCACACCATTTTGGAATTTGGTTTGGTTATTATTTTGCTCAGTTTATTAGTCTTCATGTGCAGAATCAATTAGGTTTTATAAAACTGGTGCCATACATTGGGTCCCATATTCAATACAGATCTAGCAAACCTCTGATATTATTAAAACTAATGGCGCTCCGAAACGTGGATTTTGAATGTTGTAGCAATAACGTCCCTCCAGGCAGCTCCACAACACCACTCCATCCCAGGTTAGCACTGCACCAATTCTGGGTGCAGGGTGCGGATCAGTCGATTTGACTTACCTCAAACACTGAATTATGAAAGGCAATGACAGAAAGCACAAAGCTCACCAGTTTTCAACCACTAGATGGTGTTTGTTCTCCCACAAGGCCTTCTGTCTATTTTTCACAGCAGGCTCATCTACACAGGCAAACATTAAAGCACTTCCTGCTCAAAAGTCTGCAACCATAATGATGGCATCAGTCTGGAAGCAGTTAATTGTCTGCAAGAAGACTGAAGGACTTCACAACTGAGAGATCGTGACACGTCTGTTACAGCCAATGGATAGGTGTATTGTGGCAGAGAGTCTACCTTTAAGCCAGGAGGCCCAAGTTCACGTTGCAAAAGCTCCAGAGGTGTGGAAAAACTTTCAAAAATGTCTTGCCACACAAAAAATCTTAACAGGCAAAATAGCTCAGTTGGAAGCGCATTAGACCAAAGATCTAAAAGGCTCTAGTTCAATCACGGGTTCGACTGAATAAGGGTGGCACGGTGGCTCGTGGTTAGCACTGCTATCTCATAGTGCCAGTGACCCAGGTTCGATTTCACCCTTGGGTGACTGTCTGTGTCAAGTTTGCATGTTCGGCCCATGTCTGCCAGGTGTTCTGGCTTCCCCCCACAGTCCAAAGATGTGTAGGTTGTGCGTGTTATTATGGGGAATACAGGGAAAGAGCAGGGGGATGGGTCAGCGTGGACTCGTTGGGCCGAAAGGCACGTTTCCACACTGTAGGGATTCTATTAAGTGCTTTCAGGAGACCCCTAGTTCAAGAACACCTGTTCCAGAAGTACACAATAACATCTCTGAACAGGCGGAGTAGAAAATCTACAGTGGTTTGTGGTGATGTGGTGGAGTCCCTGCCTTTGAGCCAGGAGGCCCGGGTTCAAGTTCCCCAAAAATGTGCAGGGTACTTGCAGTGCACTGTATTCCTGAGAAACCTGAAATGAGCTAATTAGCTCTCTACATTGATTTTTTTTTAAAAATAAGCATGCTGTTGTAGATACAATGGCTAATTTGTTGAATTTGATTTCCTTAAAAATGAGACCTTACTTAAATTCCTCTTCCAGACAGAAATGCCAAAAAAGCAACACATAGCAAAAGAGACAGGACATTTTACACCCGATACATTACTCTTAGAACTGTGTCATCACATAGGAAATAGGAGCATGTGTAGGCCTCTCAGCCCTTTGAGCCTGGCCAAACATTCAACTTGATCATGACTGATCTTCCACATGAATGTTATTTTCCCACACTACTTCTATATCGCTACTGTCTTTAAAACTTCGAACTCTGTCAACCTCACTCTACAATATACTCAAATGAGTGAACTTCCACAGCCCTTTGGGCTACAAAATTTCAAACATTCATCACTTTCCAAGCGAAGAATCTCCTCACCACAGATCTAAGAGGAGTTACCCTTGTTATACTGTCATACAATAGTAAACTGTAGGGCTCTACACTAAATATAGTAAAGGCCGCATTATCTGGATCCCAAACATCCAGAATTCTCAAAGGGGGACTTTACTGATTTTAACAATTTCAAGGGAATAATGAATCAGATGCTTTATTAAAGCTAGTTCAATACTGACCTTGTTGATAAACACAGAATCACCTTTTGAAGCCAGATATACCAGTATTCACGAGTAATCCTGGCCACTTGTTTTTAAAATGCATTCATTTTGTGGGAGCAAAAAGTCAAGTACTCCCAGCCACTAATATGTACTTCTCATGTAGCCAGCAGATTCAGCTAACCAGCAACCCCTATTCCCCATGCTTGCCAGATACTGGGGAACACTATAATCATTTTTCCAAAGTTAGTTGAATGCCAGAAAGATCTGAGAAGTCATCCTGTCCTTCTGGCAGTGAGACATTTTATATCCACCCAAGTAGGAAGCAGCAGCAGCAGCTTTGGCTCAACACCCCATTTAAAGGAATGGTAGGAGTCAACTTTGAGACTATACCAATATTAACTCTTGCAGATACCGAGCCATTATAAAGTCTGATTCACTCGGCCTGATAGTTTTTCTTTGTTTGATTCAAAGCGAACTTTAATAGTCACCACTAAAGATAGAATTCAGCGGAATGAAGATGGGTTGGTGATACTGGCAGGCACATCACAGATTCAAGTGAAGAGTGATACATTTTGGTCAGAAGGAAGAGGAGGAGTGGCAACGAACCAAATGATGCAATTTTAAAGGGGATGCAGGAACAAAAGGACCCAGGGTATGTGTATACAAGTCTTCGGAATAGTCAGAACAAGTTGTAAAGGCTTTTAAAAAAAAAATGTACACGGGGCCCTCTGTTTTACTAACACAGAGAGGTAGTACAAAAGTAAAAAGTTACACAAAACCTTTATAAAACAATTATTAGGTCTTTGCTGGAGAAGTGTTCAATTCTGGGCACCACACTTTTCGGAAGGAAGCCAAGGCCTTGGCAAGGATACAGAAGAGGTTTACCAGAATGGTACTGGGGATGAGACACCTTAATTATGACAAGAAACTGGACAGCCTAAGGCCGTTCCCTTTAAAACCAAGAAGATTAAGAGGAAATTTGATAGAAATGCTCAAAACCATGAAGACTTTTGATGAAACAAATAAGGAGGAATCGTTTCCAGTGGCAAAAGAAATCAGAGGACACCAAGTTAAAGCAGTTGGCAAAAGTACAAAGCACAACATGAGGAAATTGTTTTTTTTGCACAGTGAGTTGTTATGGCCTGGCAAACACTAGCCATAAGGATGGTGGAAGCAGATTCAATTGTGCATTTCAAAAAAGTGTATTGATCAACACTGTCAGGGAAGAAATTTACAAAGTTATAGGGGAAGAATAAGAGAATGGGTAAAATTGAATAGCTGTGTCAAACAGCACAGACAGATGTGATGGATCAAATGGCCTTATTCTGTGTCATATCATTGCCTGACTCTTAACTTTCACCAGAAAGACTGCAAATTAATGGAAGGTCTCATCAAAACATGTAGCATGTTTGTGTGTTGCACTCATTTCCAGAAGCAGTCATTTGAAATGGATCTGTGCAATGTGTCTTCAAAACAAAAATTTCTCCACCACTGACTTGACATACACATTCCTCCAAATCCCATTCTGCCTAGTACATCTGGAATTCATTTGAAACTACATCCCGGATGTGAAAGTGCAGTACCTGACTGAAACTGCTGCACCCAGTCCTTTGCCAAATGCTACAATATCATGAACAATGTCCATACATATAAAGTGCGTCATGAGCTATATTATAACCCATGACGCCTACATTGCTGCTGGCAGCTTGCAGGAGAAATATAAAAGCACATCTTCATTCAGAGAACATACTGAGTCAAAAAATGTTCAATAATTCCAGATACATTCACTATTTGTGCTTCTGCACCACTAGCTTTGCTTCCAGGCTTTCGCTGATAAACACTAACACAATGCAAAAAAACTACAAAGGTTCAACGTGTAAAGCAGTCGTAGGACTGCCACTTTACACAGTACAAGGAATAGACAACATTTTCCTTTCATTAACAACGGCTGACATTTTTTTCCCCTCTCTCCCTATCCGAACAGAACATTTTTCAACTATCACTATCCAAATAAACCTTCTTTGAAACAACAGTCTAAGACAACCTAATTGACATGAGTATGGCTAAAAGGGCTAACAGTCCCTGAACCATCAACTACTTTGGTTCAACGGTATTTGCAAATGTTAATCAACGTTTGAAGGATGAAGTTCTATAAAGGCCCTTCATGCAAAATACAAGTTACCATGGCAACTCTCAGAGCCAAATTTAAATGTTTGTTTGGTCAATCAAGTTCCTTTCTCCAAAATCATCTCATTCCCTCATTAGCAGCTGCTTGCTGTTTGATGCGGAAAACAAAACTAACCATTCATCAATTATTGCATTTGTTTTCAAGTTTAATCATTTTCAACTATCTTTTCTCCAACTGTTTTTCCCCTGAACATTGCATATGGTTCAAATGGTAGGAAGGGTTAAAAGGTGGGATCAGGTCAATATGGTGTAGTTGTGGCAGTCTGAGACAAATGGGAAACTGTTCAGCCTAAGACCACTCTAACTTCAGTCATCAAGCTCCAGACAACAAAAGACAGCTTCATGCCATACTCTGAGGCAGAGCTACAAATTATTATTGCTGTTTTCATGTAAGCGTATGGCAGAATGAGCAGTGAACATCAAGAAAAACAAAAGGTTGTCTAGCAGCCTGCTCCTGCCACACAACAGGTCCCCACCCTCCTGTATGCGTCAAAAACATGGACTATATACACCAAACACTTCAATTTCCTGCAGATTTATTACTAATACTGCCTTCACAAAGTCCTGCAATTCACTAGACGTATAAGTGCACCAACATGAGCATGATCTTTTAAGGTCTGCAACAAGGCAATAATGGATTGGTAGTTGCTGAGAGAGCTACTACAGTGATGACAATACCAGGTGATGGTTGCGGTATTATCACTAATGATCCAGGGAGTCTGCAAATATTCCATGGACCCAGATTCAAATTGTGCCATAGCAGATGGCAGAATCTAAATTCAATAAAAATCTGGAATTAAGAGCCTAATGACAACCATGAAACCATTGCTGCTTGCCAGGAAAACCATTTAGTTTGCTATTGGCTTTTAGAGAAAGAAGCTGCAGTCCTTATCTGGTCTGACATGTGACTTCAGACTCTTAATGTGGATGACTCATAATTGCCCTCTGGGCAACAAGGATGAACAATTACTGCTGGCTCAGCCATTGTGCCCACATCCACACAAGGAGTTAGAAAGAATTTATTTGTCTTTAACCGACAGGAGCAATACTTTGTTTAACAGAATATATTTTAAGGCAAAGGTGGATAGATTCTTGAAAGACCACTGGGGATATGCAAGAATGTAGAGTTCAAGTTACATAAGAACAGAATAAATAGGAGAAGGAGTAGGCCATTTGGCCCATTGAGCCTGTTCCACTATTCAATAAGATCATGACTCATCTTTTCATGGACTCAACTCCACTTACCCAACCATGCACCATACCCTCAACTCCTTTACTGTTGAAAAGTCTACCTGTCTTTGCCTTAAAAACATTCAACGAGGATGCCTCAACTGCTTCACTGGGCAACAGATCAACAACAGATTCACAACGCTTTGAATGAAGAAGTTCCTCTTCAACTCAGACCTAAATCTGCTCCTCCTTATTTTGAGGCTATGTCCCCTATTTCTAGTTAAACACAACCTCTGGATATCCTCTGAAAGACTCTCTCATCATCCATTACCAGATTGTCGATTGGATCAATTTGGAGGAGAGATTAACCGTGGGAGCTTTAAAGTGAGGCCTAGCACTTGCGGCTATGTTGTATCTTACAGACATTCTAAAGTGATTCAAAGTCAATGAAATATTTTGGAAGTACAGCTACTTTTGTAATCTACTGAAGCACAGCAGCAAGTCAGCACACAGTACAATCCCGTGAACAACATTAAAATCGATTGGATTTTTAAAAAAAATACTGTTGATTGAGGGAAACAAATAGGAGACTAGGAGAAATCTTAGGCATCTGGTAGTATCATGGGACCTTGCTTCTCTTTTCCTATTAGTGTCACAGAGTCTTTTTAGCCACTTGAGGACAAATGGAATCTTAGCTAACTATTTGATCTAACCACCAACAGTGCAGCACACTCTTAAGAACAATGCTAAAGAACTATCCCGGATCACGTTTATGAATCTACCTGGGTTGGAACCAGTCAATTCCACTGAGTCAATTTAAGAATTGAGGAGCAGAGACACTTTAAAAAGCAAGTACATTAAAGGCAGCAATTGTAACAAGAACCAGAATTTCCTGCACATTTCCAGTGACTATTGCGTTGTTGTTCATGTCTGCCGAGTTTCTGACATTCAGAAGAAATGTCATTGGCTGTAGAGCACATTGTGACATTCTGTGGGCATGAAAAGCACATTGTAGAAACAGCTACTTCATTTTCCTTCCCTTTATATTTCTTTTATGCTGACATGTTGGCAAACATGAATTTTCTTGACTATACCTCAAAAATAATGTATATATTCAATGTCACATTCTGTTGCTTATTTATAAGGCTTTGCTCAGCATTCAGAACAACAGGCAAAAGGCTAACTCACATGAGATTCCTACATTTATACCAGTGATGCACTACATGGATAAACTCCCAAAAATTCTCAGCATGTCAAGAAACTGATATCGGTAAAAATGGGATTTGCAGCAGTTGAATTACGTCATATTAAAACACAGCACTGCTGATTCCAGCACACCTGACTTTTCATACCATCCTCATGGTCCCATCCGATGCATGTTCAATCAGACAGTGATACTGAAGACTTTCCAAATGGATGTTTCTATTTTGCTCTTAATTATATGGAAGGAACAGAAGCAAAAACAAAAGACTCCGACAGCAAGCCATGATGACAGTTGCCCAGTGAAGCCACTGCTGCCCCTATTGGCCTAGGTTACATTTAGATTGATTCAGGCAAACTGCCTTCACAGGAAATTTTGCTGAAACCCAAAATGACATGGCTTAGAAACTGGCAAAAATTTCAAAACAATTTCTGTATTAATTGAGATTCAGGAAATTCCAAGCCAATAATCCAAGCACTCAAGTTTAGCAGCACAAAATGGACCTCTACTTCAATACCAAAGGGTATTTCAAAATTATCCAACATGGTAAGAAAGGAGCATTCTGACAGAGCTTAAAATCATTATTTCTAACAGCATTTAAAACCCCACAGTCTGATATCTGATCTGCTGAAACAATTTTAAAAATGCATGATTACTTGTAATAAAGGATTTATTCTTTAAATACCAGAAAATATAATTATTTCTCAAATAAAAGTGGCATCTATAGATACCAGTAGGATTATGACTTCAAATATCTTGAGGGTAAGTAACTTTTCAAATGACACTGATTAAAGATGGCAATAATATGCAGCCTTATCACATCTCAAAGCATTTCATGCACAGTAAATTTCTTGAGAAAGCAATGAGTTCAAGTTAGTAACCATGTAAAGACATTTGTCACAGAAGATTCTATTCAATGGCAACAAAACAAATTATTAATGAAATATTTTCTTTGACTAAAGCAGTCAAAAAAAGAATCTTGGCTAAGAATTTGTGTGACTAGATCACCAACATCCAAGACCAATTGGCCTGACTCTGCCTTCAGTCAGGGGTCAGAGCCATGCAACAGCTAAGTCACACTTAGACCCAATTCCATTTAGGACATTGATGCGTATGGAGTAATCCTGTGGAACCTTGCTCCAAATGGATTTCCCCAAGGGATGTGGGCATCACTGGGAAGGCCAGGATTTGTTGTCCAACTCTAATTGCCCTTGAACTGAGTAGCTTGTAGGTGATTTCTGAGGGCAGTTAAGAGCCAACCACATTGCTGTGCATCTGGTTTCAAATGCAGGCCACACCGGATAAGTATGGCAAACTACCTTCCTTAAAAGTCAGTGAACTAGACAAGTTATAATGATACCCTATGCTAGCTTCATTGATGCACTCATTTAGGACAGCTTTAAGTTCCAGATTTATTAATTGAATTTAAATTCTACCAGACACCGCAGTGATCTGAACCCAGATCAGGTGGATATTACCACTAGACCATAAAACACCTGCCTCATGACTGATTTCACTGAAATTTTCTCTCTATCCTTTTATGCATGCAGAGGTGTGCAACAAAACTTGAGGGTTTCTGGAATACTTGTTTTTAACGGCCTTGAAGTACAGTTTCACAAGACTGTTGACAGCAAGACATTGTATCCTCTACTTAGCTATCTAGAGGGTTACTCCAGCTGTACCTTGTGTGCTCCTCAGCTGTTGCCACCAAATGTTGAGAGCTTAGTAATTAAGAGGATTTTTTCCACTTATCTTTGTGATTTTTGTGGTTGTTCAAAACAACAGTATACAGATACAGAATTGTCAGGTAAATTGAGAGGAGATTGGAATAGGAGTTTGATAAAAAGTGCTGCCTGGTGCCATATTGTGGCATTACCTATGCTCAGGTGGCCTTTGACAGGGATCTTGTGCTTGAGATCTTCATTAATAACAAGCTACTACAGATTATAGTAGTCACTAACAAAACACATTCCAATTCAGCGAGAACATTTCCTTCTGGATTGTTCTAATCACATTTAATTGTTGCCTGATTGCTAATAAACAATGGGGAAACTCATGAGTCAGCTCACTTATCCGTTAAATGGGCCTAAGGATAATATTTGATCATATTTTGATGTGAAGTACCTATTGTACAGCATTTCTTAAAACTCATGCCTCATCTTGTACCACTTGAAAACAACTGAAGGCTGACCTAACATAAGTTTTAATACACGAAGTTTGTTAAGGTAGCTAAAGAGTAAGATGAAATAGAAGGAAATGCTGATAATGTTGGACAAACTGGAGGACTTGTGTGCGCAACATAAACAGTAGCATACATTAATTGGGCTGAATGGCCTGTTTTTGCACTGTAATTTCTATTAATACACCATTTCCTTCTAGTCTAACCTAGAACTTCCTGTTTACTGTTAAAACAGGGTGTCAATGTAAATTATAGTCAAGATTCCACAACACTGGTTCTAAAAAATTCTCGCAAACAGCCAATGACTTAAAATTGCAACAAGGCACTAGTACACTCCCATTCTCCATATATGGTGGAAAACAACACACTTATGAAGCAACTATTAAAAATCAGGCTCACACTCTCATCTGGTACAACATTACAATAATTTATCACCTCCAAGTATGCACATCAACAAAACTCAAACTGTAGTTTTTCACCAAGTTTCCATAAGTGCTTAACAACATCTCTGAGCAGGTTGATTAAAAATTATCTACACAGTAAGGTTGCTTGGAAGTCACTATATACTAGCATGAAACAATAGCATTTCATCATTGTTACCCAAGCAATAATGAAAATCTGGCTTCGTTTGACCTGTAGCAACCAAAGAGCAACTTTTAGGGATAATGGGAACCGCAGATGCTGGAGAATGGGTCGAGGCCCAAAATGTCAGCTTTTGTGCTCCTAAGATGCTGCTTGGCCTGCTGTGTTCATCCAGCTCCACACTTTGTTATCTCTGCAACTTTTAGTGACTGACCTCTGGAAAATGTGGTAACATCACAAAGCCCAAGGCTTGTTTTATTTTTTGACTGAAAAAGAATCTAGTTGCACTTACTAATGCTGCACTCTGATTCTACATCTTTGCATGTGACATCTACCTTGTCAAGCCCATGGCTCCTCTCTGTTAATTATGAGAGCAGAAAGCCAATGGAAACACGGTAGCTTGCAACAATTCAAATCATAGAACATCCTGTACTTCACTTTTAAAATTCCATAATTCCCACCAACAAACACTCCAATAAGAAAATGTAAATTGTGTTAAATTAAGAAGTACTTTGCTTAACTGAACATAAAATATTTATTTTTCTTCTCATATGACTTCTCGAAATCGTTTACACATTTGAATCCGGATGCAGAGAAATCAGTAGTTGTCGAACAGTATAAATGGTTGTACGTTAGGCTGTTTATGAATGAACACAAGTCACACATCTCTGACGCTATTTTCGCCACAAGTGCTCAGGATATGGAAAGATGCCTCTCTGCTCAGTAAAATACACGTGCTACTTGTAAGTGGCAGGAGAGATTTGTGAAAATTTCCGAAGTTTATCGTTTTATTTTAAAATGACAAAAATGAAAGAAAGAATTACAAAAGGTTGCCTTCACCCCAACAATCAAACGAGGGGCTCAGTACGCAACCGTTTCGAAAATAACACAAGTGAGATATTATAGACATCGAGTGAAGTTATATCTAAAATTAACCATAACCTCCCTTCCCGAGGAGACAGGAGAGAATGAGTGAGCTGCGGTACAGCACCGAGGGAGACACACACTCAACAAAGCCTTCACTGCGGAGCTGCTAGAGGGCGATCTATACAGGCCAGCTTCTCACCACCTCCACCATACCCCACCCCCTCTCTTCCCCCTCCAAACAAGGGGTGGGGGGGGTGAGGAAGAGAAGAAGGCGCACATTTAGTCCCTGCAACTCGTGTGATGCACATTTACAGGCCCTAAAACGGATTAACTCCTCAGTAAATCGAAGTAAATGGTACCGTGTATGCGTACACTGTAGCCGCATCCATCTGAATCCTCCTCCCCAAGTCAATTCGGGAACCTCTCTCAACTCACACAAACAGAAAACAACATTACAAAATTTTTTTAAAAATGCAACATTCTTAATTCTGGAAGAACCCACAATATAACGACCCTCGACCTCCCAAAAAAAAATCAACACAAAAGGCGGCGACCACCACCTTCCTCTCCATTCTACCCCACCCCCTTTTCCTTTCCCGCTTGGCCTCAGGGCCTGAGTTGAAACATGTTGAGCAAGCTAAGGATCCGCTGGCCTCCATGAACAAGCCTCTAATACCGATAGAGGCACAGACAACAAGAGAGAGCATTCCCACCGCCTTTCCCAAACCAATAAAACAAAAATTAGCGAACAAAACAAATAAGCCACCCAGCGGCCTGGCGGTGCGGATAAGTAGCAGTACCGTAAAGAAAATCCCCAAGAACACTGCACCTTGAAAAAAATACCAATTCTTCCTTCCCCAACAACAATTAGGTCAGACCAGAAATTAAGTGTCTTTTTTTTAAAAGTACGAGGTTTAAACAAAACAAAAAGCAGGAGGCACGATGAAACCATTAATTTGCATAATATGAGAAATTGGTTTTCCTTTTTCCCCACATCCTAAAGTGGACGCAGATACATTGCAAGAACCAAGCGGCGTCCAGTTCTGAACCCAATCTTTCTTCGAAACGAGGTGAATGGAGGGTTTAACATTCTCGTTTTAGTAAGGGGGCTACTTTGTAACAGGAAGCAGCAAGAAGCTACACTGAAGCCGATGGATTTCCCATTCTTGTATTTCACGCAGACTAGCTTACTTTATATATCATTTTACCTGTTTGCCTCTGTAAAACAAACGCTGGCATTCCGGGTCCACGTTGAATGTTTCTTGGATTTTTAATCTCAAACATTCAATTTTGGTCAACCTAGATAAATCGTCTACGCAGCGCGTTTGCTTGCCGTCGATAGTCCGGACTTGAATCCACATTTTCCTCTTTCTAACCAAAAGCAAAACAGTAAAATGAAATTAATAACATCAGCGCAGGTAACCGGCTGCAAGCGAACAAGGAGAAAGGGCCGGGTGAAACAATTTTTAAAAATTCAGGAATGGGATTTTATTTTAGGGGCAAGGGGGTAGAATAATTTCCACCAGCCCCTCTCCACTGAGAGTAGGAGCTCTGAGTCAAGTGTGTTGTTTACTGAACTAGGAGCAGACACACATGGGGTCACAGCGCTAGAAGCAAATCTCGCGAACATATGATAATTAATTCGAGGAGGATGTTTTTAAAAACCTTCAAAATTCAAAATCAGTCCATTCACCTTAGAAGCGTCCCTCTTTTAAAACATGCCAGAGCAATAATTATTTATTGTCACTAAAATCTTCAGACATTAATACCCTCCATTCTTCTGGGACATAAATTTGCTCCTTCGGTTTTCCGCTCCCGGACTGTCTTTCTCGTTTCGGATTACTGGTCTTTCTCGTTTTGGCGGGCTGCGGGAAAACTCAAAACTCCGCCTTATTTCCAGCTGTTTTTAAAGTTGGTTTTGTATGCCTGTTTGTTTGTTCTCGTTCGATTTTAATATGAATATTTCCAAAAGGTTGACTTGGATGAACTTCTTCCCTTCCCCTCTCTCTCCCATCCCACAACTTTGGATCCATACACCTCGGGATGGTCCAATATTACTTTTAAAATGATGTTTGAGATCTATCGTTGTATAAGGACAATCATTGAAACAAATTATTCTAATGAATCCAATGTCAGAGCAATCAGTCTAAATTTTTCTGTTTCTCAGACAATCCTTCTGGGCCAAGACAATTTTGTTCTACTGCAGGTTTGTAAGTCCTGTAGTGATTAAAATACTGCATCTGCACACTCTGCCAAGGTATGGGAGATGATGTTTGAGGAGATGGGTGGCTGCAATTCTTGGATTTCTGCTCTCTCCTGCAGTTTGCATTTAGCCTCTGACTGTATCTGTCGCAGATGCCCAAAATGTTACTTTTCCAGTTTTGGCCATTCTGGAAGCAACATTCCCACAAGTTGGTGAGGATGTTGCATTTCCTTCCACGATGTTTTGAGAAAGACTTTGAAGTGTTTTATCTGCCTTCCTGGTGACTTCTTGCTGTGACAACCCTTGAAGTAGAGAACTTGTGTCAATGGTATTTTACAAATAACTCCATCAAAAGAAAAGTCATTTTCACCTCAAAACCCTAACTGTTTTTCTCTCTCCATAGATGCTCCCAGACCTGACAAGTATTTACAGCACTTTATTTTTGTTTCAGATTTCTGGCATTTCATGACAGATTCTATTCCTATCTGCTACACGTTTGAACTGCGTGAAAATGCACATTAAATTTTCTTCATCCAACAACCTAAGACACCTTGTGCAGTATAAAGTGTCCCACTCTGCTACAGAAGAATGTTGAAGATGCAGCAGCAATTCAGAGGAGTAGGCATGGTAAAAACTTCTGAACAGAAGTTGATTGGTTTAAAAAGAGAATTCCAAAACCATGGGAAGTCCTTGTCAAAGCAATAGCACCACCCCCCTCCGCACCCTTGCAAACTTATGCCTATTACCTCAAAAGCACACTGATCCAACTCCGAGGGCCTGTTAGCTCTTTAACACCTTTTCAGGACTCATCTTCCCCTTTCTTAGGCCTTTGCTGCAAATTTGATTTGCACATTTACTGCTATTTGTATGCACTTTCCCCACTCTAGGATACTTTACATCTTCATGTGGGTGGCATGGTGGCTCAGTGGTTAACACTACTGCCTCACAGCACCAGGGACCCAAGTTTGATTCCGCCCTCAGGTGACTGTCTGTGTGGAGTTTGTATGTTCTCTCCATGTCTGCATGGGTTTCTTCTGGGTGCTCCAGTTTCCTCGCACGGTCCAAATATACGCAGGTTAGGTGGACTTGCCAAGGTAAATTGCCCTGTAGTGTCCAGGGATATGCAGGCTATGTGATTAGCCATGGAAAATGCAAGGTTACAGGAATAGGGTAGTGGGGTGGGTCTGGGTGCAATGATCTTCAGAGGTTTTGTGTGGACTTGATAGGCTGAATGGCTTGCTTCCACCCTGTAGGGATTCTAAGATTAACTTGATGTTGGCCCATTACCAGGGTCCTGTCAGTGCCTACCAGCAAAATGTCCACAATTTTCTATTAGAATCACTCTCCTTTACAGACATCCTAGAAGCTAGGTCACTCTTCTATGACCTGATTGCTGTATATTGACACCATAAACATCAGCCTTCATTGCTATGAGTCACACTGTTGCCCAATAATTTAGTTTTTGTCACATCTGAAATTAGCATAATTTATTTCTTGACACCATACTGAACCTTATTGGTAACAGCTTTCCAGTTGCACAAACATCCTTTAGGGTGGAATCCCTGCCAATTCCTATGCTTCCTGCTAATAAGCCAATTTTTGACTCAATTTGCCACTCTTCCATTTTGACCATTTTGCCATGTGAGACTCTCTCTAAAGCTCTCACAAAATCCACAAAAACCACATTCACCTCAACAACTCAAAATACTCCATTATGTTAGTCAAACATGACCTTCCCTTAATAAGGATATGTTGACTTTCCTTGATTAACCTATGACTTTCAAAGTGAGAATATATGCTGTCCATCAGAATTGATTTCAATGATTTTCACACAACTGAAATTAAGATAACTTTGCTATAATTCTAGGATTATGCTTCCTGTTCTTTTAAAGTATAAGTTACAGCATTGACAAGTTCTCCAATCTTCTAGTTAGTAATATAAACATCCGAACCTCTGCAATTTCCTCCTTCACTTCTTTGAACAAACTCTTACATATTTCATCAATAATTGATCAACTTCTGAAGATGTCAAATCCTTTAATACTTTCTCTCATAATGTTTCACCCATTCAATATTTTACACTCTTCTTCCTCAACTGGAACATCATAATCAGACCTAAAAATAAAACAAGGAACTTTGGAAGATGGCTATCTGACACACAAAAACAGAAATTACTGGAGAAAATCAGCAGGTCTTACTGCATTTGCAGAGAGAAAATGGAGTTGGCATTCGAGTCTAGTGACCCATCTTCATTTGTCTATACAGCAGATATAGTTCCAGTACACAGCAGAATTGATCTGCGTGCTTGTGAGGCTATGTGTGTTGTGATCTACGCCAAGCCTGTAATCATTGTATAGCCATGTTTTGTCTCTGCCTGATTGCCTCTGGCAAGAGAACATACATGTGAACATACGAATGAGAAGTAGGAGTAAGCCATTTTGGCTCTTCAAGCCTGTTCTTTCATTCAGTAAGATAATGGCTGATCTAACGGTGGCCTCAACTCCATATTCCTACATATCCCCGATAATCTTTGACTCGCTTGCCAATCAAGAACTAAGAATTGCAAAAAAAAGTTGTCTGTTGTAGGATCCTTTTGTTTTCATATAACATTGAAGAGGCAGGAACAGGATACTGATTGTGGAAGATCAGCCATGATCATAATGAATGGTGGTGCTGGCTCGAAGGGCCAAATGGCCTACTCCAGCACCTATTGTCTATTGAAGAAATTTTTTTTATCTTCTTCCTTCTACAGCTTCTTCAAATTTTGCTTTGTTAATTTATGTGAATCTGCTTATCAGTAAGCAATGTATCTCAAAAACTAAAGGATGCACTTCAACAAAATTTGGTACAAAGATATTCTTTGGCCAAAGGAAGAATTTGATGAGTTTTTGGTGAAAATGGGGATCCAGATATTGTTTTTTTTTAAAGAGTCCATTAACATCATAAGACAGATCAAATTAACATTTTTTAAATAATGTTTTGTATGGTCTCAGCCACTCTGGTGAAACTTGTCACAGCTGTCAAAAGGTGAGCAGGTTGTTAGAGCTGCTTGTTGAAGGTGAAATGGCTCAAAGCCTCCTCAGTGAAATGGAAACTCTTACTAAAAATATTTATTTCTCCAGTCTGTAGTTACAAAGCAACAATGGGGGAAAGCCTGAAGAAAGAATGATATAACAATAATAACATTGATTTATCAATGTGAAGGTATATGCTCTCCTGAGTGTCCTCTTCACTTGTTAAATTTATGTCATTGTGTGAATGTGCCAATTAGAGAGCCAACTTCACTTTGAAGGTTAATGTAAAGTCACTTGCAAATACTCTATCAGTATAACATCGCTATCCAATTTAAATGAAAACTCATCAGGATCAAGCTTGAGAAGTGTCTGTATGAGAATCATCTTATTGATGCAAGCCAACATGGCATTATGAGAGTGGGATCCTATCTAATGAGCCTATTTAACATAATTTCAGGTAATGATATTGAAGGTAAGCGTGAAAAAGGGCTTCAATGAGCTGACATATTGAGTTTATTTTTAAAAAAATATCCTTTGAGAGAACTGCATACTAAAAGGATGCTGTGCCAGTTGAAAATGAGAACTTATAATAAAACCTATACGTAGACAAGGAAATAAAATTAGGTACTTGTTAGGGAGGTGATTCACAATCAGGAAAAGTGCTGATTGGGAAGTCAGTGTGCTTTGTGTTCTTAACCTCCTGCTGTTTTAATTTGCATTGATGCCTTAGTTGCATAACCCAATGCAAACTAGCCAATTTTACAGCTGATGCTAAACTAGGTAGGACAATTGAAATGCAGGAACCTGCAAAAGTAATTAAATCCTAGGTGCAACTAGACAAATTAGTACTAGATAAAATTTAATACATGTAAGAAGAAGGTACTAATCATTAGCAGAGAATGCCATAAATATACTAGAGATGGTGTAAAAATGGCTAAAGTGATGCAAGAAGTGTTATAGATTTGATAGAAATGAATGTATAGACTCATACAGCGCCTTTCATGACTCAGGGTATCCCAAAGTGCTTTACAGCCAATTTAGTACTTATTGGAGTGTAGTCCCTGTTGTTATGATAGTCTCAATACTTAATCGATCAGAATTACTGTGGGGACACAATCAACAAGTCAAATAAAATGTTTTATTATACAATACACAGAGCCAGTCAGCTTTGTTTGTGTTGTAGCTGTACTAAAATGGCTTGACTAGAAATGTAGCTGGCTCTGGACCACAGTTCTGCAGGACTAATGTCAGAATATTGCCAAGGCCCATAACTTTTGTAATATCCAGTTCCCTCAGCTATTTCTTGACATCACTTGGAGTAAATCAAATTACCTGATACTGGGGACCTCAGGAGGAGCCTTAGAATCATAGAATTGTACAATACAAAAGAGGCTCTTTGGTCCATCAAGTCTGTACCACCAAAAAGTACTACTACCTATGCTAGTCCCACTTTACCACACTGAACCTATAGCCTTGAACAATATGACATTTCAAGTGCAAATCTAAGTACTTTTTAAAGGCTGTGAGGTTTCCTGTCACAAGTACCTTCGCAGGCACTGCTTTCTAGACCCTGCCTGAGTAACAAAGATTTCCTCCTGCCTTTCATTTTAATATTGTTATTTACCCTCAACTAAGTGGAACAGCAACATTCTCTTCATTCCATCTATGCCTGTCATAATCATATACATCTCTATCAAATTCCTCCTCAACCTATCTACTCCAAAGAAAACAACCCGGGCTTAAACAGCTTCTCTTCATAGCAGAAATGCTCCATTCCAGGCAACATCTTGGTGAATTTCCCTTCCACACAAACACACAAGCGCGTGCATGAATGTCTACCAACCCTTCCTTCTGGATGAAAACACTTCTGCCTTGTCCTTTACACTGATGTTGCTGTACTACCCTATCACTTATGATTGGGACATTTGAGGAACTTCCTCCTCTGATTAGTTGTTTATTTGGCCACTGCCATTCATGTTTGGAAGTTGTCAGACTGATGATTGCGGGACTGCTTAGGGCTGGAAGGGCATAAAATATGTCATGTGTGGGAAACTTTATTGTCACTGAAACCAACCTTTAGTATCCAAACTGGTTGAATCCTAAAAGACATAGCTGCCAGATTGAGCCCACAAAGAGAACCTATGTAAATAAATAAACCTATAAGAACACACCCTTACTAATCTACCAATTCACAGTAATATTAGCAATAGTGATCTGGAGACATACTCTCATATTCATGACAGTATCCTCCATTGCATTGTATGGCATTATGGTGGTGCTAAATGTTATGTTACATTCACGTTCAACAGCTCAAAACCTGGCGTCCATGTGGAATGGTTTTCCACCAGGTACGGCAGAATTGTATTCCTCCCTCCCTTTGTATCTCATTGCTTCACACATCTCTCATTATCTAGCTTCAGAAAGATAAAATAATGTGATTTTGATACAAAGAGCGTGTAGCAGAGCACATCCCTAGGATCACCCAAGCATACCTAAACCTTAGTTATCAACCTCCTGAAGTTGCAACATAGGATTACTTGCAAGCAGAACAGGAGAAACAGCTTCCAAAACAAAACCAAAGAACTGCAGATGCTAGAAATTGGAAACGAAAACAGAAATTGTGGGGAAAAAACTCAGCATATCTGGCAGTATCTGTGGAAAGAAAGCAAAGTTTACGTTCTGCATCGAGTGACGCTTTATCAGAAGTTTAATTTGGGGGCAGAGACAGCATGCTGCAGACATAGCTAAACGTCCTCATGATCAATGTATTAGGCCAAAGCTGTGCAGTCCGGCCTTGTCAAGAGGCAACTGATAGTGAAGAAACAACTAAGTAGAGGTGAAATTCAAGGAACATTCTCATTCTCAGCAATGGTAGAGTTCAACACATAAATGTAAATACAAGGCTGAAACAATCACAGGCACCATTTGCCTGAAATGTTTGATGATGATTCCTCTCAGCCACCTGCTGTCAATGGCCGAACATTGGATGTGTCAGCCTCCAGTCAATTCAATTTACGCCAAGAAATCACCTAGCAGTTTGGACACACTCCCTGCTGTGGAGACTGACATCATCCTGGCCATTAGCATGAACAACCCATGGTCCAGGACAAACTCCACTCTCGTCAATCTATTCCTGTACAACAGTTCTGTTGTTATGCCTGAGAGGGAAGGGGTGGATTGGTTAGAGGAAAGAAGAGGCAGGAGTCAGGTTTGTTTGGAAAGATGCAATTACACTTATGATGATTTGCCCTAGTAATACAGCTTCAACCCCTGCTGTAAGTGTCTTTGTGTGCCGTTTGTGTCAGCCATTGGATACTGTGGAGATTGTAATAGATCAGCCAAGTGGACCTCATAGAATACGAGTTCTCTGATTGGACCAGATTAACATCCCCAACCAGGGAGCCCTGGCTGACAAATATAAACAGGAGTGTCAGACATCCTCATAGACTGAGATTTTTCCACATATAGATAAAAGATGACTAGGTGACAGGCTACCAGCCTCTGTACAGGTGTTTCAGAGGCAATGAGAGCAAAGCATGCTCCTGAAGAAATTTGCTTGCAACAGTCATCTTTGAGTTGGGATAGGCATTTCTGGCATCTTGTCATTATTTGGGAAGCTTGACTTGTTCGATCCTGCTGAAGAGGACTGAGACCAGTATGTTGAAAGAATTTGCTTTTTTTTTGGGTGGGGGAAACTGCCTGTGAGACAGATGAAAAGCAATGAGTAGTTCTCCTCACAGCTTGTGGACCTGCAGCTTTGTCAGTTATTAGCAGACTGATTTTCTTCCAGGTACCAGACGCTAAAATCTTTCGAGAGATGATAGATTTAATCAAAAAAATGTTACAACCTCAAGCTTTTCTAATTCTACTTAAAATGCAGCAAGTGAACATGAGTTGCAAGGTATTCCAAATATAACTGGGCACCCTTGCCAAAATAACTGTGCTTGGGGAAGACCACTTGAGTGAAGGCAATTGCATAGTTTCATTCAGAACACACCCGTAACAGAGGGGCTTTAGGTCAGCCCACAGCAAAAAACCAAACCAAAGCCTTGCCTTGGCCAAACAGTTAAAATATTCTTAAGGACCCAGGCCAGCAAGAGCTGTTGTAATTGCTGCCAGTATGAGGACTTAAATTAGCAAAAGATTCCCATTAGACCAATATTAGTAAGAGAACTCATAGACCAGTAAGCAGGTATGTGCATAACCTGGAAAGACCACCTGCTTCTGGTTCAGCCAGATTGCTTAACACCATTCAAATCAGAGCCAATCAAAATAAGCTTCTGGTTAGATGGTCACCTGGTTCCAATGGAATTCCATCCAACAGGGCTGTTTCAGTGATCACAGAACCAGCCTTTAACAAAATTTGCTCTGGACCCCAAACCTTATGTTTACACAAGACCTTGGCTAGACTGAGAACCTATACCAGGGTAATCTTTACAGATTAGGTGTGCAACTTTGATGTCTTATGAGAAGCAGCTGGTTTAGTTACCACTGATTGAAGTAAAAGACTGGGGCCCAAGCTTAATGGGGCAGAATTGGTTGAGAAAGATTTACTTAGATTGGCTCAACATTTTTTGATTAGAAAATGGCTGCCTGAATGAAGTCCTAATTAAATACCAGGCAGTTTTTCAGGAAGGTCTAGGTGCTATCAAAGGAGACAAGGCCACCTTGCATGGTGAGCAGGAAGCAAATCCACAATTCTTCAAGACTTGCCCAGTGCTATTTGTCTACATTTGAAACTAAAGGCAGAAATCAAAAGGCTGGAAAGTGAAGGAATCATCAAACAAATCCAGGATGGAGCACCAGTTGTATCAATTGTGAAATCCAATGGGTCGGCTTGCTTTTTCTGTGGATTTTAAACAAACAGTAAACTACTTTTCACAGCTGGATAAATACCCAGTCCCTCACATAGAGGATATGTACGCAAAGCTGAGAGGAGGGCTGTCCTTCACATAGCTGGACATAAGCCATACATACTTGCAACTGAGACCAGATGAGGGTTCTCAGAAGTGTATGCTATGATTAATACCCATAAGGGTATTAATATGAGACTGTTACTTGCTAGTTTCATCAGCTTGTGCAATTTTTCAGCAAACGATGGAGAATGTTTTATAAAGTGAACCACAGGTCTCCATTTATCTAGATGCCATGCTAATAATAAGGAACACTAATAAATAGCTCTTATAACTTAGACATAGTTCTTAGATGTTTCTCCAGGTGAACATATGCCTTAGAAGGGAAAACTGTGTGTTCCAGATACTCCAAGTAACCTACTTGGGCTGCAGAGTTGACAAGTTGGAAGATAAAGAGTGGGCATTCAAAGGTTTTCCAATTACCACATCTGTACCAGAGCTTAGACCCTTCCTTGGGCTGGTGAATTATTACAGAAAATTCATACATAGCCTGGCTTCTACCCTGGCACCTTGGAAATAGTAGTGCTGCCAAGATGTAGCTATCATCCTCTAAGGTATTGGCACACTATGATCCCAAGCGAGACCTGATATTGACAATGTGATGCCTCCTGTACGGCATTGCAGTAGTATTAGTTCATTTGTGGAGAGCAATGTCCGATAGCGTATGCGTCTGGAACTTTGACTAATGTAGAGCATAAATACACCCAGATAGAGAAGGAAAGTTTAGCAGACATATTTGGAGTCAGGAAGTTCTAGTAATACCTTTACAGAGTAAATTTGTAATAATAATAGACTACAACCCCTGCTTGGTCTACTTAAAGAGTACTATGCAATGCCACCCATAGCTTCAAGCTGAATTCAACAGTGGGCTCTAATAATATGTGCATACAGTTGCAAGTTGAAACACCATCCAGGAGGCCAAGCAGCAAATGCCAATGCAATTAGCTGCCTCCCCTGGCAGATATACCACTAGTGGTACTGCCACAGGAAGAGCCTATAAAGGTGTTAAATTTTTAGGATACACACCCAGTCATAGCTGACAACATCAGACTTTGGATGACCTGGAGAAAACTGAAACCGCTGGTGGTAATGGGGGAGACTGAAGGACCCTCACAACCAGAATTGAAACCTTTTCGAACTCAGAGACATTAGATCACAGTGGAAGATGGACTATTATTATGGGGGCAGAGTGATTGTCCTGAGCAGGGATTGGCCCAGATACTGGTTGAATTCTGGCAGGGTTATCCAGAGGTTTCCTAAACGAAAATGTCGGTGTGACGTTATGTCTGGTGGTCAGGATTGGATGCAGACTCGCAGCATTGATGGAGCAGTGCCCAGAGTGCCAAAAAGGACAAGACTTAACACCAGCAGCTCCCCTACATTTATAGGAATGGCTGGGTGAACCCTGGACTCAGTTGCACTTTTACTATGCATGTCCTTTCATGGACTCAATATTCTCAGTCATTGTGAAAGCCCACTCAAAGTGCTTGGACGTGAACAGAGCTCATTCATCAAACATGGGGATGACACTGGAAAAACTGCGCACATTTTTTTGTAATACACAGACTCCCAGAAGTGTTGGTCACAGATAATGAGCCAACATTTACCAGCAGTGTGTGAGTATTTCCTAAAGTTGAAACATACTTGGCATACATGGACAGCTCTGTACCGCCCATCATCCATTGGTTTGGCAGAAATAGCAGTCCAAATTTTGAAGGTAGGCTTGAAGAAACAGCCTACAGCTTCACTAGATAACAAATTGCCCTGTTTCTATCTGATTATAGGACCACCTCACATGCACATACAGGGATAGCTCCAGCAGAGTTGCTAATGAGGAGAAGACTCTGTACCAGGTTAAGTCTGATCTTCCTGGACCTGTGGGTTGGGGTGAAACAGCATCGGGGTGCCAATTCCGGACACAAGACTCCATTGAGCGAGACAGACTGTTTACGTTAGGGGATGAAGTTTGGTGTAGGAGCCACAGGAATGACCCTGCATGGGTAAGAAGCAAGGTCAATGGCAGTGGTGTATAAAGTTTGGGTATGTGCGACTGACCTGAGCAAACATGTGGACCATATGAAAGCTCCAAACCAGGTGGGAGCAAAATGTGCTTAGGTCCTCAGTACAGTCAGAAAGGCTGGTGGAACCCATGGGCTTTCCATATCCATCAAGCTTTGAAGAGACCTCAGAATCTGAGATGGAAATGGCAGCTGTCACCGCCTTGATGTCTTTGCTGTCTGAAGAAGAGAATGATTTTCTTCCAAGACATTCCAGGGATAAGAGGCTAACTATTGTATGTTACTCACTGCCTGTACCTTCGGCAGAGTTGGAGAAATTTGACCCAGTGCTAAAATGCCCCAGGAGAAGCTACTAGTAAAAGAATCAGCCTAAGTCCTTGGACACAGAGGGGAAGGGATGTAGTGATTGTAACATGGTCAGCCAGGTGGATCTCATAAATATGAGTTCTCTGACTAAGGCTATCAATCTGGTCTAATCAGGGAGCCCTGGCTGACAGATAAAAACTAGAATGTCAGACATCCTGACACACTGAAAGCTGACTCTGAAGGAGCTGTACTGGTGTCAAAGACTTTCCATGAGTAAATTAAGAGTGACTTGGTAATGGGATACTGGCCTCTGTGGAGTTATTTCACACAAAACGCTTGAAACAGACCTCACTTAAATGGAACTACAGAGAGATGCATTTAGGAGGAGAAGATGGGTTTTCACAAATGTGAGCAGGTTTGGAAGGTAATAAGAGAGGATGGGGATCCTCAATTCATTTCTTTGCCTGTGGTTCTAGACCACCTTACCTTCGCCATCCAAACAGATACCCATTGTCTCTCCATCTGGCTGGGAGGGATTCACTGGTGGGTGAAAAAACAGGAAGTAGGTACGTGGATGGGAGAGCAGTGGGAGGAAGAGGTAGAGGTAGCACCAAAAGTGGAGTGTGGTTAGTGTGAGTAATGAATGACGTGTTGAAATTCCTGCAACTGTGGATGTGATAACATCATGATAAACAGGAAACAGATCAAGATAGGCAAAACCTTATGCAATTGATACACTAAAGAACCTAGATGACTATAAGATAGACACATCAATAACTTGTTTTAAGATTACCATGGACACTGTGCTCTGAGCCGCTAGCAAATAAATTGGATGCTGAGGCAGAAAACAAAATAAGAAATTAGTTGAGGCAAAACTAAACAATATAAAACTAATTAGAAAGCAAATCCCACTGAAGGTATTGGTATCAACTGATACACCAGAATATCAAAGTCACATATTCACATTGGAAGCAATGCAATCGTCATTTAAAAGGCACTGCAATCTTAGTACAGTACCAAAACAGACAAAGGGCAATTGCTCCCAGTAATTGCATCAACAGAAAACCTAGAAGAAAAACAATACGGATGTTCACATTGTTTTGGTCAATAGCAATAAAAAGACTCATAAAATCGTGGGAGTAACTCAGCAGGTCTAGCAGTGTCTTTGGAGAGATGCCAGGTTAACATTTTGAGTCCGGTGACCCTTCCTCAGAAGTTCAGCCCTGAAGAAGGGTCACTGGACTCAAAGCATTAACTCTGCTTTCTCTCCACAGACACTGCCAGACCTGCTAAGTTTCTTTAGCTATTTCTGTTTTTGTTTCATAGCTTCAGCGTCCACAGTGTTTTGTTTTATTCCAATGGAATGCATGAAAAGTCTGTTGAAGAATTGAGGAGTTGGTTCAGTAAGCAGACTGAAAATGCTGTCTAAAAGTGAAATAACTGGATTGTGTCAAAGGTTATGGGCAATAGTGGGCACTGGTGGAGAAAGTGGAGTTGGGTCCATAATCAGATTAACTACAATCTTATCAGCAGACTTGAAGTTGGCAAAAGTCCTATTCCCGTTCCTAATTTGAATGTCAGCATTATAAGTAATACTTTAAAAACTTCAATAAGAAGAATCAGTCAGGCACAAGAAGAAAGTGAAGTTTTAATAAGATAGCATAAGAGAAACAGGAAAACTGACGTTTCGAGTCAGGACCCTTCTTCAGTCACAACCTGAAACATCAGCTTTCCTGCTCCTCTAATGCTGCCTGGCCTGCTGTGTTCCTCCAGCTCCACGTTGTGTTATCTCTGACTCCAGCATCTGCAGTTCTTACTATCTCTGAGTAAATTTTTAATACTGGTTAGGGAGATTGATGTCTGGATCAGTTTGAACACTTCTATCACTGGAAGTTGCTATACCATATTATCAGAAACATCACAATCAAAATCAGAGCAACTCTGTACAGATGATATTTCTTAGCTTCAGTCAAGCTTTGATTATAGCTGTGACCGAAGTGGTTTTGGCTAGTATTTTGCTAGGAATTCCAAATCTGTACAACACAGAACATGCTGCTCTGTACCCAGATCATCATGTACACTTTATCAGTAGAAGTTATATAATGGTAACGTAGAAGTTTGACCAGTATGAAGACTGAAAAATCCCACATTAGAACATGTCACAACATAAATATGGCTACGTTTTGTGGTAAATACCCTTTAGCTGTTGTTTATTTGAATTGTAAAAATCCCAAATAGCACCCTTTTTTGAAAAGGAAAGGGATAAATACAGGTAACTATTAGTCAGTTAGCTTAAGGTCCCTCTTCGCAAGAGTGTTAGTGTGTTATAAAAAATGTAATAGCAGGGCATTTAGAAATACATAATATGATCAAACAGTGCCAGTATGGCTTTAAGGTTTTGGAGTAGATTTGCAAAACAACAAACCAGCTTGGCGAGCCAACCAACCTTAACAGTATGGCTTCCAAAAGAGGAAATCATTTCTGACACATCTGTCAGAATTATTTGAGGAAATAACAAGCAGTACAGATGAAGGAGAACCTGTGGACGTAATATATTTGGATTTCTAAAAGGTGTTTGATAAGATACCACATAGTGATCTCTTAATAAGATCAGAGCTGGTGGTGTTGGGATTATGTATTAGAATGGATAAAGGATTGGTTGACTTTATAGGGTAGGATTAGGAGGCTATTTTCAGGGTAGGAAACTGTAACTGGTGGAGTACCACAAGGCTCAGTGCTGGGCCCACAGTTATTTACAATATGTATTAATGACTTGGACGAGGGAAGTGAATGGACTATAGCCAAGCCTGTTAATGATGCAAAAATAGTTGGTAAGGGAATTGGTGAGGATGACACAAAAAGTCTGTAGATGGATATAAACAGCTTAAGTGAGTAGGCAAAAAAATTATCACATTAAATATCAAGTAGGAAAATGTGAAGTTTTATACTCTGATAGGAAACAAATGAGCTGAATATTATTTAAATCGAGAAAGACTACAGAAAACTGCAGAGTGATTTTGAGATCTTCATCCATATATCACAAGCAGCTAGCAAAAATGTTCTGCATCAGGAAGGCAAATGGAATGTCAGCTGTTATCTCAAAGGAAATGGACTTTAAAATAGGGAAGTCTTGTTAAAATTATACAAGACATTATTTAGACCATAGTTGGAATACTGTGAATAATTTTTGTTCTCGTTATATAAGAAAAGATATTTTGGCATTGGAGGCAGTCCAGAGAAGGTTGTCTAGGCTGATCCCAGGTATGGAGGGACTTTCTTAAGAGGAGAATTTGAGTAGGTTGGTACTGAACTTGTTGTGTTTAGAAGAATGAGAGGAGACCTGATTGAAACATAGGATTCTTAAGCGTTTGACAAGGTAGATGCTGAGAAGTCATTATTTTTTTGGGCATGTCTCAGACCAGTGCACGTCAACACAAGAGTAAAGTGTAACCCAGTTAGGACAGAGATAAGGAGATTTATTTTCCTCTCACAGGGAAGTGAATCTGTGAAATTCTTCAGCACAGATAATTGTGGAGGTTGGATCATTAAATATATTCAAGCTAAGATAGATTTTCAATTAGTAAGGGAAGAAAGGGTTTTGGAGAAAACATAGGGAAGTGGAGTTGAGGAATATCAGATCAGCCATGAACTCATTCAATGGCAAAGTAGACTTGATGGGTTGAATGGCCTACTTCTGATCTTGCGTCTTCTGGTCTTATGCTGCTTATCTTTTGTTCACTACATTTGCCATCCAGTTTAAATCTGGTCTGCTCTGATATTCTGATTATCCAAGATGTGGGAAAAATCCTGTGCTGATGTAAGTCAATTCCAGGAGCTGAAAATGGTTATTCAAAAATTGCTTACATTTTCTATCCTGAAAGTTAAGCATATAGCACAGTGAGTGGAGATAACTTGGAAGTCAAATGGAATTGGAGCTCACTAATGAGAATAATTTAAACACATAAGCCATACTACATAGATATTTTTGTTTAAAAGTTGCTGCAGTCTGAGTATGTAGAACTAAGGAACTCAGTAAGGAAAATAATGATTTAATGATGGGGTTTCTGTTCCAGACCCTGAAACTGACAAAAGAAAATTCAATCACCACAGCTTCCTCAGAACATAATTACATAGAAAGCTGTAAAGTTGACAACAATTTGACTTTGTGACCATAAAAAGACACAACTCCACATCTGCAGCAGAATATCATCTGACTAACAGTAAGCAATACAATAGGATATCCAGTAATATATACAAAACCCAGCTGAGGCACGCATTGTCTGTGCAATTTTCTTGCAGTCTTTTTGGCTCAAGTTTCACATTTCAAAATCAACAGCAAATCAGAATTTAAGCAGAAATCATGTCGCAATCAGAAAGGAGGAAAATGAGACAGGAAACCTCCAATAGGAGCATATTAAGGGCATGATGTAACCCCCTCATCAAAAATCAGCACTCGGTAAAGTCCACCAGAAGAAAAAGGGTGAACAATTAAAATAGAACACCCTCTTAGCCACCATTTGGATGTCTGCACTAATTCACTGATCACAGAATTACTACAGCACAGAAGGAAGTAATTCAGCACATCTTGTCTCTGTTGGCTCTTTGAATGAGCAGTTCAGTAAATGGCATTCTCCACCCCTCTCCCCGTAATCCTGCACCTTGTTCTTTTTAAAATAACAGTCTAATCCCCTTAATTGAAAGCACAGTTGAACCTGCCTCCACCACACTCAAAGCTTGGCAGTGCATTCCAAACCCTAACCACTCACTGTGTGGGAATTTTTTTCATGCCAGTTTTGCTTCTTTTGCCAAATAATTTAAATTTGTGCCCTTTTATTCTTATTCCCTTCATAAGTAGGGGACAGTTTCTCCCTTTTGACTACTGCCCTGACCCTTCCATGATTTTGAATACCACGATCAAATCTCCCCTCAACCTTCTTTACACTAAGTAAAATAGTCCAACCTATTTTCATCACTGAAATTCATCCTTCCTGGAATCATTTTTGTGAATCTTCTCCACACTCTCTCCAATACCTTCCCACCCTAAAGATCAATATTCAGAATTGAACATAATCCATCAGCTGTTGTTGAACAAGTGTCGAATACATGCTCTATGTTTTAAGCACTTACAGGTGGAATTGAAATTAAAGTATAAAAGCTGATTACGTGTTGGCATCTGAAATTAATTTTTATGAATATTTTCAGTTTGAAGCCTCTTCCTATTTAAAGACCCTGGGCAAGCATGTTCCGAGACATTCAGCTAAAAAAAAATGTAAACTAACCAAGCTCTGGTCTCAGCATTGGTAACTTCTGGAAATTCTTATAATCACTGACAAAACTGGCCTCTTCGATTTGTCGCAAAGTTTGTCAGACTGAAAACCCCAGGAAACTACTATTAGTTCACTCAAATTAAGCAGACATTTTTTTCTTTCAAAACATGAAGATATAACATGAGCTTAATAAGATCCAAAAGAACTGCAAATGCTGTAAATCAGAAACAAAAATGGAGATTGCAGGAAAAGCCGAGCCGGTCTGGCAGCATCTGTGAAGAGAAATCAGAGTTAACTGCAATTCCAAGGAAGGGTCAATAGACCCAAAACATTAAGTCTGATTTCTCTTCATAGATGCTGCCAGACCTGCTGAGCTTTTCCAGCAATTTTTGCTTATGACATGAGCTTGTTCTATTTCTCAGATAATTTACTTGAAAATAAATTTAGCCTCCTGTGTTCAGAGCATGATTTGCAGGATCTGATTAATGTGTGTGAGCTCCTGAGATGCTGCTCGGCCTGCTGTGTTCATCCAGCCTCACATTTTATTATGTGTGAGAAATGAAGTTCTTTTTTCAAATTAAAATCACATGATTCCCATCCACTACTTAGAGCCGGGTTTCAATAGAGCTTGGTAAGGAAGAAGTTGGAAAGCCAACCAGGAGTACACAGGAACATAGCAACAGCATTTTCCAAGTTTCATGCAGTTGGAGTAGACTACATCCCTGAAGTATATCCCAGCATTTGCACTGTTTGAGTGATGGTTGCAAGCATCTTACATTCAGCGATCATACAGCTGGGAAATCCATTTGCAGCAGAATCTGTAAACACTCTGAGAATGCTTCCAATCAGAGGCACATGGAGGAGAATAAAAAACATTTTCCAGAAAAGAAGAAGAAAAATGACTAGCAGCAATCCAAATCTGTGGCTGCAGCCTACAGCTGTTCTGAGTTTCTGAACCTACAGCAGGGTTTTTTGATGAAGAGAACCTCAAAGTGCTGCATTCAATCAGTCAAGGACGTTTATATAGCACTGATGTTCCAAAATATGAGGGACAAAGATCAGGTAAGGTATTACCATCTCACAGAAACACAGAAGTGTTACAGTGCAGAAAAAGGCCATATGGCTCATCAAATCTATGCCATCCCTTAACTGAGCATCATTAATTACTGCTAATTTCCTTCTTTTCGCTCCATAATCTTGCATGCAATTTCTATCCAAATAATCATCCAATACCCTCTTCAATGCCTCAATTAAACCCATCTCCATCACACTACAAGCAGTGCATTCCATTGTCACATCATTTCTTCACTAAGGTTAATATTTCATATTTGGAAACAGCAATTGTTTGTGTGAACTATACAGGTATTTAGCATTTCTTATAGGTCCTGAAACATGCTATTCTCAATGATAAGAAAACATGCCAAATACATTCCTGACTTTTAATCTACAGATTAAAAACCTATTTTGTTTCCTGTTTAAATAAGAAGTGCCTGGATTTTCAAGAATACACAATCTATCAACCTGATTTTTGAAAGTGGCTGCCAAGATGGTGGATTTTTGGTCAAGGGCTAGGGCAGTTGGATAAGGCTAAATGAGAACACAGGCTGGACATCCTGGCGTGAGATTGAAGTCTATTGGTTGTGGAAACACGTTGGAAGATAGGCCTTCCATGGTGCACTGGCTGCATGCTGACATTTCTCCCCACTCAAACCTTCTCAATTCTCCCCCCAGCACTCAAACAATGCCTCATCCATGCTGACTGGTGCCACCTAATGTCCTGTACCTAGCCACATTCAAACCTACCTATGTCTTCCTCTCTGTGGGACCTTCTAGCTTCTATGCCAACTTAGTGTACACTTGTGCCAACACACCCCCCATCTATGATCTTTTGCATGTGCATCTATGATACCAACTCAACGAATATCCATCCTGGGCAGATTTCAGGGCCAAAGCAGAGATTAGACAAAATAACGTTTATTATGTGAAGTTTAAAGGGCATATTACGTACTTCACTATATTGAGAAGCGGAACACTCTAATTCATAAAATAAACTGCAGTTACATTGCTTCAACTAAATAGAGCTCTATAAGGTCTAGCACTTTATTCAAGTATAAAATCCCTTACATCAAGCATTAGAATTAATCTATAACTCTTACGCCAAAGAGTTTATAATCATTAGGAGCTGTCAATAAAACAGTGAAATGGCAGGCAACAGAATGTGATAATGGATGGTTGTGAAATCAGTTATGCAGCACTAAACCAGTGATGGAGTTTGTCAGGCTTATGTCAACAGACAGGTGATGTGAGAAACTTTTATCTAACATTTCAGACAACTTTTCTCTGATATTTAAAGAGTGGATTTTTAAAATGTGTTTTAATCTTGACAGCTCCTTTGACAGTTGTTTTTGACAGGGCCTTTTTACAGGTTTGGCAAGTCTTCTTGACAGACCCTCTTGAAAGTTACACTTGAAATGTTAAAAGTTAATTTTGACAGATCTCCTGACAGTTCCCATATTGACAGCCCCAGTGAGTTTGGAAATTGAGTGTATGCACTTTTTAGAACATAGAACATAGAACATAGAACAATACAGCACAAAACAGGACCTTCAGCCCTCGATGTTGCGCCGACCTGTGAACTAATCTAAGTCCCTCCCCCTACACCATCCCGTCATCACCTATAATCATCTGGCTTCACTGGCCTCAGATCATCTGTTCATGGAATCTTAATTTATTCCTGAATGCTTCAGACTTTGTTCAAATGCACTCCCAGCTGGCTTTCCATTTCTATCCTTCATAAACTTGGACATTACGTACTTTCACGTTTCTTTTAATCTTTCCAAATAGCACCTTATCTCCCCAAAGGCTCCTAACCTTCCCTAAAGGTTACCTGACTCCCACCGTATGTATCTCACGATAATTTCCTAAGGGTTACCCAGAGAAATGCACAAAGTTCGGAGCTGCTCTTACCAGATGAATTCTGCACACATTGGGTGTCACATTCTTGGGCTACCAGAATGTACACAGGAGAGGATGACGTTACTAATTTCAATAGCTAGCTGTCTCTGTAAACTGTGCCTACTTGAATTCTGACCTGAACCTGCTCCTGCTTCCAAGAAATTGAGATGTGTTGCATTCAGGGATGAGACTCACAATTTTTGAGCTCTTTCACAATTTTTGCCATTACCAATAGCCTTTCTGTTGTGCCAGAATTCCTGGTCAGAATCAAGTGAACATGTAATAAAGTGATTTTTTTTTCATATCCTACCTGGGTACCACATTTATTGAGTGAAACTGGCATTAAGAGTATAGTACAGATTAAAGATTAGTTGAGTGAGCCTGTGTGACCCTCATTGTTATTTGACTTCATAGTGGTAATTAGAGGAGCTGGTTGAAGGAGAGGTGATGGAAATCTATGGTGGTTGAAGTTAATGACTGACTTTTTGTGAAACTGGTCCATCCTAGTTTGTTCAGCACATTTTACTTTACTCCATTGTCATGAGTACTTGCTGACGTAAAATCATAATTTTTAAATACCAGGCTGAAAACTTAAATTGAATTTTTAAAAAGACTGAAAAAAAGTAAAGCAAGGTGAGATTACTGCCAAAGACAGATAACCAAATTGATTTGGTTTGATTTATGATTGTCACACGTGCTGAGATACAATGAAAATCATTGTTTTGTGTGCTGTCCAGGAAAATCATACCTTACACAAGGACATCAGGGTAATAGGACAGAATGCAAAACTTGCATTAATTGGCATTCGACATTCCAATTCCTTGAAATGGAGAGGATCTCTCTGCAAAATGTATCAAAGACAATTACTCCAGTTAATTGGTGGGATGGTGGCTCAGTGGTTAGCACTGCTGCCTCTCAGTGCCAGAGACTCAGGTTTGATTCTAGCTTTGGAAGATTGTCTTTGTGGAGTTCGCACGTACTTTCTGTGCCTGTGTGGGTTTCCTCCGGATGCTCTGGTTTCCTCCCAAGTCCAAAGATGCGCAGGTTAGGTGAATTAGCCATGTTAATTTGCCCATAGTCTCCAAGATATGCAGGCTAGGTGGGTTAGCCATGGTAAATGCTGGTGTTATAGGGATAGGGTAAGGAGGTGGGTCTGGATGGTGGGTCAGAGGGTTGGTGTGGAGTCAATGGGCCGAATGGCCTGCTTCAACACTGAAGCAATACTAAGTATGAAGTCGTTACATCTCCTGTCTCATTAACAAGGCATGCGTAGCAATGATTTGAGTTATGCAACAGGTCATTAAGTCTAATCACTTGCATTATGGGACCCTGACTATGGAAGCTTAAGATGCTAACCACTGTCCAAAAGCAAACTAATCAAGTTAACCTTGGAATGTACAGTCAATATTCTTACTTGGTTTCTGAAGCAAGACATAAGTACCACCCAGTATGATGATGTTAAATGAACTTAATGACAGCTCGGATATTGGAGGAGTAAGACTCAACACCAGGTCCTTTGCACGGGCATTTTAAAAAGTATATATTTTCTAATCAATCTGTTCAAAGACATTATTACAACCCCCGGAGCAGGTGGGACTTGAACACAGGCCTTCTGGCCCAGATAGAGAGACACTACCACTGTACTATAAGAATTACCCCTCATAGATGTTCTTACAGATACTATCATATTATTGTAACCGCTAAGTAGTTACTATCATTCAATAAACTTCCTGTTGAATTGAAGACTGTCTTTTAATTAGAGTAGGAAATGGCTTTCCCCAAACACACGAGACTCAGCAGGCGTGTGGATCCCCACACTTAAAGAAAATTATGGAAACAAACCTACCACATAGTGAAGCGCAGACTTGATTAGCTGCTCACACACATGGTGAGCAGTGGCAGGGATTTAATTTCACTGCCTCATACATCATGGTGGTAGTGGTGGAGGCCTGAAGACTTCTCAGCATCTTCAGACTCGGCTTTAAGTCATCCACTTAGGTAAACGTTCAGCAGCGGTGAAGAGCTGAACATTGAAGAACCTTAAAGAAGAAATCCTTGTGATAAAATTCAACAAAGAAGAGTTTAGAGTCAATAAGAATAAAAACATTTTAGATCTGGTAAGAGGTATAGCAGCAGAAGAATTAGTAATACACTGAAGAAGGTGAATTAGTTATATTAGTTACATTGTAGTCTACAGGAGCAGTCCTGAAACTGGGATCAGAGGAGAGATATGGATGCCAAAAAACCTCATGAATAAAGTTAAAATCTTTGATGGGGAAAGACAATCTTTAGGAATTGGTGCATTTTGGGAAAGCAAAAGGTAAGGGATGTACTTACAACTCTCTTCAACTTGGTTATAGCAGGCAGGCAGCACAGAATATGGCAAAAGTAAGAAAAGTCATGGGCCACAAAATTAATTTAAACTGAGGCCTCAGGCCTGGAGACATCAGGAATACAGATTGAAAATGACAAGGGGTGGATTAGAAGCCTAAGCAGCCCTGGGTGAAGAATGTTGGAGACTTTATTGAAGCTGCAGAAAAGCTAGCAGATCCTTCATTAAAGGTGGAAAGCATTTTTTTAAACTGTGGGGAGCAGGAATTGTCCAGAAAACAAAACCTGAGAGATATAGGGATCAATTTCAGAGCCCCAGACAGAGTGAATCACTGAGAGGATACCATTAACAACTTGAAGCTGTGAGTAGTGAGAATCATTGAGCAAAACTGAATTGCTTTTATAGCCCAGGCATTGGGATATATTCAGGATATGGAGTAATTTTTTTAAGGATTGGAGTTATTGGAATTCATCTAGTGAAGCTGCAATAAAGGCAAGATTCATCCATTTTAAAATGTGGAAAACCCCTCAAGTACTGCAAAACACAGCAGTGACACTGTTAAACAGAAACCCATAAAACAAAGAAGAGGAGTAGAAGATTTACAGCGTTCCCTAAGTCAATGGCAGAAACTGAACAGAACGTGGAATACACATAGATTCAACATGTTGATGAAAGATATTTATTTGGTACTGTCAAGGAGATGGGAACCTGTGAATATATTGGTTTTGCAGAAATGTTTTCCATTGTTATCAATGCTGAAAAGCTTTCAGACTGCAAAAATCAGCAAGGTTTGTGAACAAACATAGCAATGAATTGGCCTTTGAGCTGTACACTCACTTAAACAAAATAGCAAAACTATAATTGATGTAACTCAGATTATAATACAGCTTGGTGAACAAGTAACAGTCACAGTTTCAAATCTGGTATTAAATGTGGAGGACACTTGGAAGAGACAGGTTCAAGCGGACTATTTGACTTTGCTGATACCATGTGAAGCTGAAGGAACACAGTGGGCAAGGCAGCATCAGTGGAGCAGGAAAATCGACATTTTGGATTGGGACCCTTCTCCAGGACTAGAGAGGGGGAAGGGAGCTCAGAAATAAATAATGAGGTGGGGCTGAAATAATGTAGGTGAGGTATTGAAAGGTGGATGGAGGTAGGGGGTTGTGGAGATTGGCCAATGGAAGGGTGGGGCAGATAGGTGAGAAAGAAGATGGACAGGTTGTGCCGGGGCAAGGAGGCAGGGATGAGAGGGAGGGCTGGATATGGGATGAAACAGTGGTAGGGAGATTTTAAAGCTAGTGAATTCTATATTGAGGCCATGTGGCTATACTCCAGAGCTGGAATATAAGGTGTTCCTCCAATTTTTATGTGGCCTCATTGTGACGTTGGAGGATGCCTAAGATGAGTATGTTGCCAAGGGAGTGGGAAGGGGAGTTGAAATGGCTGGCAACTGGAAGGTTGTGTTGATTGGAATGCACAGTGTGCAGATGCTCTGCAAATCAGTCACTTAGTCTGCGCTTGGTCTCTCTGATGTCGAGGAGACCACATCGGGAGCAATGGACACAGTAGACCAGGTTAGAAGACATAACAGGTGAATCCCTGTCAGATGTGGAATGATTATTTGTGGCCTTGGACAGAGGTGAGAGGAGAGGTGTAACACTTCCTGTGGTTGCAGGGAAAGACGCTGGGAGTGGTGGGTTTGGTGGGGAGTGTGGAGCAGACAAGAGAGTCATAGAGTGAGAGGTCTCTATGGAAAACAAATAGGGATGGGGAGGGGAATATCTCTTTGGTTGTAGGGTCTGATTACAGGCAGTGAAAGTGGTAGAGAATGATGCATTGGATTTGGAGGTTGGTGGGATGGTATGTGAGGACCAGGGGTACTCTATCCTTTTTGTTGGGGAGAGGCGGTTTGAGGGTAGAAGTGTGGGAACTGCTCCTTCTGTGCACCGGTCTCATCTATTCTCTGTTTGTTTATAACAAACTACATTACCGAATCATCTATGTTTTTCTTAAATTTACAATTTACACACACTTCCTATGAGGAACAGTGCAACAATAACAAACGGGAAGGGTAGCAAAGAGGAAGAAAACTAAATTAAGATGGATTTGGAAGGATGTACAAGACATCTCCCCATCTCATGGCCACCTGTCTCTAAATGCATTGAGAGTGTTGGTAGGCACCACGTGCTCCCTGGTCTCGAAGAACACCTTGACATGAAAAGGGGCAGGCAGTCAGGAATTATGATCCCCTCCATGACCCAATATTGCATCTGTTGATTTGTCTGTTCTCCCTTTATTCATTCTATCCACAGATCCTGTTACACAATGCTGATTTTTTTTCAAATACCACCAAATCACTCATGTTTCTAATTGAAAAGTCAATTTCAAGCAGAACCCGTTAGGGCCAGTGTAAGACCAACAAAAGTGACAGTGGCTTAGTATTTAGCACTGCTGCCTCACAGCACCAGGGACCTGGATTTGATGTCATTTATTCTCGGGTGATTGTCTGTGCGGAGTTTGCACATTTTGCCTGTCTTTGTGGGTATCCTCTAGGAGCTCCAATCCAATTAATCTGCACATTTTTAGACTGTCAAGGACAGTCTAAAAATGTGCAGATTAATTGGATTGGCCATGCTAAATTGCCCTGTAGCATCCACGGATGTGCAGGCCAGGTAGATTAGCATTGTGAGGTTATGAGGATAGGATGGGGCTTGGGTTTTGGGGGTATGCTCTCTGGAGGGTCAGTGTGGACTCAATGGATTGAACGGTTTGCTTCCACATGGTGATTGTATCTTGTGAAAGCTAGGGAGAGATGGACGGGACTGTTCTGAGGAAGGGTCACTGGTCCCAAAATGTTGATTCTGTTTCTTCATTCACAGATGCTGCCACACCTACTGAGCTTTTCCAGCAATTTCTGTTTTGTTTCCTGATTTACAGCATTCACAGTTATTTCTTTTTTTAAGATTAAAATAGAGTTGGGGGGGAAATAAGGCACTCCAATCCCTTACAGTGACACGTCTCTCTGAAAACATTGAGAGTGTTAATGGGCAACATGTGCCCCTCTTCAATAACACTTGGGTGTAGGAATGTAGCTGCAGTTGAGGGACAGGGGGTCAACAATGATAATGCCCACCCCCCAGCCCATCACCTGGACCTGTTGATGGCCACAATGCGTGTTCTCGTGTCTTTTTTTAATTTGCAGAAGAGCTCTTACACACAACTGAATGGTTTTATTCCCATCACCAAATCACCTGCGTTCTTGTTACCTAATAACCATTACCAGTAAATCATGTTGTGTCCTCCAGTTTTTAAATTTACAAGTAAATCCCATTAGGGACAATACAGACTATCAAATGCGAGGGAAAGGTAGACAGAGGAGGAAGGGGCTAAATTAAAAGTGCTGGAAAGGACATAAAGCACTCTGGCCCTGTGGTGCCCACTTCTCACTAAAAGCATTGACAGTATTTGTGGTCACTGAGTATTTCCTCCCCAAGGACACACTGTATGTACTTGTTGAAGGGCACTTTACCTGTTCTCACTTCTTTTCTTTGCTATCTCCTGAATCTTTGTTTATTCCCCCATCTCCAAATCGCCGTAGCTTTTAGTTTCATCTATGAACCACCATTAGGTAGCCATCTATGTTCTCCAAATGATTAATTTACATATAAAGCTCTTAAAGGCAATGCAAACCATCAAAAGTGAAAGGGTTGTGGTTAGGAAGAGGACTAAACCAAAATTATATTGGAGGTGAAAATAAAGCACTGTAACCCTGATGTTGCCCACCTCTCTCTAAAGGCATCAAGAGCACAGATGGTCATTGCTTGCTTCTTCTACACGGACACTAGGCTTGAATGAGACTGCAGAAGAGGGGTAAACAGTCAGAAATGATGACTCCCTTCACAGCCTATTATTTACACCTACCGATGGATCTCCAATAGCCCATGACCTATTTGAGGATCTCCAATAATTGAATGGAGCAACATCTATGAACTGGTGACTTATATCAACCCACTTGGTGTCAGACATCTACTTTCTTTGTAGTATTTCCTTTAAGCAAGCATGGTTCATCCTCAACCTTTTTTCATCAGCAACATCTTTTGTTGAATTACATTGGTTCAAAAGAGAACCATTACTCATATTATACTGTATAGGCAATTTTGTTTTTCTCTCACATTGGTATTTGTACAATGTTTCATTTATAACATAGGATAAATACACCTGTGTATCTATAGTTTATACAAGCACTAATGTTTCAGCAGCTGACATATTTTTAAGAGGAGCTCGAACAGTTCATCCACTTCACCAACACCTTCCACCCCAACCTCAAGTTCACCTCAGCCACCTCCAACACATCTCCCACCTTCCTGGACCTCTCTGTCTCCGTCTCAAGTAACTAGCTTGAAACTGATGTCCATTTCAAGCCCACCGACTGCCACAACTACCTAGAATATGCCTCCTCCCACCGCCCCTCCTGCAAAAATTCCATCCCCTATTCCCAAATCCTTCACCTCCGCCGCATCTGCACCCAGGATGAGGCATTCCACTCCCAAACATCCCAGATGTCCACGTTCTTCAAGGACCGCAACATCCCCCCCGCAGTGGTTGAGAATGCCCTTGACCCCGTCTCCCGCATTTCCCACAACACATCCCTCACACCCCGCCCCCGCAATAACCGCCCTAAAAGGATCCCCCACGTCCTCACATTCTATCCCACCAACCTCCGGATACAACGCATCATCCTCTGACACTTCCACCATCTACAATCCGACCCCAACACCCAAGACATTTTTCCATCCCCACCCTTGTCTGCCTTCCGGAGAGACCACTCTCTCCGTGACTCCCTTGTCTGCTCCATACTCCCCTCCAACCCCACCACATGCGACACCTTCCCCTGCAATCGCAGGAAGTGCTACACTTGCCCCCACACCTACTCCCTCATTCCCATCCCAGGTTCCAAGGTGACTTTCCATATTAAGCAGATGTTCACCTGTACATCTGCCAATGTGGTATACTGTATCCACTGTACCCAGTGTGGCTTCCTCTACATTGGGGAAACCAAGCGGAGGCTTGGGGACCGCTTTGCAGAACACCTCCACTCGGTTCGCAATAAACAGCTGCACCTCCCAGTCGTGAACCATTTTAACTCCCCCTCCCATTTAGACGACATGTCCATCATGGGCCTCCTGCAGTGCCACAATGATGCCACCCGAAGGTTGCAGGAACAGCAACTCATATTCCGCTTGGGAACCCTGCAGCCCAATGGTATCAATGTGGACTTCACCAGCTTCAAAATCTCCCCCTCCCTCACTGTATCCCAAAACCAGCCCAGCTCGTCCCCTCCCCCCACCGCATTCCTAAACCAGCCCATCTTGTCCCCACCTCCCCAACCTGTTATTCCTCTCATCTATCCCCTCCTCCCACCTCAAGTCGCATCTCCATTTCCTACCTTCTAACCTCATCCCACCTCCTTGACCTGTCCATCCTCCCTGGACTGACCTATCCCCTCCCCATCTCCCCCACCTGTACTCTCCTCTCCACCTATCTTCTTTTGTCTCCATCTTCGGTCTGCCTCCCCCTCTGTCCCTATTTATTTCAGAACCCTCTCCCCATCCCCCTCTCTGATGAAGGGATTAAGCCCGAAACGTCAGCTTTTGTGCTCCTGAGATGCTGCTTGGCCTGCTGTGTTCATCCAGCTCCACACTTTGTTATCCGACATATTTTTAACTACCCTTTTTAATTTTCTTGCCATCCCAGGCCAATGCACAACATTTATGATTCTTTCCCACTAAAAGCATGATAAACCTTCCATACGAAAACAGCATTTTGGAAAATTAACATGTGAAACATTGTTAGGAAAAACCAGCGTCATATCTTCTGGTTCGAGTCTAGAAGCTGCAGTGTAGGCCATTTTTAAAAAATTTAATTTGCTCTGTGTTGTATTTGCTCTCAAAACCTCCACGAAAATAGCATGCTTTATCACAGCACTTAGTTCCAATATTTCATAACTGACATAGAGCCTAGTCTGTGTACACAACCACTTTAAGTCCAAACAAATTTCTTCACTGATAACAAAGTGTGAAGCTGGATGAACACAGCAGGCCAAGCAGCATCTCAGGAGCACAAAAGCTGACATTTCGAGCCTAGACCCTTCATCAGCAACTTCTTCACTGGTCTGTTTCTTCCCGAGATCCAAAATCTTTCTTTCTATAAAGACCTGGCCCTAGCGTGGCTGAGAAACCCATAAGATCTGCCTTGACCACATTTGTGCTTTGATGTGCTATGTGAGGTATACAACACAATGTGTCAGTTATCCACATTTGCCTCAGGTTAATTCTAATTAGATGTTGAAACATAAGTTGTGTATATTGCAGATTACATTACTGTTCTAACTGTATAGTAGAGTTTGTTGTTGTTTGTTCAAAATCATAGCATCTTATGGCTAAGTACCTGGGACATCACACTTGTTCAGCTTTAAGAAGGGAGTTGCTGGTCAGTAGCCATATCATGACATAGAATTGGAAATGATAGATACGAAAAACCATAGATTAGAACCAATTGACGTACATCAAAAAGATGCATATCGGTTTCTCTTTGAAATACTAGTGAAACATTTTGCTGGGTTTGCTTTAAGTTGAATGCATTTTGTTTTCAGTAAGATAGACTCAACTGAGGTATATCAGAGCTCCATTACATCATTCAATGCATAAACACATTGGCTTAATTTCCATAAATTCTCTTCTGTATTACTTTTTCTTTGGTGGTTTCATAAATACTTTCCTTAGAAAATTTCTGTCCTGCAAAAGTGCAGTTTTATATCAATTGATGTACAGTCCACTAATTATGTTTCAAAAAGAGCTAAGAAGATCTTCAAGATATTTTTTCCAGCAGTTGGGGAATCCACTCCAACATCTTGATTACTGAGTTTTTCTTTGAAATCCAAGACACTAATCTGACTTTATCCTATTATGTCCCTACAGGGGGTACATTTTCTGAGCATGTCGTATGATAAGGCTGGCTGTCCTCAGTGTATACACTAAATTCCTTCCCACTTTCCAACTCTTTTTGGTTTGGTGAATATCAACTATCTTTTAATTGGATTGTACCAACTAAACCGTCTCAATTATAAGGTCTTTTGCTTCTTGTAGCATTACCAACCTTTTCCATGGCCCTTGTTCATCCAAACTATGACCTGTACTTACATTCCAATCTTGTTGCCGACTATTGCTACAAGATCTCCCCCTCTTATGATCAAACTCCTTTTGCAACTTTGTGATCTTTTCCCGGAGGCATGTTTGCTTTCAGGTCGTCTTTCACAACTTGTACTGAATTTTCTGGCCATCCACATTTTTATCTTACTTTGTTAATCTGTGAATCTGTACCTCAAGTTGCATATTTAGCAAATGTTTGTATTTGATCTCTCCAAAATGGTAACATCCTTCCATTCACTGACCCCTTTTGGTGTACATATTTGTCCATGGGACAAATAGTCTTGTTCTGTGCTGTGTCATTTTATCCATATTAAGTCAGCCCTTCATCTGTTATAATCTGACACTCACTAAATAAACTAATGTGTATTTCTGTTGCCATATTCACATATCCCTTAACTAATCTTGGGAAAAACTGCCACATCCATCCACTTTTAGTTTAAAGTTTAGCTAGTTTCCCCATTCTTGTCCCCATCTATTTCCCCGTTAGCTTGGACACTATTGCTGTTTCCTATTTGCTAGATATTACTGTTGATTGACTAAAACAGTTGCCATGACTACAAAGTGCAAAATGAAAATATTTCTTTTCTTACCTTATACCTTCAAGACCCCTATGAAAAATTAGTTAAAGTCTCTTGCCAATGAGTTACTCATTAAGGGCTGCGATGTGCCTTCTTATATTTTTGACATATATAACATTTAACACTGACCTCTTCTATGTGTTTAATATACTCGTCTTCCCTTATTTCTACTTAATATTGTAATTAGAAAAGTTAGACCTTGTTAAAGGAATGAAATAATGTCTGAATTCTGCAAATCGTATATCTAAAGAATCTTCAAAATCAACTTGATTTGATCACTTTGTTGGGATTGTATATTGGTTCCCTAATAGTGCATGGGAAATTGGTGAGCAAATATGTAAGGAGATTGTAGATTGCTGTAAGAATAATAAGGTTGTAATTGCAGTGGATTTTAATTTTCCAAACATATAGCAGGACTGCCATAGTGTGAAGGGTTTGGAAGGTGAGGAATTTGTGAAGTGTGTTCAGGAAAAAATTCTCAGTGAATATGTAGATGGCCCCACTAGAGAAGGGGCTAAACTCAACCTCCTCTAGGGAAATGAGGCAGGGCAAGTGACTGAAGTAGTGGGAACTGCAGATGCTGGAGAATCCAAGATAATAAAATGTGAGGCTGGATGAACACAGCAGGCCAAGCAGCATCTCAGGAGCACAAAAGCTGACGTTTCGGGCCTAGACCCTTCATCAGAGAGGGGGATGGGGTGAGGGTTCTGGAACAAATAGAGAGAGAGGGGGAGGCGGACCGAAGATGGAGAGAAAAGAAGATAGGTGGAGAGGGTATAGGTGGGGAGGTAGGGAGGGGATAGGTCAGTCCAGGGAAGATGGACAGGTCAAGGAGGTGGGATGAGGTTAGTAGTTAGATGGGGGTGCGGCTTGGGGTGGGAGGAAGGGATGGGTGAGAGGAAGAACAGGTTAGGGAGGCAGAGACAGGTTGGACTGGTTTTGGGATGCAGTGGGTGGAGGGGAAGAGCTGGGCTGGTTGTGTGGTGCAGTGGGAGGAGGGGACAAACTGGGCTGGTTTAGGGATGCGGTGGGGGAAGGGGAGATTTTGAAACTGGTGAAGTCCACATTGATACCATTAGGCTGCAGGGTTCCCAGGCGGAATATGAGTTGCTGTTCCTGCAACCTTTGGGTGGCATCATTGTGGCAGTGCAGGAGGCCCATGATGGACATGCCATCTAAAGAATGGGAGGGGGAGTTGAAATGGTTTGCGACTGGGAGGTGCAGTTGTTTGTTGCGAACTGAGCAGAGGTGTTCTGCAAAGCGGTCCCCAAGCCTCCGCTTGGTTTCCCCAATGTAGAGGAAGCCACACCGGGTACAGTGGATGCAGTATACCACATTGGCAGATGTGCAGGTGAACCTCTGCTTAATGTGGAATGTCATCTTGGGGCCTGGGATAGGGGTGAGGGAGGAGGTGTGGGGGCAAGTGTAGCATTTCCTGCGGTTGCAGGGGAAGGTGCCGGGTGTGGTGGGGTTGGAGGGCAGTGTGGAGCGAACAAGGGAGTCACGGAGAGAGTGGTCTCTCTGGAAATCAGACAGGGGTGGGGATCGAAAAATGTCTTGGGTGGTGGGGTCGGATTGTAGACGGCGGAAGTGTCGGAGGATGATGCGTTGCATCCGGAGGTTGGTGGGGTGGTGTGTGAGAACGAGGGGGATCCTCTTGGGGTGGTTATGGCGGGGGCGGGGTGTGAGGGATGTGTTGCGGGAAATGCGGGAGATGCGGTCAAGGGCGTTCTCGATCACTGTGGGGGGAAAGTTGCAGTCCTTGAAGAACGTGGACATCTGGGATGTGTGGGAGTGGAATGTCTTATTGTGTGAGCAGATGCGGCGGAGGCGGAAGAATTGGGAATAGGGGATGGAATTTTTGCAGGAGGATGGGTGGGAGGAGGTGTATTCTAGGTAGCTGTGGGAGTCGGTGGGCTTGAAATGGACATCAGTTACAAGCTGGTTGCCTGAGATGGAGACTGAGAGGTCCAGGAAGGTGAGGGATGTTCTGGAGATGGCCCAGGTGAACTGAAGGTTGGGGTGGAAGGTGTTGGTGAAGTGGATGAACTGTTCGAGCTCCTCTGGGGAGCAAGAGGCGGCTCCGATACAGTCATCAATGTACCGGAGGAAGAGATGGGGTTTGGGGCCTGTGTAGGTGCGGAAGAGGGACTGTTCCACGTAACCTACAAAGAGGCAGGCATAGCTGGGGCCCATGCGGGTGCCCATGGCCACCCCCTTAGTCTGTAGGAAGTGGGAGGAGTCAAAAGAGAAGTTGTTGAGGGTGAGGACAAGTTCGGCTAGGCAGATGAGGGTGTCGGTAGAGGGGGACTGGTCGGGCCTGCGGGACAGGAAGAAGCAGAGGGCCTTGAGGCCATCTGCATGCAGAATGCAGGTGTATAGGGACTGGACATCCATGGTGAAGATGAGGTGTTGGGGCCAGGGAATTGGAAGTCCTGGAGGAGGTGGAGGGCGTGGGTGGTGTCACGGACGTAGGTAGGGAGTTCCTGCACCAAAGGGGAGAAAATGGAGTCCAGATAGGCGAATATGAGTTCGGTGGGGCAGGAACAGGCTGAGACGATGGGTCGACCAGGGCAGGCAGGTTTGTGGATTTTGGGAAGGAGATAGAAACAGGCCGTGCGGGGTTGGGGAGCAATGAGGTTGGAGGCTGTGGGTGGGAGGTCCCCTGTGGTGATGAGGTCATGAATGGTGTTGGAGATGATGGTTTGGTGCTCAGGTGTGGGGTCATGATCGAGGGGGCGGTAGGAGGTGGTGTCAGAGAGTTGGCGTCTGGCCTCGGCAATGTAGAGGTCAGTGCGCCGTACTACCACTGCGCCACCCTTGTCTGCGGGTTTGATGGTGAGGTTGGGGTTGGAGTGGAGGGAGCGGAGGGCTGTGCGTTCTGCAGGGGAGAGGTCCAACACCATTCATCTCCAACACCATTCATGATCTCATCACCTCAGGGGACCTCCCACCCACAGCCTCCAACCTCATTGTTCCCCAACCCTGCACGGCCCGTTTCTATCTCCTTCCCAAAATCCACAAACCTGCCTGCCCTGGTTGACCCATCGTCTCAGCCTGCTCCTGCCCCACCGAACTCATCTCCACCTATCTGGACTCCATTTTCTCCCCTTTGGTCCAGGAACTCCCTACCTACGTCTGTGACACCACCCACGCCCTCCACCTCCTCCAGGACTTCCAATTCCCTGGCCCCCAACACCTCATCTTCAACATGGACGTCCAGTCCCTATACACCTGCATTCCGCATGCAAGTGGCCTCAAGGCCCTCCGCTTCTTCCTGTCCCGCGGGCCCGACCACTCCCCCTCTACCGGCACCCTCATCTGCCTAGCCGAACTCGTCCTCACCCTCAACAATTTCTCTTTTGACTCCTCCCACTTCCTACAGACTAAGGGGGTGGCCATGGGCACCCGCATGGGCCCCAGCAATGCCTGCCTCTTTGTAGGTTACGTGGAACAGTCCCTCTTCCGCACCTACACAGGCCCCAAACCCCATCTCTTCCTCCGGTACATTGATGACTGTATCGGTGCCGCCTCTTGCTCCCCAGAGGAGCTCGAACAGTTCATCCACTTCACCAACACCTTCCACCCCAACCTTCAGTTCACCTGGGCCATCTCCAGCACATCCCTCACCTTCCTGGACCTCTCAGTCTCCATCTCAGGCAACCAGCTTGTAACTGATGTCCATTTCAAGCCCACCGACTCCCACAGCTACCTAGAATACACCTCCTCCCACCCACCCTCCTGCAAAAATTCCATCCCCTATTCCCAATTCTTCCGCCTCCGCCGCATCTGCTCCCACAATAAGACATTCCACTCCCGCACATCCCAGATGTCCAAGCTCTTCAAGGACCGCAACTTTCCCCCCACAGTGATCGAGAATGCCCTTGACCGCGTCTCCCGCATTTCCCGCAACACATCCCTCACATCCCGCCCCCGCCACAACCACCCAAAGAGGATCCCCCTCATTCTCACACACCACCCCACCAACCTCCGGATGCAACGCATCATCCTCCGACACTTCCGCCGTCAACAATCCGACCCCACCACCCAAGACATTTTTCCATCCCCACCCCTGTCTGCTTTCCGGAGAGACTACTCTCTCCGTGACTCCCTTGTTCGCTCCACACTGCCCTCCAACTCCACCACACCCGGCACCTTCCCCTGCAACCGCAGGAAATGCTACACTTGCCCCCACACCTCCTCCCTCACCCCTATCCCAGGCCCCAAGATGACATTCCACATTAAGCAGAGGTTCACCTGCACATCTGCCAATGTGGTATACTGCATCCACTGTACCCGGTGTGGCTTCTTCTACATTGGGGAAACCAAGCGGAGGCTTGGGGACCGCTTTGCAGAACACCTCTGCTCAGTTCGCAACAAACAACTGCACCTCCCAGTCGCAAACCATTTCAACTCCCCCTCCCATTCTTTAGATGACATGTCCATCATGGGCCTCCTGCACTGCCACAATGATGCCACCCGAAGGTTGCAGGAACAGCAACTCATATTCCGCTTGGGAACCCTGCAGCCCAATGGTATCAATGTGGACTTCACCAGTTTCAAAATCTCCCCTTCCCCCACCGCATCCCTAAACCAGCCCAGTTTGTCTCCTCCCCCCACTGTACCATACAACCAGCCCAGCTCTCCCCCTCCACCCACTGCATCCCAAAACCAGCCCAATCTGTCTCTGCCTCCCTAACCTGTTCTTCCTCTCACCCATCCCTTCCTCCTACCCCAAGCCGCACCCCCAGCTACCTACTAACCTCATCCCACCTCCTTGACCTGTCCGTCTTCCCTGACCTATCCCCTCCCTACCTCCCCACCTATACTCTCTCCACCTATCTTCTTTTCTCTCCATCTTGGTCCGCCTCCCCCTCTCTCCCTATTTATTCCAGAGCCCACACCCCATCCCCCTCTCTGATGAAGGGTCTAGGCCCGAAACGTCAGCTTTTGTGCTCCTGAGATGCTGCTTGGCCTGCTGTGTTCATCCAGCCTCACATTTTATTATCAAGTGACTGAGGTGTTAGTTGGGGAGCACTTTGGGACCTATGATTATGCATGTTCCCCAGTCCTTGTTGTCTATTTTATTGTCAGAAGTATCTCCATCCTCACTCCTTTCAGTTTTGATTCTCTATTTGTATTCATGTTTTTGGCCAGTAACTGAGAAACTTCATATTGCTGCTATCATTGAATTCTCCATTCTTTGTGCTATGGCCGAATGTACCACTTGATCTCATCAAGATTGCTCAGAATAAATGCTTTCCCAGGAATTATACTAAGGCTTCTGACATCTGCTACAAAAGTGTGTTTCTTCCTCAAAAACTAACTCAAGTTAATACTATGGGTTATCCATGTTTGATACCTTAGCACTATCTAAGAATTTAAAAGCATGCACAAAGTTAATTATCTTCAAATAATTCTTCCAATCTGAGTATAATCTGTTAAATTCCATTATACGTTCTTTAATGGAATAGTACTTGACTTTCAAAATTTGTCAAAGTGTAACCATGTCTCATGTGCATTTACCAAGCCATTTTTCTTATAAAATTTGTCTTTAAGCATTAACAGATTATCCAAATCATCCTCATGTCTATATTTACATTTTGTTAATTCAATGGTTCAGATCCACAGAACATCCATGTATCCCAATGCTCAACATTTGGCTTCTCCCATTTTTCTCTTAAGTAACTCTATTTATAACCTTTTGTTTCAAAAGCACTCTAAACTTCCAATTTTGACCTTTTGGCAACAAACCTCTGCTACCACTGTCAACTTGGAGCCAAGTCAGTCGGTGAAACACAAGGCTCAATGTCTTTCTTTGTCTAAAGAGTTTATTAACCATTGAGTCTTCCAGCTCCTTCCATACATCTGTCCCACCTTTTATCCGCTATAGCCACCCAGTCAATTATTTAAGCAGTTAACCCAAATTTACCTGCTCAACTATTTGCTAATTACAGACTTCCATGAGCACTCAGTTATGTGTGATAGTACTTCAAGGTTGGAAAACGTACTGACATGCATGACCACATTAGGCCAAGCAGACCGCATAGTGTCACCAAAACCTCTGCACGAGGTGCAAGCTTGGTTTAGCTGCACTTGCAACATTATGCACATTTCCTCAGTTGACTGTGGACAAGCACCTTACAGAGAAGATCAAAGTGGGGTTCCTCCTGCCTCCCTCTCTGTCTAGCCTACCTGACAAGCTTCTGGCCATGTTTGCTGATTTTAATCATCCAGGACAGTCTGCTGCAGGCAAAGATTTCTTTAAAAAATTCAGCTTAGCAATGTCTTGTCCAGAAGAGCAATCAAACCAGATTTCTACACCTTTAAATTGAAAGCATCGAGACCATCAAGTTCAACCCAAAGCTAGCTGCGTCAACCAAATAATCACTGAACAGTTCATTAACTTTACTAACACCTTTCACGCAACCTCAAATTCACCTGGACCATCTCCGATTCCTCCCTCTACTTCCTAGACTGCTCTGTCTCCACCTCTGGTGACTACCTTGAAAGTGACATCTATTTCAAACCCATCAACTCCCATAGCTACCTGAACTATATCTCCTCTCATCCACCCTCCTACAAGAATGTGATCCCCTACTCCCAATTCCTCCACCTCCACTGCATCTGGTCCCAAGATGGGGCGGTCTACTCCCAGACATTCCAAATGTCCTCCTATTTCAAGGACCGTAACTCCCACTCTGGTGATCGAAAATGGTCTCAACTGCATCTCTTGCATTTTCTGCACTTCTGCCCTCACATCCCTTCCTCTTAACAAAAATAAAGACAGAATCACCCTTGTCCTCACATTTCACCCCACCAACCTCTGCATCCAACGTATCATTTTCCACCACCTACAATCCAACCCCACAACCAAAGAGATATTTTCCTCCCCACCCCTATGTGCTTTTCGTATGGACTGCTCTCTCCCCAATTCCCTTGTCTGCACCACACACCCCATTAACCCCACCAACTCCGGCACCTTTCCCTGCAACCATAGGAAGTGCTATGCCTGCCGACACCTCCCCCCTCACCTCCATTCAATGCACAAAACAAACCTTCCACGTTAGACAGGGGTTCATCTACACATCCATCAACTTTGTCTACTGCATCCGCTGCTCCCCATGTGGCCTCCCCTATGTCGGTGAGACCAAACGGAGACTCGGAAGCTGTCTTATAGAGCATCTGCTCTTTGTCCCTGACAACAACACCTTCTGGTCACAAACAATTTTAACTCCCCCTCCCACTCCCTGGCCTCATCCTATGTCCAAGCGTCCCTCTCAAGCCTACCTCCTGACCTAACACAACCTGTGCACCTTCTATCCCACCTAACTGTCCTGCTCATCCCATTGACCAGTTCCCACTACTCCCTACCCGCACTCACCTATCATCATCCCACCTACCTTTCCCAGCACCACCCTTCCGCTCTGTATTTATTTCCCAGCTCCCTTTCCCCTCCACATTTCCAAAGAAAGGTCTTGACCTGAAATATCAATTTTACTGCTCCTCTGATGCTGCCAGGTCTGCTGTGTTCCACAGTGTGTTGTCTTTGAATACTTAATTCATTTTCAGTGGTGTGTGTGTGTGTGTGTGTGTGTGTGTGTGTGTGTGTGTGTGTGTGTGTGTGTGTGTGTGTGTGTGTGTGTGTGTGTGTGTGAGAGAGAGAGAGAGAGAGAGAGAGGTGTGAGTGACTGCTCTTGATATCAAGGCAGCCTGTAACTGAATGTAGCATCAAGGAGTTCTTGTGTTATCACCTACTGGGATAGTGGGCTGTAAACCAACGCAAGCCCCACTATTCCCAGAGTTATATCAATTGTTAAAAATGTCTTTTAATGTAAGCACAGTTCTCCAATCTATCTGAATTTCAAAACAAGGTTGATAGAAAGCATGAACCTAGTTTCTGTACTAAACAAGAATTGTTGTTTACTATAAGTAATTAGTCTATAACTATAAGTAAACAGCAAGAAGCCATTGGCATTAACTAAAACTCTAAGCCCTTATAAAGTCCGCCTTACGCACACATACAAGCACACTGACACACACATGTGCACACGTATACACACACACATGCACACAAACACACACACAATCACATACATTCACACACTCAAACAAATAGGGAAAATTAATTTTGGTGGAGGTAGAAAATGCTGGAAAATTAGTTCAGGGATCTTTCCTTCCCAATTCTGACATTGAGATGATCCCTCTTCAGTTAGCCGGGCAGATGAAGTTCAGTTGACTTATTCTAGAAGCTTCAACTGGTTTGTGATAAGTACAGCATGACTGATTCATCTGGGAAAAGTCTCTGATTTATCAATTCAGAAGTCGCAGCTCACAATAACTGCTGCAGGAAAGGTAAATTTTTTTACTATGGAGAACAGACAGCTTCTGCTGGGCAGAACAACTGCACACACATCTGTGTCTTTCTCTCTTTCTGTGTCTATTACTTGTTTCAAGTTCCAACCTGCTCAGTTAGCTAAGAACCAATCAGCTTCACTTGTAAACAATTTCTTTGGTCCTAATTATCTGCATAATGTAGGAGGATGCAGCCACAAATCAGAGTTCATTATAGGTATCAGATTTTTGCTGTTCAAATTATGCAGTCATCCTGATTTTAAAAACAATTCTTTCTCATTACAATCCGCAGTTTTAAAAACACAAAAATTAAAAACCATTTTACCATTTACCATTAAACAGAAACTGAACTGGACTACGTAAACACCATGGTTGCAAATGCAGATCAGAGGTTGAGAACCCTGCAGCAAGTGACTCAACTCCTGTCTACCCAATCCTATCCACCATCTGCAAGCACAAATCAATAGTGTGATGGAATATTCTCCACTTGCTTGAATAAGTGCAGCTCCAGCAGCACTCACGAGAATCTTGATACTATAGAGGATAGAGCAGCTCACTTGATTGACACCCTCCACTGTCTTCGACACTCATTCCCATAACCACTGATGCACAGGGACAGCAGTGTGAACCATCTACAGGACGTCCATCAGAAATTGACCATACCTTCCAAACACAATTAACTCTAGCATCTAGAAGGACAGAAGACGTCAACGTATGGAAGAACCTCCACCTGCAAGTGCACCTCTAAGCTATACACCATTCTGACTTAGAAATTTATCGCTATTTCATCACAGTGGCTGGGTGAAAATCCTGAAATTCTTTTCCTAATGAAACTTTTGGGTGCCCTACGCTCCAAGGACTGTTGCAGTTCAAAAACGTCACCCACCATCACCTTCTCCAGGGCAATCAAAAATCAGTAATAAGTGGTAGACCAACCAGTGAAGCCCATGTCCCATGAATAAGTTGAAAATAGAGCTGTAATTTACCATACAAACCATACCTTGACTGATAGACTGAATCTCATCAGCCAATTTGAATAACTTGCTTCATTTTTCCAATTTGGTCTCTTCATTCTCTGTATAATCATCACATGACTGCACAGGTGTTATAAACTCATGGTAGTTTAAAAAGTTGCATTCTCACAACCAATCTTATCTAAAATTCTCTTAATAGCCACAGAGTAGATTCAGCACAGTTCATAGAAGTGCAATATCAATTCCACAATCATCTTTCTCAAAAATCTGAGCATACTAGTCTTAAACTCAAAGTTAAAGACATCCCCCTTTGCATTTGTGGAATTAAAGTATACTGTGACATGTAATTAGCCTAAGTTATACACAATACTTACAATATAGCACATATTGATGCACAATGTTCAATAAATGTTAAATAAATATGGTAATATTTCTTTGGATGTTGTAATAATGACTTTTTTTCATTAGCAACTCCTTTGTCTCTCCAACAATCTTTCTCTCTCTTTGGGCTCTATCCCATTGCTTACTCCCTACTTCACCCACCTCCCTATGTTCTGCATATAAACTGACGTTTTCCCAACCACCATCAGTTCTGAGTAAGGGTCACCGGATGCGAAACTTTAACTCTGTTCTTTCCTCCACAGATGCTGCCAGATCTACTGAGCTTTTCCAGCAACTTTGTTTTTGTTCCTGATTTACAGCATCCGCAGTTCTTTTGGTTTTTATTTCATATTAAGTGAAGCTTTGAAATAGCCAAGGAGTCCCTTATGTAACCCAGCTTGCCAACAAATGTGCTCTATGTTTAATAGAAATGAAAAACAGAGAAGCAATAATCGCATGAAAAGACTTTATTTTCCAATTCTGTTCTCACCTTACCCAAGGAGAAATTAGTTGGCATGGATTCTTGTGGGCCTATGAGTGGAAAAGGGAATGCACCAGATGGATTGGTAGTCATAGAGTCTGGGCCTATGGAAGAAGGTAGTTAGGGAGGGAGGTCAGGAGTCCTAAGTGGAGGGAAGCAGTTTCTGGGATTTGGAGGATGTTGAAGGAGGGAGAGGAGTCCTGGGGCCTGGGAGGTGTTGCAGGTTGTTTGTTGAGGTGTGAGACTCAGAGGGTGTCGATGGGGTGATTGGTTCAGGCACAAGGGTCTATACTGGCAGGGCTGAAGGGAATAACCTAAAAGATGGGTTCTTCACTGTGCACTAACACTTCAAACCAGCCTGACAAACAAGACTGGTATTCAGTCTTATTATTAGATGCTAGTTGAAATGATCTTTTAACCTGTGTCCTTACATATTTTTGGAGGATAAAACAGAAGTAGCTACAAGATGAAGATTTCTACTTTCTTGTTAGTTCTAACCATACTAAAATTTTTCGTGATAATTTACATGTTATACATGTAAAATTCTTTGCACAGGATGGCTGTACGTAGGATTTTGTCAGACAGTCTCCAAATTTAAACTCACAGTTTATTTTCTGTAACAGTTCTCATTTTAAAAACAACACACCTTAGAAATATAGGCAAAAAATGTCTGCAAAATACTTTCAGGTTCTTTCCACTATTATTACAGCATCAAAAGGAGTAAGATGAGGAAGAAGCTAAAATAAATTCAAAAATTTATATAAACTCACCAACCTAAACTGTTGAGAACCAAAATTTTGCACCCTGTCCCTTCTAATACTCCATTAACCCTGTTTCCCCTGCTAGCTGGGAGATCACCCAACTCTCAGGCTAGTCCCTTCAGCTCAGCTAGCATAAACCCTTGCGCCTGAGCTGCCACCAAACACCCTCTGAGTCTCACACTTCAACAAACAACCCACAAAACCTCTTAGGCCCCAAGACTCCTTTCCCTCCCTCAATACCCTCTGATTCCCAGGACCTTCTCCCCTCCACCTAGGACTTCCCACCTACCTTCCTCCCCAGGCCCAGACTCTATGACTACCAATCCATCTGGCAGATTCCCTTTCCCACTCATAGACCCACAAGAATCCATGTCAACTGATTTCTCCTTGTGGTAGATGAAAATATAATTAGAAAACAGTCTTTTCACAAAATTAGTATTTCTCTGTGTTTTCATTTCTTTTAAACATAGAGCGTGTTTGTTGGCAAGTTAGGTTACATAAGTGACGACTCAGTAATTTCAAAGTGTACTGTGAAGAACTATCCCCGAGGTACACCTGTGTTGCGGATAAGGACCCTCTCCAACTCTGAGTTCTACAATTAATTTAGAAAGGAAACAGGTCAGCAAAGTATTCCTTTTCACTCTGTTTGTGTATGTGAGGGGAAAGGGTCTGTGTGTGTGTGTGTGTGTGCGTGCGCGCGTGCATGTGTGTGTGTGCGCACGTGTGTGTGTGTGTGTGTGTGTGTGTCTTTGTGTGAGTGCGTGTGTGTGTGTGTGTGTGTGTGTGTGTGTGTGTGTGTGTGTCTGTGTGTGTGTGTGTGGTGGGGGGGGTGGTGGGGGTGCGGGTTGTGTGGGATCTGTGTGTTGAAATGAGAATATCAGGGGCACTCCAGGATCCAGCAACAGGCTGTGCTGGTGGTTTGTGAGCAGTGAGGGTATGAACTGAAAGCAGGGCTTTTCACCTGCCAAGTCAAAAGGTGTCCCCACCTTATCATCTGACACTGACTATGCTTCTTGGTGTCCATTTTGCACGTGAGAGTTTATCTCATTTATAGCTAATTCTTTGTCATCTGCATCCACACAGCATGCTTAGCACACCTTCTCAACAGCCATGGACTAAGAAGAGAGAGGACATTAAAGGAGGTGCAAAAGTTAGATGGCTATGTTTCAGAGGACCTAACTGAGTAGTCACATGTCTCAGACACGTAAAACTGTGAATTATTTGTTTTACTGAGGGTAAGTTCACTGAACATGTATATTATATATTCATTGTTTTCCTTTTCTGAAGTTTTTTAATGAAGCAATCCTTTGCAGTTCTAAAAGATCAATTATTTTCATGGGTAATGGGAACTGCAGATGCAGGCAAATCCGAGATAACAAAATGTGGAGCTGGATGAACACAGCAGGCCAAGCAGCATCTTAAGAGCACAAAAGCTGACGTTTTGGGCCTAGACCCTTCATCAGAAAAGGGGGAGGGGGAAGGGGTTCTGAAATAAGTAGGGAGAGAGAGGGAGGCGGATCGTAGATGGATAGAGGAGAAGATAGGTGGAGAAGAGACAGAAAAGTTAAAGGGCTGGGGATGGAGCCAGTAGAGGTAAGTGTAGGTGGGGAGGTAGGGAGGGGAGGACGGACAGGTCAAGGGGGTGGGATGAGGTTAGTAGGTAGGAAATGGAGGTGCAGCTTAAGGTAGGAGGAGGGGATAGGTGAGAGGAAGAACAGGTTAGGGAGTGGGGATGAGCTGGGCTGGTTTTGGGATGCAATGGTTTTCAGTTTTTCCTTTTTTGAGGTTTCTTCAAATTAAAATTGTTTTCATAAGATCACAGTGCCATAGTCAGAAGACATAGAGGCATACAGCTTGGAAAAAGGCACTTCGGTCCAACTCATCTGTGCTAACCAATCATCCTAATCTGACCAAGCCCCATTTGCCAGTAATTGGTCCATATCCCGCTAAACCCTTCCTATTCACCTACCTATGTAGATGTCTTTTAAATATTCTAACTGTATCTGCCTCGATCACCTTCTCTGTTAGTTCCATACAATCGCCACCCTCTGCATGAAAAAGTTACCCCTCAGAGCCTTTTAAAATCTTTCCCCTCTCATCTTAAGCTTATGCATTTTGAACTCCCCCACCCTCAGAAAAAGACCTTCGTTATTCCACTCTATCTATGGTCCTCATGATTTTATAACCCTCTATAAAGCCACCTCTCAGCTTCCGATGATCCTTGGAAAACAGCCCCAGACTATTCAGAGTCTCCCAAAAACTCAAGGCCTTCAGTTCCAGCAAGATCCTTGTAAATCTTTTCAGCACACTTTCAAGTTTTACAGCGTCCTTCTTATAGAAGGGGCAACCAGAATTGTACGTAGTATAATAAAGGTGGCCTCAACAATGTCCTGTACAGCCATAACATGATATCCCAATTTCTTTTCATTCGGCAACAGTCTCCAGGCCTACCATTAACTGTGTAAGTTTTGCCCTGGTTTGCCTTACCAAAATTCAACACCTCACATTTATCTAAATTAAACTCCATCTGCCACTCCTCAGCCCATTGACCCATCTGAATAAGGCCCTATTGTACTTTGACATAATCTTCATTGTCCACTACACCACCAATTTTGGCATCATCTGCAAATTTACAAGCCATGCCTCTCATATTTGCATCCAAATTATTTATATAAGCGCACCTAACACTGATCCTTGGGGCACACTGCTGGTCACAGATCTCCAGTTCGACAATGAACCCTCTACCACCTCACTCTGCCTCTTACCTTCAAGCCAATCTTGTATCAAGTTGGATAGCTCCTCCTGGATCCCACATGATCTAACCTTACTAATGATTCTATCATGTCAAACTTTGACAAACACTTTGCTGAAGTGCATGAATTTTTTTGTTGCATTTTCAGTGTTTCCTTGTCTTAATAAAAATTAAAAATAATTCCTGTTTTCAATAATTTCAATGTGCGTTGATTTCCACGTTTCCTGTGTTTTCTATTTTGTGTTTCTAAATAAAAGTCAAAAGTTAAGCTACATGGATTATTCCTTTGCTTGCTTCTGTCATGTTAGATCTCATGACTTAAATCTTGTTTCATTAGGTTTATTTCACCAGTAAAGTTGAAAATCAACATCAACATTAAAAAGGCACGTAGAGTGGAAAATCATATTAAGGAAACAGTTAACTTAAAATGGGAAAGATGCAGATAGCAGTCTCCGGAGTGGAAGCTGACTGCTTAGTTACCAGTATGAACCAGTTGTAATGGCTTGTCGGGCAGCTACTAGACAGTTGTTCCTGACTGGTGGTAATGAATCAGAATGGTACTAGTGCCTACACCACAAGAAAACCTGAGATAACAAAGTGTGGAGCTCACAGCAGGCCATGCAGCATCTTAGGAGCACAAAAGCTGATGTTTCGGGCCTAGACGCTTCAGTCTAGGCCCGAAACATCAGCTTTTGTGCTCCTGAGATGCTGCTTCGCCTGCTGTGTTCATCCAGCTCCACACTTTGTTCTATCGGATTCTCCAGCATCTGCAGTTCCCATTATTTCTGACCACAAGAAAACCTACTGGTCACCAACTAACCTCTATAAGTCTCATTTACGGCTTGACTTTCTGTTTCTATCTGGCTCATAGCAAATTTCTTTCATACTGCATTATAGTGGCCTGAGATTGTGAAAGTTTTTGAAAAGCATTGTGCATTAGTTCTGCAAATACACAGTGTTCCTTTTCTGCTTGGCATGCTGTTTCTGGACAACTGCAATACAATTTCATCAATGCAGTAAAATGTGTTTTAATGGTGTTGTGCAAAATCCTGGAAACAGTCTATTCTTTTGCACATTAAAAAATCTTTTGGTGTGTATTCTTTCAGGGTATGGAAGAAAGTATTTTACAGCCACTGTAGTCTGGAACTGGTTAACCCTTAGCACTTATTGTGCAGAAGATGTTGCCATTCCTTGTATTCAATCAGGCTGACCAGCTATTGCTACAGGTGAACTCCTTCTGGCCAGGCCCTTTCTCCAGAATATCTGCTTTTTCCAGTAGGATTGGGCTAGAGATGGGAATGTTCTCTGCTCAAGCTGCCTTGAAGCACATTGATATGCTGCCACGATGACGGCTTTTATCTCCAACAGTGTATTCGTGCCTGATGAGGCAATGCTTACGGTAGCTCTCAGATCATAAGAATGAGAGTTGAATAATGGAGTACTGAAGAATTTAACAGACATTTATTATAGCTCCATATTTATTTCAGCCATGGTCAATTCAGTGTCTTGTCTAATATTAAGCTGTTCAGTTACAAACAGTAGCACATCAGCTTCAAGTGTCCTCAGTTGAGATGGAGATGAAGACCATCATGAGCACAGGTCACATGCTATTGTACAGTGACGATTTAATGACAGTGTCACTTAAAAGTATACTGCATACCAGCTGTAAGAGATAACAAAACACATGTTAGCAGAGAAGTGATTCTTCAACATTGGGACAAGTAATCATCATCAGCCTCTTTCCCACTGATGAGAATGTCCGCATGTCAAAACTGTTGCAAGATGTTCACTTTATACTTCAGAATAGTTGAAAAACCTGATGGTGAAATGTCACGCCCCTTTGTAATGTCTGCCTTTCACTTCACACCACAGTTTTCCACTTGATGTATCAACTTCACTTTGCCCCAATCGACTTCTAACATTCTCACAAACTTAGCCATACTTGCAGGATTTGGAGGTCCTTTCATGGAGAGAATGAAATTCTCATTCAATGTCAAATGATGGCTTGCTTGTGATTTTGTGCCGACAAGTTGCCTAACCTCACTCTGTTTGTTTGGTGCAGTCATATGACAAGTGGTCATGGGTTCCGTTAATCTGGATTTACCAGTCTACAAATTTGGTTTACCATAAGAATCTTTATAGTGGATATTCTGTTCACCTGGTGGGAAAGTCTATGTGATAATGTCAGTGTCTGGAACTATGTGTTTCCAAATGAGCGCATATGCCCACAGTTGTCAGGATCAGCAAACACTTCCTTAACAGAAAAGGAAGGAAGGGATAGACCAGGAAATCATAGGCTACTCAGTAGGGGTAAGTTGTTAGAAAAATATTTGAGGCACAGAATGCACCTGCACTTAGAGAGACCTAGATTAACCAGGAATAGTCAGCTCAGATTAGTTGGGGAAAAGTGGTGTTTGGCAATTTTGATCAGTTTTTTTGAGGAGGTAACCAGCAATGTTGAGAAGAGTAATGCATTTGATACGGTCTGCATTGAGTATGACAACGCCTATGACAAGTTTCCTCATGGCAAACCAAGAAAGTAAGAGCCCGTAGAATCCAAGGCAAAGGTTTTCAAGAATGGCAACTTCCCCTTCACAGTGGCTGAAAACGCCCTCGACCATGTCTCTCGCATTTCCCACAACTCATCCCTCACACCCCCTCCCCACAATGACAACCAAAACAGAATCACCCTCGTCTTCATGTACCACCCCACCAACCTCCGGATCTAACGCATCATCCTCCGACACTTCTGCTATCTGTAACCCAACCCCACTATGAAAGACACCCCACCCTTATCTGCTTTCTAGAGGGACTAGTCTCTACGTGACTCCCTTGTCTGTTCCCCACCAGCCTTACCACACCCGGCACTATTCCCTGCAACTGCAGCAAGTGCTATACCTGCCCCTACACCTCCCCACTCACTCTCAACCCAGGCCCTACAAAGATCTTCCACATCAACCAGACGTTCACTTACACATCTGTCAATGTTATATACTGTATCCGCTTGCCCCATTGTGGCCTCCTCTACATCAGGGAAACCAAACAGAGGCTTGAGGGTCGCTTTGCAGAACACCTATGATCAGTTCGCACTAAACAACTGCACCTCCCAGTTGCAAACCACTTCCGCTCCCCCTCCCACTCCTTGAACAACATGTCCATCTGAGCCTGCTGCAGTGCCACAAAGATGCCACCTGAAGGTTGCAGGAACAGCATCTCATATTCTGCTTGGGAACCCTGCAGCCCAATGGTATCAATGTGGACTTCACAAGCTTCAAAATCTCCCCTTCCCCAACCACATCCCAAATCCAATCCAGCTCGTACTTGCCTCTTTAACCTGTCTCCCCACCTATGCACTCCTCTCACCTCAAGCCCCACCCCATCTCCTGCCTACTAACCTTATCCTGCCTCCTTGACCTGTCCATCCTCCCTGGACCGACCAATCCCCTCCCTAACCCCCCACCTACACTCACCTTTATTGGCTCCTTAAATATAAAGGATATGATCAAGAACTTTGCAGATTACAAGAAAATTATCAGGGTGTCAAATAGTGAGGGTGATACCAAATACTGCAGGAGGATATCAACAGACTGATGTAAAGACTGGACACATTATCATTTTTCATTTTGGACTGATATGAGAAAAGAACTGTTTTAAAACCAATGATTTTAGAAGGGATAGCTGCATTTTGAAAAAGCAAGCTACTTAGTGTAAGTGTTGTTTGCACTGTTGCTTGTTCATGCATTGGGGGCCTTTTGATTATACATGAGTTTAAAGAGTTATACATGTATAAAAAAATTGACTGACAACAAGTAGCTGATTGGTCTGTAGAATGATGACGAGTCATCTGCCAACAAATATGTTATTGTCTGCAAGGATCGCCTCAGTTTGTGGGTGTGAATGAGATGATCAGAAGCCTCCAAACCTCTGGAAAAGGAAGTGCCTGACTTTCTCTCTTCAGTAAAAACTATCTCAAACCTCCCAGTTGCTGTCGGCAGTTGCTTTTAACCAAAAAATTAAAGACTTTACAAGTTGTGAATGAATTACTCTGTGCCACGTGCACATAATTGAAAGTACCTGAAGAAGAGAGAGATCATCAAACAGCAAGTCCTGACAAGCAAAAAGGACCATTTCAGCAAACCCTGTGAATAGAGGCCAGTTGAAATGCTTTCCCAGGTTTTCCCTCTATCCATAAAATCAATGTTTTGTTGTCCCTCTGTGTCTGGCTGCATGTGTAAGGAAGAGTTTCTATGCAAGGGGGTATTGGAATTTTAACTGGTAGAATTATATATTTTCCAATATTATTATAGGTATGTAGAAGATATTGGTAAGGCTCATTTTCTGCATGATCCCAGGTGTTTGTGATCTTTGTCTATGACCTCTTACAGTCCATAATCTTATGGTAGTATTAGAAAAGGAAGAAAGACTTTCAGTGCCTTTCACAAAGCACTTCACAATCAAAGAAGTATAGTCACTTTCATAACAAGGAAATGTGGCAGCCAATGCATGCACAGTAAACACCCACTAAAAACACAAGGAAAGACCAGATAATGCTATCGATTGAGAGGTAAATATAGGTTGGGAACTTGCCCACTCTGCCTTCAAATCGTGCCATGGGAACCTTTTAAGTCTATTTGAAAGAGTACATAGGGCTTTGGTTTAAGCTCTCATCTATCCTACAATAGTACTGCACTTCCTTGGTACTGCACCGCAACATTCACCTTTTTACACTCAAGTCCGAGAGTAGAACTTGAAACCACAATCTGCCGACTCAGAGTGGATAGTACTACCAACTGTGCCACTACTTGACATAAATTGGTAGTGCCTGCAGTGTATGCACACAACAGATGACACCATTTTGGAGGCAATGTGTTACCTATAAGGCCAAAAGACTGGGTATTACGGAAACATCTTTTGATGTTTTTTGTGCTATGACTCACTTAAAATAATTCTACGGAAAGATGTGAGGGGGCAACGATATCTAGTGACACACCAATCACACTTTGTTCTTCATACCTGGAACTCTGGGATTTTTAGCCAGCATTATTGAGAATGCACCCCATTAATTCTGTGCGTTTCATCTGTGAGACCTACAAAGTGGGACAGTTTGGAGCACCAGAATTAACATGTATTGCTTCCACATAGTAAAGTATTAAAAAACTAATGCAACAGTTTTTTGGTTGCATGCATACAAGGGAATTGGCAAGATTAGGCCTGTAATCCAGAAGGATGCTTTTTAAAATGTGAACGAGCAAAAAAAATTCTCCAGTTTTTGGCTTTCAGCAAATCGCAAAGGATTTACTTCACGGTTTCCGTGGGGACAACACCACTGCCATTGGTAAGTGGTGGGGGAGGGGAAGCCAACACTTCCTGCTGTATGAGAATGAAGATGACAGTGTCTCCAGCATGAATATCTGAATGCTGAAAAAGCTGGGGTTTATCTGTTCCATCAACTTAAAACAAAATAAGGTTTTCATCCACGATCAAAGGACTGTTAAATTATACAAAACATGGAGAAGTAGCCAAATTAACTTTTCTCATTTTTTTAATATAAAGGTAACAGAGTAAAACAATTCAGAAGAGAAGGAGTGGGAGATTAAAGAAGAATACACCAAAGTTTATCAGGGAACATTCACTTTATTGTTATCCAGTTAACAGTCCATGCTGGTCGCATGAGAACAAAGTATGTGATCCATTCCATTTGGGTCTTGCCATAACTGTCATAGTGCTGGTTTAAATTAATTTATCTGTGTTTTGGCTATTTGCCACAATGGTGTAGGTTTTAATAACAGCTTTCCTTTTAGATTTTTTGTAACAGTTATAACATTAGAGGGGTGTAACGTTACCCTAAATATTAATGTAGGGTAATGTTATGTGGCTGTCTCTTGTTTGGGTGCAGTAATTATTTATCCTTTGACTAACTGCAGTGGTCACACATTGAATTTATTAGCCTTGTCAGCATTCCCCAACTATTAAATAAATCATGTTTAAAATATATGCAAGTTTTGAAGAGGAAAATTTTCATACATTTGGAATGTGTAATGTAACAATTTCATCTGTGATTCTTTTACCAGAACAAGAATAATCGGCATTGAATAACCGACAGAATGAGGAACAGCATGGCGACACCATTTACAGATAGTGCAGGCATTTCCTTTCTACAGCTGAACCCTTTGGAATCAAACAACAGACACTCGTGCTTACGTATGCACATGTTCCATGTATTTTTCAGTGTGTTTCTTTAACATATCTTGTTATAATTCACAGATCTAAAAAAGACATCTTACGTATGTACAAAGAGCTTTGAATCCGCAGGAGGTATAAGATTTCTTACTGTCCATAAAAGAGCATGGATGAAACAATGGAATATAATTTAGTTTTTCAAATTGTAATTCAAATAATTTAGAATCTTACATTATAATTGGGCCAAAATTTGCACTGGCTCAGGATAGTAATTGATCATGCACAACGATCATTCAGCGATCTTTTTTATCATCTTGCAATTGGTGATTCAGTTTGAATGAACTAAGGTTTTTATGCATTAAAAACTAATATGTATTATTAGCCTATTATACTGGCTTTTCTCTCTTCTCATTAGGTAGGAGCAGTAGATTGTCAGAAAATGAACAAATCCAGCCAGGATGCCAGCTAATGTGCTAACACAATTGGCTAGTGATTTGAGGATCAGAGATCACAGATGTTAACTGATTGAAGACCAGGAATCCAATCTGAAGAGTTAAATGAATTTTAACAGGCACTTAGTCAATGACATATGAACCTGAACAAGTCAATTTTGTTTTTGGCTATGTGACTTGGTTTTTGATGATCTTTCAGCGTTTAGATGAGTGCATTCCACAATTATGCAAATATTTCAATGAAAGCCGCAAATCAGGTTTCCTAGTCTAAGATAATAAAATGTGAGGCTGGATGAACACAGCAGGCCAAGCAGCATCTCAGGAGCACAAAAGCTGACGTTTCGGGCCTAGACCCTTCATCAGAGAGGGGGATGGGGAGAGGGAACTGGAATAAATAGGGAGAGAGGGGGAGGCGGACCGAAGATGGAGAGTAAAGAAGATAGGTGGAGAGAGTATAGGTGGGGAGGTAGGGAGGGGATAGGTCAGTCCAGGGAAGACGGACAGGTCAAGGAGGTGGGATGAGGTTAGTAGGTAGCTGGGGGTGCGGCTTGGGGTGGGAGGAAGGGATGGGTGAGAGGAAGAGCCGGTTAGGGAGGCAGAGACAGGTTGGACTGATTTTGGGATGCAGTGGGTGGGGGGGAAGAGCTGGGCTGGTTGTGTGGTGCAGTGGGGGGAGGGGACGAACTAGGCTGGTTTAGGGATGCAGTAGGGGAAGGGGAGATTTTGCAACTGGTGAAGTCCACATTGATACCATATGGCTGCAGGGTTCCCAGGCGGAATATGAGTTGCTGTTCCTGCAACCTTCGGGTGGCATCATTGTGGCACTGCAGGAGGCCCATGATGGACATGTCATCTAGAGAATGGGAGGGGGAGTGGAAATGGTTTGCGACTGGGAGGTGCAGTTGTTTGTTGCGAACTGAGCGGAGGTGTTCTGCAAAGCGGTCCCCAAGCCTCCGCTTGGTTTCCCCAATGTAGAGGAAGCCGCACCGGGTACAGTGGATGCAGTATACCACATTGGCAGATGTGCAGGTGAACCTCTGCTTAATGTGGAATGTCATCTTGGGGCCTGGGATAGGGGTGAGGGAGGAGGTGTGGGGACAAGTGTAGCATTTCCTGCGGTTGCAGGGGAAGGTGCCGGGTGTGGTGGGGTTGGAGGGCAGTGTGGAGCGAACAAGGGAGTCACGGAGAGAGTGGTCTCTCCGGAAAGCAGACAGGGGAGGGGATGGAAAAATGTCTTGGGTGGTGGGGTCGGATTGTAAATGGCGAAAGTGTCGGAGGATGATGCGTTGTATCCGGAGGTTGGTAGGGTGGTGTGTGAGAACGAGGGGGATCCTCTTAGGGCGGTTGTGGCGGGGACGGGGTGTGAGGGATGTGTTGCGGGAAATACGGGAGACGCGGTCAAGGGTGTTCTCGATCACTGTGGGGGGAAAGTTGCGGTCCTTAAAGAACTTGGCCATCTGGGATGTGCGGGAGTGTAATGTCTTATCGTGGGAGCAGATGTGGCGGAGGTGGAGGAATTGGGAATAGGGGATGGAATTTTTGCAGGAGGGTGGGTGGGAGGAGGTGTATTCTAGGTAGCTGTGGGAGTCGGTGGGCTTGAAATGGACATCAGTTACAAGCTGGTTGCCTGAGATGGAGACTGAGAGGCCCAGGAAGGTGAGGGATGTGCTGGAGATGGCCCAGGTGAACTGAAGGTTGGGGTGGAAGGTGTTGGTGAAGTGGATGAACTGTTCGAGCTCCTCTGGGGAGCAAGAGGCGGCGCCGATACAGTCATCAATGTACCGGAGGAAGAGGTGGGGTTTGGGGCCTGTGTAGGTGCGGAAGAGGGACTGTTCCACGTAACCTACAAAGAGGCAGGCATAGCTGGGGCCCATGCCTACCTCCCCACCTATACTCTCTCCACCTATCTTCTTTACTCTCCATCTTCGGTCCGCCTCCCCCTCTCTCCCTATTTATTCCAGTTCCCTCTCCCCATCCCCCTCTCTGATGAAGGGTCTAGGCCCGAAACGTCAGCTTTTGTGCTCCTGAGATGCTGCTTGGCCTGCTGTGTTCATCCAGCCTCACATTTTATTATCTTGGAATTCTCCAGCATCTGCAGTTCCCATTATCTCAGGTTTCCCAGTCTTCTGTCCTAGCTATTGCTGCTGGATAACCTGCTTCTCAAAATCACATGGAGCAAACTGTCTGGTATGACTAATATAATCCCTAAGGTTTAGAAGGTAGCATAAGATCAACAGTAGAAAGCCACTGCCCCCTCTGCGGCTACTGATAAAGCATATTACTGCCAATATGAAAATTTATGTGCAAGTCTGCAGCCCATCTACCTAATCAAGGTTGGCTTATGGGAAGCAGTCAGAATAGCATAACCCCACAGTTGGGTCAATCCCTGGTCTTCAATCAGTTAACATCTGTGATCTCTGATCCTCAAATCACTAGCCAATTGTGTTAGCACATTAGCTGGCATCCTGGCTGGATTTGTTCATTTTCTGACAATCTACTGCTCCTACCTAATGAGAAGAGAGAAAAGCCAGTATAATAGGCTAATAATATTTATTAGTTTTTAAAGCATAAAAACCTTAGTTCATTCAAACTGAATCACCAATTGCAAGATGATAAAAAAATCGCTGAATGATCGTTGTGCATGATCAATTACTATCCTGAGCCAGTGCACATTTTGGTCCAATTATAATGTAAGATTCTAAATGATTTGAATTACAATCTGAAAAACTAAATTATATTCCATTGTTTCATCCATGCTCTTTTACGGACAGTAAGAAATCCTATACCTCCTGAGGATTCAAAGCTCTTTGTACATACGTAATTCTTAGAGCTTCAGCACATAATCCGGGCTGACATTTGAATGTGTGGGGGATGGGTACGCAGTTGGAAGTCCCCTTAGTTGTGTGAAAATTTAGATCATTCTGGCTGGTGGTGCATGTGAATGCTGAAGATCCCTAAGACTTTGTTTGAAGGTGCAGGGAGTTCTAGCTAACATTCCACCCCCGTGCAATATCACCTCAAAAAAAAGCTTACCCACTTGTTTACTTTAATAGCTATTTGTGGGACATGTCGAATGGCTACTGTGGTTATCCACATGGCACCAGTAACCACAGGATTACTTTGTTATATTCTGTCAGACAGCAGACTGAGGGACAGAAGGCAGGAGCGTGCTGTCATTCCGAATGTTCTTGTTGATGCCAAATATTACAGCCTGTGTCATCATCTGCTGTGCTGGGCTTTGGTGATGCTAACAGGTCAGTGCCCCGTCAGCAATGCTCTATTCCTTTCTATTTGATAGTGGTTAACGTGAACTAGGGAATTAAGTTAAAGGAACAGGTCAATACTAAAACAGCAGCAGAAATTTAAGGAGATATTTTAAAACATTCAGTAAAGATACATTCCAGCAAGAAAGAACTATTCTAGGGAAAGGATGTACCATCTGTTAGTAGTTAACTAAAGAAGTTAAAGATAGTGTCAAATTGAAAAAAAAAGCGTACGATTCTTGGAAAGTTAATGGCAGGACAGAAGATGGACCAGATGACATAAAAAATAAAAAAATTAAAAGATTAATATAAGGAGGGAGAAATTAGAGTTAAAGGGAAAGATTGCTAGGCATATGAAAACAAATAGTAAGAGTTTCTACATATACTTAAGAAGGAAAGGAATGAGACAAGCAAGCATTGGTACTCTAGAATGAAAATTTTGGGAATTAATAATGGGAAAGAAGGAAACGTGGGATGAATTGAACTGATATTTGCATCTGTCTTCACTAAGAATGACACAAATAACGTCCCAGAAATTATTGTACGTCAAGAGGTGAATGAAAGAGAGGGGTTTAAAAAATTCCAATCGCCATAGAAAAAGTCCCCTAGTCCCAATGGATTTCAGCCTATTCTGAGAAAGTAAATGCATTGGTCTTAATTTCTGTTAGAGTGTCATTAGTCTGTGGACTTCTGTTCTGCAGAGAACAGCAAAGACAGGGTCATTAAATGTTTGTAAGACAGAGGTAAATAGATTGCTGACAAACAAGGTAGCCAGGGATATAGATCGGGAATAGAAATGTTAAGTTAAAGTCACACTTAGATCAACCATAATCTCAGCAAATGGCAGAGTAGAGTGAGGGGCTAAATGATCTACTCCTGTTCCTAATTTGTATGTTGCTTTCTTTCAATGTTCACTCCAGTTTAGCTGGGGATTTGGGGGCAAATGGTAGTGATTTGTTGTTCTATGTTTAGTTACGGTTTTTTTTAAATGAACGCTCACTACAATCTGGCAATTATAAATCCATTTCTAAGAATAAGGTGCTGGGGAAACTGAAAGGTCTGAAGATGGACTAAACTCCAAAGTTCTGAAGGAGACAGCTGATGAGATTTGTAGAGGGATTGGCGGTGATCTTTCAGAAATCACTGGAGTTAGGCAAGATCCCAGAAAACTGGAAAATGGCTAATGTAACACTCTTGTTTAAGAAGGGAGAGAGGAAGAAGACAGAAATTATAGGCTAGTTAGTCTGACCTCGGTCATTGGTAAGATTTTAGAATCCATTAGAAAGGATGAAATTGCGGAGGACTTTGAAGTGCCTGGCCAAATGGGGCTAACCCAGTATGATTTCATCAAGGGGAGGCTGTGCCTGACAAATCTGTTAGCATTCTCTGAGGAGGTAATATGCAGGTTAGACAAAGTGCAGCCAGTGGGCATGACCTATTTGGATTTCTAGAATGCCTTTAACAAGATGCCGCAGAGGGCTAAACTACTAAATAAAAGCCCATGGTGTTAACGGCAAGGTATAGGGATGGGTAGAGGGTTGGTTAAATGGCAGAGGGCAGAGAGAATGGATAAAGAGGTCTTTTTTGGCATGGCAGCTGATGACTGTCAGAGATCCGCAGAGGTCCATGTTGGGACTGCAATTAGTCACATTATGCTTTAATGATCTGGATGAAGGAACTGAGGGCATTATTGCCAAGTCCATTAATTGGAGCATTTTCCGAGAGCCTGCTGCAGCAGCAGTACTGAGACTCGTAGTTTTGGGGAGGGATGCCCACTTACCTTAGGGAGATAAGACTACCTTTTGGAGATAAGACTTTCAGATTTGGATGATTCCCCCTTTCGTCTTAGCTCTCCTTTTTATTATTTCTGCTTCTGCTTCTTTTAATTCTGTCTTTTGTATCTTAGATTGTTATTATATTTTTTACATCGAAGATATTTGTTTTGTTAAGTTTGGGTTTGCACTTAAGATGGTTGTGGACAGTGGAGACATTGTACACTTTTCACTCTACTCCTGCAATTCTGTACTTGAGTACACATGACAATAAAACCTAACTCTAATTCTAAAGTTTGCAGATGACACAAAGATAGATGGAGAGGCAGGTCGAGTTGACAAAGTGGGAAGGCTGCAGAAGGACTCTCTCAATCTTCCCTCCATTCCAGGCAACATCCTAGTAAACTTCCTCTGCGCCTTTTCCAATTCTTCCACATCTTTCCTGCAATGAGGCGACCAGAACTGGACACAATTCTCCAGATGTGGCCGAACCAGGCTTTTGTATAGCTGGAGCATAACTTCACGGCTCTTGAACTCAATCCCTCTATTAATAAAAGCTACCACATCATACACCTTCCGAACAACGCTATCCACTTGGGTGGCAGCTTCCAGAGAACTGTGAACATGAACCCCAAGATCCTTCTGCTCCTCCATACTGCCAAGAATCTTTCTGTTAACCCAGTATTCTGCTTTCAAGTTTGTCCTTCCAAAATGAATCACCTCACACTTTTCAGGGTTAAGCTCCATCTGCCACTTCACAGCCCAGCTCTGCATCCTGTCAATGTTCCTTTGTAACCTAGAACTATCCACAATTCAACCCACCTTTGTATCGGCTGCAAACTTGCTGCTCCACCCTTTCACTCTTTCATTCAAATCATTACAAAAATCACAAATAGAAGAGGACCCAGAACAGATCCTTGTGGTACGCCACTCGTAACTGAGCACCAGGTTGAATATTTTCCATTCACTACCACCCTTTGTCTCCTAAGAGTCAGCCAATTCTGAATCCATTCTGCCACATTTCCCCCTATCCCATGCCTCCTTACTTTCTGCATGAACCTACCATGGGGAACCTTATCAAATGCCTTACTTAAATCCATGTATACCATATCCACTATTCCACCTTCATCCACATGTTTGGTCATCTCTTCAAAGAATTCAATAACATTTGTGAGGCATGATCTACCCCTCACAAATCCTGTAGTGTGCTGTACTGTTCTATGTTCTATAATTACAGAATCCCGAGAGTACAGATATAGGCCGTTTGGCCCGTCAAGTTTTTACCAACCCTCCAAAGAGCATCCTACACAGACTTATCTCCCAACTCTATCCCCAACACTTCACGTTTACCATGGCGAATACACCTAACATTGCTGGATGCTATGGGGAAATTTAACATGGTCAATCCACCCAACCTGCACATTTTTGGACTGTGGGAAGAAACTGGAACACCTATTGGAAACCCATGCACACATAGGGGGAGCGTGTAAACTCTACACAGACAGTCATCCAAGGCTTGAATTGAACCATGGCACCCAATGCTGTAAGGCACCAACGCCAACCACTGTCCAACCATGCCAATCATTTGGGCAGGCTAGAAGCGTGGGCAAAGAAGTAGCAGATGGAATATAATGAGGGAAAAGTGTGAGATTATGCACTTTTGTGGGAAGAATAAAGGCATATACTATTTTCTAAACTGGGAAAAGCTTCAGAAATCTGAAGCACAAAGGAACCAGCTCAGATTTCTCTTCAGGTTAGCATGCAAGTCCAGTTGGCAGTTAAGAAGGCAAATGCAATGTTAGCATTCCTTTCAAGAATGCTAGAATGCAAGAGCAGAAACATATTTCTGAGGCTGTGTAAGGCTTTGGCCAGACCACATTTGGAATACTGTGGGCAGTTTTGAGCTTTATACCTAAGGAAAGATGTGTTCGTATTGGAGAGGGTTCCAAGGAAATTTACAAGGACGCTCCTGGGGATGAAAAGCTTGTCATTATGAGGAGTGTTTTAGGGCTGTATGTCTGTACTTGATGGAATTTAGAAGGAAGACAGGGGTCTGAGTTACAGAATACTGAGAAGTCTGGATAGAGTTGATGTGCAACCGAGGGTATGAGGGCACGACCTTAGAGTGATGGGACAACCCTTTAGAACTGAGATGAGGAGTCATTTATTCAGCCCCAGGGTGGTTATTCGGTGAAAGTCATTGCCACAGAAGGTCAAGTCATTGAGTGTATTAAAGATAGAGATAGATAGATCTTGATTAGTAAGGGGATCAAGGGTTATAGGGAGAAGGCAGGAGAATGGTTTTGAGAAACACATCAGCCATGATTGAATGGTAGTGCTGACTCAATGGACCTAATGGCCTAATTCTGCTCCTATGTCTTATGGTCTTATGGCAAAAGGGAGGCAACACAAAGTTCACACACTGCAACAGAGCCTGGCATGAGCAGATTGTGAGTTGTGACTCCAAATCCACAAAGGCATGCCAATCAATTTTTGGCTCCATGGATTTTGTCCTTATTGTGCAACACATCCTCCGACTTCCTTGGAGCAGTACTGAGCGCAATAGAAGTTAACAAGTAATATATTTCAATTGGTAGCTCAGCTTGCACACATTCACACTATAGCTGTGACATTGGAAAGTTAATCTCAATGAAGAAGAAAAGCACCTTCTTCCTTCATGTGGTCAGTTCTGAACTAGAGGGAAAACTGACATAGATTTACATTTTCAAGTTGCATATCTGACCATCCACCTGATAGTGCCAAGTTTGTTAACCAAACATAAATTTCAACCCTGAACTGTGTGAGGGTCAATTTACTTAACAACTGGAGTTTGCGGCCATAAAATGACCCAGGTCCATTTTACCAGCAGAATCATGTAATATAAACAGCCTCAAGTCCCTCAGTAAACTGGTTGATGTGGTGTATATGGATTTCAGCAAGGTGTTCGATAAGGTTGCCCACAGTAGGCTACTGTACAAAATGCGGAGGAATGGGATTGTGGGAGATATAGCAGTTTGGATCAGAAGTTGGCTTGCTGAAAGAAGACAGAGGGTGGTGGTTGATGGGAAATGTTCATCCTGGAGACCAGTTATTAGTGGTGTACCACAAGGATCGGTGTTGGGTCCACTGCTGTTCGTCATTTTTATAAATGACCTGGATGAGGGCGTATGAGGATGGGTTAGTAAATTTGCAGACAACACTATGGTCGGTGGAGTTGTGGATAGTGATGAAGGATGTTGTAGGTTACAGAGACACATAGATAAGCTGCAGAGCTGGCTGTGAGTTGGCAAATGGAGTTTAATGCGGACAAGTGTGAGGTGATGCACTTTGGTAGGAGTAACTGGAATGCAAAGTATTGGGCTAATGGTAAGATTCTTGGTAGTGTAGATGAGCAGAGAGATCTCGATGTCCATGTATACAGATCCTTGAAAGTTGCCACCCAGGTTGACAGGGTTGTTAAGAAGGCATACAGTGTTTTAGCTTTTGTTAATAGAGGGATCGAGTTCCAGAACCAAGGTGTTATGCTGCAGCTGTATAAAACTCTGGTGCGGCCACACTTGGAGTATTGCATACAGTTCTGGTCACCGCATTATAAGGAAGATGTGGAAGCTTTGGAAGGGGTGCAGAGGAGATTTACTAGGATGTTGCCTGGGATGGAGGGAAGGTCTTACGAGGAAAGGCTGAGGGACTTGATGCTGTTTTCATTAGAGAGAAGAAGGTTGACAGGTGACTTAATTGAAACATATAAAATAATCAGAGAGTTAGATAGGGTGGATAGGGAGAGCCTTTTCCCTAGGATGGTGACAGCGAGCACGAGGGGGCATAGCTTTAAATGGAGGGGTGAAAGATATAGGACAGATGTCTGAGGTAGTTTCTTTACTCAGAGAGTAGTACGGGAATGGAACGCTTTGCCTGCAACGGTAGTAGATTCGCCAACTTTAAGTACATTTAAGTCGTCATTGGACAAACGTATGGACGTACATGGAATAGTGTAGGTTAGATGGGCTTGAGATTGGTATGACAGGTCGGCACAACATCGAGGGCCGAAGGGCCTGTACTGTGCTGTAATGTTCTGTGTTCTATGTTCTATAACTTATTTTTTCTGACAAAGCAGAACAATATCCAACTTCCTGTGAGCAACACAAATGGAGTTATGCCGGTAATATATAAAAAAGCAGGAAACGTTAAGGGTTGAATCTTACTTTTTTCAGATAAGTGCCAGTTATATCACATTTTTTGAAGGGTATCCCATCGTGAGGCTTAGAAAGTATTTTATCAAATGTACCTTATTGACATCTACCCTTCCCTTATGGTGCCCTCGAACTTGTAAGCCTGCTGTCAGTGTCATTTGTCGTACACCACTTCCATTCATTGGCCACATCACCTTCTTTCTCTTACGTCATACGGGTATCACCAGGATCGCCTCTACTGGAGGAATTGCTGGCTCCTCCAAAAGCCAAATCCTCAACCCCTTGGGAGGAGGAAAACAGTATGAGGCCTCAGAGCAGATGTTGAAAAGTCTGCATCTTTCTCCATACCACCAGGCTAACAGAAACCAGGCTCCTGATACTGTATCACTGAGCCACTGCACTGCCTTTGCCACCACCTTATTTTCTTTCTGTCTTTTCTTGTTCTTTATGTTTCTCTTTAATCTTTACTTACCCTTGTACCATTTATCTTCTTTTCATCTGCTTTTCCCTCTGCTGCCCTGAAGATCAATGTCTAAATCTTACCTTTGCGATCTTCCTACGTGCTCTACATAATATGAAGCATTATGCATTTTTCGAACAAAGATGGTTGTGGAAATCAAAAAGTAATATATGCACCAGTTTATCATTGACATTTTATGCCAATTTCCATAAGTGTGTAAGAGAATTGTGATTGTCATTACAATGGTAGAAATGTGATTAAGCAAACTGATCTCCTATTGCACTGCCCATGAGTGGTTGAGCATCTGCAGCCTGGTTTTGATCTGTAGCTGTTAAAGTGGCATTCCTCCATCTGTTTGAGGTTACAGTATTTCTCAAATACTCCATGCCTTAATTAGCCAGATTCCCAGGACACTTCAAAATCAACTGCAGTTCAGGGAAATCTGGCTTTGAATTGGCAGCTACTTTTAAATCTCCAGTTTTTTCCCTGACCAGCTTGTCAAGATAGCTGCAGGGGACACAGTCAATGCTTGTGCAATTGCTAAGCACGTGCCATCACTTCCAGCTACATGGAAGGACTTCTGTAGAGGCATCTTAAAGTTTAACTTTCTTGAGTGTGATAGTATATTTAGTGACATGAATTGCAGCAATCCTTTCCCATCTCTTCTCCTTACCCCCACAAATGCACTAACTGGCTCCTGTCTTAATCCCTATACTTTCACATCCCATCCCCTTTCTTGTCTCCATTGCAATCCTGTCTATACTCTTATCTTCTCTCTTCTCAATTATCCTCCCTTTTATGTTCTGGCCTTTTCTTACTTCTTTGATGTTACTCAATTCATTCTTAGTCTTCAAACGCAGCTTCCAATTGCACTCTTGTTTCTTTAAAAGTTCAGTGCTCAAAAGCCATAAGCCACTGTCAACATGTTTCTCTCCCACTGCCCTCTGCTTCCCTCAAAGGGCATTGTTTGCTTTTAAATTCAGTTATGTTAAATTAATTTTGGCCTAGATCTGCTTGACTTTGTGGCATCAGAGACAGGTCTCATCCTGAAAGTTATTGAGACCTCTTGGAACTCCCAACATAGTTGACTTCACGGAACTTACCCAAGAACTTAAACTTTCAATGGGAAAGTAACTATTGTCTGGAATGCTCCATAAAGGTCCCCACCTATGAGTTGGAGACTTCCGATAATTCCAAATCACTTACCTGAACATTTTCACAAGGAAAGATAGAAGAGTTGAAACTTCTTGTAATTTCTGGTTACCATAAAACTGTCCCTTGCCCCTCCTACCACCAATCATTCACAAACAACACCCTGCCCTAGATAATTGACCCATACCACCTCAACCCTGGGTAGACTACCGCTAAGTGATCCCCAATCTCAACACCCAGCACCACCACTGTCCACCACCCCATGCTCCACAACCCCGCACAACCTAAACACCACAGACATTTGATTCCTTTTTCCTTCACAGGAACAAATACCCCTTTCTCCCCCCAGGCCCTTAACGCCACCCATGAACCCCAGCTGTCCCCACAACTGACACATAAGCTGAATCTCCACATTCAGATACCTGTATCCCTTCACCTGGCACATTACCCACCATAAACACTTACCCACTTACATGCCACCTGTACTCATCCACCCATCTAGTATCTTACCCTTCATCCAAAAATGTGCAAGTTAGCTTTATTGGCCAAGGTAAATTACCTGACAGTGTCCAAAGATACGCAGGATAGGTGCATTAGCCATGTTATGTGTAGGGTTACGTGGTTAGGCTGTGTGGGTCTGGGTCTGAGTGGGATGCTCTTTAGAGCATTAGTGCAGCCTTGATGGGGAGACTGGGCAGGAATTCTATGATTTTGTACTTGGCATCCTACTCCCTTGCCTTTCAGACACCCTAACCCAGAACCCCATGTAACCCTAATCCTCATCCACCTGGCACCCTACCCCTCATTCTCACATCTGGCACAGTACTCCCTCTCCCACTTGCCACAGTTGTATTCTGTCAACAGTTGTCAAAGCGACTACAGGGTCTTTAAATATTTTAGAATCCCTACAGTTTGGAAACAGGCCCTCCGTCCCAACAAATCCACACCGCCCCTCAGAGCATCCCACCCAGACCCATCCCCGCATAACATACCTAATCTACACATCCCTAAACACTACAGGAAGTTTACCAATGGCCAAGACCAGCCTGTTCAATATTTACTCATAAGACAATTCACTCATTCCAGGCATCAATCTAATAAACGCCCTCTGAACCATCTTGAAAATATTTACATCTTTTAAATATATTGACCAAAACTGAACATAGTAATCAATAGATAATGGGAACTGCAGATGCTGGAGAATCCGAGATAACAAAGTGTGGAGCTGGATGTACACAGCAGGCCAAGCAGCATCTTAGGAGCACAAAAGCTGACATTTCGGGCCTAGACCCTTCACCATAAAAGGGGTTTGGGGAGACGGTTCTGAAATAAATAGGGAGAGAGGGGTTGGCGGATCGAAGGTTGATAGAGGAGAAGATAGGTGGAGAGGAGACAGACAAGTTAAAGGGGTGGGGATGGAGCCTGTATAGGTGAGTGTAGGTGGGGAGGGAGGGGATAGATCAGTCGGGGAAGGAGGGACAGATCAAGGGGGCGGGGTGAGGTTAGTAGGTAGGAAATGGAGGTGCAGCTTGAGGTGGGAGGAGTGGATAGGTTAGAGGAAAAACAGGTTAGGGAGGCGGGGACGAGCTGGACTGGTTTTGGAATGCAGTGGGGGGAGGGGAGATTTTGAAGCTTGTGAAATCCACATTGATACCATTGGGCTGCAGGTTCCCAAGTGGAACATGAGTTGCTATTCCTGCAACCTTTGGGTGGCATCGTTGTGGCACTGCAGGAGGCCCAGGATGGACACGTTGTCTAAGGGATGCGAAGGGGAGTTGAAATGGTTCGCGACTTGGAGATGCAGTAGTTTATTGCAAACCGAGTGTAGGTGTTCTGCAAAGTGGTCCCCAAGCCTCTGCTTGGTTTCCCCGATGTAGAGGAAGCCACAACGGGTACAGTGGATGCAGTATACCGCTTTGGCAGATGTGCAGGTGAATATCTGCTTGATATGGAAAGTCATCTTGGGACCTGGGATGTGGGTGAGGGAGGAGGTGTGGGGGCAAGTGTAGCATTTCCTGCGGTTGCAAGGGAAGGTGCCGGGTGTGGTGGGGTTGAAGGGCAGTGTGGAGTGAACAAGGGAGTCCCGGAGAGAGTGGTCTCTGCGGAAGGCAGACAAGGGTGCGGATGGCAAAATGTCTTTGGTGGTGGGATCAAATTGTAGATGGTGTAAGTGTCGGAGGATGATCCATTGTGTCCGGAGGTTGGTGGGGTGGTATGTGAGGACAAGGGGGATTTTCTTTTGGCGGTTATTGTGGGGATGGGGTGTGAGGGATGAGTTGCAGGAAATGCGGGAGACATGGCCGAGGGCATTCTTGACCACTGCGGTGGGGTGTGGGGAGTTACGGTCTTTGAAGAACGTGGACATCTGGGATGTACGGGAGTGAAATGCCTCGTCCTGGGACCAGATGCGGTGGAGGCGAAGGAATTGGGAATAGAGGATGGAATTTTTGCAGGAGGGTGGGTGGGAAGAGGTGTATTCTGGGTAGCTGTGAGAGTCGGTGGGCTTGAAATGGATGTCTGTTTCTAGGTGATTGCCTGAGATGGAGACACAGAGGTCCAGGAAGGTGAGGAATGTGTTGGAGATGGTCCAGGTGAACTTAAGGTTGGGGTGGAAGGTGTTGGTGAAATGGGTGAACTTTTCAAGCTCTTCTTGGGAGCACAAGGCAGTGCCGATACAGTTATCAATGTAACGGAGGAGGAGGCAGGGTTTAGGGCCAGTGTAGGTACTGAAGAGGGACTGTTCCACGTAACTTACAAAGAGGCAGGCATAGCTTGGGCCCATGCAGGTACCAATGACCACCTCTTTTGTCTGTAGGAAGCGGGAGGAATCGAAAGAGAAGTTGTTGAGGGTGAGGACGAGTTCGGCTAGGTGGATGAGGGTGTCGGTGGACAGGGACTGGTTGGGTCTGTGGGACAGGAAGAAGCGGAGGGCATTAAGACCATCTGCATGGGGAATGCAGGTGTATAGGGACTGGATGTCCATGGTGAAAATGAAGTTTTGGGGCCTGGGGAATTGGAAGTTCTGGAGGAGGTGGAGGGCGTGGATGGTGTCACGGACATAGGTAGGAGTTCCTGGACCAAGGGGGAGAAAATGGATTCCAGATAGGTGGAGATGAGTTCGATGGTGCAGGAGCAGGTGGATCAAGATGTGGCCTCACCAATATCATTTCGAACTAAAGCGTAACATCCTTACTGTTAGGATCAATTCCTCTATAACAAAAGGTACCATTCCATTAGAGTTCTTAATTACTTGGTGTATTTTTACAGTGACATTTTGTGACTCATGCAGTAGAACATCTAGATCCTGAGTGCTTCTAAATTCTGCTGACATCCTCTGTTTAAGTAACACTACATTTTTAAATAATCTTTCTGCCAAAGTGAACAACTTCACATTTTCCCATATTTTGATCTGTTTGTCAGACTTTTGCCCACTTGTTAACCATCTATATCTGGTTTCAGGCCTCTCAAGTCCTCTTCACAACAAACTTTCTTATCCATCATATGCCATCTGCAAATTTAGCTAGTAGACATTTGTTCCCCTCATCCAAGCCAGTGATATAAATTGTAAAACTCTGAGGGCCCGACATAGACTCTTGCGGTACTCTTCTGATCATGTCCTGCCAAAAGACCATTTATGCATGCTCTTTTTTCTGCCAGTCAACCAATCTTCTATCCATGGTAAACAAATGGATGAGGGCCATGGCTTCCGAAAACAAGGGCTTTGATTCTTGAAATAAAATATTAAGATAAAAAATATTCAAAATTCAATTTGTTCAATACTTAAGGGGGAAACCTCTGCTCATGCAGTAGGACAAACTTTCTGACAGCATGGGGAGAATGAAGACGTCCAGAGATGTTGTGGTGAAGTACAGATGGCTGTCATCAACCAAAATGTGAAAATTGAGGTGTACTAGGAGAATGTTGCTGAGTACAGAAAGGGAGAGGTGAAGGAGACTGGTCAGCATTAGGCAGCAGAAAATGTTCGACTGCAGGACTTAATTAAGTAGTGAAGATATTTTAAATTATGTCAGTTTTGATGAAGTTCTTGGGGAGAGATAACATTTGCTGGCATTTCAAAGCATACAGTTTTGAGATAACGGTCAAAAAATAACACGAGAATGATGAGCTCAAGAAATAATTTTGCTTACAAGTTAATATAGTCTGGAATCAATTGTCTGAAATGATAGTGGCAACATATCAAAAAATAACTTTCAAAATGGAACTGGATATACGACCTCCAAAGGAAGAATGTGCGGGACTATTGGGAAAGTGCAGGAGAATGGCACTAATCAGATTGTTCTTTGAGGCAATTGGCATATGCACAATGGGCAAATGGTCTCTTGATGCTGTGACTGGTACCAAAGCATTCTACCAAAAGCATTGGAGCTCACAGTCTCAAACAATAAAGGTCAGTTTGCCAATGTCCTGAAAATCACTGAACATTCTAGGGCAATAATGGACTGCATACAGAGATTGTGGCCACAGACAGAACTCATCAGATGGAAACACTGTAGCATACAGATACCAAATAATCACCAAAACCTTGCCAAGTTGCTATTCTCAACAGCCTTTCTGGTAAAGGTTAAGATCATCTGGACTGGCCGCATAGAGTACAAAGATAGAGACGCACCTGCCCATGTGGTGCAGTTTTGAGGAGACTGAAATTTGGCACTTTGAGTGCTTTGTTTAACTGACCTGTCACAATGTGAAATCAGACAATGAAAGTCCCAGAAGAAAACACAAAAAATCATGTAACCTTCCTTTTATTCCAATCTATATTAGCTGTAGACTATTGACAATTCTCTCTTGTAGGTGCTGTAAGATTTAACAATGTATCACAAGTTTCATTTGCCTAAAATACAAAGATGTTCATTTTGCTAACAGTATCTGTGTTAGAACAGGGAAGCCTCGTGGCTTCCTTGCCTTTCCAACCAAAAGTTCTGGGTTCAAGGCCCACTCCAGCATTTGTTGGCCACAAAAACATGACATGATTTGAAGGTAAGCAAGCAGATGTTAAATCTATCCCACTGTTCGCCAAAAACTGTAGGGGGGCTGGCAGGGGTAGGCAGTAGGAGTGGTGAAGATGTGAAACAAGCCAACTTAATTCTCCAGCCTACAGCTGATGACAATTTCAATTGTATCTTTGCTCCTAATTTATTTCTTGAGTGTTTTGTTGATTATTTTACTCCCTCCCCACTTCCACATTGCATTTGGCCAGGTAAGTTATGTTTGGTAAAAAGTACTTGTTCCATCAGATGCATCTGCTGGTTCTTAATACTAAAGAATGTCAATTGTACCACTCCTCAGTGATAGCTGACTGTTTATATTGAGTATCATTCAGTGGTGAGTCTCCACCCCTGAGATGTTGCTTATGATGAACACATTCTCTGTAAATGATTGGGCCCTGGTTTTGGTTTCATACCTTTACTAGTGGCCATTTTTAAATGGAATTGCTTGATACAGCCGGATTCATCTATTCACACATTTACAGCATCATTTTTGATTCAGAGAGCTACACATTCTAGACAAGAGGCGAGTAGTAAACGCATAACTGTAAGTGCTACAGGACTACTTAGCAGGAGAGAAACTGGATATTACCACCTGGAGAAACAAAGAATGATGTGTATTAGTGTGGGAGAGAGTATGGTGGGATGTGTTGGGGGAAGGGGTGTGTGGGGACAGATGGGAAAGAGAGATAATAGTGAGGGATGAAGAGGGTGAAAGAGAAATGTGTGAGTGAGATTAAGCAGTAGAAAGGCAGGAAATGATCAGGGTAGGAAGCTGGATTTTGAGAATGAAAGAAAAAACAAGGCAGTGCACCAAAGACAGGAAAAAAGCACAAAAAGCAAAATGAAATGATAAAAGATAGAAAGTGAGGATAAATGAATGAATGGAATCTTGTAGCCTAATAATACTTGGAATTGAAGGAACAGGTCACACTGGTTCTCCATTTTGAAGTTTACAAGATGAGTTAGACCGGTATGTCTCATTTGCCATAATATAAGCAAAATGGAGATGCTTGGAATCTGAGACAAATGCAGGAAATGCCAGAGAAACTCAGGAAGCCTGGTAGCACATGTGGAGAGAGAAATAGAGTTAATGTTTTGACTCAATTATGACTCTTGAAGATTAGTAAAGGGATCAAAGATCATGGGGACAAGGCAGAAGAATGTCGGTGTGAAACATATCAACCACGATCGAATGGTGGAGCAGATTTGATGGGCTGAAAGGCATAATTCTGCTCCTATGCCTTATGGGGTTGCATGTTCGCAGGTAAATGGATGGCTGGAAAATGGGAAATGAGATAAAGAGTGTCCAGGGACAATATGTTTCTTTTAGGGTGAAGGGCAAGGCTGGTAGGTGTGGGGAATGCTGGATGACTAGAGAAATGGAGGCTTTTGTCAAGAAAAAAAGAAGAAGCTTATGTCAGGTAAAAACAGCCGAGATCAAGTGAATGCCTAGAATGGTATAATGGCAGTAGGAAGTATACTGAAGAGGGAAATCAGGAGGACAAAAATGGAACGTGAGATAGCTTTGGCAAATATGGATTCTACAAATACATTAAGGACAAAAGAGTAACTAGGAAGAGAACAGGACCCCTTAAAGATCAGCAAGGTTGCCTATGTGAAGAACCACAGGAAATGAGGGAGATACTAAATGCGTATTTTGCATCAGTGCTTATTGTGGAGAAGGATGTGGAAGATATAGAGTGTGGGGAAATAAATCGTGACATCTTGAAAAATGTCCGTATTACAGAGGAGGGTGTGCTCGCAGCTTAAAATGCATAGGGATGGATAAATCCCCAGGACCTGATCAGGTCTACCCTAGAATTTTGTGGGCAGCGAGGGAAATGATTACTGGGCCCCTTGCTGAGATATTTGACTCATTGATAGCCACAGGTGAAGTGCTGTAAAACATGGTGCCACACTATTGAAGAAACGTGGTATGAAAAACCAGGGAACTATGGACTGGTGAGCCTGACATTGGTGGTGGGCAGGTTTTTGGAGGGAATCCTGAGGGGCAGGATTTACATATAATTTGAAAGGCAAGGACTAATTCACAATAGTTAACATGGCTTTGTATGTGGAAAATCATGTCTTACTAACTCAAGTGAGTTTTTTGAAGAAGTAACAAAGAGGATTGATAACAGCAGACCTTTTTGGATTTCAGTAAGGCGTTCAACAACGTTCCTCATGGTAGAGTGGTTAGCGAGGTTAGATCACATGGTACGCAGGGTGAACTAGCCATTTGGCTTCAGAACTGGCTCGAAGGTAGAAGACAGAGGATGGTAGTGGATGGTTACTTTTCAGACTAGAGTGCGCACAAGGATCAGTGCTGGTTTCATTGTTTTTCATCATTTATATTTGGATGTGAACATCGGAGATATGGTTAGTAAGTTTGCAGATGACAACAAAATTGGATGTGTAGTGGACATCTAAGAAGGTTACTTGAGAGTACAATGGGATCTTGATCAGATAGGCCGTGGGCTGAGGAGTGGCAAATGGGTTTTAATTTAGATAAATGTGAGGTGCTCTATTTTGGAAAGGCAAATCAAGGCAGGACTTATACATTTAATGATACGGTCCTCGGGGGTGTTGCTGAACAAAGAGACGTTGGTTCATAGTTCCTTGAAAGTTGAGTTGCTGGCAGATGGGATAGTGATGAAGGCATTTGGTATGCTTGCCTTTATTGGTCGGTGCATTGCACATAGGAATTGGGATGTTATATTGCAACAGTACAAGACATTATTTAGGCCACTTTTGGAATATTTCATGTAATTCTGGTCTCCCTGCAACCGGGAGGATGTTGTGAAACTTGTAAATCTTTTCTGAACACTTCCAAGTATATTGCCAGGGTGGAAGGGTTTGACTTATAGGGAAAAGCTGAATAGGCTGAGAGGATGACCTTATAGAGGTTTACAAAATTATGAGGGGCATGGATAGACTAAATAGACAAGGCCTTTTTCCTGGGGTTGGGGAGTCCAAAATTAGAAGGCATAGGTTTAAGAGATAGGAAAGATTGAAAAGGGACCTAAGGTATAGCTTTTTCATGCAGAATGTGGTGTGTGTATGGATTAAGCTGCCAGAGGAAGTGGTGATGGCTGGTACCATGGCAACATTTAAAAGATATCGGATGGGTATATGAATAGGAAGGGTTTGGAGGGATATAGGGCAAATGCTGGCAAACAGGACTAGATTTATTTAAGCTATCTGGTTAACATGGACGTGTTGGACCGAAGGGTCAGTTTCCATGTAGTACATCTCCATGACTCCATTAGAAAATATTAAGGTGGATGATCTGGGATCTGATCAAGTGCATCCCAGGGCAGGGTGGTAAGTTACAGAGATAATTGAGGAGACACTAGCAGAAATATTTGTATCATCTATAACCACAGGTGAAGTGCTGGAGGACTGGAGGGTTGCTAATAGAACATAAAGCATAGAACATAGAACCTTACAGAACAAGACCTGGCCCTTCAGCCCACAATGTTGTGCTGAATGATGCCAAATGAAATGAATCCCTTCTGCCTGCCATTGGTCCATATCCTTCCATTACTTGCATATTCATGTGCTTATCTAAACTTCCATTAAGTGCTCCTTTCATATCTACCTCCTCCACCAACCCTGTGTTCCAGATTCCTATTTCTGTCTGTATAAAAAACTTACCCCTCACATCTCCTTTGAACTTTCCCCCTCTAACCTTAAATGCATGCCCCCTAGTATTAGACATTTTAACTCTGGGAAAAATGACTCTGACTGTCAACCATATACATGCATCTCATAATTTTATAAACTTCTATCAAGTCTCCCCACACCTGCTCCACTCAAGAGAAAACTACCAGAGATTTTCTCACCTCTCTTTATAGCTCATACCCTCTACTCCAGGCAGCATCCTGGTAAGCCTCTTCTGCACCCTCTCCGAAAGCTCCACATCCTTCCTGCAATGCGGCAACAAGAATTGAACGCAACTCTAAATGTGGCCTAGACAAAATCTTACAAAACTGCAACATGACTTCCTGACTCCTGTAGTGAATTCCCCGACCAATAAAGACAAATGTTGTGCTTTTATTTAAGAAAGGCTGTAAGAGAAGCCTGGGAACTATAGAGCTATGAGCCTGACACCAATGGTGGATAAGTTGTTGGAGGTGAATCTGAAAGATAGGATTTATATGAATTTGGAGAGGCAAGGAATGATTTGGGATGGTCAGAGTGGTTTTGTGTGAGGAAAATCATGTCTCACAAACTTGATTGAGTTTTTTGAGGAAGTAACCAAAAAGATTGATGAGGACAGAGTGGTAGACTTTGTTTACTTGCACTTTAGTGAAGCCTTTGATAAGGTTCCACATGGTAGACTAATTCATAAAATTGGATTATATGAGATTAGGGTGAGTTTGCCAATTGATTACAGTATTATCTTTATAGTAGGAGAGAGAGGGTGGGGGTAGAAGATTGTTTTTCGGACTGCAGGCCTGTGACCAGCTGTTCCACAAGGATCAGTACTAGGACACTTTTTTTTGTGATTTATATAAATGACTTGGATGAGAATACAGGAGACATGGTTAGTAAGTTTGTGGATGACACCAAAATTTGTGATATAGTGAGAATGGTTATCTAAGATTACAACGAGAACTTGATAAAATAAATCAATGCTCTGAGGAGTGGCTGATGGAGTTTAACTTGGATAAATGTGAGGTATTGCATTTTGGTAGCACAAACAAAACCCAGACTTATACAGTTAAAAGTAGGGCTTTGGGTAGTGTTGCAGAACAGAGAGACCTAGAGGTTCAGGGACACAATTCTTTGAAATTTATGTCCCTTGTAGACAAAGGGGTTAGAAGGCATTTACCACACTAGCCTTCACTGTTCATGCCATTGAGTATAGGAGTTGGGATGTCATAGTGAGATCGTACAGGATGTTAGTGAGACCTCTTCTGGAGTACAGTGTGCAGTTCTGGTCGTCCTGTTATAGGAGGGATATTATTAAACTGGAGAGAGTTCAGAAAATATTCATAGGAAGTTGCCGGGAATGGAGGGTTTGCATTACAATAAAAGGCTGGTGACCTTTTCTCACTAAAGCATAGGAGGTTGACGGGTGAGCCAATTGAGGTTGATAAAATCATGAGGGACATAGACAAGATGAATAGCAAAGGTCTGTTCCTTCAGGTGGGGGAATTCAAAACTAGGGGACAAATGAAAGGAAAAAGATTCAAAAAGAATATGGGGGAAATTTTTTTTATGCAGAGGGTGATTAGTGTGTGGATGGATGCAGGTACAGTTGTGAGGTTTAAAACACATTTGGTAAACACATGGAAAAGGCTTGGAGGAATATGGGCCAACTGCAGGAAGATGGGACTCATTAAAATTTGTACCAAGGCACAGCATTAGAAAAAGTTGCAGTGTACATTTAAGGTGACGTGAATAATTTAAAATATTTTGATAACAGCAGAAAGCTAGAGCTTTTTTAAAATTATGATAATACTGGGATATTCACAAAATAAAAATTATCTTTGCTGTAAGATTGGTTAAGACCACAGCCCCAAACGTTTAGTTTTAAAAATTTTGCAAGGGGATGTGCATTGTATTTTACATCATGAAAAGTCAGAAAGAAGCGGGTAAGTTCGTTCCAAGTTGCAGAAGGCAGGAAACTACCATTTTAGTCAAAAAAGACAGGACATCTTTTTGCACAGTTAGCATTTAGTAAAAAGGTACAGTTCTGTTATTAAATAAAAGTTTAAAAGAAATAAAATGCTATTGCATTGCTATAATACGACATTTAAAGCTTTATAAGACAGAAATGCTGCAACACCACTATCCTAATTTAAAAGCCTGCAGACAAAGAGAATATTGCATCATTACTATTACGATGAATTTAAAAACTTGAAAAGATTTTTTTGACAAGAGAATTAAAACAGCTTTGATTTAATGCAAAGTTGAAACATTCTAACAATCAGCACTTATTTCAGGCGGATTCGTTAAATCTTAGTGGTAAATAGAGGAAGGTAGATTAGGCATTGCAGAAATTAAAATAGCTTTAAAATAATATGAATAAAAATATACATTAAGAAAAGTAGCAGGTGAATAATGTAATCAAAATTTAATGCCAGGGATAGGTCAAACAAAACATTAGATTGGACAAGTTTGAGAAAAAAGTTTTATAGACATAGAATTGTGTCAAAATTAAATACTAGATCTTAAAATGAACAAGTACATATACTATTGTATTCATTAAGTCCCATAGCTGATGATGCTACAAATTGTCAAAACATGAAAGAAGGCACAGATATTGTTGAAAGTATGGAAATAGGCCCTTTGGCCCAACACATCCACACCGAACCTGCTATGTAATGAGCCAGACTTTATAAAGGACATTAAAGTAAGGCAACACTTGGGAGGCAGCGATCATAATATGGTAGAGTTCAGTCTGCAGTTTGAAAGAGAGAAGGCAAAATCGGATGTAATGGTATTACAGTTAAATAAAGGTAATTACAGGGGCACGAGAGAGGAACTGACGAAAATTGACTGGAAGCAGATCCTAGCGGGGAAGACTGTAGAGCAACAATGGCAGGAGCCTCTGGGTGTAATTGAGGACACAGTACAGAGGTTCATCCCAAAGAAAAGAGAGATTATCCGGGGTGGAGGGGTGGGGGTGTGCGCAGTTAGACAGCCATGGCTGACAAAGGAAATCAGGAAACGTATCAAAGAAAAAGAGACAGCCGATAAAGTGGCCAAGGGCACTGGGAAATCAGAAGTTTGGGAAGGCTACAAAAACAAACAGAGGATAACAAAGAGAGACATAAGGAAGGAGAGGATCAAATATGAAGGTGGGCTAGCCAGTAATATTAGAAATGATAGTAAAAGTTTCTTTCAATACAATAGAAACAAATGAGAGGCAAAAGTAGACATTGGGCCGCTCCAATTTGATGCTGGAAGGCTAGTGATGGGAGATGAGGAAGTAGCTGAAGAACTTAATGAGTACTTTGCGTCAGTCTTCACAGTGGAAGACATAAGTAGTATCCCAACAATTAAGGAGTGTCGGGGGCAGAGTTGAGTATGGTGGGCATTACGAAAGAAAAAGTACTAGAAAAGCTAAAAGGTCTAAAAATTGATAAATCTCCTGGCCCTGATGGGCTACATCCTAGAGTTCTGAGGGAGGTGGCTGAGGACATAGCGGAGGCTTTAGTCGTGATCTTTCAAAAGTCACTGAAGTCAGGGAAAGTCCCAGATGATTGGAAAATCGCTGTTGTAACCCCCTTGTTTAAGAAAGGATCAAGCCAAAGATGAAAATTTATAGGCCGATAAGCCTAACTTCAGTTGTTGGTAAAATTCTAGAATTCATCGTTAGGGTTGAGATTTCTAAATTCCTGGAAGTGCAGGGTCAGGTTTGAACAAGTCGTAAGAGATAATGGGAACTGCAGATGCTGGAGAATCCAAGATAATAAAATGTGAGGCTGGATGAACACAGCAGGCCAAGCAGCATCTCAGGAGCACAAAAGCTGACGTTTCGGGCCTAGACCCTTCATCAGAGAGGGGGATGGGGTGAGGGTTCTGGAACAAATAGGGAGAGAGGGGGAGGCGGACTGAAGATGGAGAGAAAAGAAGATAGGTGGAGAGGAGAGTATATGTGGGGAGGTAGGGAGGGGATAGGTCAGTCCAGGGAAGACGGACAGGTCAAGGAGGTGGGATGAGGTTAGTAGGTAGATGGGGGTGCGGCTTGGGGTGGGAGGAAGGGATGGGTGAGAGGAAGAACAGGTTAGGGAGGCAGAGACAGGTTGGACTGGTTTTGGGATGCAGTGGGTGGAGGGGAAGAGCTGGGCTGGTTGTGTGGTGCAGTGGGGGGAGGGGACGAACTGGGCTGGTTTAGGGATGCGGTGGGGGAAGGGGAGATTTTGAAACTGGTGAAGTCCACATTGATGCCATTAGGCTGCAGGGTTCCCAGGCGGAATATGAGTTGCTGTTCCTGCAACCTTCGGGTGGCATCGTTGTGGCACTGCAGGAGGCCCATGATGGACATGTTATCTAAAGAATGGGAGGGGGACTGGAAATGGTTTGCGACTGGGAGGTGCAGTTGTTTGTTGCGAACTGAGCGGAGGTGTTCTGCAAAGCGGTCCCCAAGCCTCCGCTTGGTTTCCCCAATGTAGAGGAAGCCACACCGGGTACAGTGGATGCAGTATACCACATTGGCAGATGTGCAGGTGAACCTCTGCTTAATGTGAATGTCATCTTGGGGCCTAGGATAGGGGTGAGGGAGGAGGTGTTGGGGCAAGTGTAGCATTTCCTGCGGTTGCAGGGGAAGGTGCCGGGTGTGGTGTGGTTGGAGGGCAGTGTGGAGTGAACAAGGGAGTCACGGAGAGAGTGGTCTCTCCGGAAAGCAGAAAGGGGTGGGGATGGAAAGATGTCTTGGGTGGTGGGGTTGGATTGTAGATGGTGGAAGTGTCGGAGGATGATGCATTGTATCCGGAGATTGGTGGGGTGGTGTGTGAGAACGTGGGGGATCCTCCTTTGGCGGTTGTGGCGGGGGTGGGGTGTGAGGGATGTGTTGCGGGAAATGCGGGAGACGCGGTCAAGGGCATTCTCGATCACTGTGGGGGGAAAGTTGCGGTCCTTGAAGAACTTGGACATCTGGGATGTGCGGGAGTGGAATGTCTTGTCGTAGGAGCAGATGTGGCGGAGGCGGAGGAATTGGGAATAGGGGATGAAATTTTTGCAGGAGGGTGGGTGGGAGGAGGTGTATTCTAGGTAGCTGTGGGAGTCGGTGGGCTTGAAATGGACATCAGTTACAAACTGGTTGCCTGAGATGGAGACTGAGAGGTCCAGGAAGGTGAGGGATGCGCTGGAGATGGCCCAGGTGAACTGAAGGTTGGGGATGAACAAGTCATCAAGGATTTAGTAAAGGGAGGTCGTGCCTGACAAACCTGTTAGAATTCTTTGAAGAGGTAACAAATAGGTTAGACCAGGGAAACCCAGTGGATGTTATCTATCTAGACTTCCAAAAGACCTTTGATAAGGTGCCTCACAGGAGGCTGCTGAGTAAGGTGAGGGCCCATGGTGTTCGAGGTGAGCTACTGGCTTGGATTGAGGATTGGCTGTCTGACAGAAGGCAGAGAGTTGGGATAAAAGGCTCTTTTTTGGAATGGCAACCAGTGACAAGTGGTGTCCTGCAGGGTTCAGTGTTGGGGCCGCAGCTGTTCACTTTATATCCTAATGATCTGGATGAAGGGACCGGGGGTATTCTGGCGAAGTTTGCCGATGATATGAAGCGAGGTGGACAGGCAGGTAGTACTGAGTAGGTGGGAAGGCTGCAGAAAGATTTAGACAGTTTAGGGGAGTGGTCCAGGAAATGGCTGATGAAATTCAATGTGAGCAAATGCGAGGTCTTGCACTTTGCAAAAAAGAATATAGGCATGGACTATTTTCTAAACGGTGAGAAAATTCATAAAGCCGAAGTACAAAGGGATCTGGGAGTGTTAGTCCTGGATTCTCTAAAGGTTAACTTGCAGGTTGAGTTCGTGATTCAGGATGTAATGTTGTCATTTATCTCAAGAGGATTGGAATATAAAAGCAATGATGTGCTTCTGAGACTATAAAGCTCTAATTAAGCCCCATTTAGAATACTGTGTCCAATTTTGGGCCCCACACCTCAGGAAGGACATACTGCCACTGGAATGTGCCCAGTGGAGATTCACACGGATTATCCCTGGAATGGTAGGCCTAACATACGATGAACGGCTGAGGATCCTGGGATTGTATTCAGTTGAGTTTAGAAAGTTGAGGGGAGATCTAATAGAAACTTACAAGATAATGCATGGCTAAGAAAGGGTGGATGCTGGGAAGTTGTTTCCATTAGGCGGGGAGACTAGGCCCCATGGGCACAGACTTAGAATTAGAGGGGGTAAATTTAAAATGGAAATGAGGAGACATTTCTTCAGCCAGAGAGTGGTGGGGCTGTGGAATTCATTGCCACGGAGCGCAGTGGAGGCCGGTACATTAAATGTCTTCAAGGCAGAGTTTGATAAATTCCTGATCTCGCAGCGAATTAAGGGCTACAGAGAGAGTGCGGGTAATTGGAGTTGAAATGCCCATCAGCCATGATTAAATGGCGGAGTGGACTCAATGGGCCGAATGGCCTTACTCCCACTCCTATGTCTTATGGTCTTATGGAACCTGAGAACATCCCATCCAGACCCATCGCCTTATAATGCACCTACTCTTCATGTCACTGAACACTACGGGCAATTTAGCATGACCAATCCACCTATCTTGCACACCTTTAGACTGTGAGAGGAAACCGAAGTGTCCAGAGGAAACTCACACAGACACAGGGAGGATGTGTGAACTCCACACAGACAGCTGGCCAAGGGTGGAATCGAACGCAAGTGTATGGTGCTATGAGGCAGCAGTGCTAACAACTGAGCTGCCATGCTGCTCCAGACTAACTAGTTTTGATAATCATTTTAGTTTGAGAACAAACAAAATTTTTGAATGGGCAGATTTCATAGAAGAGTTCAGAATTCTGAGGAATTCCTAGGTAATTCAATTCTGGTCTCAATACATTGGTTGACAACTGTGAGTATTGAGATTTAAAACAGAATTAATAAGAAACAAAATTGTTCTTGGAACTATTGGTGAGTTCTTTCTTGAACGCAAGATTTGACTTTGGAGGAAGCTACTCAAATTTTGTTGGAAACAGCAACCAACACAGGGCATTACTACATGAGACCAAAAGAACCTATCCACTTGAAAAGATGCAAACCACTCTACAGACACACGTAACAAGCCAATACAATGAGCAGGCCAAACAGCAGATATTAAGTGTCAGTATCACAACAACGTAACAACAAATCCTCACAGGCACAGGCAGTGTCCAGTTATGACTAAATAATATTGCATCTGTAAAGCTGTTGGTCACTTCTAGATGATTTACATATGTATGACACAGTTTCAGAGCAGAAAATGTGGTCAGGATTACATACAAAGATCTCAGTGTGGTACAGCAATCACCACTGGGAAAGTGAAACTGATGATCCCACCAATTTAAATGTAGCAGAATCAGGGCATATCAGTTGATGTCGATTTCATTTTAAGTTTGATGCATTTGTGAAAGCCATTACCTATCAAAGCAAATGCCATGACTAAAGTAACAGACTCTGTAGCCTATAAAGAGTAAACTACTTGCTCCAGGTGGAATAGCTCCCAAGGTTAAAGATATGTTGCAAGTAGCAAAGAAATACAAAGATGATAAGAAATTTTAAAATGTTTACATTATTCACAATCAACACGTTTTATTTTTGAGCCTGCATACATACATGGACCTCAACATCCTTAAGCGAGCAGAAGGAATTCAATTACTTCTGTTATCAGACAACTTGACAAATTGATAAGAGGACTCAACAAACCAGATTAACAATTGCTTATTTCATGTGTACACAAGGAGAGAGCCAGTGCTATCACCATGAAGTGAAAAAGCTGATACTGGTGGGTTACAAGCTTTATGCAAATCATTACAACATACATGTTATGTTACTTACTGTTTCCCCACAGTTTTCACTGGAATTGCCTGTATTCCATCCAAGGCTATGTCTACCTTGCAACTCCTGTATGCCTAGCCTGCATTTATGCCGTGTTCTTAGTTGATTTTACAATATAAGTGAAAACGTAATACCTAACAGAAATTGATTCAATGCCTTTAGCTCCAAAAGAACTTGATCAGAACAAACCATTGTCAGTGAACCTGTCAAGGTGCAAATGGGAGAAGACTTCATTGGGGTTCCTAGACTTATAGGAACTCTGAAATAAAGACTCAATTAAGATTACCTATGTTGCCAAAAGAGAATTGTTTCACAATGTTAACAGAAAGGAAGTTGCAGACTTTACTTGACTTGTGCAAATATTTTGTATTGCTTTCATTGCTGAAGAAAGATCAGAACACAGAAACAAATTTATCACAGGAAGAAGAAACTGACAACAAAAACGAGCAGAAGAACCCATGTGAGCTCATTGGCAATTCATGAACTGAAGTTGTTCAGACAGCAAGTCAGCCCATTAAACAAATTGATACGGCAGAGATAACGTGAACTGCAGTTGCTAGAGAATCCAAAATAACAAAGTGTGAAGCTGGATGAACACAGCAGGCCAAGCAGCATCTCAGGAGCACAAAAGCTTGATATGGCCGACTTGACTTTGCTGAATGATGAGCTGATACAGATTTAAGAGCAAAATCTCAATTCTTTGTCTTCATGGGAAATATTAGTACTAGTGACAGAGATAATGCATAGTAAGACAAAGTCCCCCAGAAACATGATAGTGGGTGTGAGAATGCCTACTTTGCAAGTAAGACATCCACAGAAGGCAAATGAAGACATTCAAACCTAATGAAGAAGCAGAAATGTAGAGTTTACCTACTTCAACAGAGATGTAGCAACAGACTAAGATTAAAATTTGCTTGAGTAGAACAGAGGTGAGCTACATGCTTTTCCATAAAAGCCAGGCTAATCTCCACAGACTCAGAATATGGTTAAAAAGAAGAAATTCCCTCATCTGAAAGTCCAAGAAAAGAAGGAAATATATGAACAGGAAATCTTGGATTCTGCAATGAAGTAACGTTTTTAATAAAAATAGGACAGCCATCTTCCATGATGGATGATCTTGAGCTGAAAGGTCCTCCAGATGAATTTATGGGACAACTACCTGGGTTTGCAGGGAAGCACATCTATGTGAAGAAGATTAAATGCCCTCCAGATAAGGAAACATACCAACAAATCAGTTTGGTAGGAGCAGCTTCCTCTGCAAAGGTATTCCAAGAGAGAATTGGTTCTTCATGGAGAAATGGATCTCAGATCAATTAAGGTCAAGATTAGAATCAAAGTCAACAGTCCTCAAGCAAAATTGTCAATCTTGCAGCTCATAAGTGAACGCTTTCTGAAAGACTTTTGTAAAATATGAATGCAACCTGATCCTGTGAAGTAAGAGATTTGGTGAGAAATTGTATTTCAGTAAATATAAATATAATTATATACTGGAATGTATAAATATTAGCCATGGTGTGAAGTTTGGGAGGACATGTTCTATAAGGTAACAGCTCTGAAAGAGGTAATGTTGAAGCAAAATAAAACTCCACCCAATCTGATACTATTATACCCTTTGGGTGAAGAAACGGCAGCCTGAGATGAGATTTCAAAGGAAACAGATGTGTCACCTCTGGCACAAAAACAGAAGTTGCTGGAAACACTCAGCAGGTCTGGCAGCATCTGTGAAGAAAACATCGGAGTTAACCTTTCAGGTCCAGTGACCCTTCCTTAGAACTCCTGATTTACAGTATCCACTGTTATTTCAGTTTTTATTGTGTTACCTCTGGTCTATGATAGATTTTGCAATTATGCCAAACTAGTTAATATACCACTTAAATATTGTTCCAATGTGATAAACTACATCATGTTATATATGACAAGCATCATTCTCTACCACTCCTAATTCAGTTGGCCCTTAAACTTATGGAGGTTTAGTAATGCAATGGTAGCATCCCTATCTCTCAGAGAGAAGCTCCACATTCGTATCTCACCTCAGAACTTGTTGACCATAGAAGGAGTGTTCATAACTCAGTCAATAGACTGCAAATTCTTCTACTATTTCCCCTCTATTTCCCCAAGGGGAAAACTTGGGTGTATTAAGATACACAAATAGATATTACCAATGTCTTTTTTGTATCTTAACTACGAATCTCAAATTTCAATATGCTTTCAATCACAACTTTGAATTATTTTGTTAATATTTTGCCGAATTTAAAATGGCAGAAAAGAGGATTTTTGGCAGCCTTCTACCCCAACCACAAGTCACCAGTGGTAGCTTTGCAATTTATGACATCCAATCCTTATGGGATGTACCCTAATTTACTGAGAGAAGGGTAGAAATGTTCCGGTCCTCTTGGATATAGTCATGGCTTCAGAGGGCTGAGAGATGGAAAGTACTTAAAAAGAGTAGATGGATGAAGTCAGTGAGCCTCCTGTTGGAGTTGGCAAAACGTTTAGAGATATTAGTCTGAGGAAAACCTAAATGGCACTGGGAAATATACAGAGTAATTAACGGAAGTCAGCGCACGATTTCTTAATGGTAAACCATGTTTGATTAACCTACTTGAGTTCTTTGATGAACAAGGAAGGTTGGTGAGGGTACTATAGGGAATGTTGTGTATATGGATCTTCAAAAGCATCTGACAAAGCACAATTTAATGGATTTGTAAACAAAGTTAAAGTTAGTGAGATAAAAGGGACAGAGCAACATGGTTAAAAATGGCTAAGGAACATAAAACAGAGAATAATGGTGAAAAGATTGTGAACAGTTGGTGAACAGATTTCAGGAGGATATGGCAGTCTGGTGTCATGGAAAAACACATGACAGATGCAATTTAACACAGAGAAATATGAAGTACTGTATTTTGGAAGGGGGAAGAGAGAGACAATATAAACAAACTGATACTATTTTAGAGGGAGATGTAGAAACACAAACATGTAGGGTATAAGTATCAAGGTAGCAGTACACATTAAGAAGGCTTTATTAATTGGGGAACAGACTACAAAAGCTTTATGTTATTCATTTTTCAAACAATGGTTAAAATTCAGCAGCGATATAGGGGTCAATTGTAGACAACATTCTTTTGAAAGAATGCCAACACAGTGAAGAGGGTGCAAAATAAATTTACCAGAATGGTGCCCATGGTAAAGGTAAAACACTTGACGACCTGGGCTTGTTCTTCTTAGAGCTAAGACGGTTAAAGGAGCTCAAAAGTATGGATGGTATTGATAAGTTGACTGAGGAGACACTGTTCCACCAGCAGAAGCGTTGGTAAACAGAAGACATAGCTTTAAAGAATTAGTAGCAGAATTAGAGTGGCATAAAGAAAGTTGTTGTGGTCTGGAATTCACTGTCTGAGACAATGTTTAGTAGCAGTTTAAATAGTCAGAATGAAAAAGGATTTGGATAGCTATTTCATTGGAAAATATTTACAGGTCTATGCGGTAGAAAGGGAAATTGAGTAAATTGCATAATTCTATGTGAGCAAGCACAGATACAATGATGTGGAAGCCTCCTTCCTGGCATTATTCTGTGATTCTCTGAACATATATTGAAAAACAATTGTGTCAATTTCTAGCTTATTTTCAATATGTTAATTGTTCAAATGTTCTGGAAAGGCCAAGTGTGTGTTTCAGGAGGGAAAATAATAATGCATCAGTGTTTAATGTTCCTCAGTCAGAAGTGGGAAAGAGCAAAATTTGTCTTTATATTTTAATATATAGTTATGTGTGATATCTAAATAGTTTACGCAAATTTAACTTATAGAAGTTCACACACTTTAGTTCACCGGAATCAAACTGAGTTCCTTGTAAATAGAATGGGCTACATATCAATAGAGGTCTCGAAGACCAAATCTCTTTTTGACACTAAGTCATACACCATAATGGTTTACATAGAACATTGTGGATGACTGGTTATTTATAAATGTTTGAGAGTTGATGACTAACTTTCCAAACAGCTTGAACCACCAAATATTTAGTGCAGTTTTGCAACATATTAGACTGAATTTTCCTAGTCCCTGAGTGATATGGGCATCAGCAAGAAGGTTGGAAAATTTGCATGAGATCAGCAGGAAAGAGGTTCCTGACACAAAACTCCCATTTTTAAATCATATTGTGTGGCAAAGCAAGACCCTCACGAGGGAGCCATGAGAAACCCTCCAAGAGCCCACCAAAATTGTCATCTAGCTGATTTCTGGTGAAATTCAATCATTTCTCTGACATAGAAGTGAGCCAATTTTCTACTTACATATGGTTTTGTTCTCAGAAACTCCTAATGGTTTTATAGAAATGGGAAATTACTGTATGTTCTTTAACTCTATGTATGTAGTCCAAGGCAAGGTGTGATTTTTTGAAATGGTTCTGTTTTGTTCCACTCAAAACTACTTGGAACCCTTATTAATCATTGGGCAATACAATAGTGATTTGCTTTGAGATAATTTTAAAGATATTGGATCAAAATATCCTGAAATTAAGAAAGAAATTTCATAATGGTTCTAGTAATTTAGTGGAAACAGGAATTACATTTCCATAACATTATATAATGTCAAAAAGATGTTAAATTCCTTTTAAAGGCGTATTGCTTCTGGTGATCTTTATTTGGCGTGTTGTGTAGACAGTGAACAAATTGTTGTTGAGAGAATAAGTAGTATAATTCTTAGTCACCATTTAGTGTGGCATTAGCTAGTCTCCTTGCCTGGCAGGAAATGTAGATATGTCAAGCAGACCAATTACAAAATAAATAAAAACATACACTAAAAAACTCAAAACAATACAATCCAGTGCAATTGAAGCTGTGAGTTCTGGATGTGAGTTTGCTCGCTGAGCTGGAAGGTTAGTTTTCAGACGTTTTGTCACTTTTTTTTATTTGAAAAAATATATTTTATTCATAAGACGTACAAAAAATAAAACATAGTTATACACCTACCCAGTCATGCAAGCCGCTCTGGGTGACCCAGGGGGTACGTACACCAACTAAAGGAAAAAAAAACAAAGAAGAAAAAAAAGCAAAGAAAATAACCCGGCAGTCGTCTCCCCGCACAGTCCCCGTTGGCCCCCTGAGCAGTTGGGGAAGGCGCCGGCTGGGCTCAGTGACCAGATAGGGCCCTTTTTTCTATTCTGGATGAGGTGTTTCAGACCGTGGTCTTTCCCCACCGCGCCTTGGCGGCGGCTGCCCCAAGCTTTAGCGCGTCCCTCAGCACGTAGTCCTGGACCTTGGAGTGCGCCAGTCTGCAACACTCGGTCAGGGTCATTTCTTTCAGCTGGCAGACCAGCAAGTTGCGGGCAGACCAAAGAGCGTCTTTCACTACATTGATGGTCCTCCAGGCGCAGTTGATGTTGGTCTCGGTGTGCATCCCAGGAAACAGCCTGTAGAGCACGGAGTCCTGCGTCACGGAGCTGCTCAGGACGAACCTCGACAAATACCACTGCATCCCCCTCCAGACCTCCTGCGCATAGGCACACTCCAGAAGGAGGTGATCGACAGTCTCATCCCCCCCCCCCCCCGTAGCTGCCTCGAGGGCGGCGTGCGGTGGTGCAGAGATTCCGGGCATGCACAAAGGATCTCACTGGCAGAGCCCCTCTCACCGCCAGCCAAGCAATGTCCTTGTGCTTGTTTGAAAGTTCTGGCGATGAGGCATTCTGCCAAACGACTTTGGCAGTCTGCGTGGGGAACCACACGACGGGATCCACCCTCTCCTTTTCCTGAAGGGTCCCGAGGATACTACGTGCCCACCACTGCCTGATGGCCTAGTGGTCAAGGGTATTTCCTTTCAAAAATTTCTCCACAAATGACAGGTGGTACGGGTCGGTCCAACTACTCGTAGCGTTCCGCAGCAACGAGGCCAGACCCATCCTTCGCAACACCGGGGACAGGTAGAACCTCAGTAAGTAGTGACACTTGGTGTTTGCGTACTGAGGATCTACGCACAGCTTGATGCAGCCACACACAAAGGTAACCATCAGGGCGAGGGTGGCATTCAGTACGCCCTTTCCCCCATTCCCCAGGTCTTTGTACATGGTGACCCTGCGGACCTGGTCCATCCACGACCCCCAAATGAAGTGGAAGATGGCCCGGGTGACCGCAGTGGCGCAGGTCCAAGGAATAGGCCAGGCCTGCGCCACATACAACAGTATGGAGAGGGGCCGGAGCGTCCACCTGCCCAGCTTTTGCTTCGGTTTGGTGATACGCTCCTCCCAAGTCTTAGTGCACGCCCCAGCTCCACCGACCCAAACACTCAGCACCTTCAGGTAGTCTGTCCTGACGGTGAAGGGGATGAAGGAGTGGTCATCCCAGTTCCCGAAGAACATGGCCTCACTCTTACCCCTATTGACTTTGGCACCTGAGGCCAGTTCAAACTGGCTGCAGATGTCCAACAGCCTACTCACTGGCCGACGATCGGTGCAGAAGACGGCAACGTTGTCCATGTATGGGGAGGTCTTGACCTGAAGGCCTCCGCTGCCTGGGATAGTCACGCCCTTCAGGCTCACGTCTTTCCTGATGGATGCAGCGAAGGGCTCCACACAGCACACGAACAAGGCAGGAGAGAGCAGGCAGCCCTGCCTGACTCCAGATCTGATGAGAAAACTGACCAATTCCCACCTGTTGATCGAGACTGCACTAACGATGTTGGTGTAGAGCAGCCGGGTCCAGCGTGGCAAAGAGGGAGGCTTGCTGGCCCCTCACCTCGTGGAGGTCCTCTGTGACATCGACCCCCATCAACTGCAGAAGGAGCAGGTTCTGCACCCTTTTCTGGAGTCGCAACAGCTTTCCCCGCCTCTCTCTTGCCTTCCGAACACCCTTGAGGACAAAGAACCTCTTAATGTTCTCCTTCACCGTCTCCCACCAGTCGCCCACAGACTCAAAGAGGGGTTTCATGGTTCTCCAACCAACGTACTCCCTCTTAAGCTCCTCGACGTTCCCTGGGGTCAACAGAGTCGTGTTGAGCTTCCACGTCCCCTTGCCGGCCGGCTGGTCGTCCTGTAAGTGACAGTCGGCGAGCAGGAGGCAGTGGTCAGAGAAGAACAGCGGCTCGATGCCGGTGGACCTGACCGAGAACATCCATGACACAAACAGGAAGTCTATCCTTGAGCAAATAGACCCGTCTGGCCGCGACCAGGTGTATCTCCGCTGCGCTCCGTCTGCAGGGGTGCTGAAGATGTCGAGCAGCTTGGCGTCCTTCACCGTGCCCATCAGGAATCTGGACGTGACGTTCAGTTGACTCCCCCCACCCGCTGTCCCCATGCCGGATCTTCCATCTGCATCGATGATGCAGTTGAAGTCTCCGCCTAAGATGACCGGCCTGGACGTAGCCAGCAGGGGTTCAAGCCGCTGCAGGACGGCCAACCGCTCACTCCATACCGCTGGGGCGTACACGTTGATCAGCCTCAGGGGAGCGTTCCTGTAGGTGACATCAGCCACTAGGAGGCGCCCCACACCATCGCCTGAACTTGAGAGATGGTGAAGTTGCGCCCCTGCAGCAGAATAACCAGGTCCGAGGAGCGACAGTCATTACCCCCCGACCAGATCGAAGGCCCACAAGGTCAGGCGCTGGACCATTTCCTGTACCTGCTGAGGTGCGGTATCCCGCTCTCCTGCAGAAACAGGAGGTCTGCCTTGATGGTTGTCAGGTAGGCCAACGTGGACACACATCTTGTGGTGGACTTGACGCTGCGCACATTAATACTCGCATCTCGTATCCCCATTGTGGGCAGAGACCGCAGTACCCTCCCCAAGTCCAAGGTCCAGCCCCTCCATCTGTCCCTTCATGCCCATTCCCCGGGCTAACTGCTGGACGCTCTCCGGGCTCAGGAAACAGTCCATGCTGCCTTCCGGATGGCATCCCCCCGTCGGGGGTACAGAGGCAGGAGAGTCCGGCTCTGGGTCAGGCTGGGGACACGCTGTTTCCTCCTTCCCGCCTGAAAGTTCCAGGGGGCCCTCCAGGGCCCCAGCGGCGCATGGCTGGGTGTCGGAGGGAGCCTCAGGATGCCTCCCGTCACCTGGAAGTGGGGTGCTGCTTTCCTTCTCCCTTGAGATCTTTAGCTTCTGCTTTGGGCGGGCCTCCTCCGAATCTCCCTCATCAGAGGAGCTCTTATAGCCCCCCTGTAGCTGCCTCTTCCCGCCTGATGGTTGCGGTGCCTGGGTCCGCCAGCGCGCCTTTCTCCTCGCTTTCCGGACCGTCATCCATTCCCCTGGGTCACCTGTCGCCTCCTCCATTGACTCCGGGTTGTTGGGGGGGAACGGAGCCTGCAGGGGTGCTTTGCTGGCCTCGGGTCTGCGCTGCGGGGCTGGGCCCTCCTGCACGACCTGGCCCTCCTGCACATTAGGGGGGTTCTTGCAGGGCCCTGGTGCCTTCCTCTCCTCCGGGGTGGCTTGCCCTGCATTGCCCCTGCCAGCGACCTGGGCATAGGTGGTCCCCCGCCGCGGGCATGCCCTATAGAGGTGGCCCGCTTCCCCGCAAAGATTGCAGCTTTTTTTTGTGGGCAATCCTTTGCAAGGTGTCCCTCCTCCCTGCATTTCCTGCAGATGGTGGCTTTGCAGTCGGCCGCCATGTGACCTGACCTACCGCAGGCATGTCAGGCTTTAGGTTGCCCTGTGTAGGTCAGGTAGCCCTTGTCCCCGCCGATCGCGAAGCTGTACGGTGGGTGTACGATGTTCCCGTCCGCGCCCGTCCTCAGCGTCACCTTGACCTGCCTCTTACTGGTCCAGATCCCAAAGGGGTCCATGATGTTGGTTAGGTCCCCTTCCACCTTCACATACCTTCCGAGGAAGGTCAAGACATTGACTGCTGGCACATGCGGGTTGTACATGTGTACAGTCACCATATGGCTCACTGATGATGTTACCTAGAATGGTGATGAAACATCTGGGAACAAACCTTCCAGCTCGGTGAACCAGCTTACATCCAGAACAAAACCGGCATCACGAACGGAGGGACAGCAGTCAATACAGAGAGGGGGCCCTCACCTCCTTTCTCCTTGAAAACCTCCAGGAAGCATTCGCAAAGCTTGGCACTCCTGAAGGTTACGTCGTAGAAACCTCCTCCGGGGAAATCCTGCAGGCAGTAAATGTCCGCAGCAGCAAACCCACAACAGTCCAACAGGACCCTCTTCACGAAGAAGGTGTGGTCCACAGGTGCACCTTCACCCACCTTCTTCACGGAAACGCGGATGGTGTTCTGGACCCCCTGACCTGGGGTGCGAGCACTCGCCGCAGCCATCATTGCAGGTTGGTTGCTCCCCTGAACCAGCGTTAGGCCGAAGCCAGAATTAAGATCCGCTGGTTGCAATGGTGCACATCCAACTCGACATCTTCCTTCCACCTCCAACACAATCATGCTCTCCTCTTCTCGGTCCACAAAAGAGTGGGTCTTTATTTTGTTCTGGATGTAAGCTGGTTCACCGAGCTGGAAGGTTTGTTCCCAGATGTTTCATCACCATTCTAGGTAACATCATCAGTGAGCCTCCGATGAAGCGCTGGTGTTATGTCCCGCTTTCTATTTATCTGGTTAGGTTTCCTTGGGTTGGCGATGTCATTTCCTGCGTTGGTGATGTCATTTCCTGTTCTTTTTCTCAGGGGATGGTAGATTGGCTCCAAATCAATGTGTTTGTTGATGGAGTTCCGGTTGGAATGCCATGCTTCTAGGAATTCTCGTGTGTGTCTCTGTTTGGCTTGTCCTAGGATGGATGTGTTGTCCCAATCAAAGTGGTGTCCTTCCTCATCTGTATGTAAGGATACGAGTGATAGTGGGTCATGTCGTTTTGTGGCTAGTTGATGTTCATGTATCCTGGTGGCTAGCTTTCTGCCTGTTTGTCCAATGTAGTGTTTGTCACAGTTCTTGTAAGGTATTTTGTAGATGATGTTCGTTTTGCTTGTTGTCTGTAATAGGGTCTTTTAAGTTCATGAGCTGCTGTTTTAATGGCGTATGTGTATTCGGTTCTTCTAATAGTGTAGTCAGTGTTTCTTTGCGTATGTGTCTTCGGTTCTTCTAATAGTGCAGTCAGTGTTTCTTTTCATACACCAGACACCACCAACCTCATCAGTAAGGACAACATCATCAAGCTAGTGGGCCTATGCCTCACCACCCACCACTTTCAATAACAAAACCTACAGACAAACCAAAGGTACGCCCATGGGATCTCCGATATCAGGGTTCTTAGCAGAGGCAGTAATGCAGAGACTCGAACAAACAGCTCTGCCAATCATCCAACCCAAACTTTGGGTCCGCTACATGGGTGACACCTTTATCATCACTAAACAAAACAAATTAGAGGAAACCTTCAAGACCATCAATAATGCCCTTACTGGCATAACATTCACAAAAGAGGAGGAAAACAACAACAAACTGCCATTCCTAGATGTCACAGTAGAGCGAACAGCCAATGGGGAACTTCAAACCAGCGTCTACAGGAAAACAACACATACCGACCAAATACTGAACTACAGGAGCAACCATCCCAACACCCACAAACGAAGCTGCATTAGAACATTATTCCAACGAGCCACCACACACTGCAGCACAGAGGAACTGCGAAGAGCAGAAGAAAATCACCTATACAGCGTATTCAAAAAGAATGGGTACCCAATGAACACAGTCCGCCGATTCCTCAGCAACAAACCCAAACAAACAGACAAAACGGGCCCAGAAACCATAACCACTCTCCCCTACATCAAAGGCATTTCCGAAATGACTGCCAGACTACTCGGACCTCTTGGCATCAGGGTAGCCCACAAACCCACCAACACACTAAAACAGCAGCTAATGAACTTAAAAGACCCTATTACAGACAACAAGCAAAACGAACGTCATCTACAAAATACCCTGTAAGAACTGTGACAAACACTACATTGGACAAACAGGCAGAAAGCTAGCCACCAGGATAAATGAACATCAACTAGCCACAAAACGACATGACCCACTATCACTCGTATCCTTACATACAGATGAGGAAGGACACCACTTTGATTGGGACAACACATCCATCCTAGGACAAGCCAAACAGAGACACGCATGAGAATTCCTAGAAGCATGGCATTCCAACCGGAACTCCATCAACGTCTGAAAACTATCCTTCCAGCTCAGCAAGCAAACTCACATCCAGAACCTCAACCTGAGCTACAAATTTTCTCAAAACTCGCAAGCTGTGAGTTGTTATAAATATATCAGAGTGAAGCTACTGACACAACTTACAATAAATGGAAGATGTTGAAATTAGAACAAATAAGTCATATAAACAGAAGTGTGACACAGTTACGACATGCCACTGGAAGTTGATGGAGCACTGAACTATTTCTCGGCTTTTGTTGCCCACTTAGTCTTTGCAGAACATAACCATCTTTAATCTTTCTTGTATCTCTAAGCTTCAGCTACAGTATTTCTCATTTTCTCTTCCTTTCTTCATTTTCCTCCTTTGCAAAATAAATGAAATAATTCTCAATTGTCCGTATAAGTTAGCAATATGTACATTGACAGAGGTACTTACATTCCAAGCTGCGAACAATTTATCAAATGTACTATTGAAATTACATGTAATACAGTGGATTTCTGACACTGTAAAAGGGGTACTCATAATAAAACATTTAATTGCAGTAGCAAGCATTGGAGGAACTCCCCAATTGTACAACACAAATGAAAGCAAAAACTTTGAAGCTATTTGTGGTGTCAAGGTCAAACAAAGCAATTTCCAGCAGGCAAAATGCATATTAGAATTGCTAGCTTTCATTAAAAGCTGTCAACAGAAAACGTCTTTCATTCAATAATTCTTCTCTTTTAATATAGTTGCACCATCAAGCAAGGGAACATTGAACATTAGCACATTTTGAAAACTGATTAAAAGTAGCATTTTCACCTGAAACCTTTATTCTTAAGTATGTATTTCTGTAATTTTCCGCACTTGAGGAAACACTATAACCAGGTGCTTGAGGAGGGAAAGGAAAAACAGTCTGGCAATGGACTGGCTCTTTATATTCTTATCTTTATGTGGACAAACATTCTCTGAAATAGTTGGAGAATAGATTACACAGGGGTATTAACATCATCTGAAAGACCCTGCATTATCTGCGAGTTCTTCTGCATGGTGCAGAGTTAAGTAGGGACAAGAGTTGGCCGTTCAGCCTCTCTAGTTTAGCTCTACCATTCAATTAGATCAGGGTTGGTCAATACTTCAAATATACACATTTACCTGTCTATTGCACCACATCCCTTGGTACAGTTGCCTACAAGTCTTCTTATTCCCATATTGCCAAAGTTTCAGGGGGTCAAGGTATTTTAATATTTTTCTGAAGACTCCAAATAGTGCATCTCTGCAATTTCAGGCCAAATGCTCCAAGGAACTAACTAGGCCATGTTTGTTTGTATAGGTTAAAATAGAAAGTTTAATTTTAATAGGTGTAGCCCAGTAACTTGCAACGTTGGACACTGGAAAGATATTTGTAACTGTACTTCACTCACTAGCACGCTAAAATGCTGAAGTGACAGTGTTGATCAAATATCCAGTGGAGATCCTCTTGCAACAATTTCTACAGATGAGACATTGTGCATAATTGAATATACCCAGAGAACGGATGGCAGAGAGAGTGATACGGAGACTGGGGTAATATTTAATTGGATGGAAGGCACAGATTGAGATCCCACCATCTTGCCAAGTCCCACCCACTTATTAATTTCAGTGTAGGGAAGATACAGACAAAGTAATGCTGGGTTTGGGAGAGATGGTAGTGAGTGCCTTGCTATGTGGCCAGCTATACCTAGGGTCACCTCCTGCTTAGGCACTCTGTACCCAATGGAGGGTTCTAATGACAGCAGAGTCTATGCTGTCATTGGAAAATTCCCTAATCTTCAGACCAATTTTCCTCTTCCATGTTCTGTCCCAAAGGTAGGATTTGCCTAACTGGCTGACCATCTCATCGCTGCACGTGATTCTCAGCTTCTAGCAGTACCAGCCATGATTTCGGCTCCAGGTGGCACTGCTGGATCTGAAGAGCTTCTGACTTTAACATAGTGGGAGCTCTTGGAAGTGGCACCCCATTGTGGATCCCCAGAATCCCATATAGGCTGATTAGTACTTCATTAGGATTTACTCAAGGGAGTCATAGAAATCACCATAGTGAGGGTGCCACAATCTCTCCAAAGATGGTTAGGGCCATTGCTACAGCCATTACATTCACACTATTGAATTCCCTCTGGAAATCTTAACCATTACAACCAGAAAAATGCAATAAGTCAAGAATTGAGATTTTCATAAGTTTCAAGGAATGAAATCTGCATTGGAATGAATCATGAGCTAAATATTCAAATAAAAGCAAAACACTCCAGGTAATAGAAACCTGAAACAAATAGTGGAAGTGCTGGAGAAACTGATAAGCCTGGTTCACTCTGTGAAGTGAGAGCCTGAATTAATGTTTTGAATTCAGCGTGACTCTTCAGAATGGGCTAGAACATAAACTAAATATTGTTGATATGACTCCATATTGGTAGGTAATTTAATGTCAGCTTCCAATGTATTAAGTCCTTAACTTCTTCATCATATGTCCACATCACACTACAGATTAATTTTGCAAATTTCCGACTAAATCCTAATTCTGCAGTGCATGCTACTTTACCCATTGTCTAGGATGTTCTGCTATTGCTCTAAGGAATGAGACACCCAAACATCCTTCGGCTCCATTTACCTCTTCAACGTTAATATCTGTGACTTGCCCTTCATACACAGCTTTCAGGGCCTCCTCCTTCAATAGAACATACCATTCTCCAATAAGCATTCCATTCTGTGTTTTTCTCAACAGACAATGTTCGATTGGAACTTAATGTAAATAATTTCACTGCTGATAATCTGTAACCATACACACCAGTCTCCAACTGGCCTGCCTTCTGGTATATTTTTTCTCTCAGTTAAAGCCAGTCCTCTTTACAGAAACATATAGTCCCTTTGGCCCCTTAGGTGCAATGTTTCTTTGAGTGTTGTTTGATTAATTACTGAGTGGAATGGAAGTACAATTGCAGGAAAATAAGGAAATGTTTTGACTGTGGTACACTTCCTGTAAGGAAAGCAATGTGCTCGTGAGAATTAGCAATGAATGATAACCAACTTACAGGAATATTTGGGAACAAGAGAATAAAGGAGTATAATTAGACAACTTAAAAGTTTTCTATACTGGTTGCTTAATGATTCCAATCCTAAGCTTTACTTCACTTGTTTGAGACTGAAGTTTTATGGCATTCAAGAGAGTTACGTCAATTCAGCATTAGTTTTGGAATCATAGCACTTTGACAGTATCAGTTCCAGACCTTAAATGATAACCTTAAGCTGAAGATATACTCTAAAAGCCTAGTCTGAAAATTCTGTTGTCTAAGACTCACACTTAGTTCAATTTAGTAAGTAAAGAACAAAGCAACATTGGCCAACCAGACCTGGCCTGAACTTAAAGCTTTTTGAATGGCTGACACTGTGCTGGAGTGAAACTGTGATCACCAAGGACTTGATCCAGTGAAGTACTTAGACAGGAAGTGCTGTGAGTTTGCCTCCAACAGGACGTTTTACCTGAACTGACTATGATCATGTTATTTTGGGAATCATAAGAAACTGGGCATTGCAAACATGACATTGAAGAATCTAATAGACCATTATTGCAACTAACTATTATGTACAAATTTCACATTCCTCAGGCATATCTACATCCTGTCTGATGTTAAGTTAATAGGTTACAACACAGAAGCATATTTCCAATAGAGTATCATGTGTCAAATGATCCAGGGTAAGATACAGCATGAAATCTTTGTATCAGCAGATCACGTGCTATGGTACAATTATTATATCATGAACATGCATTTTAAAGAAATACTGATAGTGAGATTAACAGAACAAATGGATTGGATTTTTAGAGTTTTATTACAACTGAGTGGAGTGCTGCATCACTTCCGAGGGCAGTTAAGAGGTAACCATTACTGTAGGTCTGGAGTGACCTAGACACGGCCCAGGTATGAATGGCAGCTTTTCCTGTCTCAGTACATGTAATGAGCAATCTACCACAGCAGGTTTCAAACCCATGTCCCCAGAGTATCATCTCAGCCTCTGGGTGATGAGTCTGATGACATTACTGTAATCACACTGCCTCCCTAATTTATCCATAACTTTACCGTATAGCTTTCCAGGCCACTTGGCTGCTTGATGCCCACTCCCCCACACTGCATCTGCCCAACATTGTAACAATTCAAGTAGCTCATCAAGTAACACTGGAATGCACTGCCTTGTAATGTGATAGAGGCAACTTCGACTGAAGCATTCAAGAGGGTCATGGATAATTATTGGGATAGAAATAATGTGCAATTGTATAGGGCAAAACAGGAGATAAGTCGAAGGCAATGGCGCTTGATTGAAGAGCCGATGCAGGCTTAATGGACTAAACAACCTCCTTCTGCACCATGCCAATTCTGCAATCTGAGAAGACATGTTTCTTCTTTTATTTTGTAGCATAAGCAATAACTATATACATATTTCAAAAGTGGTTTCCTAAATCAGAGTATCTTCTCTAAGCACTCAGCTAGGCAGCTCATCATCACCTTCTCAGGGCAATTAGATATGGGGCAATAAATGTTGGTGCAGCCAGTGCTGTCCAGTCCCATGGATAAATTGATTGGGTATTCAGAATGGGAAAGGAAATTCCAACGCATATACATGGGGATCAGTGTAAATCATACAAAAATATTACAGATGCTGAATGAAAAATGCTACATTTGGCCTTGTGTCTATATGAAAATTGGTCACTTCATCTTAAGGGGAGGCATTAACCTAATGCCAATACGTTAGACTATTAATCCAGAGACCACCGTTATGATCTGAGGACCTAGATTCAAATCCTGCCATGGCTGATAAAGGTAGCTCTCCTGAAACACAATAGTTGCATTCTCATGTGAATTCCCGTATTCTCACACTATAGAAAATCACCATAGAAAATTGTGTTATGGGGAAATCGCCGTAGAAAATCACTATACCTGTTTGGCAGAAAATTTGCATTATCCTAAAAGTATCCACTACTTTTCAATCGTACTACAGCCAATTTGCATTAATGAAACATGCATTATAGCAGAACTACCTGTAGCGGAATAGGATTCAACTAAAATTCTGGAATTAGGAATCAAGTGATGATGATGAAATCAGTTGGAAAAACCCATATTCTTCACCAATGTCCTTCAGGGGAGTATATCTGCCATCCTTACCTGGTCTGCACTACATGTTACTCCTGATCCACAGCAATATTTTTCACTCTGAACTGGCCTCTGCGCATTTACGAATTGGCAATAAATGCTGGTCTAGCCAGTGACACCAACAGTCTGTGAATGAATAAAAAATGTGTGGAAGGAGAAAAGTGAATCATATATTATGACAATGCAGGAGGAGAAAGTACTTCCTGAAAATACAGAAATAGCATTGAGACAACCAAATAACATAACAGAACTAGAAATGAGGAAGTAAAACTTTGCAGTCCAATTAAGTAACCCTGTCACCAATGGTCTGGAAATAACAAACTCAATGTCTATTATACAAATGAGTACTTTGAATTTATATTGATTGTGTTAGATACGAACTTGGATATGTCAACAGAATTGTGTTGAAGTTGTTATGCATAGTTAATAGACTAGGGTTGACAAAAGAATTGCTACTGAAAACATTGGAAATAGAAGCCTTGGCCTAGGAGAGATAAATGAAGGACCTGAAATTTAGTGGAGTGGTTAGAAAAATAGGCCATAGCAGGGTTTGCAGGAGTAAATAGGACAGGCATAGAGGAAGCATGATGAAGCAATAGAAAGATAACTAAAAGGAGTTTTGGCAAAATTGAAGTTCAACGTAAATAATAATCTCCAAGAACATGAGGACAAAATATCACATGGTGATTGGGGGTTGGGGGAGGGGTGGATGTGTGGAAAGGAAATATCATAGAATCTTAGAATTCCTGCTGTGTGAAAGCAGGCCATTGATCCCATCGGGTCCACATCACCCCTCCAAAATGCATGTCCCACAGAACCACTTCTCTGCCCTACTGTACTATAACCCTGCAATCCCCAGGGCTAATCCAGCAAGACTGCATATCCCTGGACACTATGGGCAATTTAGCATTGCCAAACCATCTAACCTGCACATCTTTGAACTGTGGCAACAAACCAGAGCACCTGGAGGAAATTCACACAGACATGGGGGTAATGTGAAGACTCCACACAGTTAGTCATCTGAGGCTGGGTCCCTGGCACTGTGACTCAACAGTGTGACCACTGTGCCACTGTGCCAGTGAGAGAATGTTCGCAGGTTAGTGGGGGTTGTGGTGATGTTTAACACAAAGAACAGGAGAATGGCTCACAGTTGGCTTCCTTCCCTTTCTGATATCATAACCTTTGATCAGGCACTTAGCAGTAATGGGTGAGAAGGCCCTTAAGTAGTCACTAATTTCTAACATAAAGGCTTCACTTGCTGACAAGGTGGGGACTTGGACTACAGCACTTCCCTTCCCTGGACTGATTCAGGTAGAGGTGGGAAGGATGTGGGATTCAGACACTCCACAACCCTTCTTAATTAAATGGCAGTTCCACAATCGCCACAAGGGAGTTCACAAAATTCCATGTCACATTTGTACCAAATAAGTTTGACAAAATGTTTCTATCAAATAGCATGTGGTAAAATATTCATGCAACATGACTGTTGAACATCGCATATCAGGCACGGCTGAGTGAGGAATATTCTCACATTTGCGTTGGAAGGTTGTTCATTTTCATCCATTCCAACTAGTAGAGCAACTTGATCTCTGGGTGGACTGACACAACAAAGCAGTGTTGAGGGAGGATAATCATGCCAAATACATCCGACGGTATAATTTGAAAGATGACTGGGGGGGGGCTCCCTCTTAATCCTAACAAACTTTATTCCCAAACAAATTATGCACTTATTACTGCCACAGTGTTGTGGCAGCGCCTCATTCCATCGTGGATGACAGAATTATATCATTGGCTTTAAGATGCTGTGAGGTGCTTGAGGGCTGTGGAAATGCAAGTTACTTTTCCATCTGAGCAGCTAAACAGGTTGCTAAAGTTCAATCTGGAAGATGTGTTCCACCTTAACTGCAGTTGTCAGCTTTCTTGTGCTGGGACTTCAGAATTAATTAGTCTACCATGCATCCCTCTCTATAAATTTTAAAGTACCAGAGTTCACAATATCCTGGTGTAGTTGCTGGTTGAGCCTTTATGTGCATGAAAAATTACAATAAAAAACTCTAAGTAGTGACATTGGGGTCAATAAAGACTGATCTAATGGAAAGAATGCTGCTTATTTCATACCTCCTATGGATAGCAGCTCTGGAGAATTGTTTTAGTAATGTTTACATAATAACCATAGTTACAACGCATTATTGATCATATACCTTGCACTTTAGCTCAAGATTTAACAACTTCCACATTCAATGTATACTTCCCTAAAACAGAACAAATTTGGGGTTGTTACATTCTGAAGAAAAGTTACCAATACAGTATCAAAAGTCACACAACACCAGGTTACAGTTCAACAGGTTTATTTGAAATCACAAGCTTTCTGAATGCTGCCCCTTCATCAGCTGAAGTGAAGAGCGCACCAGGCACAGACTTAATAACCAGGGAGATCAAAAGATCAGGCAAATGATGTGATTGGAGTGTCAACAGGCCAAATAATAGGTCTCTGCAGGTGAGAGATATCTTCTGCTTCAGTTAATCAGATTATAGATCATTGCTTCACTTGTTATTTAGCTGTTGACACTTCACTCACATGGTCTGACACTCTTGATCACCTGCAGAGATCTATTATTCAGCCTGTTAACACTCATACCATTGATCTTTTGATCTCTCTGGTTATAAAGTCTGTGTCCTCTTCACTTCACCTAATGAAGGGGCAGCGCCTTAAAAACTTGTGATTTCAAATAAACCTGTTGGATTATAACCTGGTGTTGTGTGATTTTTGACCTTGTCCACTGCAGTCCAACACCGGCACCTCCACATTATGACTAATACAGTGTAACATTTGAATCATGTCTGAGTTGAATTAAAAATAATATGCAGAAAGGTGATAACTCTTCCTTCCTAAACGAGAACAGAAACGTGCCGATATTAAAATCCTAAAGACCACTGAGTCGCAGAATGTGCTGTCACTCGAGTCATTTGCTATTCCTTTTCCTTTCACACTGCTGAAATACAGAATAGTGTTTGAGCTGAAATCTGGACAAGAGGATCAAGTAACTGCATGTTCTCACAACGAACATTGCATCCATGCTTGCCCAGTAGCTTTTCACTGGTTCTGTTTTTAAATAAAGGGGCAAAATTAAAAGTATATTTTCAAACCATAAAACAATTTACAGTCTGTTGTCTCTGCATGCTTTTTCAATTTTTTCATGCTACATCACCATGAGGGTGAATGATTTCAGAGACATATACAGAAAGTGGAGTGCTATGCCTGGGTCACTGGCAGTATGGACCTGACACTGTAAATCCTTCACAGAAGGTCACGCAACATTTGTGCTCATTAAATTGATGGCTCCAAAAACAATGAGTGCCTCACTGTCAATAAATCAAATGCTGTTGCCTTTAATGCCTGAATCTTACTACTTGCTTACTTTCAGCAAGGAATAGTTTGTCATTCATTTTGAAGATGGTGATGTGAGAACATGAAGCACAGCCATCTTATGTGCTCTCCCTCATAACGACGAGCCCAGTGCATTAATGGAGGAATGCAACTGAAAGCAATTCTATATTTTTTCTGAGTTACAATATTCACACTCATTAGCTAAATATTTGAGCTATGTGTGGATGCAGAACTGATGGATAGGGAAAATATGGCACACGTTTCAAAATAAAGAACTTAAAGTCCTTTTGTTTTCTATTTTGACTGACTGGCTGAGAATTTAAACTTTTAGAGCAGTTTTAAACATATGCAGCCAGTTAAGCAATTACTTATCTCTTCGCAATGAAGACATTTCACAGGTGCATTGATCCTTATTTGAAATATAGATGGATACCAAGACTATATATTTTTTACAATAGTCTTTAATGTAGCATAGTAATGTCTTATGAAATTTGAGAATGAAAGTGCTCCATTGTAGCACAACCTGAAAAAAAAGACCATGCAGGATGTGTGTATGTTAGTCTGCTGGAGAGGTTGACAGGGTAGAGGAAGAGAAATGGCTTCATATTTTACACATGTTGAATGGGATCAAGAGGAAGTGGTTTACACCAAAACCAGGACAACTTAGCAAGCAGTAAGTTTTCAAGAAATCTATGTGCCGTCTTAAAAATCACACTGAAAGGAAACCAAATGTTAATTTGTAGGAGAAAATTACTGCAAACATTGGCAGTCATCTAGACTTGAAACATTAGCTTTCTCTCTCTCCATGGATGCTGCCTGACCCACTGCAATCATCAGCATTATTTGTATTTGAAAATAATTTGCCTGTGTGACTTATATGAGCACAGAATAACTTTTAGTATTGCTGTTGAAAGTAAATTTGCACTAAACAGGCTTTTGCTTAATAGCTTTAAACAAAAATGGGCTGAATTTCCTATCTTATAGCTATGTGTCAGTTCTGCTGAGCTTCACAGAGTTACTGCCTGTGAAGTTAAGCGGATTCTTTCATACTATCATTCTCAAACTCACCTCATTAACTACACACCACATCCCTGCACATTTCTTGTGTTAAAGGCTAGCTCAACATCCCCACTCTCCATGTTCAGAAGTACTCACGAATCCAGGGTTTTCCCAGTTATATGGGAATCCCTGGCACCAGGGCTATATTTAAAAAGCCATTGTACACCCAGGCTTGCACACAGTCTGGAGTAGCTCTGCATGTTTTCTGGGAATGATGGGAATGATGGGCATGATGTGAGTCATAGGTGTGCTGATCAATTGACTTCTGCGTTCAGAAGTTATTGCTGAATAGACCTCAGAGGCCTGCACAGCAAAAAACAATGAGAGTAAGTATTGCACATTTCTGTGAATGCATTTTTATGTTTGTAAATTTATGTCCGCATCAGATATGTGTGCAGGTCTTAGTTCCCTAAGACTCAATCAGTAAGTGCACCAAAGGTTATGTGTATGAATCACTCGGAACATGAAAGGCCCTATGTTCAACACTGTCTCCCTGATGAGTTAGCTGATATGAAACAGGGGTATAACCTCAAAAGAAACAGGCAGTCTTACAGATACCTTATTTTAAATAGGACAAAGCAAGGTAGTGCTAAGGTTTTCAGGGCATATTGTGCTATGCAGGCCCTTTCCATTAAAAAAAAACAATGAAAGGTGGTGCAAAATTTTGGCATGTAGATGAAAATACTGAATGCTGGAATGCCTGCACGGAAAGATTTTGTTATTTCGTTCAAGCTAACAAAATTGAAGCAGATAGAGTCACTCTTGTGTTGCTCAATATTATGGGGGAAAGAATTTTATTGCCCTGAGGAGTTTGGTATGAAGAAATAATAGGAATCCTTCAGAGCCATTTTTCGCCAAAAGCATTGGTGGTTGCTGAACTGTTCATAATCCATAAAGTCCAATTAACATGATGGTGTATCTATCTCCCAATTTGCAACAATTTTCAAGTTGCTAGCAGGTTGTTGCAAGTTTGGAGACCACTTAAATGATGCCATCAGAGACAGACTGGTGAGTGGTTTAAGATGTGAAGCAATCCAGGAGAGATTACTGACAGAAAGAAACCTAAATTTAAAGAAAGCACTTCAAATAGCAGTCTCCGTGGAACTGGTAGCCAAGGAAGCTCAACAGCATAGCTCAAGCATGAGAACACACAAAATACAGCTGAGCGATTTCATAAAATGGTGGCTGAGAGACAAGCATCAACATGGATTCCAAACTGCCATCAGTGTGTTAAATCGGGGCAAACAGCTACAAATTGCTAGCATAAAGAACTGGTGAATTGCGGATATGCAGGAACTGTGACATAAAAAGATATGTTGAATAGATATAGTTGAGGAGGAAATATGAACAACATACAACAGAAGTACAGAAACCAAAGAGTGGGAAGGAAATGTATACAGTACAAAAAAGGCATGAAGGTAGCCCAGATTTACAATCTGAAGCAGAGTTCTTACTAAACATACAGGACATTGTTGGTGGCACCAACAGATACTGGATTGCTCCTTTACAGATTGGCAAACCAGCTGTTCATTAATACCTGAAAGTCTGTATCAGGAGCACTTGAGTCATATTCCAGTATAACTCTCAAAATTGTACTATGAATGTGCACAGGCGAAGCAGTTCTTTTAAGGGTTGCATCAATGTGAATGCTCAGTTATTTGATCAGTCTGAATATTTGTCGTCACACCCAAGCTGAAGTCTCAGTATCTGAGGAGTCACGAATGGTGCTGAACAGTGTGCAATCATTGGTGAACATTCCCAATTCTGACCTTATGATGGAGGGAAGGTCATTGATGAAGCAGCTGAAGATGTTTGGGCCGAGGCTGCTACCTTGAGGAACACCTAGTGAGATGTCCTGGAGTAGAGATGACTGATCTCAAAACAGCCACAACCATCTTCTTTTGTGCCTGGTATGATTCCAAGTTGAGAAGACTTTCCACCAGATTCCCATTTATCATTTTTTAAGGGCATCTTAATACCACATTCAACCAAATGTTATCTTAGCATCAAGGGCAGTTAATATTACCTACCTCTGGAATTCTGCATTTTCATCCATGTTTAGACAAGTGCTGCAATGAGATTGGCCAAATGACCCTGGAAAACACAACCCATCATCAAGGAACTGTTTAATCTGTTGTAAATGCTGGCTGACTGTATTGTTAATGACACCTTCTATCACTTTGTTGATGATCAGATGTAGACTGATGGGGTGATATTTGGCCAGGTTGGATTTATTTTTAGACCAGGGATATGTGGGCAATTTCTGACATTTCTGTGTAGATGACAATATTGGAGCTGTATGAGAAGAGATTGGCTAAGTGCATAGAATTGTTGGAGTGTTGTTAGAAACCAGAGTAGTTGTAGTGCCTTCAGCTGCTTCCTGATATAAAGTGAAAATATTCTAATTGGCTGATGACTGGCATCTGTGACTATGGGTCCCACAGAAGGAGGCCAAGGTGGATTTTCCACTTGCCACCTCTGGTTGAAGGTAGATGTTTAGTATAAGGATATTTGTCAAGCATTCTCCTCCTGTTAATTGTTTAATTGTCCACCACCGTTCTGGATGTGACAGGACTGATCTCATCCATTGGGCTTTGCACCATTTAGATTAGTCTATTCAATGCTGCGTCCATTGATGGCATGCAAGTGGACTTGTGATCTCACTTCACTAGGTTGACACTTGGATTTGCTGGGTGCTGCTCATGGCAAGACCTCCCAGAGTCTTCATTGAATCATAAATAATCTCCTGGCAAGATGTTAATGGTAGAGTGGCATTAGAGTGGCAATGAGGTTACAGATTCTGCTTGAATATATTTCTACTATTGCTGATGGTCCACTGCACTTCATGGATGTCCAATCCTAAATTGCTAGATCTGTTTGAATTCTGTCCAATTTAACACAGTGATAATGACACATAGCATGATGGAAATTATCCTCAATGTGAAGACTGAGACTTCATCTTCACCATGCAGCCACAGTGGCACAATCGTTAGCATCACAGCCTTGCAGTGCCAGGGATCCAGGTTTGATTCTTTCAGTAGCTGGATGAGTAAAAGATTCAGCGGGAGCTTTCAAAAGCAAGGTGGATAGGTTCTTGCAAACAGATGGATGCTTTTTTGGGGTGGCATGGTGGCTCATTGGATTGCATTGCTGTCTCAGAGCACCAGGGACCTGGGTTCAATTCCACCCTTGAGTCTGTGTGGAGTTTGTACCTTCTCCCTGTGTCTGTCTGGGTTTCTGCCAGGTACGCTGGTTTCCTCCAGGTCAGGCTGAAGATGTTCAGGTTAGGTGGTTTGGCCAGGTTAAATTGCCCAAAGTGTCCAGGGATATATAGGTTAAGTGGATTAACTGTGGAAAATTCAGGGCTACAAGGATAGGTTGTGTGAGTAAGTCTGGGGGGGGGAAATCTTTGGAGAGTCGGTGTGGACTTGTTGAGCTGAATGGGTTGTTTCTACATTGTATGGATTCCTTGACATTGTCAAAGAAAATCTTCCAGCTTTATTGGAAGAACACATTTGGAGAAAACTAAACTCAATTGGACTGAGATACATTGCTTTTCGGATTTTGAGACTGATCTATTGTGAATTCTAAAGGAATATGCCATTTTTTTTCATGGGGATCTGGGAAGCATGAAAAAGATCTCTGGCAAATTGAAAATCAAGGATAAAAATCAAGCAAAATATTGCAAGGCTAGATCAGTGCCCTATGCAATCAGACCAAAGGTCAAGGTAAACTTCATGAGGCTTATCAAAACTGAAGTTCTTAAACCCATATATGTGAGTGATTAGATTAATAGTAGTGCTGAAGAAAGATAAATGCACATAAATACAACATTTTTTCTTTGTTTCTTCATTCTTCTGCCTTTAAATTCTATGTGTTAGTTTATTTTTCTGTGTTTTAAGATGGTGCCAGAGAGTAGTGATACTGTACAACACGTTTTACTGTATTTTGTAACAAAATAAATGAAACAATAGATAAATCAAATTAAATCAAATCCACACTGATTTTAAAGCCAAGGTTAATCTGGTATTGTGTCCTGAGTAGAATCATTGCCTGAAATTGATTACCTATTTGCTAGATAATTTGGATGTCAACATTTCAGTAAAATTGACCCTATTTAACCTATCTCCAAATAAATATAAATCATAGCCATAGAAATATTTAATAATAGTGACACTTAAAGGACTATTCAAATATAAGAGTCTTCTATTCGGAATCACATCAGCACCTGCGTTATTTCAATGTGCCATGGGTCAGATTTTAAGTGGATTGAAAGGAGTTCAAGATGTTCACTTATGCTTATTTTGTTTAGATTAGTTATGAAGAACACAAGACAAAAGGCCCTGATATTCCTGTTAACTTCTCAGAATTCTCTAACAGATGCTCTGAAAGATGGAAGACAAAGTCCAGCAAAGAGAAGGCCAAATTTGAAAAGATTATTAAAGTAGATAAGGCACATTATGACTGAGAACTGAAATATTACGTACCAGCTAAAGGTGGCAAGCAAAAAAAAATCCCAAATGACAAAATGGCCTACCTTTGGACTCTTGGAGATAGCAAGTTCTGTAGATGCTGGAGTCAGAGTCAACTCAGTGTGGAGCTGGAGGAACACAGCAGGTCAGGCAGCATCAGAGAAGCAGGGAAGTTGACATTTCAGGTCAGAAATAAAGAAGGGTCCTGACCCGAAATGTTGACTTTCCTGCTCTTCTGATGCTGCCTGGCATGCTGCGTTCCTCCAGCTCCACACTGTGTTATCTCCAACTCCAGCATCTGCAGTTCTTAATATCTCTGAATAGAAATCCATCATCTGGTCTACAGTGCTTACACAAAATCACTGGTTTGGTGTCTCATTTCACACTGGCAGTGCTAAAATTCTTACTGTTCTTTTGCTTGATATGATCAATGCTCATCTCTTTTGATTTCAATAGGTACCTTTCACAATTTCATGCGTTTCAAGGCTATGATTTCAAACATTATAGATTCTAGAAATTGTATATGAAGAGGCCATGGCATGCCAGAAGTTCTAACTGTTCCTCTTAAATTTGATGCAAAATCGATTTTCTTCATGTAATTTGTAAATTGGTGTGTAAAATAAATAGTTTGTGTATTAACAAAGGTTAGAGTAAGTCTTCAAAGTTGCTTGTACACTGTCAGTTGTTTCTCACCAGATGGATGGTAATAAAGATTCACTCTGGTTTAATGTATCTGGACTAACTGCAGGTCAAAACTCTTGCGATTTGAATGATAAGATTCTTAACCAGTGTTCTAATATTCAGGCATGTGATGTGTGAATATATTGAGGATGCCTGAGCTCAATCCAGAAATAATCCAGACAATGTAGAAAAAAATAGGAGGTCTGACAGCAAGGTTGGGGAACTGTGTAGAACTGTTCTAGAGAATGGTCATTGGACATGAAATGTTAACTCTGCTTTGTCTCCACAAATGCTGCCCGACCTGCTGATCCTTTCCAGCAATTTCATTTTTTATTTCTGATTGGCAGCACCCGCACCCTTTGACAACAAAATGCAGAGCTGCACGAACACAGCAAGCCAAGCAGCATCAGAGGAGCAGGGAGGCTGACATTTCATCAGAAAATGAAGAAGGGTCAGCCTTCTTGCTCCTCTGATGCTGCTTGGCCTGCTCTGTTCGTCCAGCTCTGCACCTTATTGTCTCAGATTCTCCAGCATCTGCAGTTCCTGCTATCTCCTGCAGTTCTTTGTTTGTTTTGAACAGAAATAATCCAGTTCGAATGGCAGTAGTCCAGCTGATTATGAAAACCTGCCTTAACGATGACTGCTTTACCTCCAGATTTTGCAACTATAATGAATGCAAAGTTTTCAGCATTCATCGCCATTACAGCTATGAAATTGGCAGCAATTTCTGGCACCTACTTATGTCCAGCTAACTGCATAAGTTCAAAATGCCGATTTCAGTGATTTCCAATGCAGAATGCATTTTTGAAATGTCCACGGATGGAAATCTTAGGGATCACCTGAATTGATAAATGTAAAATATTTTTTATAAAAACTTGTTTCTGATATTTAGCTTCTACATTATTCCCATAATATAGTCTCAATAAAATATAAAGGGCAACACATAGACTTTGTCAAAAAGGCCTACTTTATTGAAGCTTTTCATCTTGCACTCATTAGAACAATTTGTAAGAAATATCAGTCAAGGGCAAACAACATTTATATTGTAAGGACGAGTTCCTGATTGGTTGGCAAACGGATTTTGATTGGTAGATGCATTGCCATGGAGAATGCATTAGTTAGCCCAATTTTCTAAATATTGGACTCATCTCTTGTTTCTCACAGTGGTATTGTGATTGGCGAGGTCCTGCTGTTTTAAATACCATGTGGGGATTAGTTTCTGCTAACTACAACTCAGTGGAGCAAGAGTTCCAAATGGGGCTGTTCAGCTCAGTTTTATGGTGTGTGGTAATCATTTAATTTAATCCAAAAATAGAAAGTTGAGCCTTCCCTCTGTCCCTTGTGATTCAGTGGGTAAATACACCAAGGGATTGTGTTACTGAGTCTTGCTCAGTGCACAAATAGTTTTATGCAGCGGAGTGGCACTGGGACCATTACAGTCACCCCTTAGGTTTAGCCAGAACAACAGTTAGCTAGAGGTCTGCTCACTTCTAGCCAGTAGCTGTGTTGAAAAGTGAACAATGAGATGACAGCTGGTTATGGTGCCACCATGGTGACATAGACTGCCTGGGTTTACACATAAAGACAGGAATCTTCAGGTATTGGTAAAGTTGGTGGAGGCAGGAACTGAGTGACACCTCTGCTCAGGGGTGGGATTACTGGTCGCACACGGCCACAAGGTGGCCAGCCAATTAGCTGTTCATAGTGGAGAGTCATGGAGAGCAAGTTAATGTATCGGCTGTTACCAAATGGTTTGAAGACTTGCCAGACAAGCAATCATTCCTGGCAAGTCAGGAACATTATCCTCACTGTCTGAGGAGTAGCTACCCTATCTACCCATCTCTATCTGTTGATTGCCATCAGCCAACATTGCCCAGCCCAGACAATGAATAACCCCATAGTCAAATGTGCCTTGCTGTCGGGCCTCCTGCAGGAAATTCAGGAAGCACCATCCCAAGGATGACAGCAGGAGTCCCTCCCATCTGATTGAGGCAACCTGGATGGAGCATTAGAGCCTGTGGGCCCAGTCCAGAACTGAGTACCTTGTGTGAAGAAGGAGAAGAATCTGCTGCATTCGTGCCATGGTTAGTGGCAGTCTCTAGTCTCTCCAAAGTAATATACATAAAGGCATCAAGCAGTGTAAGTGTGTGAGTGCAAAGCCAGACTGGGCCTCGCCTTCAAATGGAACATGTGAACTGATTATCTGAGAATAACTGCATTCTGCGAAGTTGCACCACAGAATGGCCATTAAGCACTCACAGTGGGAGGGATTAGGAAGCTCCAGGTGCATGCATGTATATGAAGTAGTCATCCACATGTTCAGATGACAGGCAATCACTCTGAGGAGAAAATTGTTCAAAATGGGAGTACCTATCCACACTGGCAGGTTATCCCCAGATATTAGAATAATGAACCCATCTGAGGAGATCCAGATGCAACTTGCTGATGAGGACACAGCCAAAGCCTGCTCTGGTGGGGTTTCATAGCCAACCAGTGAGATGTCTCCAGTTTGATGCCAATAGGTGTTAGGTTGAAATGTTGCTGAGAAAAGGGGTTATGCTAATGTAAACATCAACCTTTGTGCTCTCTGCTGTAGGTTCTCACAGCAAGGGTGACAGTAAAAAGAGGAGAACACCTTTCCCCACCTCCACCTCCACCTCTGAGGATGAGGACTTGCCTCTCCTGAAACTCATGCAGATGACAATTAGAAACATAAGCACTAGAAGAAGGAGTAGGTAATTCAGCCCCTTGCGTCTGCTCTGTCATTCAGAACGATCCTGGCTGGTCTCATCTCAGCCTCAGCTCTGCTTTCCTGCCACTCTACATAACCCTCCAACCATTACTAATTAAAAATCTGTCTCTTGCCTCCCAGATTCCACTGCATTCCAGGATAGTGAATGCTACAGATTCCTGACCCTTTGAAGGAAATAATTCCTCCTCATCTCTGACTTGAATCTTCCATTCCTCAGTTTAAAGCTATGATCTTTCATTCTATATTCCCCACAAGGGGAGATGTCCTCTCTTTATGTCAACTTTGTCCATGTCCTCCAGCACCTTATATTCCTCAATTAGATAATCCTCTGGGATTTGTCATAAAACTACTGATGGAGATGCAGACATAGGCAGGAGAACATCTGGCAGTAATGCCTCAGGGCATGAGGAGACTCGAGTGAAAGATGAAGGAGTCTGACCAAATTCTGGCTGCTATCATGGCCCCAGTATGGGAGTGCTCAGCTGCCTCCATTGAAAGGCCAAGAATCCTGCAATAAGTAACCATGCCCTTGACTCCCCAAAACCTGTCTACTATCTACAAGGCACAAGTCAGGAACGAGATGGAATACTTGTCACTTGTCTGTGTGAATGCAGCTCCAGCAACTCTCAAGAAGCTTGGCACCCCCCGGGACAAATTAGCCTACTTGATTGTCACCACATCTATTAACATCCACTGTCTCAACCACTGACACTCAGTAGCAGTAGTGTATACTATCTACAAGATACACTGTAGCAATTCACCGAAGATTGTTTGACAACAGCTTCCAAACTCACAACCATAGTAGCATCTAGAAGGAAAAAGGCAGCAATTAAATGTGAACAACATTATCTGCAAGTTTGCCTCTGAACCTCTCACTGTCCTAATTTGGAAATATATCCCTGCTCTTTCAGTGTTGCTGTGTCAAAATCCTGGCATTCCCTACTTAATGTCATTGTGAGTATACCTACAGCACATGAAGAGCAGAGGCTCAAGAAGCCAACTCACAATCTCCTTCTCAAGGGCAACGAGGGATGGGTGGTAAGTGCTGGCCCAGACTGTGATGCTCACATCTCATGAATGAATTAAAACAACACTGTAGATGTGGAGCAGTAAATTATAGAATGCATGAAATAACTCTATGGTAACTGAAAAGCAAAATGTCTGGTAGAAATGGACACTCAAGAGCCAGTTACAGAAACCTGCAGAACTGTTATTGATTTTTCCGTTATCATACTTGTCACGCGGTGCACTTGGCCCCCTACACAACTCATGGCTTAACCATATCTGCTTATTTTCTAAAGACACAAGCAACGCAGCAGCTGTATTGTAGGGTGACTTTGGCGCAGTGGAAACGGCTGCATGCATCATGATAGAGGGTTGAAGTTTGAGCACACTGTGATGTGGTCAGATGACAGTTAGTGAGTTCAATCTGGATTGTGGGCTGCCAGAGGCTCCTGTTGCAGAGTGAAAGGAAACAGCAGTAAGATCACCCGTTTTAAAAATAATCCTCAGATAATAATCTTCAAGAAATAGATGTTGCTGGAGAATTATTGCAAATGGCAGAAAGTATTGAGTGATGACAGTTTGAACAGCAGCCAGAGCAGATTTCTCTGATGTTAACACACTCATGGCTGTATTTTTAGCAGGTTCTTAAGGATGCAAGGAGTTAATATTACAGGTCAATGATCTTTTAGTAAAGCCTTGATCACCATTAGCTGTAATAATGCACCATCCTAAACTCAAGAAAGGCACTATATAAATGTAACTTCTCTCCGACATACACCCTGAATCTGATCAGCCCCTTCTTCCAGTGGCAGGAGATTTGTGCAAAGGAGTTTTTGCTATAGATTCAGCATCAATGACTGAAGCTCTGTGTATTCTATCAGCCTCTAGCCTTGCCTCTGTGGACCTCAGACACCAAAATCATTCCTCCTGTCAGTCACAGCATAGGGCAATGGAACATTTGCAAGAGAAGAAACGACCAAGCTGAAGATTAATTGTGGTTAAAACTCTCACAAGAAATAATAAGAAGCTATGTAAAGAAAAGGTGGCAGTCATAAGACAAAGAGAAATGTAATTGTGTACATTTTAAGGACTGCTTTTTATAAAATAAATTATATAGATATAAAGTAAATAGAAGGAGACAGATACCGAGAGAGAACAAGTCAGTGACAGAAACGTGTCACAAAGGAGGATAGAGAACAAAACAGTGAAGTGAAAATTGAAACATTGGAGTGAGAGAAGAAAACTTTGAGAGAACAGGAGTCACTAGGCAAAGGTGAAGCCAAGGCAATGGAAACAAACTGAAGGGGCGGAAGGAGAACATTTTTGAGGCGATAATGGGCTGTCTTCACCACAATGCACCTGCAGTTTTTCAAGGCTTTGATTCTCTGGTGGGATCGGTAGAATTGTGATGCATCCTGTACGGAGACGTGCAACCAACTAAACCAACTAAACAACATTGCCTGCTGTCTTTGAGGTCACTGAAACTCAGAAAGTCTTTGCTTCCATCTCATTTCCAGTAAGTCATGGCAGCTATAGGCTCCATCAGCTAGTTCACTGTCCACTTCCAGAAGCATATTTGTAGATGTCAGCTATGATTCACTTTCATCACCAACACATTAGAAAGAGCATGATGTTATTAGCTATGTCCAAATCACTTTTTCTTATTTTACAGGCAAGTGCCAGGCGATGAATTCCAGATGCAATTTGGTTATAAAACTACTTTAAGCAAAACTCAGTTTATTTCTACGCCACAGTTAAAATAAAGACAAAATTTAAATAATAGAAATGAATTAGCTTAACTGTAACTCTACCAAAATGCTTAACAAAATAATATATATATTGACCACCACTAATTGACTGTTCCAACATAATAACATCCCATAAGGAGAGAGGGAGAGGAGGATCGAAGATGGATAGAGGAGAAGATAGGTGGCGGGGATGGAGCCAGTAAAGGTGAGTGTAGGTGGGGAGGTAGAGAGGAGATAGGTCAGTCCAGGGAGATGGACGGGTCAAAGGGGTGGGATGAGGTTAGTAGGTAGGAGATAGGGGTATAGCTTGAGGTCTTGCCGCACCTCCATCTCCTACCTACAAACCTCATCCCACCCCCTTGACTTGTCCATCCTCCCTGGACTGGCCTATCTCCTCTTTACCTCTCCACCTACACTCACCTTTACTGGCTCCATCCCCACCTCTTTAACTTGTTTGTGTCTTCTCCTCTATCCATCTTCGATCAGCCTTCCCCTCTCTCCCTATTTATTTCAGAACCCTCTTCCCCTCCCTCATTTCTGATGAAGAGTCTAGGCCCAAACCATCAACTTTCCTGCTCCTAAGATGCTGCTGGGCCTGCTGTGTTCATCCAGCTCTACACGTTGTTATCTCTATGTATATACCCACCCAGATGCCTTTCAAATGCAGTTGCACCAGCCTCCACCACCACCTATGGCAGCTCATTCCATTCATGCACCACTCTCCTTGTGAAAATATTGTCCCTTAGGTTCCTTTCAAATATTTCCCCTCTCACCTTAAACCTACGCCCTCTCGTTTTGGACTCCTATACCCTGAGGAAAAGATCTTGGCTGTTTATCATATCCATGCTCCTCATGATTTTACAAACTTCAAAAAGGTCACCCTTCAGCCTCTGACACTCTGGAGAAAGTCACCCCTGTCTATTCAGCCTTTCCCTGTAACTCAAACCCTCCAACCCTGGAAACATCCTTGTAAATCCTTTTCTGAACCCTTTCAAGTTTAATAACAGCTCTCCTTTAGCAGTGAGATTAGAACTGAATGCAGTATTCCAAAAGTGGCCAAACCAATGTCCTTAACAGCTACAACATGACCTCCCAACTCCTCTCCTCAATGCACTGGCCAATAAAGGCAAGTGTACCAAACGCCGACTTGACCACCCTGTTTATCTGTGACTCCACTTTCAAGGAAATTTGAACCTGCACTTCACATTTATCAAAACTAATTCCACCTGTCACTTTTTTGCCCATTGGTCCATCTGACCAACGCCCCATTCTACTCTGAGGAAACCTTCTTTGCTGTCCCCGATACTACCAATTTTGGTGTCATCTGCAAACTTACTAACCATACCTCCTATATTCACATCCAAATCATTTATATAAATGACAAAAAGCAGTGAGTTTGGTATTTTTATCCTTAAATTTTCTCAAAGGTTTTAAGGAGTTATGATCGCTATATACAATTGTCTCAGACACATTATTGGCAATATAAATGTTGAAATATTGCAATGCCAACACCATATTCAAGGTTTCCTTCTCAATTGTGGAGTATTTCTGTTGATGGTTATTCAATTTTCTGGAAAAATACCTGATAGGTCTTTTTATCTTCTTATCGTCTTCTTGCAAGGTACAGCACCAACACTCGCATCATTTGCATCGAGAGCCACTTTGAATGGCTTTGTATAATTGGGTGTGACTAACACCCAGACTGTGGCTAACACAGTTTTCAGGTTGTCAAATGCCTTTTGAAATTCCTTCATCCATTGAAATTCTCTGTACTTCTTCAACAACTCAGTCAGTAGAGCAACCACACTGCTAAAATTTGGTACAAACATCTGATAAAAAAAACCACTCAGCTCAAGGAATTGTAATAGTTCCCTCTTTGTTGATGGAATGGGAAACTGTCCAATAACCTTTAATTTCACATTCTGTGGGGCTATTTGTCCATGTCTAATAACATGGAAATTGGCTAGCACTCTTGTGAACTCACTCTTAGCCAGGTTTATCACCAAGCCAGTCTCCCGAAGTTGATCGAACAATTCTGATAGATGCTTCAAATGCTCCTTCCATGGGTGATTAAAATCACCGGATTGTTGACGTAGGCCACACAAATGGGTAAACTTGAAGTGACTTTATTGGTTAATCTCTGAAATGTGCTGCAGTTTTCATACCAAATGGCATGATTTTAAACTAGTACAGCCCATTCAAAAGCTGAAATATTAAAAGCCGAAATGTCAAAAGCCGTTCAGTGTCATGAAAGCTGAAATTTCCTTTGCTCTTTTGGAAAAAGGTACCTGCCAGTATCTTCTCAGTAAGCCCCCCTTTTAAGCATAAGTTGCTTGTTCCACCTTCTTAATACTGTCTTCCAAACATGGAACAGAGTATGAAACAGATTTTGTAAATGCATTGACTTTGTGATAGCCCACACGTAATCCTTGGGTACTCTAAGATATTGGCACCATTTCTATGGGTGAGCTTCATTCATTACAACTCAGCTTTGACTATATTGCCTTTAAGCATGCGTTCAATCTCTTTTTGAACCTGTGACATCTTTAGAGGGTTGGGTCTAAGGATGTTGCTCAATTGGAACAGCATTTCCTATATCAACATCATGTAAATAACATAAGTATTTGCAAGTTTATTCCCACGTATCTTCCCATGTGATTGTAATAACTCTTACAAATCATTTTGATTTTCCTTTGGAAGGTAAATCAATAATTAGTCCCAATTTTTGAGAACTTTCTCATTGTCCAATTTAGTTAGAGGAACATCCAATGCAGAATCATGTGAACTTGGTTCTTCTCTGTGTTGTAGCCAGTACCACATTTTCCTTTCGCTTTCCTCCCCTTTCAAAATACCTTTTGAGCATATGCACATGACACACTGAGAGATTTCCTTCCACTTGGTGTTCTTATCAAATAATTCACCTGACTCAATTTTCCTTCAATTTGATAAGGCCTGATAAACCTTGCCTTTAAAGGTTCAGCTACCATTGGGAGTAACATAAACACTTTATTACCACAAGCAAAACTACAAATTTTTGATTTCTTGTCTGCTTCCTGTTTCGTCACATGCTGTACTACTTTCAAATGCTGTCTAGCCAACTCACCCACTCTATTTAATCTTTCCCTAAGATTTGACACAGTCCAAATGTGTGATCTCTGAACTATGATTAGTCAACTTCTCCTTAATTGATTTCAATAGTACTTTCATCTCATGCCCAAAAACTAATTTGAATGGATAGAATTTTGTTAATTCATAAAGTGAAACCATAATTGCAAAAACTACAAATGGAATTTCTTTATCCCAATCCTCTGGATGGTCTTGACTATCAGCTTCAACATGGTCTTTAAAGTTTGAAGCTAGTGTTCTGCAGTTCTGGAAGGCACACGTGGATTTCAATTGTTTTATGCCTAAGATATCCATAACTTCCTTGAATAAATTTAATGTAAAATTTGACTCTCAATCCAACTGTATATCTGTGGGTAGTCTGTAGTTAGTAAAGAAAAATTGAGTAACTATTCTGCAATCCTTTTAGCTTTGATATTGTGTACTGAAATGGTTTCTGAAAACCTAGGAGACACATCCATTATGGTCAGCAAATTCTAATTCCCACTTTTAGTTTTGGGTAGACGTCCTATGTAATCAATTTAGCTCTTGTGAAATGTTCTTCAGTTGTGGGAATGGGCATTAAGGGTGCTGATTTTATGATTACCTGAGATTTTTCAATTACCCGACATATATGACATGTCGAGCAAAAGTCAACCTCATCCTTACGCAGTCTGGGCCAAATAAAATGTTTTTGTATTTTCGCTTGAGTTTTCCTTACTCCAAATGACCTCCTACTGATAATTTATGTGGTACCCACAGCACTTCCTTTCTGTAATCCACCATGAATACAACTTGATGAACTTCCGCCCATTTCTCATCAGTCTGAATACATGATGGTCTCCATTTCATCAATACTTCATTTGTGAGTTAGCAATATTCTGGGATTCATTCAGATTCTTATTTTATGCCTTTTGATACAACTGCTTTTAGCTTTTCCTCTTTCTGTTGTAACTCAGCTAACTTATCTTCTTCTCTACTATCTAATTGACCTCTCCAGTTCTTGTTTTTTCTCAACCATTGGGCCAATGTAGTTTCTGATAATTGAACTTCAATTTCCTTATCTTTATTCTTTGATTTCTCCTCTTGTTTCCACCAGTAGCTTTGTGACCTTGTTACCACACAGTGAGGAAAAATCCCAGAATTTGTACCTCAGCTGCCTGACTTACCATTGGCTTTTCAACCCACAGTGAGCATCACTCCCACCTGCGAGAATTCCTCAAAGCATGGCATTCCAACCGGAACTCCATCAACAAAAACACTGATTTGGAGACCATCTACCACCCTCTGAGAAAAAGAACAGGAAATGACATCACCAACCCAAGGAAACTTAAATACATAAATAGAAAGTGGGACATAACACCAGCGTTTCACCGGAGGCTCACTGATGATGTTACCTAGAATGGTGATGAAACGTCTGAAAACGAACCTTCTAGCTCTGCAAGCAAACATACATCCAGATTGATAAATTCTTGATCTCACAAGGAATCAAGGGCTCTGGGGAGAGTGCAGGGAAGTGGAGTTGAAAAGCCCATCAGCCATGATTTAAATGGCAGAGTGGACTCGATGGGCTGAATGGCATTACTTCCACTCCTATGTCTTGCCGTCCTATGGGCTTATCTGCCATTTCCACTACTAATCCTGCAGTTCTCAGCTCTCTGCTCTTTCACATGGGTTCTCACTATTTCAGGAAGTGAATTTTTGAACTCCTTCAAAATAATCATCTTTCCACGAGCATCATATGTTTGATCAATTTTCAATGGCTTAATACACCCACAACAATTACTTTATCTGATCATTCCAAATTCTATGTATGTTTGACCGGGTTCCCTCCTTGGATTCCTAAAATGTTGAGTGTAGGATTCTGGTACTAGCGCATTCACACTTAAGACAGTTTTTTTTCACCTCATCGTAGTTCCCGGATATTTTCTCCAACAGTGTTGCAAATACCTCACTTGCTCAACCTATCAACTTCATTTGGATCAACATGTCTTAATGGTTTGTTTAGCCATTTCCTCAAATAAAATGAAAAAGGCTTCTGCATCCTTCTTTTTAAGCTCAGGCAACACTACAAGTATTTAAACAAATTCCATCAAACCTTTAGCTATGATGGGATTGCTCCCTGCAATAACTCCACAGAGGTCAGCATCCATCACCAATTCTCACTTTATTTACATGCCAGAAGTCTGATACTGATACAGCTTCCTTAGAGCCAGCTCTCAGAGTAAACAGAACCTCTGACACTCCTGTTAATATCGGTTAGCTGAGGCTCCCTGATTGGACCAGATTAACTGACCCAGTCAGGCACCTTATTTTCTATGCTTTCCACCTGGCTAACTTCATTAAAATCACTCCATCCCCCTCTGATCCTGAAGCCATAGGCCAGTTCCTTTTCTTTGTAGCTCCTGCTGGGGCATTCTAGCATCGGGTCAGGTTCCTCCAACTCTGCCTCTGATATGGGCAGTGTATAACACATGGTAGCTCACTTCTTGCATCCGAGGGTCTCAAAAGAAATTGATTCTCTCCTTCAGGTAGCAAAGGCATTGAGGCAGTGACATCCACCATGTCCATCTCAGATTTTGAGGTATCTTCAATGCTCGATGGAGAGGGTGAACCTATAAGTTGTGGAACGGTCGTAAAGGCAATTGAAAAGCTGGGCTAGTGTTGCTCCCGCAACATTTGCAAGTTTGCAGCTTTCATGTGGTCCACATTCTTTTTCAGGACCGTCGTACCTACCCAAACTCTATATGTCACTGGAAATAATCTCATGTCAACCATGCCTCTTACCCATGCAGGGCCATCCCCTTTGTCCTCTGAAGTAAACTGTCTGTTTTGCGTAGTGGATTCTTGTGTCCAGCATTGGGTTTCCTGATACACCCAGGTCCAGGAAGATCAGGTTTAACCCGCTGCAGAGTCTTCTCCCCACTAGCAACTCTGTGGAAATATCCCTGTAGTTACATGAGGGATGGTCGTATAATCAAACTGGAACCAGGAGTGTTTGTTATCTACTGAAGTTGGAGGCTGTTTCATTAAGCCTACCTTCAAAGTTTGAACTGCTTTTTCTGCCAGGCTATCGGCTGATGGATGCTATGAAGCTGCCCTTATGACAAATTCCATTCAACTTTAGGGAATACTCAAATTCCCTTCTGGTAAACAATGGCCCGTTATCTATGACCAACGCTTCTGGCAGCCTGAGTATTACCGAAAAACGGAAGCTCCAGTACAGACATGGAAGCCAGAGTACTTTTGATAGTCCTTATTTTATTTTCCAAAGGCTGTAACCTGATCTTGTCAACTCTGTAGCCCAAGCAGGTCAGTTGATGTGCCTGGAGCACACATTTTTCCCTTCTAAGGCACATGCAAGCTTGGGAAAAATGTCTAAGGACTATTTCAATATTCTCTCAGTATTCCTTTCTATTCTTCCCTGTTATCATCATGTCATCAAGATAAATGGCGAGCTGGGGTAGACCTTGTAAAATGTTCTCCATCATCTACTGAAAAATTACACAGACTAATGATACTCCAAATGGCAATCTGGTATAATGGTATAAACCCTTATTGGTGTTAGGTGTAGCATTCTTTTGGGATTTCAGGCCGCAATTGCAAGTATGCCTGCTCATAACAAGTTTTGCCTATAAATCTTCTATGTGAAGAATTGAACACTTATCCAGCTGTGAAAAGCAGTTTACCGTTTGTTTAAAATCCCCATAAATATGAACTGACTAGGTGGGCTTCATAATTAGTATGACTGGTGCTGCCTATTCCATTAACTGGGCTGGTTTGATGATCCCTTTGTGGCATGGTGGTTCAGTGGTTAACACAGCTGTCTCATAGTACCAGGGTCCTGGGTTCAATTCCATCTTTGGGTGACCGTTTATGTGGAGTTTGTATATTCTCTGCATGGGTTTCTTTCAGGTGCTCTGGCTTCCTCCCAACTCCACCAATATGTAGATTATGTGTATTAGAGGTGGGATAATTTTCAGAGCATCAGTGTGGACTTGATGGGCTGAATGGCCTGCTGTAAGTTTGTTGTGATCCTTTCCAGCCTTCTGATTTCTGCCCCTATTTTTGCCTGTAATACCACTGAGTGGTCCCTGCAGTGGAACTGTTTCCTGGTCAACATGCAAACTGGCATTGGCTCCTTTGATAGCCCCTAGATCTTCCTGAAAATGTTTGGGTATTTAATTAGGATTTCACTCAGGCAACCATTTTCTGATTGAAAAATGTAAAGCCAATTTATGTGAAACTTCCTCAACAAATATCATCCCATCAATCTTGGGCCCAAATCTTTTACTATAATCAGTGGTAAATGAACCTGCTGCTTCTCACAAGACACCAGAATTGAAATTGTAGCCTCAATCTGTAAAAGTTCCCCATTTAGGTTCTCAGCCTGGCCAAGATCCTTGTGCAAACTTGAGGGTTGGTGCCTAGAGGCAATTTCCTCAAAGACTGGTTCTGTGATCACTGAAACGATCATGCCAGTATCGACTTCTATTAGAATCAGATGACCATTTAACCAAATGTTTATTTTGATTGGTTCTGTTTTGAATATTGCTAAGCAATGTAACTTTTCCAAACTAGATTTAAGTGGACTTTCTAGGGTGTGCACTCTCCTGGATACTGGCCTATGAATTCTCTTAGTCCATTTAGTCTAGTGAGACTCTTTTGCTGTCTCGAGTCCACATACCAGCAGCAACCATTATTGTTTGCCAGCCCAGATCCTAAAGAAAATTTTAACTGTTTAGCTGAGGTTTGGCTTTGTTTTGGTGTTTTGCTATGGGCTGACCGAGAGTCCCTCTGTTCAGAATATGTCCTGCGTGAGGTTATGCAATTGCTTTTGCACAATTGGCATTTCCCAAGCTCAGTCAGCCTGGCGAGGTTGCCCACTTCTGTTGGATTACCCTGCAACTGGTGTGCTTCAACTGCCACAGTTTCCAAAGATAAAGCCAGTTGCAAAGTCTGTTTGAAGCCCAGCTGGGCTTAAGCTCATAGGCATTTTTGCATGTTTACATTCTTAATTGCTAAGTTTTTGGAGTAGATTTGTAGCTTGGCTTGTGGTTGGTTGGCTTGCTGAGCTGGTTCATTGTTGTTCTGTCTGAAATGAAACGTCTGCAAAACAACAACAAACCAACTTGGCGAGCCAACCAACCACAACATTCTTAATCTCACATACCAAACAGGTCTCTCAGCATCTCATTAAGCGTTCCATCAAAGTCACATGCTACTTGTGTTAATCTTGCCAAAACTCCCAATGCAGATTCCACTGGTTCTTGAATTACTGAATAAAACTGACAGCATCTCAGAATTAGAGAAGAATTGGGCCTTAATATTCATCAGCTAAATCCGCTGAATCTTGAAAGGCTTTAGTATCTGCTGTCTCAAGTTAGTCTCCTAACAACTGATAAAGCCGTGGGTCCACAAGCTGTCAGAAGAATTACTCATTGCTTTTCATCTAACTCAATGTCATTTTCCCAGGAAAATAACACATTCTTTCCTCATACTGGGCCCAGGCTTCAACGGCAAGATCAAATGAGTCAAGCTTCCCAAATAATGGCATGAATACCAGAAATGCTTATCTCAACTCAAAGTTGACTACTGTGAACAAATTTCTTCAGAGCCATGCTTTTCTCTCCATGCGACTGAAATAACTCCACTGAAACCAGTAAGCCGTCACCAAATTACCCTTTATTTACATGTCAAAAGTCCTTGACGCTGATCCAATTTCCTCAGAGACATGTTTCAGGGTGAGCAGAACATCCGACACATTTGTTTTTATCTGTCAACCAGGGCTATTTGATCGAACTAGATTGACTGCCTCAATCAAGGAATTCATATTCTAAAAGGTCCACCTGGCTCATCTTGTTATAATCACTGCACTTTCCATCACTGTCCTCATCACTACTCTTACTTTTCACCTTTAACTCCGCCATGTTAATTTTGTGTTTTCAGTTCGAACCTCTGAAGTTCAAGAATTTTCGTTTCTCCCCTTTCTTCTGCTAGGGCCTTCCTCACCTCTTCTATCTCTTCTGTCAGCTCTATTCTATTCTTTTTCCTTCTGCTGGAGCTTTTCTTGCTTTCTTCCTTTCTTCTGCATTCAATTGTAATTCAAACTGTTTCATTTCTATTTTCATGTTCATGCTGCTTCATTTGTAATTGAATTTTAGCCATTTCCTATGATTCTGATAGTGTTTCTAGAGGTCATAAATTCAGGCCATTGCTGCAATTATATCCAAAACTCCAGATTGTCTATCAATTCCAAAAGGTTTGCTTTGCTTGCTTTCTGTAAAACTCCCACGGAGACTTCTTCCATTCCTGGGAAACTCTTAATGATTGATGGAACCATTGCTACACAAGGCACACCCCATTTAAACCAACTGAAATCAACATCCGAAAACAGAGCACCAACACTCACCACTCATTGCCTTTGAATCCAATAATCCTAACCCCAACCTGGAAATGGAGATTTTGATCAGGACAAGATCCCTGAATTTGTTATGGACAGACAAAGCCCTCTCAAAATAAGAAGATAGCCTAGACCCTAATGTTTTCTTATTTTGAAGGCAAGTGTAAGGCATTGTGTTCCAGATGCAATTTGATTGGTCAAGCTACTAGACTTTACGCAAAGCTAACTTTATTTTTACACTACAGTTCAATACAAACAAAATAAACATTAAAGAAAATTGGCTTAACTGTAACACTATCAAAATGTTCACAAAATAATATATCTATTTACTGCTACTAATGAACTGTTCCAATATAGAAGTATCCCATAAACGCACTCTTAGCAAAGACAATTTGGTAAAACAGATTGTAATTCTAGTAGTCAGAAGAAAACCCCATCTTCCAGCTGTAACAGATGGAGGTCTAAGAGCTTCCACATTCAGTTTCAAGATCCCTGTAACTGCAGAAAACTAACATTAAATATCTTGGTTAAGAGATAATGGGAACTGCAGATGCTGGAGATTCCAAGATAATAAAATGTGAGGCTGGACGAACACAGCAGGCCAAGCAGCATCTCAGGAGCACAAAAGCTGACGTTTCGGGCCTAGACCCTTCATCAGAATATCTTGGCTCTGTGGGAGCTTGGCTCATTCAGCCTGCTTCTATTGTTCCAACTTTAAAAGAAAATCCAAGGCCTCACAAGTTGTTTGCTTTCTTGGCTTTCTTCATAACCAACATTCATAAAAAAGGGACGAAGTACAGCTGTTAAAGCCATTATATTGTCATTGTTTATTTTATATAAGGCTCTTTTGTGGGCTGAGTAAGGCTAGCTAAGTTTGGGATAAACTTTCCCATTGATTCACTGTGACTAAGTTGTGCTATTTGCACAATGATGTCAGAAATTCACTGACGGGGCAGTTCTCTTTTCGAAAGGCCCAATGACTCAGCCTCCGCTATATTCTCAATCAGTGCATTTCAGATCTCAATTATGTGCTGGGTAAAAAAATCTATCATCATGTTGCCTTTGCTTCAGAATAGAATTGTGGCCTTGGCAACAACATCCAACAAATATGAAGCAGCTGTAGAAAATCTTGGGCCCAACTGCTAACGTATAGCCAACACTCCAGGTTCAGTGGATTACGCACTTGAGGAATTAAAGGTTAATCTCTCAGACATAATTATTCTTAAAAATTTTCACTGTACATTTAGTGAAGGAGCATTCAATTGTTTTCTAGTTGCTGCCAACTGGTTGAGCAACGGCAAGAGTTTGGTAGAGGGGTCGGAGAGAACAGGTAGGGGGTTGGCGGGAACAATTGTGATGGGTGGAGGTGGGAGGCGATGTGATCACAGCAGAAGGAATACATCCAATTACAGTTGGGAAACCTACTCCATCGTCATGTTCCTCTCCCTTTCCTCTATGAAAAGTTCCCCTGAAAGCTGCTGATGCAGCTTCTTAGGTACTCCTATTTGGTAAGCACCCTGATTGAAGCCTATTTTATGCTGGAGATTCGCCAAACACTTTTTGAAGGGTATGACATTCTGTACAACTGCAATCTACTGCCTATCTTGAGTCCAAAGCTGGACAATATCTGTCAGACCCAATACTTACTTTGATCTTTGCGGTGTGGGTAGCTTCAGAATAAATCACATACAGGAAATTCCATGACAGTTAGTCTATGCGTTTGCTGTAACCCATTTTTCAATGCAATTAGCAGAAGGCCACAATTAATTGCAGAGAAACTACTATACCTTTTGGTCTTTCTGTATCTGTATACAGTGAAAAGCTGTTAAAAGCCAACCATAATTAACAAATGAAAGCCCAAGATTGAAGTCCCAGCAGCAGAGTGCTGGACTTCATCAGCCAGCTGTAGATCCACATCCAGTTCCTTATCTGATTGCAGCCTCTTTCCCAGTGCTGGTAATGATGTTTCCTCTTGGTAGGCAATGAGAAGTCTGGCAGCTAATGAGAACATATTAAACTGCTCTTGATACTTCCAAAATCTGTGCCAATTTTCCTGAGGGAAGAATCAATTGAAAAATAAAACTGCTTTAGATGCTGTAAAATACTCATCATTGATACATTCATTAATTGTACATCTGGCCCTATAGATTTAGATTTACACTTAACCTGTACATATATATCCCCAAGCCTGTTTCTGATGTGCATATGTACACACTTGCAGTTTGCACTCAACATTCAGCTTGGAGTTGTGACTTTACAGGTATGAAACCTGGCAGTGCATAACAAAATACAGAAAGAGCAATAGAACATTGATGTTCTTTCATGGATGAAATTCAACTGAAGATAGTTGAGGGCAAAAGAAGCCCAGGCCTGATCTCTGTATACTGGAGATCAATTGAAACAACCAGTAATGCAGTGCATTGTATTATCAATGTCCTGTTCGGTAGAAAGTTAAGGTACAGGCTTGTGACTGGAAGCCCACTCACAGTAAATTCCTAACTCCACCACAGGTGGCACGGTGGCTCAGCGGTTAGCATTGCTGCCTCACAGGCACCCAGGTTTGATCCCAACCTTGGGTTACTGTCTTTGTGGATTTTGCATGTTCTTCCCATGTCTGTATGGATTTCTGCTGGTTGCTCTGGTTACGTCCTACAGTCCTAAGATGCGCAAGTTAGGTGGATTGGCCAAGCTAAATTGCCTTAGTTAATAAAATGTGAGGCTGGATGAACACAGCAGGCCAAGCAGCATCTCAGGAGCACAAAAGCTGATGTTTCGGGCCTAGACCCTTCATCAGAGAGGGGGATGGGGGGAGGGAACTGGAATAAATAGGGAGAGAGGGGGAGGCGGACCGAAGATGGAGAGTAAAGAAGATAGGTGGAGAGGGTGTAGGTGGGGAGGTAGGGAGGGGATAGGTCAGTCCAGGGAAGACGGACAGGTCAAGGAGGTGGGATGAGGTTAGTAGGTAGCTGGGGGTGCGGCTTGGGGTGGGAGGAAGGGATGGGTGAGAGGAAGAACCGGTTAGGGAGGCAGAGACAGGTTGGACTGGTTTTGGGATGCAGTGGGTGGGGGGGAAGAGCTGGGCTGGTTGTGTGGTGCAGTGGGGGGAGGGGATGCACTGGGCTGGTTTAGGGATGCAGTAGGGGAAGGGGAGATTTTGAAACTGGTGAAGTCCACATTGATACCATATGGCTGCAGGGTTCCCAGGCGGAATATGAGTTGCTGTTCCTGCAACCTTCGGGTGGCATCATTGTGGCAGTGCAGGAGGCCCATGATGGACATGTCATCAAGAGAATGGGAGGGGGAGTGGAAATGGTTTGCGACTGGGAGGTGCAGTTGTTTGTTGCGAACTGAGCGGAGGTGTTCTGCAAAGCGGTCCCCAAGCCTCCGCTTGGTTTCCCCAATGTAGAGGAAGCCGCACCGGGTACAGTGGATGCAGTATACCACATTGGCAGATGTGCAGGTGAACCTCTGCTTAATGTGGAATGTCATCTTGGGGCCTGGGATGGGGGTGAGGGAGGAGGTGTGGGGACAAGTGTAGCATTTCCTGCGGTTGCAGGGGAAGGTGCCGGGTGTGGTGGGGTTGGAGGGCAGTGTGGAGCGAACAAGGGAGTCACGGAGAGAGTGGTCTCTCCGGAAAGCAGACAGGGGAGGGGATGGAAAAATGTCTTGGGTGGTGGGGTCGGATTGTAAATGGCGGAAGTGTCAGAGGATAATGCGTTGTATCCGGAGGTTGGTAGGGTGGTGTGTGAGAACGAGGGGGATCCTCTTGGGGCGGTTGTGGCGGGGGCGGGGTGTGAGGGATGTGTCGCGGGAAATGCGGGAGACGCGGTCAAGGGCGTTCTCAATCACCGTGGGGGGAAAGTTGCGGTCCTTAAAGAACTTGGACAGCTGGGATGTGCGGGAGTGGAATGTCTTATCGTGGGAGCAGATGCGGCGGAGGCGGAGGAATTGGGAATAGGGGATGGAATTTTTGCAGGAGGGTGGGTGGGAGGAGGTGTATTCTAGGTAGCTGTGGGAGTCGGTGGGCTTGATATGGACATCAGTTACAAGCTGGTTGCCTGAGATGGAGACTGAGAGGTCCAGGAAGGTGAGGGATGTGCTGGAGATGGCCCAGGTGAACTGAAGGTTGGGGTGGAAGGTGTTGGTGAAGTGGATGAACTGTTCGAGCTCCTCTGGGGAGCAAGAGGCAGCGCCGATACAGTCATCAATGTACCGGAGGAAGAGGTGGGGTTTGGGGCCTGTGTAGGTGCGGAAGAGGGACTGTTCCACGTAACCTACAAAGAGGCAGGCATAGCTGGGGCCCATGCGGGTGCCCATGGCCACCCCCTTAGTCTGTAGGACTAAGGGGGTGCCATGGGCACCCGCATGGGCCCCAGCTATGCCTGCCTCTTTGTAGGTTACGTGGAACAGTCCCTCTTCCGCACCTACACAGGCCCCAAACCCCCTAACTCCCTCACCCCCATCCCAGGCCCCAAGATGACATTCCACATTAAGCAGAGGTTCACCTGCACATCTGCCAATGTGGTATACTGCATCCACTGTACCCGGTGCGGCTTCCTCTACATTGGGGAAACCAAGCGGAGGCTTGGGGACCGCTTTGCAGAACACCTCCGCTCAGTTCGCAACAAACAACTGCACCTCCCAGTCGCAAACCATTTCCACTCCCCCTCCCATTCTCTTGATGACATGTCCATCATGGGCCTCCTGCACTGCCACAATGATGCCACCCGAAGGTTGCAGGAACAGCAACTCATATTCCGCCTGGGAACCCTGCAGCCATATGGTATCAATGTGGACTTCACCAGTTTCAAAATCTCCCCTTCCCCTACTGCATCCCTAAACCAGCCCAGTGCATCCCCTCCCCCCCACTGCACCACACAACCAGCCCAGCTCTTCCCCCCCACCCACTGCATCCCAAAACCAGTCCAACCTGTCTCTGCCTCCCTAACCGGTTCTTCCTCTCACCCATCCCTTCCTCCCACCCCAAGCCGCACCCCCAGCTACCTACTAACCTCATCCCACCTCCTTGACCTGTCCGTCTTCCCTGGACTGACCTATCCCCTCCCTACCTCCCCACCTACACCCTCTCCACCTATCTTCTTTACTCTCCATCTTCGGTCCGCCTCCCCCTCTCTCCCTATTTATTCCAGTTCCCTCCCCCCATCCCCCTCTCTGATGAAGGGTCTAGGCCCGAAACGTCAGCTTTTGTGCTCCTGAGATGCTGCTTGGCCTGCTGTGTTCATCCAGCCTCACATTTTATTATCTTGGAATCTCCAGCATCTGCAGTTCCCATTATCTCTAAATTGCCTTAGTATTCAGGATGTGTAGGTTAGGTGCATTACCCATAGGGATATGCTGGGTTACAGGGATAAGGTAGGTGAATGGGATGCTCATTGGAGGTTTGTTGTGGACTTCTTTGGCTGAATGGCCTGTTTCCATGATGTGGGGATTCAATGGTTCCACCAGGCATTCAAAATGAGGTTAAAAGCTGAGGTCAGTTACTAATTGGAGGAGGAGACGTTTCCTTACAAGAGATTTGGTCAGTTTGGGCTACATTTGAACATATCCTTTTATCTCAGGTCACATGAGGCACTCAGAAAGCAATTTGGCTGGCTGGCTGGCATATCGCGGGATTATGGTTTAAGAGTGGAAGACTTGAAAGGAAAGGGAAATGACACAAAAAAGAGTGGTAGGCATGGAAACAGAACCTGAACTCGATGTCACTGAAAAAAAGCTGACCTTCCCTTCAATGACAGATTCCTTAGCTGTAACAGGTTTGTGTGTCATTAAGAAGAAAATGACTTACTTTTATATTACATCTTCCACAACCACCGACATCTCAAACTGTATTAGAGCCAATGTGTTTTTAAAGGATGCTTGTTGTTAGGAGGAGCTGTTTACCTCAGTTGGCTGAATGACTTATAGCAAGTAGGTCAGGTTAACACTCGCAACATGGGTTTAATCACTGTTCCAATTGTGGCAGATTTGGGGCCTACCTCCTCATCCCATTTATTGCTTGAAAACTATTGCACCATTTTGCAGTGATTTTGTGAATAATCATCAAGGAGATGCCTTTAAATAGAGAACTCATGAGCAGGTCACTGTTGTAATGTGGTAAACACAGCAGCCTGAGGTCTCCCACAAACTACAATGTGATTCTGTAATGACATGATGTTGATTGCCAGTTAAGTATCGACCAGGACACCAGGTTCTGCAGAAAGTGATGCTGCCACAGTGGAGTGGGAGGGGAGGAGGTGATTGCTATTTTGAATTTTCTGTGAAATGATTGGAATAAGGAGTAATAAATATACGGTGAAGAGCATCACAACAAATTTCCATGTATTAAGGGATTACAACTGGATTGACTCTGAAATTTTAGACTTAACTAGTTATTAGAGTCTGTCCTCAGAGATTACGAAGGGCAGTGCCTGGAGGTGTCTGAAGATTGTCAGTGAAAAATGTTACATTCATGAAGAGTTGTGAGTATGATGCTGCATATTTCAAAGGTACCTCATTTTTATCTGAGGCCCGGAGGGGATTGATGAAGCAGAAGGCATCAAAGAAAAGTTTCCAGCCATTCCTCTCCCCTTGCTGCCCTTTTCACTCTCTGCACATAAGCTTTCCCCTCTGCAGTCATTTCTAATGTGTAATTGATTAAAATGAATGTGTGGAAGAACAGTTTTTCTGTGTGTGTACACACGCTTCTTATCAACGGGTTTACAGAGACAGAGTGAGATCTGATTTTTAAATAGGATACACGGCACTGAATCAAACCAGTCTGCTCAGCCGGTTTATACCGGTGTTTATGCAGCACACATTCCTCCTCTCATTTTCCTTTAGCCAACCCTCACTTATTCATCTTGCTTGCAGTGATTAGGTAATTCTGACTACTGTCATGGAATGAACATAGAACAGCACAACACAGAAACAGGCCCTTCAGCCCACCATGTTGGTGCCATTCTAAACTAATCCCATCTACTGCACAAGGTCCATGTTCCTCTATTGTCCGCCTGTTCATATCTCTGTTTAAATGCCTCAAACATTGCTAACATTTCTGCTTTTACCACCTCCCCTAGTGGTACGGTCCAGACACCTACCACCTTTTGTGTAAACAACATTCCTTGCACATTGCCGTTAAATATTTCCCCTCTTACCTTAAACCTATGACCCTGATTATGTGACTTTTCATCCTAGAAAAAAGGCTAAAACTATCCACCCTATCATTGCGTCTCATAATTTTACGTACTTCTATCAGGTCACCCTTCAGCCTCAGATGCTCCAGTGAAAACAATCCAAGTTTGTCTGACCTTTACTTATAGTGTGGCAGCCAATACTGCATACAAAACTCCAAATGCAGCTAAATTAAAATCATATAGACGGTCCCTGCACCCAAAGCGTTAACTTGATGTCTCTCCACAGATGCTGCCAGACCTACTGAGTTTTTCCAGCAATTTCTGTTTTTGCTTTGGTTTCTGATTTACAGCATCACCAGTTCTCTTGGTTTAAAGTTTTATGGAGCCATAGTATGATTTGCCAACTTTTATACTCCAAGCCCCAAACAATGAAGGCAAACATGCATAAACTTCCTTTAATACATTGTCCACTATTGTTGCGACTTTCAGGGAACTATAGATTTGAACCCCAAAATCCCTCTGTACATCAATGCTGCTACGGCTCCTGCCATTTACTGGATAGGTTCCTCTTATGTTTGACCTCCCAAAATACATTAAACTCCATCTGCCATTTCTTCACCCAATTTTCCAACTATATCCTGTTGTGTCCTTTGCTAACCTTCTTCCCAATCCACATCTCCATAAATTTTCAAATCATCTGTAAGTTTACTAATCAGATCACCTACTTTTTTATCCAAATAATTTATATGTTATAACCAACCGAGGTCCCAGCACTGGCCCTTGTGGAACACTACTGGTCATTGACCTTCAGTCAGAAAAACACCACTCGTCAACTACACTTTGTCTTCTACAACCAAGCCAATTTTGTATCCAACTTGCCAACTCACCATGGATCCTATGCTATTTACACTTCTGGACCAGCCTACCATGAGGGACCTTGTCAAATGCTTTAATAAAGTCTACGCAGACAACATTCACTGCCCTACCTTCATCAATCATCTTCATCACTTCTTCAAAAACATAAAACAATACAACATAGGAACGGGACCTTCAGCCCGTTGTGCCCAACATGACACCAAAGTAAACTAATCCCTTCTGTCTGCCCTTAGTCCATATCCTTCCATTCCTTGCATATTCATATGTTTATATAAAAGTCTCTTAAACACCCTTGTCATATCTGCTTCCACCACCACACCTGGTGGGGCATTCCAGGCTCCCACCATACTCTGTGTGAAAAGCTTGACCCTCACATTTCTTTGAACTTACCCCCTCTCACCTTAAAATGTATGCCCCCAGTACTAGACATTTCAACTCTGGGAAAAAAATTCTGACCACTAACCCCATCTTTGCATCTTAAAATGTTATACACTTCTATCAAGTCTCCCTTCAGCCTCTGCTGCTCTAGAGAGAACAACCCGAGTTTTTCTAGCCTCTCCTTATAACTCATGCCCTCTGATCCTGGCAGCATCCTGGTAAACCTCTTCTGCACCCTCTCCAAAGTCTCCACATCCTTCCTGTAATGTGGCAACGAGAATTGAGCACAATATTCCAAGTGTGGCCTAACCAAAGTCTTATAAAGCTATAATATAACATCCTGCATCTTGTACTCAATTCCCCAACCAATAAAGGAAGTATGCCAAATGCCTTCTTTACCACCCTACTTCTTTGTGTGGCCACTGTCAGGGAGCTATGGACTTGAACCCCAAGATCCGTCTGTTGATCAGTGCTGTTCAGGGTCCTGCCATTAACTGTGTACTCTTCCTTAACATTTGATTTCCCAAAGTGCAGCACCTTACACTTGCTGGATTAAATTCCATCTGCCATTTCTCCTTTGACATCTGCAACTGATCTATATCCCACTGTATCCTTTAACAACCTTCGACACTATCCACAACTCCACTGATCTTTGCATCATCTGCAAACTTACCCGCCTAACTATTTTCTTCCAAGTCATTTATATACAACAAGCAACAGAGGTCCCAGTACGTATCCCTGTGGAATGCCACTAGTTTATGGACCTCCAGCCTAAAAGACACCCTTCCACTACTACCTTCTGCCTTCTATGAGCAAGCCAGTTCAAAATCTATGTGGCCAAGTCACTATGGATCCTAATCCATCTTAATCTTCTGATGAGCCTACCATGAGAGACCTTATCAAAAGCAATACTGAAATCAATGCAAACAACATTCACTGCCTGAACCTCATCTATCACCTTCTTTACCTCCTCAAAAAATTCAATCAAGTTAGTAAGACATGGCCTGCCCTGTTCAAAGCCACACTGACTGTTTCTATTTAGGCCATGCTTTTCCAAATGCACGTAAATCCTATCGCTAAGAATGCTTTCCAATAGTTTCCCAACCACCAATGTGAGACTGACTGGTCTATAGTCTCTTGGATTACCCCTATTTCCCTTCTCGAACAGAAGAACAACATTAGTTACTTGCCTGTCCTCCAGGACCTCTCCAGTGGCTAATGAGGATACAAACATCTTGGTCAGGTCTCTAACAATCTCCTCTCTTGCCTCTCTCAATAACCTTGGGCAAGATCTGGGGAAGGATCACTGGATCTGAAAGGGTCACTGGACCTGAAATGTTAACTCTGATTTCTCTTCACAGATGCTGCCAGACCTGCTGAGCTTTTCCAGCAACTTCCATTTTTGTTCCTGATTTACAGCATCTGCAGTCCATTTGGTTTTTATTTAGAAACCATCAGGCCCTGAGGACTTAACCACCTTAATGCTCTTCAAATGACCCAACACCACTCCTTTATTGATCTCAAAATGCCAAGCTTATTAGTAGGCTTCACACAAATCTCACTGTCCTCCTTACCTTTTTCCTGGTGAATACTGATGCAAAGTATTCATTTAGGATCCTCAATCCTCCCTCTCCAAACACGCTTCCTCCTTTATCCTTGAGTGGTCCTACCTTCTCCCTAGTTATTGTCTTGTCGTTAATGTATGTATAGGCAGCCTTGGGATTCTCTTTAACCCTGCTTGCCAAGATCATTTCATGGCCCCTTCTTGCTCTCCAAATTCCCTGCTTGAGATTTTCCCTACTTTCTTTGTATTCGTCACGAGCCCTACCCGATTGTAGATTCAAAAACCTTACATATGCTTCTTTGCTTCCCTTTTGACTAAGTTCACAACTTCCCTCATATTTGAAGGGTCCTTTACCTTGCCATCCTTGTCCTTTCTCTTTACTGGGACATGTTGGTCTTGAACTCTCATCAACAGGTCTTTAAACAATCCCTACATGTCAACCATGAACTTGTCTGATAACAGCTTCTCCCAGTTAACAATCCCTAGCTCCTGTCTAATTCTGACATAATTTGCCCTCCCCCAATTTAGTGCCTTGCCACAAGGTTCTGACTTATCCTTATTCAGAGCTATCTTAAAACGTAAAGAGTTGTGATTACTATTTTCAAATGATCTCCCACTGAAAGGTCAGCGAACTGCCAGGCTCGTTAGTCAATACAAGGTCCAGTATGGCCCATCCTCTAGTTGGACAATTCACATACTGTTTCAATGAACCCACTTGGATGCACTTAACAAATTCTGACCCATTGATGCCTCTTGCTCTAAGGGAGTCCCAGTCAAGTTAAAGTTACCCAATATGACAACTATTTTTTATTGCATCTTTCCATAATTTGCCTACATATTTGTTTGGGGGGGTTGCTATTTAGTATAATCCTATTGAATTAATTGCACCCATCTTATGTTTGAGCTCTACCCATATAGCCTCAGTGGATGAGTGCTCCAGTATGTTCCCTCTGAGTGCAAATGTAATATTCTCCCTGAGTAGTCATGCAACTCTTCCACCTCTTTTACCTTTCTGTTTATCTCATCTAAAACAATAAAACCCTAGAATGTCAAGCAGCCAGAACTGCCCCTCTCTCAATGAAATCTCTGTAATGGCCATAATATCAAAGTCTGACATACTGATCCAGGCTCTAAGCTCATCTGCCTTACCTACAATATTCCTTGCATTGAAATAAACACATTTCAGACAATTAGTATCAAAAACTGAACCTAATTTGTAAGACAAGATTTGCCCTGCACAACGTAATGATCACTATCCCTAATACATCTCCAAATGTGAGTGAATCCTATCTGTAAGAAACTTCTCCAAAAGTATCAACTGGCCTTTAAAAGACTCCCACATGTCAAGTTATCTTGTATTCCTTATTGGATTGATTAGTAGCTATCTTATATTAAGAACTCTGACCCCAGTTTTGAATTCATCTTTCAAACAGAAATTTCTTCTCTTCACCTGCTCTCTTAAGCACCTTCATTATTTTAAAATCTTCTATTCAGCTATCCCTTGACATTCTCATTTCTTTGAAAACTGGCAAAAGTCAGATGCTCATCCCACCAGCCTCTGCATTGAACGGACCATTCTCCGCCATTTCAGGTGACTCCAGCAGGACATCACTACCATCACACCTTACCCTCATTGCCCGGTCTGCATTTCACAGGGATTCTTCCCTCTGGGACACCCTAGCCCAATCATCAACCATTAACACCACTCCTCTTCTCATTGCACCTTCCCAAGTTACTGCAGAAAGTGCAACACCTGCCCCTTCACCTCCCCGCTGCTCATCATCCAAGGGCCTAAATAGTCTTATGAGGTGAAGCAGCATTTCACCTGTACCAATCTCCTCAATCTTGTGTATTGTATTCACTGAGCCCAATGCAGCCTACTCTACATTGGAGAAGCCAAATTTAAACTGGGTGACTGCTTAGCAGAACACCTCCAGTGTGTGTGCAAACATGAGCCCAACCTTCCCATAGCTGGTCATTTTAACACAGTGTCCTGTTCATATGCCTACTTGTCTATCCTTGGCAGGCCACAGTGCTCCAGTGAATCACAGTGCAAACAGGAAGAACAATATCTCATCTTCAGACGAGGCACTTTACAGCTTTCTGGACTTAATAATGAGTTCAACACCTTCAAATTGTGAGCCAACTCCCATTCCTTCCATTGATGTTAGCTTTGCTTGTTACATTTGGTCACCATGTTGTCTATCGCCTCCTCCCACCCCAGTGGGACCGACTGTTCTATCAATGCTGGCAGTTAGACACACCATTGTTCTGCAATTTTCACATTCCAATGGAATGGATAGAGATAGAGGAAGCTGATGTGCTGAAAATTTTGTCAAACATTAAGATTGACAAGTCGCCAGGCCCGGACCAGATTTGTTCTCGGCTGCTTTGGGAAGCGAGAAATGCAATTGCTTCGCCACTTGCGAAGATCTTTGCATCCTCGCTCTCCACTGGAGTCGTACCTGAGGACTGAAGAGAGGCAAATGTAATTCCTCTCTTCAAGAAAGGAAATAGGGAAATCCCCGGCAATTATAGACCGGTAAGTCTCACGTCTGTCGTCTGCAAGGTGTTAGAAAGGATTCTGAGGGATAAGATTTATCTGGAAGAGCATGGCTTGATCAAATACAGTCAACACGGCTTTGTGAGGGGTAGGTCATGCCTTACAAACCTTATCGAGTTTTTTGAGGATGTGACTAGAAACGTTGATGAGGGTCGAGCTGTGGATGTGGTATATATGGACTTCAGTAAGGCATTTGTTAAGGTTCCCCATGGTAGGCTCATTCAGAAGGTCAGGAGGAATGGGATACAGGGGAACTTAGCTGCTTGGATACAGAATTGGCTGGCCAACAGAAGACAGCGAGTGGTAGTAGAAGGAAAATATTCTGCCTGGAAGTCAGTGGTGAGTGGGGTTCCACAGGGCTCTGTCCTTGGGCCTCTACTGTTTGTAATTTTTATTAATGACTTGGATGAGGGGATTGAAGGATGGGTCAGCAAGTTTGCAGATGACACAAAGGTCGGAGGTGTCGTTGACAGTGTAGAGGGCTGTTGTAGGCTGCAGCGGGACATTGACAGGATGCAGAGATGGGCTGAGAGGTGGCAGATGGAGTTCAACCTGGATAAATGTGAGGTGATGCATTTTGGAAGGTCGAATTTGAAAGCTGAGTACAGGATTAAGGATAGGATTCTTGGCCGCGTGGAGGAACAGAGGGATCTTGGTGTGCAGATACATAGATCCCTTAAAATGGCCACCCAAGTGGACAGGGTTGTTAAGAAAGCATATGGTGTTTTGGCTTTCATTAACAGGGGGATTGAGTTTAAGAGTCGTGAGATCTTGTTGCAGCTCTATAAAACTTTGGTTAGACCGCACTTGGAATACTGCGTCCAGTTCTGGGCGCCATATTAGAGGAAAGATGTGGATGCTTTGGAGAGGGTTCAGAGGAGGTTTACCAGGATGCTGCCTGGACTGGAGGGCTTATCTTATGAAGAGAGGTTGACTGAGCTCGGTCTCTTTTCATTGGAGAAAAGGAGGAGGAGAGGGGACCTAATTGAGGTATACAAGATAATGAGAGGCATAGATAGAGTTGATAGCCAGAGACTATTTCCCAGGGCAGAAATGGCTAGCACGAGGGGTCATAGTTTTAAGCTGGTTGGTGGAAAGTATAGAGGGGATGTCAGAGGCAGGTTCTTTACGCAGAGAGTCGTGAGAGCATGGAATGCGTTGCCAGCAGCAGTTGTGGAAGCAAGGTCATTGGGGTCATTTAAGAGACTGCTGGACATGTATATGGTCACAGAAATTTGAGGGTGCATACATGAGGATCAATGGTCGGCACAACATTGTGGGCTGAAGGGCCTGTTCTGTGCTGTACTGTTCTATGTTCTATGTTCAATCACATAACCTGAACTGTCAACATTTTTTCTTTTCTGGCACTCTACAACCCACCATAATGCCCCAACTATAGCATAAATTTTGTCCCCTGCACATTTCACTTCAGCTCTGTTGAAGAGTCATCTAGACTCAAGAAGTTAGCTTGTTCTCTCTCCCTCTATGGATTCTTCCTGAACCATTGTGATATCCAGCATTTGTTGTTTTTAACTCATATTCCATGATGTGCCTCTGGCTGACATTGTTCCAATCACTACAACCATCAAGCAAGGCACAAAGATATTGCAAAGAATATAAATGCCTTGAGGCAACAATATAAATGCCTTGAGGATGAACAGATGTGAACAGAAGCAAAAAAGCTTTGACCAATAGGTGAACTATTTTTTATGTAAGTCTTGTCATCAACTTTAAATGGCAGCAAAATTAGACTCAACTGTTATTTCCTAATTCCACCAGTCACAGATACAATGAGAAGTCGTTTCTGGAGTGCACAGGATAGTACCTCTGACTCTGAACCAAAAGCTCTCTCATTCAAATCCAGAATTAATGGCCACAGAAATTGCCTTTATGATGAGCTAAACTTGTAAATCTGCTCAATATACCTGTGGTAAGCAATAAAAGACAGGGAGTCTCCTGCTCAACCATGCCAGAAACAGGGGGTGAGCACCTCAATCTATAGCCTCTGGCAACAGTCTGGCACTTATTAGAGGATGTACTAGCTAGGGAAACACATGTAGATTTGTCTGTTTCAAGTGCCATTAGACTTGGGGAACCTCTCTAAGTACATACAAGAGAACCTTAATCATGGTCATTTCCATGGTCTACCTTTTCAATTTCTATTGAATTTGGAATTAATTTTGTTTAGTTCAACTAAAATGCATCTAATTATGTTCAATAATTTTAGGCCCTAACCTCTCTCATCTCCCAACCCCCTGCCCCACACACCAGGCCTTGTTATCACTTTTGCCTGCCATTAGACTTTACCTGTTGTTAGTCACTAATAGTGCTATTAACAACTATTCCTCCTCCTAGAGATGGTAGGAACTGCCGATGCTGGAGTCTGAGATAACAAGGTGTAGAGCTGGATCAACACAGCAGGCCAGGCAGCATGAGAGGAGCAGGAAAGCCGGCGTTTCTGGTCTGGACCCTTCTTTAGAAATTTCTGAAGAAGGGTCCAGACCCGAAAGGTCAGCCTTCCGGCACCTCTTATGCTGCCTGGCCTGCTGTGTTCATCCAACTCTACACCTAGTTATCTTTATTCACCCTCCTAGCCTGATTCGTATCAACTCTTTTGTCTGTTCAACTGTCCTTCTCTCTCATAAGACTCTGTCCTATCGTTTACTCTCTACCCTACCTACCTCCATATTTTCTGCATATAAACTGACATCTTCCCAGCCGCCATCAGTTCTGAGGAAGGGTCACCGCACCCGAAGCATTAACTCTGTTTTTTTTCTTCACAGATGCTGCCAGACCTGCTGAGTTTTTCCAACAACTTCTGTTTTTGTTCCTGATTTACAGCATCTGCAGCTCTTTCGGTTTTTTTAAGTATGTTCCATTGAGTTTTTACACGTTGTTCTTTCCGATCCAACAGAATAAATAGGTATAATGTAGACGTTGTGAACATGTCAGCACATGGTGCTATCAAACAAGTCATATACCAGAATGAAACCTGAACTGAAGTTCATGACTTTTTTGTTTTGTTCATTAACATAGTTATTAGCCTCTGAGACGTAGTCACATAGTTTTATTAAACAACAAAGTAAAAGTTCATTACACAAAAAAAATGAGCTATTGAAATATAAAGTAGCTCAAAAGAGTTGTAAAATGCCCAGCAAAACATAGTTTTTCAGCCTCATTTACAGGTTCACTTCAGTGAATTTACCCCTGTGTATCAAAATTTTAGGTTCTTGCTTTCCATTGCTTTCCTGTGAACTGTGGCATCTTCTTAGATGAATACCTATAAAACTGAGATTCTAAACTTTCTCAACTTTAAAAAGTTGCAGATCTCTAACCAAACTCATATTGTTTGGAAGCTACATTAGCTAAACTTCTATTGAGGTAACTTATTTGCTGAATTGGTCTGCTTTCTGGGAATGAAACTGCACTTGCTTCTGATCCAAGCCTCCTCTGAACTGCCCTGAAAATCTTCAATCTCTGCATTTTATAAATCAAAATCAGTCATCAGTTGTATTCTGAACTGATAACAAGCTAATGACCTTTCAAGTTTACTCCGCCTGCCACAAACTTACAGCATAGACATTTAATTCCTATATGTTGCTGTTTTGAAATCCAAACACTAGAAAAATGATAATGTCAAAACCTTTCATCGTAATGTGTAATGCATTTGCTGATAAAGTGCTCCGACCGTTGATCTTTTGAAGTGGGAGATCACTGGATCTGAAGCAGTAGGAAAGGATCCTCAGTAAGAATGCCATCCAATATTTTCTCCACAATGACCTCATCTTTAGAATGCTAAATAGTATGGCAAGATCTAAATCAGATGGCATCAACTGACTTTAGTTGGGGATGCAGTGGTCCTTGATGGAAATACTTATTTTTCCCATGAGTTCTAACTGTTTAATAATTTACGATAGATTTCTTCCATTATGGGTATTATTGGCATTCCACTGATAAGCTTGTGACTACTCTCCTGATGGGCTGACAGTGCCTTGAATGTGTGATTTAGTGGGACCTGTTGTTATCATGATTACCCTTACTCTGATATGCAACATTTAAATTCTATTTCTCTACAAAACTGTACGAAATGAGCCAACATTTTAAAACTATAATGTAATAAAATCATTTGAGCTAAGGAACATAGGTTTGAAGTTTGTGGCAAGAGACAAAGAAGAATTTTTGTACCCAGTGCGTGGTAATAGCCTGGAACTCACTGCTGACAAGAGTCACAGCAGCAGAGATAGTGCATGATTTCAAAGGGAGATTGAATGGGCCTTTGAAGAAAATAAACTTGCCAGACCATGGGGATATGACAGGAGAGTGGGACTGATTGCATTTCTCTGTAAAGGGACTATGAGGAATGACAGCAGGCTAACTACTGTTAATTGAGCTTGTTCCTGCCTTAAAATTGTACTGATCTGATTTGATCAGACGTCCTTCGCTAAATTAAGTCAGGAAGGAGCCCACAATGGTGTTATCTGAACAAAATCTCTGACACAATCATAATATCACTAAGTTACAAGACAGATCAAGACTGCAAGTTGGTGGAGATGTCACATGAAAAGTACAGTGTAAATCTCAGCTAGAGATTGAGTACAGAGCCAAAGATCTACAGACACACACAGCAACTGAACAGAGCCCAATCAGCCTATTCAGAGTGTGGCATTGAAATGGCTACTAAGGAGCAGTTGTAAATACATACAATGGTAATGAGAAAGGAAAGCCAGCCCAAATCAGAGAGTTGTGCTGGGTATAGGTGTTGGCATGTTTTGAATCAAGATTTAATAGATACTTCTGTGAGCTAATCAGGTTGAGTGTGTTTTGTGGTTCCTGGTTCGTCCCAGACGCATATGCACACTAATTCTAACGTCTTGACCTTAGTGTGGGAGAGTGAGAAGAAAGTCATTGGCAGAAAGCTCCCTACAGCTTACTTAGATTCAATGAGCTGAATATCTTCCTTCTGTGTCATAACTGATCTCTATGAAACAACATGAAATGTGTGAGCCCACATTTCTGCTCCATCAGTTTTGGATATTTCTGACAAGTTGGCACAGAAGGACATCTCAGCCCAAACATTTTGCATCTTCCAAATTATTTTGATATTGACACTGGGATCCAAGGTCACTTGGCTAAATTCTCATTAAATTGGGGTGAGGAGAGTTAGGATTTAGCAGGGTTACAGTATGTACTGAGGGTGGAGCAGTGAACAGGCAGGGTGGAAGGATGGCACAGTGCTGTCTAGCCAACCTCTGAACTCTTTCTAAAAAGTGAATAAAAGTTTATCGGAATGGATTCTGAGTTCTCTCATTGAATCAATTCAATGCATTCCTCAGATCTCAGGGTAGAAGATCATTCTGGAAACATGTTAGTAATTAGTATTCAATTTGAGAGTGAAAAACTCAGCTTGGAAAATAAAAACTATACTAAAATTAAATAAGGATAATTGCAAAAGAATGATGGTTGAGATGGCTGGAGCGGACTGGGAAAAGATTTTAGCAGAACAACTGCAAATGTTCAAAAAAATTCAAAGAATGACCAAAAATTAATAAAGAGAAAATAAACTTTTAGGATAAACTCACAAGTAACACAAGAAAGACAGTAAGAGCTTCATTAGGTGTACAAGAAAAGGAGAGATCAGCAAGAGTGAACGTAAGTTCCTTAAAGGCTGAGGTTAAGGAAATAGTAATGGGCAATTTCAAAATGGCGGATGAGTTGAGTGTATGTTTTACATCAATCTTCATGGTAGAAGACAGTAAAAGTATAACAAAAAAAACCCCGAAATAATCAAGGGACATTAACAGGAAAGGAAATGAATTCAATAACTATTACTAGAGAAAATGTACTAGGGAAAATAATGGGGCTAAAGTCCCTGGACCTAATGAGTTACACCCTAAGATATTAAAGGATGTAGCTGCAGAGATAGTGGATGCACTGGAAGTAAACTTCCAAGAATCTTTACAGAATAGGAAAACTGGCAAAGTAATATGCTTATTCAAAATTGGTAGGAGGAAAAGAAAAATAGGGATCTATTGGCCAGTGAACTTAACATCCACTATCGGTAAAAAGTTAGAGTCTATTAGAAAAAATGTGATAGCAGATAATTCAGAAATACATCACATAATCAGGCAGCATCAGTGTGGCTTCCTAGAGGGGAAATCATGCCTGACAAGTTATTATTAGAATTCTTTGAAAGAAGCAATACGCTGAATAGTTAAAGGGGAACCAATAGATGTAATCTATTTTAATTGCTAAAAGGTATTTAATATGGTACCGCACATAAGGTTGCTTAATGAGATAAGAGTCCATGGTGTTAGGGGTTAATATTTCAGCATAGATAGAGGATTGGCTAACTAATAGAAGACAAGGAATTGGGATAAGGGGGTATTTTTAGAGTGGTAAACTGTAACTATTCGATTTTTGTAGGGATCAGTGCTGAGGCCGCAATTATTTACAATTTATATTAATGACTCGGATGAGGGAAGTGAATGCCAAGTCTGCAGACAGTAGAAGAAAACATGGAGAAGCAAGTGGCAAGGAAAGAATCTGCAGAGGGATGTAGCCAGTTTAAACAAATGAGTAAAAACTTGGCAGATGGAACATAATGTGGGAAAATGCGAGGCTCTGCACTTTTGTTGGGAAGAATAGAAGAGCTGAATTTTATCTGAATGGAGATCGATTACAGAAAGCTGTAGTATGGGCAGATTGGGGTCCTTCTCCATGAATCACCAAAAGCTTGAATATAGGTTCAGCTGATGATAAAATAGGCCTTCATTTCAAAGGGAGTTGTTTATAAAAATAGGGAAACTTTACTAAAACTATACAAGGTACCAGCTGGACCACAGCTGGAATACAGTTTGGTCTCCTTAAAAAAGGAAAAATATAATGCCTTTGGAGACAGTCTACTGAATTTTTACTAACTTGATCCAGGTATGAAGCGACAGTCATATGAGGAAAGGTTGAGTTTGCTATATCTCTACTGAGTTTAGAAAAATGAGAGGAGACCTTATTGAAGCATATAAGATTTTTAGAAGGGTCGACAGGGTACATGCGGAAAAGTTGTTTCCCTTGTGGGACGGTCTACGATCAGAGTACAGGGTCACCTATTTATGACAGGGTGCAAAGTAGTTTTTTCCCCTCAGGAAGTAGTGAATCTGAGGATTTCTAATTACAGAAGACTGTAGGGGTTGGGTTGTTAAATATATCCAAGGCTGAGATAGACAGATTTTTAATCAGTAAGGAAAACAAGGATTATGGGGAAAAGTCAGGATAGTGGAATTGGGGATTATCAGATCAGCTATGATTTCAATGCATGGTAAAGCAGACACAATGGACTAAATAGTTTAATTGTGCTCCTACGTATTATGTAGTAGACTCTGCGTGCTCTAACTGCAGGCTCTGGTAAGATTTAAAATCTCTTGGAAACCTATCATCTCCCATAGCAACACTGGATTCCAAACTCTAATAGGCATTATTGGTGTCTAGGAATAGAATGATATTAATTGCAGGATGTACATTCTTTATTCTTGTATGGGATGTGGTGTAATGGCGATGAGGGATGTTGTTGCTCGTTCTTATTTGTTCTTGAATGGATTTGCTCCCTCAACTATTTTAAGAGGGCAGATAAGAATCAGTAACATTGCGATGGATCTGGAGGTACATGTAGGCCAGTCCAAGTAAGGATGGCAGATTCTGTTCTCTAAAGAATATTAATGAACCAAATGGGTTTTTACAATAACTGACAATGGTCAATGTTTGGCCATGTGTTTTTTTTTATGAAGGATTTTTATTAAAATTTCACCATCTGACACGGTGGGGTCTGAAACTATGTGGCCAGAACATTACTAATGCCAACAGAAAATAATGAAGAAATGCTGCAACTCTGGCAACATTCATGGAGAGAGAAGCTGAGTTTACATTATGAATCCACTATGACTTTTCTTTGGTGCTAAAACATTAGCTCTCTGCTCTGGATTGCTGACCCAGCGACCTTAACTTCACAGAACCACCTCCCCATAGAAAGATTTGATCCTAATTTGGGCCTTCTTGAAATATACAATAAAGTTTAGCAGATTTTAATAAGGAAATAAAGATGCATTGCTTCGCAGAATAACTTCAGCTGAAAACACTCCTTGAAGGATTGTGAAATGCTGTCTGTGCTGACAGGATTTTCTTTGTTTTGAAATTTTTATTCATTCAGCAATTTAAGAATTAAGGCAGTTTCTGGTGTGTGGAGTAGACCTATCATCGTGTGAAAATGAAAATAATTAAGAGCCTGCATTTCCCAACTGAGCTTGAAATTAATTCTGGCCCATCGGACTGAGAGCACAGAATTTTATGGTGATAATGATTTTCCCAGAAAATGTTTACATGGTGAAGCTGGTTCACTGCATTCTATACTTGCTCATTAGCAGATTTGTGAATACTGCCAAGTGAGTATAAATTGGGGGTGACCAGCATTATCGCTGCAACGTCATATCACCTGGAGGTTCGTATCTTCAGCAGCACTAGTTTCCATATTAGACCCAAGACATGTATATCAAATTACAAGAAATTTTCATGCTTTCCTCTGATATTGAAGACTACCTGGTATTTTTGCACTCGGTGGTTGAAGTAACCACCTGAATCCTATTGCCTAAACTATATCTTGCAGCTCCACAAACTTCTGTAACTGAAATCCAATAATTGTGCTTGTATTTTATGTTGTGAATCAGTGAAAAAAGAATCTGAATTTAAAATTATATCCTGCATCTGCTGAACAGAAAGCCCTGTTCAATAAATAATTCATGAGGTTCATCCACCAATCCCACTCATGTTTCCATTTACAGTGGGGAATGTCGAGCAAGGCTCCAGATCTATCAAGTAATGAGCAGAAAAGTGACAACAGAGATTTTGGGACTTGACAGAAAGGATGCACACTATGGCAGTGAAACCTGTCTATAATGACTTCTTGAGAATTAACTTTATTTCACTGACAGAATCAATTAGTCTGATAAGGTTCAAACTTGATTAATGTGGCTCATATGATTGAGACTATTCATAACTGAGAAGTATATAAGGCATTCTTATCTTGCTTTTAGTCTTGAAACAATTGTGTTCCTTTTAGTTCACAAACGTTAATCTTTCCATAGTAAGTCTTTTTTAAACAATGTATTTGAATAATTCTGCATTTGCAACCTGGTATCATTTCTTAGTACAGACACAGTGCCATCTAGCATTTGAAGAGCTTTAGTATACTGAAAATGTTGTGAAATAGGATTCTGATGTTCTCTTTACTATATACTCCACTGCTATTCTTTGGACTAAAATGAACAATTTAATACAAATTTACTGAATTCAAAAGCAAAGTACTGTGGATACTGAAAATCTGAAATAAAGACAAACAATACGACAGATAGAACTTGTAGGGAGAAACAGGATTCAAGCTTCTGCTCAATGGCCTTTCAAAAGAACGAAGGTAAGTTAGGAATGTGTAAATTTTTAAGACATTAGAAGATGGGTAGGGGGAAGGAAGAACAAAAGGAGAGTTCTGTGATAGGGTGGAGGACAGGAGACATTAACTATCCAAAATTTTTCATGCGTAGACTTCACAAAGAATAGTAAGAGCTTGGAATCACAGGACCCAGGTTCTGCTCCTAGCCCACGCAAACAGTTCCTGACATCCCCGCCCACCACACCCAGCCCCCAATCCTGCCTGCAGCTCAGTAGAACCACCTAGAACCCTAATTATTGGACTCTGACATAGCTCCTTCTGCCCCAGTCCCTACATAAATGCAGAATGCAACTAAAAAGGTGCAGTGCTGCTTCTCATGTGTGTGCTAAGTATCATTGAAACATGGTACAGTGCAATGACAGAAGGTTTAGAGTAAGAGTGATGTAGAGAATTAAAATGACAAGAAACTGGGAGCTCAGGATCATTACTACAGACTGGACAGTGTGTTCCCAATCTAAATTTAGGCTTCATAATATAAAGATTAAATCATAAAGAACACATATGGGACAATAAATTGAAAGAAGCACAAACAAATTTATTAGATAGGGAGTTTGGAGCCTTAAATGGTGAGAAGTGCAGAGATGGAAGGATACGTGTTGCAATTCTTCTGCTTGCACAAAATGATGCAATAGGGAAGGGAGTGGTAGTTAGGGTTGACTTAGGAGTTGACCAGGGTGTTGCAGAAGGATCAGTCCCTGATATGTTTCAGTGGAAGCTGTGTTTCATAGTAGCATCATGCTGGAGATGGCAGAAATAGTGGAACATGGCCTGTTGAATATGGAGTTGGTAGACGTGTAACGATAAGTGGAGCCCTATTGTCATTCTGAGGGGGGTGAAGGTCGACAGCAAAAGAACACAAAATGGATCAGACACAATTTAATTTTTATTCAAATTAATCAACTTCATTGAATAAAAGTAGATTATGTTGATGATTTTCATGAAGTTCGAGTAATGCCTATATAAACAATAATGAAACACAAACATTATTGTATTTGGAGCAGAGCAATAAACATATCATAATATCCAAGATCATAATTGTCATATATGTATCAACCTTCTCAAACATTCTATTATTCCATTAGATCAAAACAGATTGGTTTGTGCTACAAATTAGCAATCACACTTTATCAAATTGTCTTTTTAACGTGGGGTCAACATTGGGTAATATATTGATCATGAGTCATAGTGTTAGCTAATCAGGAATCTAGATGTGACCAATTGTATTTATGGTTCATAAATAAAATGAGTTCTGTACCTATTTCTATCCTTGTGATCCCAATATGCTTTGTGCAATACATATACATGTGTACTTTAACAATTTAACTTGTTTGTTGGTGAAATGACGAGACGAAAAATGCGTGACTGTTTCTTAGTTTCTTAATTATCATGACTGCTTTACTTACTTTGTTCTTCAAACATTGTAGGTGTTTGCTGAGTAAATATACAAGCACTTTAACTTTTATCGTATGTTGATTAGGCGGTTTCCACAAAATAAGTACACATGAGTAAAGATGGGTTGCCATGGCAACACTTGTGAATAGTGAGCAATTTCTACTGACCAACACTGATGTATGTGCAACAGGATCCTGAAGAGAAGCCTGAACTGATGGTGTAACCTTCCATGACTGCATGTGGAAATAATTCAGGACAGTTGCAATCAAGATTGAAGTTACCGATGTTATAAACCTAGCTGATGTTATTACTAGATGCCACATCCCGGACTGAAACCTGGCTTAATAAATCACATTTTGACTCATTTTGTTTTTAACTAAATATTCTCCCTCTATAATATATGCATGCAATGCTGCAGATTTTGTTTCAACACTGAGACAAGCTTATTAACAAAAAAAAGATAAAATAAACAAAACTATGTACTAAAAATGCAAAGTAAAGGATTATGAAGCATTGTAAAATTTTAATCTCATTAATCCTAAAATGGTTCTTTATTTGGTTAAATTGAAAGAATAGCAAATGCTTTTGTATGACACCCAAAACATATCCCAAGTTCAGTATCAAAAAATACACATTCTATGGTACCCAGTAACATCACTCACATGGTTCTCACACTGAAGTACATCATCTAACATCTCAGTAGGTTTCAGACATTTAAGACTTTAACATATAGTCTAGAACTGCAGATTTTTCTGAAGCCCATTATATGCCTGTACTTAAACATACTCAGATTTGAATACCTCTTCAGGGTTTTATCCTAACACTTCTGGTCTAAAACTAACACTGCCTCTTTGCTTTAGGATATTGTAGCTCACCATATTCTTTTCTTCCCAGAAGCACTGGTCCACATAGACATCTTCATCCAAGTACTTCACAGGACTGCTCAAAACTCAAAGTAAAACTAAAAAAATTTCAACTCTAACTTATGGGTGTTTCCTTTAAGCTCAAAGAAGCCAAGTTCCAAAAATGTTTAACAAATCTTAAGACCCCATTATTTACCTTGTTTGCTCACAAAACAGTCAAAGGTAAATGTTCCAGCGGTACACAAAACTCATTAAATCTGAAGTTAGGCTCCAAATGCTGTTTTAAAAGAAATTGTTAGAAGTGCAGAAATACAAGTTGTGGAACGCACAGAAAACTCGCATGTTGTTAACTCTAAAAAGTCAGAAACACAAATATACAATAAATGACATGAAAGAAAGCATAAATCACATCAGTCTATATCATATTAAGAATGAGAAAAAAATGCAAACAGAAAGTTCTGGAGGAATTCAACAGGTGTCTGGCAGCATTTTTGGAGAAAGAATCCTGTGTTCTGAAGAAAAATCATTGGACTCAAAACATTAACTTTATGTATAAAAGAGGAAGAGCTCTGAGAAGTGGCTGAGGCTAAAGAAGAATATAATGAAGAAAGAAATGAAGGGAATTGAGCAAAGTAGATGTTGGAAAATGGGGATGCTACCAGTAAAAGGGAATGAATGCGGTAATTTTTGAATTCAAATTCCCTGAAAAGAAAATTTCTTTTCGTTGTATATGGATCCTCTAAGACTGTGTCATAAACAATTAATTGTTTTTAAAGTATAATGAGTAAACAGCAGACAAGTTGCACAAATGCAGCAAACAGTTATCTGGATCGATAAATCTGCCTGCCATGATATTAAAGAAGAAGAACTGTTGGCTAAATTAGCGGAAGAAAGGATAATAGTGTTTATAAAGTGTGGTATGTTAGTGGTAACACAGAATGTAGCCTAGGGTCTGTGGTGAAATGACTGGCAACCCTGAGGTGAAGAGTTCTTAACCTGACAATAGAAGGTTGTGAAATTCGAATCAATCAGCAATTGGTAAAAAAAAATGACCATGTTATGCTGCCAGTTGTTGAGAGAAAAGTTGGTCAGTAATTTATTTCACAGCATGGAGCCTTGAGAAATACATTTCTTTACAGGTAAATACATCTTCCAGTACTTGCTGTAATACAGAATCCTTAGTTCCTGCATGTGTCCCAGTTCCTACTGCAGTATAACACCTGCTTGGGTCTGTGGATAGAACAAATTAGGAGAGGTCAAAATCCCTCGCTGAAGGATAACAGCAGATCAGTTGTTTTCTTCAAAACTGTAGCAACTTTCATGGCGATTTTATTTCCTGGTACCTATAGTGATTAGAGCAAGGTTAGCAAGGTGGACCTCATAAAGTATGAGTTGTCTGATTGGGGTTATTAACCTGACGACTGTGGAGTTTGCACATTCTCCCCGTGTCTGTGGGGGTTTCCTCCGGGAGCTCCCGTTTCCTCCCACAGTCCAAAGATGTGCAGGTTAGGTAGATTGGCCATGCTAAATTGCCCTTAGTGTTCAGGGATGTGTAGCTTTGGTGGGTTATAAGGGGATGGGGATGGGTCTGGGTGGAATGCTCAGTGCACCATACCAACATCGATGAGGCCTGACTCCAGTTCTCTGGCACCTCCTCCTACCGCCCCCTTGATCATGACCCCACCCCCGACCACCAAAACATCATCTCCTAAACCAGCCACAACCTGATCACTTCAGGGGACCTCCCACCCACAGCCTCCAACCTCATCGTTCCCCAACCCTCACCGCTCATTTCTATCACCTTCCCAAAATCTACAAACTTGACTGCCCTGGTTGACCCATTGCATCCACCTACTCCTGCCCTACTGAACTTATCTCCACCTATCTAGACTCCATTTTCTCCCCGTTGGTCCAGGAACTCCCTACCTAAGTCCATGACAACACCCATGCCCTCCACCTCCTCCAAAACTTCCAATTCCCTGAACCTCAACACCTCTTCTTTACCATGGACATCCAGTCCCTATACACCTGCATTCCCCATGCAGATGGCCTAAAGGCCCTTTGTTTCTTCCCGTCCACAGGCTTGACTAGTGCCCCTCCACTGACACCCTCATCTGCTTAGCTGAACTCGTCCTCACCCTTAACAACTTCTCCTTCAATTACTCCCACTTCCTACAGACAAAGGGAATGGCCATGGGTACTCGTATGGGCCCAAGCTATGCCTGCCTCTTTGTAAGATACATGGAACAATCCCACTTCCGAAGCTACACAGGCCCTATCCCCCACCTCTTCATCCATTACATTGATGACAGTATCGGGCCACCTTGTGCTCCCACGAGGATCTTGAACAGTTCATCCACTTCACCAACACCTTCCCCCACCATAACCTTAAGTTCACCTGGACCATCTCTGATACCTCTCTCTCCTTCCTGGGAATCTCTGTCTCCATCTCTGGCAACCATTTGGAAACCGATATCCATTTCAAGCCTACAGGCTCCCACAGCTACCTTGAGTACACCTCCTCCCACCCACCTTCCTGAAAAAATGCCATCTCCTATTCCCAATTCCTTCACCTTGACTTCACCTGCTCCCGGGATGAGGCATTCCAATCCCAGACATCTGGGATGTCCTTGTTTTTCAAGGACCACAACATCACCCCCCCAATCAGTGGTCGAAAACGCTTTTGACCACGTCTCCCGCATTTCCTGCAATTTATCCCTCACCCCCACTTCCCGCAATAACAACCAAAACTGGATCCCCCTCATCCTTACATACCACCTCACCAACCTCCAAATCCAACGCATCATCCTCTGGCACTTCCGCCATCTGCAATCTGACCCCACTACCAAAGACATTTTTCCCTTATCTGCTTTCTGGAAGGACCACTCTCTCTGTGACTCCCTCATCCACTCCACACTCCCCACCAGACCCACCAACACTGACACTTTTCCATGCAAATGCAGAAAGAGTTACACCTGCCCATACACCTCCATCCTCACCCCCACCCAAGACCCCAAGAAAACCTTTCACATTAAACAGATGTTCACCTGCGCATCTGCTAATGTGGTATACTGTATCTGCTGTTCCTGATGTGACTTCCTCTACATCGGGGAAACCAAGCAGAGGCTTGGAGACCACTTTATGGACACCTATGCTTGGCTCGCAACAAACAACTGCACCTCCCAGTCATGAACCATTTCAACTCCCCCTCCAAATCCTCAGATGAAATATCCATCCTGGGCCTCGTGCAGTGCCACAACGATGCCACCCAAAGGTTGCAGGAACAGCAGCTCATATTTTGCTTGGGAAGCCTGCAGCCCAATGGTATCAACGTGGACTTCACCGGATACAAAATCTCCCCTCCCCTGACTACATCCCAAAAGCAGCCCAGCTTATGCCTGCCTCCCTAACCTGTCCTTCCTCCCACCTATACCCTCCTCCCACCTCAAGTCCCACCTGCATCTCCTACCTACCAGCCTCATCCCACCCCCTTAACCTGTCCGTCCTCCCAGGACTGACCTATTCTCCCCTAACCCCCGACCTATACCCACCTTTACTGGCTCCATCCCTGCCTCTTTGACGTGTCTGTCTCCTATCCACCTAACTTCTCCTTTATCCATCTTCTATCCGCCTCCCCCTCTCTCTCTATTTATTTCAGAATCCCCTTCCCCTCCCCCATTTCCGAAGAAGGGTCCAGACCCGAAATGTTAGCTTTCCTGCTCCTCTGATGCTGCTTGGCCTGCTAATGTTCATCCAGGTCTGCACCTTGTTATCTCAGATTCTCCAGCATTTGCAGTTCCTACTATCTCCTACCACACTATACACTCTTTGTCAAACACATGCTCATGCACACACATATACACACACTCACACAGATCCTCTCTCATACACTGTCTCTCTCTCTCTCTCACACACACACACACACACACACACACACACACTCTCTCTCTCTCTCCCTCACGCACACATTCTCTCTCTCCAATACACACACACACACACACACACACACACACACACACACACACACACACACAGTCTTTTTCCACACAAAGACTCTGTCTGTCTCCCAAGTGCACACACATACATTCCCCTACACACACACTTTTTCTTACCCTCCCCACAACCGCAACACACCACACATACACACAGTCTCTCTCTCTCTCCCTCACACACATACTCTCTCCCCCCATACACATATACACACACACACATGTTAATAAAATGTGAGGCTGGATGAAAACAGCAGGCCAAGCAGCATCTCAGGAGCACAAAAGCTGACGTTTCGGGCCTATACCCTTCATCAGAGAGGGGGATGGGTGAGGGTTCTGGAATAAATAGGGAGAGAGGGGGAGGTGGACCGAAGACAGAGAGAAAAGAAGATAGGTGGAGAGAGTATAGGTGGGGAGGTAGGGAGGGGATAGGTCAGTCCAGGGAAGACGGACAGGTCAAGGAGGTGGGATGAGGTTAGTAGGTAGATGGGGGTGCGGCTTGGGGTAGGAGGAAGGGATGGTGAGAGGAAGAACAATTTAGGGAGGCAGAGACAGGTTGGACTGGTTTTGGGATGCAGTGGGTGGAGGGGAAGAGCTGGGCTGGTTGTGTGGCGCTGTGGGGGGAGGGGACGAACTGGGCTGGTTTAGGGATGCGGTGGGGGAAGGGGAGATTTTGAAACTGGTGAAGTCCACATTGATACCATTAGGCTGCAGGGTTCCCAGGCGGAATATGAGTTGCTGTTCCTGCAACCTTCGGGTGGCATCATTGTGGCACTGCAGGAGGCCCATGATGGACATGTCATCTAAAGAATGGGAGGGGGAGTGGAAATGGTTTGCAACTGGGAGGTGCAGTTGTTTGTTGCGAACTGAGCGGAGGTGTTCTGCAAAGCGGTCCCCAAGCCTCCGCTTGGTTTCCCCAATGTAGAGGAAGCCACACCGGGTACAGTGGATGCAGTATACCACATTGGCAGATGTGCAGGTGAACCTCTGCTTAATGTGGAATGTCATCTTGGGGCCTGGGATAGGGGTGAGGGAGGAGGTGTGGGGGCAAGTGTAGCATTTCCTGCGGTTGCAGGGGAAGGTGCCGGGTGTGGTGTGGTTGGAGGGCAGTGTGGAGCGAACAAGGGAGTCACGGAGAGAGTGGTCTCTCTGGAAAGCAGACAGGGGTGAGGATGGAAAAATGTCTTGGGTGGTGGGGTCGGATTGTAGATGGCGGAAGTGTCGGAGGATGATGCGTTGTATCCGGAGTTTGGTGGGGTGGTGTGTGAGAACGAGGGGGATCCTCTTAGGGCAGTTGTGGTGGGGGCGGGGTGTGAGGGATGTGTTGCGGGAAATGCGGGAGACGTGGTCAAGGACGTTCTCGATCACTGTCGGGGGAAAGTTGCGGTCCTGGAAGAACTTGGACATCTGGGATGTGCGGGAGTGGAATGTCTTATCGTGGGAGCAGATGTGGCGGAGGTGGAGGAATTGGGAATAGGGGATGGAATTTTTGCAGGAGGGTGGGTGGGAGGAGGCGTATTCTAGGTAGCTGTGGGAGTCGGTGGGCTTGAAATGGACATCAGTTACAAGCTGGTTGCCTGAGATGGAGACTGAGAGGTCCAGGAAGGTGAGGGATGTGCTGGAGATGGCCCAGGTGAACTGAAGGTTGGGTGGAACGTGTTGGTGAAGTGGATGAACTGTTCGAGCTCCTCTGGGGAGCAAGAGGCGGCACCGATACAGTCATCAATGTACTGGAGGAAGAGGTGGGGTTTGGGGCCTGTGTAGGTGCGGAAGAGGGACTGTTCCACGTAACCTACAAAGAGGCAGGCATAGCTGGGGCCCATGCGGGTGCCCATGGCCACCTCCTTAGTCTGTAGGAAGTGGGAGGAGTCAAAAGAAAAGTTGTTGAGCGTGGGGACGAGTTCGGCTAGGCGGATGAGGGTGTCGGTGGAGGGGGATTGGTTGGGCCTGTGGGACAGGAAGAAGCGGACGGCCTTGAGGCCATCTGCATGCGGAATGCAGGTGTATAGGGACTGGACGTCCATGGTGAAGGTGAGGTGTTGGGGGCCAGGGAATTGGAAGACCTGGAGGAGGTGGAGGGCATGGGTGGTGTCACGGACGTAGGTAGGGAGATCCTGGACCAAAGGGGAGAAAATGGAGTCCAGGTAGGTGGAGATAAGTTCGGTGGGGCAGGAGCAGGCTGAGATGATGGGTCGACCAGGGCAGGCAGGTTTGTGGATTTTGGGAAGGAGACAGAAACGGGCCGTGCAGGGTTGGGGAACAATGAGGTTGGAGGCTGTGGGTGGGAGGTGCCCTGAGGTGATGAGGTCATGAATGGTGTTGGAGATGATGGTTTGGTGCTCGGGTGTGGGGTCATGATCAAGGGGGCGGTAGGAGGTGTTGTCGGAGAGTTGGCGTCTGGCCTCAGCGATGTAGAGGTCAGTGCGCCATACTACCACTGCGCCACTCTTGTCTGCGGGTTTGATGGTGAGGTTGGGGTTGGAGCGGAGGGAGCGGAGGGCTGCCCGTTCTGCAGAGGAGAGGTTGGAGTGGGTGAGAGCGGTGGAGAGGTTGAGGCGGTTGATGTCTCGACGGCGGTTAGAGATGAAGAGGTCGAGGGAGGGTAGGAGGCCTGGGGGTGGTGTCCAGGAGGAGGACTTATGTTGGAAGCGGATGAAGGGGTCAGTGGAGGGAGGGTTGGGCTCCCGGTTGAAGAAGTAGGCATGAAAGCAAAGGCGGCGGAAAAACTGTTCTATGTCCAATCGTGACTGGTATTCGTTGATGTGTGGTTGTAGGGGGACAAAGGTGAGTCCCTTACTAAGGACTGACCGTTCGTCCTCAGTCAGTGGGAGGTCTGGGGGGATGGTGAAGATGCGGCAGGGTTCAGTGTGGCTGTGTCCTCTGGGGTTGCTGGCTGTGGAGGTTGTGGGCGGAGCGATGAGGTCGTCGGCCGTGGGCAGGGTTCCGTCGGTGGTAGGAGTATCGAGGTTGGCGGCAGCAGCTGCGGTGAGGGTGGTGTGTGAGGTGTTGTACCTGGAGTGGAGGTGGTGACTGTAGCAGCGGTTCCGGAAGTGGTGTGGCCGGCGGAGGCAGATGTGACGTCATCGGTGGGGTGTCCGGCCGTGTCCTCATGGTCAATGGCGGCGGGTGCATGGTGGGGGAGGGGCACGGACAGACTCGGGATTTGGGAGGCGCAGGAATCCTCTTGTGGGTGGCAGGGGCCAGTGAGTTTGTTGTACTTACGATTTTTGTGCCTGCTCACACACACACAGTCTCTCTCCCATACACACAATCTCTGTCTCCCACACACACACTCTTTCTTTAGCCCTCCCCACACCTCCACAAACACACACACACAGCACTTTGTCTCTCCAACACTCATTCATTCTCTTGCCCTTCCCAACATGCCCCTCCCCATATACACATTCGCCTCACACACACGTACACTGTCTTTCTCTCCACACACACACACACACCCACCCCACACACACACACACACACACACACACATACACACACACACACACACACACACACACAAAATCTCTCCCCCCCCACACACAAACACACACACAGACACACTTCCTCTCCCCCCCACACACTCATTCTCTCATCCTCCCTACTATCCCCCCTCCCCCATATACACACATACCGCACACACATGCACTGTTTTTCTCTACACACACACACACACGGTCTCCCTCCCTCTCTCACACACACAAGCACACACATATGTAAAGCTATAGAGTGAATTTGTATTTAAAGATACGTTTTATTTGCATGTAATTTATAAACAATCAGTCAATGGGTGTTTTATGAATTCCTACTTTAGAAATACAACTAATCTGACTCCGAACCAAAACACAAACACATCATAAACAAGGCCTCACACCTAACATGCATTGGCTAATCTAAAAGCAATGTTGTAAATTAGAAAGACTAACCTCATGTACCTTGACAGGGTGTCATCTTGAGATGCTGGGAGAACCTTGCCCATGAGGCATAAATTCTAGACACGGTGAGAAACTAATTGCACAGTACCGCCTGCACCAGAATGTTTAGAAAAGACAGCGACATGGCTGTACCCTTCCAACTGACTATCAGTAGAGATTCTAACTATACTCACAAAATAATTAATATAGAAATCATTGCATTTTTGAAATAGAATTTTGTGGTTCTTAATCAATAAATATCACTGCACGCTGTGGTTTCTAACTATTAGTAGCAATATATTATTAAGAGATTTCTCTTGCTCACTATTTCCTGCTGGTCTATTAGCATAAACCTTTTGGATACAGTTATTCATTTGCTGCAAATGATCAGACTAAATATTTTTTGTTACGTTTTTGATGGGTGTACAACCTACATGCGATCAAAGAAGACGGCTGATATCCCATTCGATTGTGAAGAGTCCTAGCCACCTTACTGCAACATGCTTTATGGTTATAATTTCTAATATAGCTTGACTCAATGTGAAATGGCTCTGATTTGCTGTTTTGAATCATAATGAGGATTGTTAAATTGCTCAGTATCCCCTATTATACTTAAGAAACTAGCTTTATTTCTAATTCAATTAACTTCATGCACCAGGCTCGTGTGAATCCCAGTGTCACCATCCATATCAGTTCAACAAATAACACCAGGAAATTTAAATTCCAGTGATTTCATTTCAGGATTGGAGGTTAAAATGCAAAAATATGTCATTCTGCATGTTGCCTGGCTCCCTCTCTGTGTTGGTCTTTGCTAGTCTAGAATTTCCAGAGCTGTCAGGACTCTCCTAGGAATGAATGATCAAACCAATCCATACAGGGTGGCACAGTGGTTAGCAATGTTACTTCACAGCACCAGGGACCCAGGTTTGATTCCATCCTCAAGTGAATGTTTGTGTGGAGTTTGCACATTCTCCCAGGGTCTGTTTGGGTTTCCTTTGAGTGCTTCGGTTACACCGCACAGTCCAAGGATGTGCAAGCTAGGCGGAATAGCCATGGGAAATACAGGGATGGGGTAGGTCTAGGTGGGCTGTTCTTCAGAGGATATGTGTGGACTTGATGGGCCAAATGGCCTGCTTCCACACCACTGTAGGGATTCTGTGTTCTGATCAGTTATAGATAACACCCACCTACCATGCACCATATTTCCTCAGTCGTGTACAAGGCAGGATTTTGAAGCTCCACTGGAAAAATTTACAGGTTTGCAAAACCAAGGTTTAGAATTCTTCCGTAAGTCATAATTACCTGTCCCTAGTATACTTACTGAAAAGAATTTGACTTTGGATTTAACAATTCAGTTGTTAATGGAAGAACATATCAGCACGACAGAAGAAAACCCTTCCAGTAGCAAATTACAAGATTGCATTATCCGTGAACTAGTGTGTTCATGCCGAACACATTAGAGGGAGGGAGAGGGAGGGAGAGGGGAAGAGGGGCTAGTGTGCTGTAGTACTTTTTGGATCAATGTTCATTTCCAGCATCTCTTAGTTACTTTAGACATTATAATAACATGTTGCATTGAAAAGAAAATCTTTTTGAAGTCTTAAATTTGTGATTTTTGTGACAAAGATATCTTAATCAATTGCAAAAGCAGAGATAAGCAATCTGTGATGCAAAGTGTTTTTTAAACATTTCCTGCTCACTAATAAAATGCATAATTATAAGACTAAAGAAGCATAATGAAATTCAATTCAATATATAGTCAGAATTAAACTTCCACTTCCCAACTCAACAACACAACTTTCTTTTATATAAAAGATATATTTAACATCATAAAAACATCTCAAGATGCATCACAGGAGATTAATTAAACAATATTTGACATTAAAAACAAAAATAAAGTTGCTGGAAAAGCTCAGCAGGTCTGGCAGCATCTGTGAAGGAGAAAACAGAGTTAACGTTTCGGGTCCAGTGACCCTTCCTCAAGACCCATCCCAAAACATTAACTCTGTTTTCTCTTTCACAGATACTGTCAGTACAGGATGAAGAACAGCAGACTGATAATTTAGTTAAAGTGAAGGGGTCAGAGCAGTGGTAGCGATGAAAAGTTGAGTGTTGTCAGGGCGTATGACAAAACTAATGCTGTGCTTTTGAATGATTTGCATTATAGTAAAGGGCATGGGTAACGTGTTCAATCATGTCATATGTTGTGGACAGCTTGAGAAAAATGAGGAGGAATGGTTTACCATTGTCATAGTCAGAGTCAGGAAGGACTTCTTCTGTGATAGAATCACTTTAGTACAGTGCCAGGGCAGAAAACCTAATTGGAAAGATTCATAGAGTCCCAGGAAAGATCAGAATGAATCTGACGATACCATCATCAAAAGCCTCGATGAACTAAGGGAACATAGTGATAGAATTGAAAGGGGTTAAACCTTCCCATTATTTGGCATTGTAGAATTCCTAACACTGAACAGGTATGTTTGCAGAAGAAACTTTTCAAGTGCTAATGTATAAAATTTGGCAAAGCTATAATACATGGTCATAGACAATCAGAGAGTAAAGAATTCCAAAACTCCTGATGGGTCAGACAAGGTGGTTCCCCCTTAAAATCCAGAGCAAAATGTTGCTCATATAGCAAAGCAAAGGTTTCCGTGAAATGCTCATTTTGTCCTTCAATGAGAAAAGTGTTGAAAAATTTAACTTTACAGACAGAAACACAAATCACCCATCTGAACAAATTAACTCTCAGTCATAATGAGCCTCATGCTAACCAGCAAAGAGAGAGAAGTCCAGCAGTTGATGGTAGGTGTGAACTTGGCTGGCACTGACTATGTTGTGTCAATGGGTAGGTTGGTAACAGATTTTCTTAAAGTAGTTATCACAGCTTTTTGTTCTGATTTAATATCTACAGAGATTCTTCCCCTAGCTATTGCCAGGTAAATTTGCAAGACCTATGGATATGTTTGATAATTTGAAAGCCAGTGTAGGCAGGCGGGCACTTTTTCATAATGATTCATTCATGGCATCTGGAGTTTCTAACTAGACCAGTGTTGGCTGCTATTCTCTAACTGCCCTTGAGAAGGTGGTTGCGAACCACATTCTTAAACAACTCTATTTCATGTTATAAAGGTATTCTAACAGGGTGTTCCAATAGTTTTGAGCTAGGGACAATGAAGGAACAGTGATATTTTTCCAAGTTAGGGTGTTGAATGCATGGCTTGATAAGGGGTTTGCATTGCCCTTGTGCTTCTAGTCAACGAAAGTTGCAGGTTTTAGAGATATTGTCAGAGTAGATGCTGCCAGAATATTGTCAATCGGGTGTCAGTCAAAAGGGTTGCTTTGTCCTTAATAACTTCTTAACTGTCTTAGACACTCACCCAGGCAAGCGGGGGGCATTCCATCACACTCACAGCTTGTGCCTCACAGCTGTTGGAATAATTCATGGAAGTTTAGAGAGGAATTAAACAGTACAGAATGTCTCACTGCTGATTTGTTCTTAAAGCCACAGTCTTCATTGGCTAGTTCAATTAAGCTTCTGGTTAATAGTATTTCCAGGATTTTGGTGCTGGGGGAATTTAACAATTGAAATGCCCTTAACATCAATGGGAGCAGGTTAGATTTTCTTTTTTTGGAGATGGTCATTCTTGTATAGGGGTGTAAGGGCATGAAAGAGTTAATGCCAATGACTGCCTTAAGCACCACCCACTATGAGATGTCATATGAAGCCAATGACAGAACAGTGTAGCATCTTGAAGGAGGAAGACCCTTCAGCTCGGTCCTTCTCCTAGTCTCTGAAACAATTCTATTTTGTCAGTGTTTCTTGTAGTTTCTAACATGAAACATACTAAATCTTATTTAAGACAAAATCCACATCTTGTTAGGCTAACAAGTCTTATATCTCCACCACACAAGACCAAGCAGGACCGTAGATCCCCATCCTAAAAGAGGATGGTGGCAGCAAACATATCCCATGGTCAGCACTTCTATGGCTCAAATATATCTCAATTCCTTATTACTCGAAGTCTGAATGTTGTCCAGGTCTTGCTGTGTAGGTCTATGGACTGCAGCAGTGTTTGGAGAGTTTAAAATTGAACTTTCTTTGTTGTCTTCTTTGATCATTTTCGTTTTCAACAAATTTAACCTGTGGTAGAAGCGCTTTGAAAGGAAGTCCCAAATATAAAGAAACATTGGCAAATCTAAAGAAAAAATCATCGTTCTAACTTTATAATAACCGTATTGCAAATATCGCACAAGAGTTATTTGTGCGGGTGGGAATTTCTCAAACAAAAAAAACAAGAACTTTAGCATTCAAGAGAAAACAATTTTTGGTTTCCACTTCTAAATTGTTTCTGCCAGTCAGAGGTCTAGGATTTTTGAAAACTAAATGTAGTAATTTTCCTTGAAATTGATTGTCTAACATAGGCTGGTGAGTAATTTTGGTGATTATTCCATTCAACTGAAAAACTATGAAATTGACTTTCAGCAAATATACTTTTTCTCCAGCACTGTTCCCTTCCAATTAACTTATCAGAGAAAGAGATTTCTGTGGTTACATTTATATGCAATCAGAGACACAAAAGAGGTTGTATTGATTCATTGTAATTAAATGCTACCAAAAAGAAAGAATTGAACGAAATGCGGCAGTTCTGTGCCCTCGTGTAGCTTTGATTTGACATTCTCCTTAATTGTGTTCCACTAAATCTGAAAATGAAGAGTGGAAAAACTTTGTTGCCTGTTTATTTTCTCTAGAAGTTTAATTTTGATTTGTGTGCACTAATTTTTACATTATCACAGGACTCTTTCCAGTTAATTCTGCAAATTCTGTCAGGTTTATTGTACCAGTCACCTGTAGCAAAGCTCTACTATAGGCCAACACTGCCAGTATCAGTCAGGTGAAATGCTTTGTAAATCTTTTTTGCCTGCACCTCCTGATTGGGATCATCTGTTTTATTAGGAAATTTGGTTTCAGTGTTCCACCCCTGGTTTTGACAAGCATTCTACCCTCATCACAAGAAGCTATTTAGTCAATTATTCATGTCATTTCTTGTTATACACATATTAGCTGCTGCTTTAAAGAAAATATCAACAATTGGCAATACTTTGGAGTTAATTCTGTAGACATAAAACACTTTGGGGTGTTCTGAGGTTCTGAATAGTGTTTTAAAGGCATTCACTCTTTATTTTAGTTTCTTTTACAACTTTTTGAAATTATTTAGGAATCATGCAGTGTGGAAGCAGGCCATTCAGCCCAGCAAGCCCACACTGACCCTTTGAAGAACGTCCCACACAGACCCATCCTATTCCTGTAACCCTGCATTTCCCATGACTAATCCACCAAACCTACTTAGCCCTGGACACTACAGGCAATTTAGCAAAGCTAATCCATCTAATCCGCACTACTTTGGACGATGGGAGGAAATTAACCTTCCAGTGGAAACCCATGTAGACACATGGAGAATGTGCAAACTCCACACAACTACCCAAGGGTAGAATTAAATACAGGTCCCTGGCACTGTGAGGCAACAACACCACCTCAGTTAAATGCTTAACTTCCGTAGGGTAATATCAATGTCATTCCTAAGCTGGTAACCAGATGGCCCATAAGTAGACTTTATTCTCCGGATTTTGTTATCTCCATGTTGGTGGAAGAACCCGTTTGTGATGTCTGAATATGGGAACCAGCCACATGATCCACATGTCCAAATATCTTGAGTATCATTTTGACCAGATCAGCGTAAGTTTTATATTCGCATTCTTTATGACAAAAACTTCATGCTGATCCGGGTTGATTTCCTGATTGGTCCTTTTTGGTTCTTTAAGGCTTATTCTGTCCACTGCTCCTGAATGCAACACAGAGTAAAAAACACATGGAACGCATGAGGTTCAAGCTCAATGATCCTTTATTCCACTGCCACCAAATATGTGTTATAGGACCATAGAAACATAGAGACCTACAGCTCAGAAAAAAGTCCCAATGACCCATCATAGATAATGGGAACTGCAGATGCTGGAGAATCCAAGATAATAAAGTGTGAAGCTGGATGAACACAGCAGGCCAAGCAGCATCTCAGGAGCACAAAAGCTGACATTTTGGGCCTAGACCCTTCATCAGAGAGGGGGATGGGGTGAGGGTTTTGGAATAAATAGGGAGAGAGGGGGAGGCGGACCGAAGATGGAGAGAAAAGAAGATAGGTGGAGAGGAGAGTATTGGTGGGGAGGTAGGGAGGGGACAGGTCAGTCCAGGGAAGACGGACAGGTCAAAGAGGTGGGATGAGGTTAGTAGGTAGGAAATGGAGGTGCGGCTTGGGGTGAGAGGAAGGGATGGGTGAGAGGAAGAACAGGTTAGGGAAGCAGAGACAGGCTGGGCTGGTTGTGTGATGCAGTGGGGGGAGGGGATGAACTGGATGCAGTGGGAGGAGGGGACGAACTGGGATGCAGTGGGGGGAGGGGATGAACTGGGATGCACCTCCCAGTCGCAAACCATTTCCACTCCCCCTCCCATTCTTTAGATGACATGTCCATCATGGGCCTCCTGCAGTGCCACAACTATGCCAAAGGTTGCAGGAACAGCAATTCATATTCCACTTGGGAACCCTGCAGCCCAATGGTATCAATGTGGACTTCACCAACTTCAAAATCTCCCCTTCCCCCACCGCATCCCAAAACCAGCCCAGTTCGTCCCCTCCCCCCACTGCATCACACAACCAGCCCAGCTCTTCCCCTCCTCCCACTGCATCCCAAAACCAGCCCAGCCTGCCTCTGCCTCCCTAACCTGTTCTTCCTCTCACCCATCCCTTCCTCTCACCCCAAGCCGCACCTCCATTTCCTACCTACTAATCTCATCCCACCTCCTTGACCTGTCCGTCTTCCCTGGACTGACCTATCCCCTCCCTACCTCCCCACCTATACTCTCCTCTCCACCTATCTTCTTTTCTCTCCATCTTCGGTCCGCCTCCCCCTCTCTCCCTATTTATTCCAGAACCCTCACCCCATCCCCCTCTCTGATAAAGGGTCTAGGCCCGAAACGTCAGCTTTTGTGCTCCTGAGATGCTGCTTGGCCTGCTGTGTTCATCCAGCTTCACACTTTATTACCAATGATCCATCATGTCTGCTTCTGTCAAAAACAATCATCTAACTATTCTAATCCCATTTGCCAGCACTTGGTCCGTTGCCATGTATGCCTTGGCATTGCAAGTGCACACTTAAGTATTTCTTAAATGTTATGAGGGTTTCTGCCTCTACAATGCTTACAGCCAGTAAGTTCATATTCCCACTACCCTCTTGATGAAAATATTTTTACTCATATCCCCTCTAATACTTCTGCTTCTGGCCATAAATCTATGACCCCGGTTATTTATCTCCCAGTCTGTCCATCTATGCCGCTTACCATTTCATACATCTAAACATGTCTCCTCTCAGTCTGTTCTAAGGAAAACAACCCTCAGTCTGCCCAAACTCTCTAGCCCAAGCAACATCACGGTAAATTTCCTCTGCAGCCTATCCAGTGCTATCACAGCTCTCCAGGATTCCAGAACTACTTACAATACTTTAGCTGCAGCCTAACCAACATTTTAACCACTTTATCTGCCCAGTCCTGATACCTTAAACAACTGGTATACATGCACACCAATGTCCCTCTGATCCCAGTATTTTCCAGGTTCCTATCAACCATCATATATTACTCTTCTTTATTTGTCATGCCCAAGTGCATCATATCACATTTATCTGGATTGTGTTTTATTTGCCCAGCCCATTTGACCAGCCCATCTACATCCTCACTATTTACTGCCCATTCAATTTTTGTATTGTCTGCGAGATTACTTATTAACTTTCCTAAACTCAATTCTAAATAATTTATATAAATGAGAAACAGCAAGGACTCCAACTCTGACATTTGTGGGACCCCAGTGGACACAGAATTTCACTTGGAAAACAGACCTCATCATCACCCTCTGCATCCTGGCACACAGCCAATTGTAGATCTAATTTGCCAAATTTCTTGGAATCCCATGGACTCTTACCTTTGCTATCAGCCCAAAGAAAGTAAGAAGATCTGCCGTAAAGTCATATAAGCGCAGAACAAGATGTTTGATAGATCAAGTTTATCTTTGCTCTTTTAAAAGAGCACTCTAGTTCATCTGACATCAACTTCATGTCTTGGAAGATAAAATGACCATATCCAAATCTACATATACTAGTTTCTTGGTTTGACCTCCTATATCAAGTACGCACACAACATGTTAGATGTTGTTACATCAATGTAGGACACCCCATTCAATCCTTATTCTATCCGTCACCGATTTCTCAGACACAATTTCCTTAGAATTCCCCTCGAATATGGTTTGTCTCAGGTGGTCAGTCCTCCTAGCAGATCTTTGCACTGGTTAACATGTTCATCCTTCATCTATAGGAGAAGCCAGTACCCTACAAAGCAAAGCTGACTCATTTGAAGACTGTCCTTATACACATTTCTAACCCTTCCCCGTGAAATATAAGCAATGCCTTGAAGTGGGTCTTCAGACTCGATTAAATAGTCTGGATTAACTAGATTAAATGGCCTTTTACCTGCACTTGATCTTTTGCTTGAGAACCGTTGACATGACAGTCGTCTCAATTTCACTGCCTCTCTCAACAAATCCAACCCATCTCCCTCCGAACTGATAGCACTCAGTGCACTCAGATCTAACTCTGACTTTGTCATCAAGCCTGCCGCTAAGGGTGGTGCTGTTGTTGTCTGGCATACTGACATCTACTTTGCAGAGGCTGAGCGCCTGCTCTCCAATATCTCCTCCTACCTTCCCCTGTCCCATGACCCCACCATGGCACATCAGGCCATTGTAAACACTACAGTCACAGATCTTATTTCACCTGGTGATCTCCATAAGACCAGAAGATCACAAGACATAGGAGTGGAAGTAAGGCCATTCGGCCCATCGAGTCCACTCCACCATTTAATCATGGCTGATGGGCATTTCAACTCCACTTACCCGCACTCTCCCCGTAGCCCTTAATTCCTTGTGAGATCAAGAAATTATCAATCTCTGCCTTGAAGATATTTAACGTCCCGGCCTCCACTGCGCTCCATGGAAATGAATTCCACAGGCCCACCACTCTCTGGCTGAAGAAATGTCTCCTCATTTTCGTTCTAAATTGACCCCTCTAATTTTAAGGCTGTGCGCACGGGTCCTAGTCTCCCCGCCTAACAGAAACGACTTCCCAGCGTCCATCCTTTCTAAGCCATGCATTATCTTATAAGTTTCTATTAGATCTCCCCTCAACTTTCTAAACTATAATTAATACAATCCCAGGATCCTCAGCTGTTCGTCGTATGTTAGGCCCACCATTCCAGGGATCATCTGTGTGAATCTCCGCTGGACACGCTCCAGTGCCAGTATGTCCTTTCTGAGGTGTGGGGCCCAAAATTGGACACTCCCCCCATCCGCTTCCAAGCTATTAATCACCCAACTCCACACAGCTCGTTTCTACCTCGTGCCAAAAATCCATAAACAGGACTGTCCAGGCAGACCCATTGTTTTAGCCTGCTCATGACCCATAGAAATCACCTCTTCCTACCTTGACTCAATCCTTTCTCCCCTGGTCTGGTCTCCATGTACATCCATGATTCATCTGATGCTTTACGCCGATTTCAAAGCTTCCAGTTTACTGGCTTAGTCACCTCCTCTTTACCATGGATGTGCAATCTCTTTACACATCCATTCCCCACCAGGAGGGTCTTAGGGCTCTCCACTTCTTCCTGGAGCAAAGGCCTGAACCATCCACACCCACCACCAACATTCTCCGCTTGGCTGAGCTTGTCCTCACCCTCAACAAATTCTCTTTCAACTCCTCTCATTTTCTTCAGTTAAGAGGGGTTACCATGGGTACGTGCATGTCCCCTAGTTATCAGAGATAATGGGAACTGCAGATGCTGGAGAATCCTGATGAATGAAGGGTCTAGGCCCGAAAAATCAGCTTTTGTGCTCCTGAGATGCTGCTTGGCCAGCTGTGTTCATCCAGCTCCACACTTTGTTATCTTGTGCCCTAGTTATGCCTGTCTCTGTGTGGGGTACCTGGAACATTCCTCGTTCCAGTCCTGTTCCGGCCCCCACCTACAACTGTTTCTCTGATACACCGTTGATATCATCAGTGCTGCTTCCCTCTCTCATCTAGAATTGGAAAGCTTCATCAATTTCGCCTCCAATTTCCACCCTGTCCTCATTTTCCCTTGGTCTATCTCTGACTCCTCCCTTACCTTCCTCGACATTTCTGTTTCCATTTCTGGGGATAGGCTGGCCACTAATATCCATTACAAACCCACCGACTCCCACAGCTACCTGGACTATACATGCTCACACCCCACTTCCTGTAAAGGCTTTATCCCATTCTCTCAGTTCCTCTGTCTCCATCATATATGTTCAGATGTGGCCAACTTCGACAAGGGAACCTCCAAAATGTCCACATTCTTCCTTCACCGAGGATCCCCCAGCTCCATTGTCAACAGGGCCCTCGATTGGGTCCAACCCATCTCCCGCACTTCTTCCCTCACCCCTTTTCTCCCCTCCTGCAACAGTGATAGGGTTCCCCTTATCCTCACCTACCATCCCACCAGCATCCACATCCAGAAGATCATCAGACGCCATTTCCGCCACCTCCAGCAAGATGCCACCACCAGGTATATATTCCCCTCCCCAACCTTGTCCGCCTTCTACAGGGATTGTTCCCTCCGGGACACCCTGGTCCATACTTCCATCACCCCCAAAACCTCCCCACCATCCCACCAGCATCCACATCCAGAAGATCATCAGACGCCATTTCCGCCACCTCCAGCAAGATGCCACCACCAGGTATATATTCCCCTCCCCAACCTTGTCCGCCTTCTACAGGGATTGTTCCCTCCGGGACACCCTGGTCCATACTTCCATCACCCCCAAAACCTCCCCAAAGCCCTACGGCACCTTTCCCTGTAACTGGCGAAGGTACAACACTTGCCCACTTACCTCCACCCTCCCCAGTATCCAATGGCCCAAACATACCTTCCAGGTGAAGCAACACTTCACCTGCACTTCCAAGAATCTAGTCTACTGCATTCTCTGCTCACTATGAGGTCTCCTCTATATTCTATACCTGCTAAACCCAAGACCGTTTCCATCTAGAAGGACAAAGGCAACATATATATGGGAACACCACTACCTTTAATTTCCCCTCCAAGTCACTCACCTTCCTGACTTGGAAATATTTTGCTGTTCCTTCACTCTTGATGGGTCAAAATCCTGGAATTCCCTCCATAATGATATTGTGGGTCAACCCACAGCAAGTGGACTGCAGTGGTAGAAGAAAGCAGCTCACTATCGCCTTCTCAAGGGCAGCTAGTGATAGACAATAACTGTTGGCCAACCAGCAATGCCCACACCTCACAAATGAAGAAAAACAAATCAGCAAGCCCTAAAGATTGTATGCTAAATCTATTTTCAAATAGGCATTTATTATTTGCACTTGCCTTCATCCTATGGCCAAATAACTCCCCAAATGACTACAGTACACAAAGGTCATGGAAACATTGCGAAAGTGTAGATGCATTTCCCTCAAGCTGACATTGAAAAGAATGGGTGGAGAAGTATAACAGAGCTACAATGCTGTTTTAAATGAAAAAAATCAGGCTTTGATATCAGTGGATACCAATATTCAGAACTCTACTATTACCAGTAAATGGTATTATTTACATGCTTGATACATATGCTTGTCCGAAAAATGAAAAAGAATATTCAGGTAAAGTTTTGACAATTAAAAAATAGACAATTTAATGAGATCCATTACAATAGTTTAAAGCGCACAGATAAGGATATTCTATTGCTGCTTGAGCATTGTTGAAATGTTCGTAAAGTCAGCGATTAATGCAAAAGTTGAAAATGTCCACCCAGCAGACACAACTGACTCCTTCTTGCCTTCCCCTATCCCTGCCCTGACTTTGGCTTAGGAACATATCTGGGCCTGGATTTTACCAGCCTTTTGGGATGGCACGAGCAATGTGACAGCATCCAATTTAGGGTAGGAAGGAGGTGGGCAAAGGGGGCATAAGGGCACATTGTCTTCCTGTCATCATGTTATCTTGCCAACTGTTAGAAGGGTGATTGCTGGACCTTCTGCCCAGAGGCTAGCTGGTCCACTTGTGTGACCGGTTTATGACGGTTCCCAGCCTAGGCTGGCATTTTGCAGAGCATCACCCTTCTTTTCAGGCACCCTATGATCCGTGGAGCATTGTCCTCACAGAAATGACTGCCACTGCAGCAAGGGCAGCACCTGCTTTCACCATAAACAAACTTGCCTGACAACAACATTCATAGATCTTTCCCGAATGGCCACTGCTGGCAACTTGTGATACTTTCCATCCCTAACAGTATATGGCATTACATAAGGGTTGCTTGAGTCAGCTATTGGTTGACTGTCTGTGTCTTCTGTAAATGGTAATGCTCTTAGTGGCAAACTAACTGTTGAATTTTTTTCCGTGCTTGTGGGTTTTCAGGATTTCTGCTTACCGTATTGGAGGTGCGAGCTTGACAATTACAACCATGTAGTATTTCCCTAGATGACTACCGCTGATACCTTGTATTTGTCACCTCTAGCTACTGGGCAAGTGTTGTTTGAGTTCACTCTCTGCCCCATCCTCCTTTGTCTTCCCTAGTGATCATTGGTAGATGATACACCATGTGTATCAAAGGAAGCACTGTTCTTAGAAAACATGAAGATTTATTGAATGGTAGCAATATGTACAAATACATTTGATCAGCTGAAATTACTAGGACTTTAGAGACTTTGCATTAATACTTCTGCTCTCACTGAAAGCTACTGTAGATCTCCTGTCTCCACCTATAAACAATGCATCACATTAGTAGAATGGGAGGACCTGCTGTAACATGAGCATTGATCCCTTTAGATCCATTACCTTATACAACTTTTACCTTTTGAGGATCTCCCACCTAGCCAATTACATTCTTCCTCTAGTACAGCCACCAATGAACACAACTCCAATCAGCAATCTGCAAGTTTTCGGGGATGTCCTATTGTCTTTCATAGGGATGGCCACTCTTGGGGAAGCCAAGTATTGAATTTATTCATGACTGCTGCTTTCAACATGGAGTCCAGATCCCTCTCAAGGCCGAGGTAAGATTACCTCATGGCTCGAGGTAGGCCAAGCCTCACCAACTTCCAAAACAGTACCCCTACATATAGCTGGTAATTGCTCATCAATAGCATAGGTGATTTTTGACACATTATTGTTTACACTGGAGGTAATAAAGTGTACAAGCTTGAAACAATGTAATAATACAGTTAGGAAGCATAGATTAATTTGGACTATTAATACTAATAGAGTTAGTCTCCCATGCTGTTGTTTGTGAAGTGAAACAAATGATTACTCTCCTCTGTAACTGTGCTCTATTTGTTTCACAGTCTCTAATTCTTTCAATCCTTCTCTCATAGAATCCCTACAGTGTGGAAACAGGCCCCTTGGCCCAACAAGTCCACACTGAACCTCAGAGCATACCACCCAGACCCACCCCCATAACCCACCTAATCTACACCTCCCTGAACACTATGGGCAATTTAGCATGGCCAATCCACCTAACCTGCACATCTTTGGACTGTGGGAGGAAACTGGAGGACCCAAAGGAAGCCCATGCAGACAATGGGAGAATGGCTGGAATTGAACCCGGGTCCCTGGCACTCTGAGGCAGCAGTGCTTTTCCTCCTTTCCATCTCTCCTTTCTTAGACCCTTCTGATAACTCATCACCTGTGTTTCATAAGTTTAAATGCTGCTAATTAATTTGTACAACAAACCAATTGGAACAAGGCATTCAGTTTATTTTCTTCTTCAATTTTAACCTTTTCAATATTTTTTTCTTCATTGCTGCCTGGTCCTGACTTGTGCAGCTTCTGTAAGTAACCTGGCCCTCACATTCACTTCTCAATATGTGAGAGGAGAATCCAATTTTGTTGGACCTCAGTCTCTGCACAATCTGAACCACATTTTCCCTTTGAAATAACAAGGTGTAGAGCTGGATGACGACAGCAGGCCAAGCAGCATCAGAGCAACAGGAAGGCTGACGTTTCAGGCCTAGACTCTTCTTCAGAAAGGGTCCAGGCCTGAAACATCAGCTTTCCTGCTTCTCTGATGCTGCTTAGCCTGCTTTGTTCATCCAGCTCTACAACTTGTTATCGCAGATTCTCCAGCATCTGCAGTTCCTACAATGTCTGAAACACATTTTCCCTCTATCTGGCCCAACATGATGTCCATCCAGCCATATGACCTCAAAAGGTCTCGATCAGCCAGGTCTTCCTATCTGTTACTGCCGGCTTGCTGTTGTTTATTATTCCTCAGCTACTCCTCTCAGCATCAGGCAAAGTGAAATCTGGTTATAATAGAATTGTTTCCACTGCCCATCCTTCATGATTTCACAGTTGAATCACTTCTCTACAGGAAAGATCACAAAAGATTGGCTGCTACAAAAGCTAAAGCTTTCACCTCTTTAATAGGCAGAGGTTAAAAATTTCTTTTAAGAAAATATATTTTTGAAGTATCAGTGAGTGAATTTCACGAGTAACATGATTTCTAAGAGCTGATTTTTCTCTGCTTTTCACATAGAGAAAGCCAACGTCCCAATGTTGAGAGGAGAGAAAGGAAGGAAGCCATAATTTTATGTCGCTATAAGTTTGTCATTGCCTACGGATTTCTTGAGCTTACTAGGAGGAAGGAATGTGAAATGTTTTCAAGTCAAGGTGAAACCTTTTTTTTCACTCAATCATTTACTGTTGAAAGAAGTTACTTCATTGCAAAAATGTTTAACAAATTGTAAAGTATGAATTTCAATGCTAATGCAATACCTGATATTTGGACTATATGTGTCAATGGTTAGTTAATTGAATCAAATAGCAAGTTTCTTTTGGTTGTTCATAATAGGCTAGAGTACAGATTTTACTCAGCCATCTCCCTACGGAGATAATAGGAACTGCACTTGCTGGAGAATCCGAGATAACGAAGTGTAGAGCTGGATGAACACAGCAGGCCAAGCAGCACCTTAGGACGCTGCTGTGTTCATCTAGCTCTACACTTTCTCATTTCCCTATGGAAGTGATTCGCATAGGCTCAACAGACTGACTGGGTTAATCACAATGGCTGCTTTTAAAGCCAATGCCACCATTAGGTGGAGCACCACACATGTATATGCAGAATTAAAACATTGCAAGCTACATGACTACAAAGTGACAGATGCATTTTGACAAGTTAAACCTCTCTATAAAATAGCACCAACAATTTGTGATGCTAGATGCAGAATATAAATTGGGATTTTAAAGTTCTTATGGATAATTATAATTCTGCTTACTTCCCATTCCCTGCATTGAAATCCGATGAGCATTTTCTGGTCGCAAAATTTCAACTGGTTAACATGGTCAGCCAATGATTTGCTGTATTTTTGAATTTAAAGAGTCTGCGTTTAGTTAAATTCTGGGAATGGGGAGAGGGTGAGCAATCAGAAGTAGGCTATGCTCAAACATTGGGAATTCCAAGATTTTTGACTGAGTGGGAATACATTTCAAATTTCTATTCCCATGGACTAACGGTTCACATGTAAACAAACAGGCAGTGCCTAGGCTCATTCCCAAACCGTGCTGTGGGACAGGATCAGGGGTGTACGTTGGGGAATGGGAAAGAGAATGTCGCATCATACACACAGTATGGTGTACAATTGAGGATACACATTAAATATGCTGGCCGCATAATAACCTCAAAGCAGACCCAAGTATTCATTAAAATGCTGCCCTCCCCCAGCGCTACAATTGGAAGAAATTGGTTTAAGACAGCTGCAAATGGAGAGATCCTGATCCGAGGGAAAGACAGCAAACTGCGGCCTCCAGGGAGTAGGTAATCAGCATGGGAATAAGTTGTTATTGATAAATATCACTCTTTTCTGACAATCTCATTCTCAGAGAAGAAAATATTTTGGGATCAAATGTCTATTGCTCCCACAAAGATTCCTGGGAGACAATTACTCCTTCCTGCCTTACTGAAGCTAATGAGCCTTAGTGAGATTTTAAATTAGACCACATACCACACGCAGAAGTTAAAAGAAAAAGAAATTATTGTTTCCAAATTTCACCTTTTGGGAATGTTCCCTTTTCCCATGTGAAATTTAGATAGCCCTGCAATGAAGAATAGAACTTTAAAGTCATGTCTTTACTCATTTAGTAACTTTTATTTGTCGAGATACATGTTACAAATTGTATACCTCCAATAGCAATAGTACCCTTATAGCTGTTTCTATACAAATATTTCTAATCAATTTTCTCAGAGATGTTACAACACACCTCTCCTGACTTCTATATAAGTGCAATTTGTACTCAATTGATGTATATTAACAATAGCCTCCAGTTCTGCCATCTATTTCCATTTCAAAGAATTACATAGTTTTTAGCCCTTTCATGGTTTTAAAAGATATCAATCATCTTTCTCCTGTTGCGTTCCAAAGTGAGTGACTCCACATCTCTCATCCTTCCTAAACAAAAGTGTTAAGAACTACAGATGCTTTAAATCAGAAACAAAAACAGAAATTGCTGGACAGGGTTCTGAGGAAGGGTCACTGGACCCAAAACATTAACACTGATTTCTCTTCACAGATGCTGCCAGACCTGCTCAGCAAGTCCAGCAATTTTTGTTTTTGCTTCTCACATCCTTCCTCATAGCTGAGGAAGAACCTGAAGACTTTACATAATCACATTAATGCCTCTGCCTGTTCTCCAATGTTCCAACATCCTTCATCAATAGGGTACAAAAGGCTTTAAGTGGCTGTAGGTTAGATTTTGTCATTTGGCCTTAATACCACAATAGTACCACAATACCTTAATACCATGCATTTGTATTGCACTTTCAACATATTAAAATATCCCAAGGCAATGCACAGTCATGAAACAATGTTTAGCATCAAAATACATACAGAAATAAAATAATTCAGTGCTACAGAACATAGAGCATAGAACATTGAACATTACCACACAGTCCAGGCCCTTCGGCCCTTGATGTTGCGCCGACCTGTGAAATCAATCTGAAGCCCATCTAATCTATGCTATTCCATTATTGCACGCCCTTACTGTTCTCTGAGTAAAAAACCTACCTCTGACATCTGTCCTATATCTATCACCCCTAATTTAAAGCTATGTCCCTTTGTGCTAGCCATCACCATCCAAGGAAAAAGGCTCTCACTGTCCATCCTATCTAATCCTCTGATTGTCTTGTATGTTTCTATTAAGTCACCTCTTAACCTTCTTCTCTCTAACGAAAACATCCTCAAGCCCCTCAGCCTTTCCTCATAAGACCTTCCCTCCATACCAGGCAACATCTTGGTAAATCTCCTCTGCACACTTTCCAATGCTTCCACATCCTTCCTATAATGCGGTGACCAGAACTGTACGCAATACTCCAAGTGCGGCCGCACCAGAGTTTTGTACAACCGCAACATGACCTCATGACTCTGAAACTCAATCCCTCTACCAATAAAACCTAACACACCATATGCCTGCCTAACAACCCTATCAACCTGGGTGGAAACTTTCAGGGATCTATGCATATGGACACCAAGGTGTCTTTGCTCATCCACACTACCAAGAATCTTACCATTAGCCCAGTACTCTGTATTCCTGTTACTCCTTCCAAAGTGACTCACCTCACACTTTTCCGCATTAAACTCCATTTGCCACCTCTCAGCCCAGTTCTGCAGCTTGTCTATGTCCCTCTATAACCTGCAACATCCTTCCGCACTATCCACAACTCCACCAACTTTAGTGTCATCCACAAATTTATTAATCCATCCTTCTACACCCTCATTCGGGTCATTTATAAAAATAACAACCAGCAGTGGCCGCAAAACAGATCCTTGCAGTATACTACTAGTAACTGAACTCCAGGATAAACATTTCCCATCAACCACCACCCTCTGTCTTCTTACAGCTAGCCAATTTCTGATCCAAGCTGCTAAATTTCCCTCAATCCCATGCCTCTGTATTTACTGCAATAGCCTACTATGGGGAACCTTATCAAATGCTTTACTGATATCCATATATACCACATCAACCGCTTTACCCTCATCCACCTGTTTGGTCACATTCTCAAAGAACTCAATAAGGTTTGTGAGGCATGACCTTCTCTTCACAAAACTGTGCTGACTTTCCCTAATCAAATTATTCCTATCTAGATGATTATAAATTCTATCTCTTATAATCCTTTCCAACACTTTACCCATACCCGAAATAAGGCTCACTGGTCTATAATTGTCAGGGTTGTCTCTACTCCCCTTCTTGAACAAGGGGACAACATTTGCTATCTTCCAGTCTTCTAGCACTATTCCTGTAGACAATGCTGACGTAAAGATCAAAGCCAAAGGCTCTGTAATCTCATCCCACCCAACTCCTCCTCAAAACATAGCAAGGAAAAAGTCTAGACTCTAATTTTTAACTTATCTAGAGGCATATATAAGGTGTTCCAGGTGTGATTTGATTGGTCAAACTACTAGGCTAGAAACAAAACACACTTTATTCTGATACCACATTTAAAATACAAAGAAAAACAAGAAGGTTTGGCCTAACTATATCAAAATACTTAACAAAATAATATAATATTTAACCACTACTCATCAACTGTTCCAAAATAGCTGCATCCCATAAACACACCATTGGTTAAGCAAATTTAGCAAGACTCACTTCCCTGACCTGCCATCTTCTCCAGTCCAGGAGAAGGAATACTGACCGAATGAATCTAGCATCAGAGAGAGAACGCAAGATTTATGCAGTAGCAGAAAGAGAGAACTGTAACTAGCAGATTCAAATCCAAAAACACCAACTTCAACAACTGAAAACAGAGTTAAAATGTTGGGTGTGTGTGAGCCTGACGCTGTTCACTCATGCTTCCTATATCTAATTTTTTAAAGCAACAAACACTTCTACTCTGCTTTCTATGGAGCAGATACCTCACTACCAAGTATACAATATCCCTCTTCAAGAGAAACAAGGCAGAACAACTCCCTCTTGAAGGCACACATTTTCACGCAAGGTTGTTCTGTCAATGTAATCTTAAGGTCATCGGTACTTGTTACTTCTGCAAAAACAATACAGGAATTTTGGACAAAAAAGCAGATGTAGTTTCAAATTTAAGAAGTCCAAAAGAATTCATTTCTTAACTATTTGCAAATGACATTTCAATATCTGCCTCATGTTGAAATACTTTGAAAATCATCACTGGTTTCACAAAGTAGATACAAAGTAAATTTGTTGCAGAATGCAAAATCTAGTCTGTTCCCATTGAAATACCTTTCAATGATGTGATAAGTCTTAATCACAGCCAATCAACCATTCAGGTAAATTAACTACTGCAACCATCGAGATGCAATTCCTTCAATAGGAGTATGTAGAGAAGTCACATAAAATGAAATGAATCTTTTCTTTTGTCTGGCCTTTTCACTCTCTTTTTGTAGAGTCTTATTTTTAATCTCGCTCTTTAGTTCTTTTTCAGTACCTGATTTGAAATTGACTTCTCCCATACTAATTTAAATTTCCATAGAAGCCCTGGTGCTGTGGAATTTCAATCTGATTTGAGTTTTCCATCTTCTGGCCCCAATCAGTGGAGTTTCAAATGTCTAACTTCCCTTGTTGCAACATTATCGACACTCTCTGTTACTATAATGATGGGAACAAAGTGCAAAACTCCAAATATTGAGGGTGGCTATTCTGGCTGACCTTTAGTACCACTGAGTGCCCAATCTAATAATTCTTGCCAAGTATCAAACCAAATATTTTAATTGGCTTTGCAGAAAATGGGTGAAAAATCTGTTCCCCCTAGGCTTGAACATAATTACAAGCCTGTAAGATGTAAGGGTAGAAGTAGGCCGTTCTGCCCATTGGTTTTACTCGGCTACTCAGTGAGATCATGACTAATGATAATTCTCACCTCCACTTTTCTGCCTTATCCTATAATGCTTTGTTCCTGATTTTAAAAATGTCTATCTTATGTCTTGATTATACTGATAAAAGCATAAGATGTAGGAGCAGAAGTAAGCCATTTGGCCATTGAATCTGTCTTGTCATTGATCATGGCTGACCTGATAACCTTTAACTCCACTTTGATGCTTTTACTTCATAATCCTCGATTGTTCACCAATTAAAAAGTGTTGGAGAAACTCAGCAGGTCTGGCAGCATCTGTGGGGAGAAAGCATAGTCAATGTTTTAGGCACAGTGACCCTTCATCTTAACATTAAAAATCTGTCGATCTCTACAATCTCAGGTGATTTGATTGGTGAATACTCTGTGCTTTTGTTTCTGGTTTATAGATTTTAATCCTTGCTCAGAAGCAGGATGACTGCCTCAAATGCCTTGATGGGTCATTGTGAAAAGTAAACTCTGACTGGAAGCCACTTTCTAGTAGCAGAGAGTCCCAAGCACAAACCCAATACTAAACAAAAAAGATCCTCCTGTCCAAGGAACTAATAGCACATCACACCAGGTCGAGTAGAGGAAGTAAATGCCTGAGGGATAGGATGTTCTGGGAACTCGCAGCTCAAGCATTTTTCTCGCACAGAGTTAATGGACTGGACAGTCTCTTTGTACTACATCAATGTATGATTTCTTAATCCTCCTGACTGGAAATGTGCTATATATTGAGGAGTCCTTCCCATCAGTGATGGGGTCTTTCAGCTAGTGGCTGCTGCTGTAAAGCTATTTTTCTGATTGTTAAAATCTGCATTTTGAACATGGAAATTACTATGATTATTCCTTTATGCTTTAGATAGTTATGAAAGAGGAGATTTATTGTAACTGTGGCCCTGCACATCAGTGGAGGTTTCAATATGTATTAAACATGATCATTTGAAACAGGAAAAGCCATCAAATCTTCATGGTATGTGTGCTTTTCCGTTCAATCATGGCTGATCTGCACCTTAATTCCATTGACATTTTTGCTACTTAACTCTTGTTCCTCTCCCCTTAAAAATATCTATCCATCTGTATTGACAGTTTCATTTCCCTTCCTATTTCTCCCACCTATCTGCTCTCCCTACCTCAACACCCACCCCCACCTCCTACCTACCAGCCTCATGTCCGCCTCCTTGACCTGTCCGTCTTCCTTTGACAGACCTACCCCATCCTAACTCCCCACCTAAACTCACATTTACTGGCTCTATCCCCGCCTCCTTGACCTGTCCATCTCCTCTCCACCTATCTGCTCCTTTATCCATCTTCCATCCGCCTGCCCAACCTCTCTATTTATTTCAGAATCCCGTTCCCCTCCCACATTTCTGAAAAAGGGTCCAGTTCGAAACATCAGCCTTCTTGCTCCTCTGTTGCTGCTTGGCCAGCTGTGTTCATCCAGCTCTTACAATATGCTACTAGAATCTGGCTTCCAGTCAGAGCTGGAATACAATAATGTTATCTGTCATTATGAGAATATGTTGTATAGATTAATTTTGTATTCGCTCAAGTACAGAAGCTAAAGTGTTGATCTCATTCAGACATTCAGGATTTAATTGCATTTTGAGGAAATGATACATTCAATCGGGAGAGATTATTGTTTCTGGTGAGGGACTCCAGAAACAATGGACATGATCTCAAAATTAGAACTAGACTGATCAGAGATGATGTCAGAAAGCACTTCATCACACAAAAGAGCACTGGGAAATAGAAATCCTCAACTGGAAAATGATGTTGAGTCTGGATTTAGAAACTAAAAATTAAAGTGATTGACTTATGTGAGATAGGTTATTATGTGGAATGAATGCAAGATGGATGCTTTAGAGAAGGTACAGATCAGCTGTGACCTCGTTGAATAGCAGCACAGTCAAGGAGCTGAATGGATTGCTCCAATCTGTAAGATTATTAAGCAATATGGGGTTCGAAGACAGTCATATATTGAAGGTACAAATCAGTCAAAATCTAACTGAAACCGGCTGAAGGGCTGAATGGCCTATTCCTTTTATTGTAACTATTAACAACTATTCAACATCAAAGGCAGGAATCAAAGCTGTTCATTGCCAACATTCCCTCACAGAACCACAGAATTGTGACAGTGAAAAAGGAGGTTTTCACACCCATTGTGTCAACACATCAGTTCTCTGAATGAGCACTGTGACATTCACAAGCTTTTCCAATAATCTTGCACATTGTCTCCATTTAAATAATCAGCAAATGCCCTCTTGAAAGATTTGAGTAAACTGCACCACGTTTCCAGGCAGTGCATTTAGGAGTGAAGACGTTTCTTCTCACACTGCATTTTGCAAATTACTTTGAATCTGTATGGCCTTGCTCCCAATCCTTTTACAAGTAGAAGCCATCTTACCCTGTCTACATTCACCCAAACAGATTCTTCATGATTTTGAAAATTTCTATCAAACTATTCTTAGTCTTCTTTGCAAGGAAAACAGTCCCAACCTTACCGACATATCTGCACAACTGAAATTTCTCATTTTTGGAAACTTTCTGATAGCCCCATCAGCATTTACTACCATGTACTTAGATGCTTCCTGCAGTGTGGCGCCCAGAAATATTGCCTGTTCTTTGGGAAGTGATAAAGTGTTTATTCCAGTCTAGTGCATTGTTACCTCAGTCCAAGACAAATAATCAAATACTCCACCTCACAAGGTGGACCACAACGAATTCAGGTATCATCATTATCATCATAGAATCCATACAGTGTGGAAACAGGCCCTTCGGCCCAACACATCCACACCAACCCTCAGAGCGTTCCAAACCCATCTCAATAGGTTTATAAACATTAACTTTGAAGCAGGAGATTTCACAATCAATTTGAACAGTGCAACTGAGCTGTACTGACTGTTAGGAGATAGTAGGAACTGCTGATGCTGGAGAATCTGAGATAACGAGGTGTAGAGCTGATTGCACACAGCAGGCCAAGCAGCATCAGAGGAGCAGGAAGGTTGACGTTTCGGCCTGGGAAGAGGGGTCTAGGCTCAAAACATCAGCCTTCCTACTCCTCTGACGCTACTTGGCTTGCTGTGTTCGTCCACCTCTACACCTTGTTATCTCAGATTCTCCAGCATCTGCAGTTCCTACCGCCTCCAGACCTGAAACGTCAGCATTCCTGCTCCTCTGATGCTGCGTGGCCTGCTGTGCTCATCCAGCTCTACACCTTATACTGACTGTTACTCTTTTGCTGATCTAACTAGAAGTGAACATTGTTGACTAGAAGATCTGAACAAGTTTACATTGTAAAGAGAGGCCAAACAATGGTTCCATCTTCAATCAGTACATTCAATTGGAAGCTGCTAGCATTGAAAGGTTTTGTTGAATATGATTATTCTGTTTTGTAATTTTACATGTAACATGCAGTAAATACTACTGCATATTATGGTGGAACTGTTGTATTTGTTTTCACAGATGAATCTTCCATCTCTGTTCAGATAATCAATCCATGGAGCATGACTTCGATTAATGAGCTTCACTCTCTTTGAAGACACTGATTGTCTCGCTGTCAGTCTGTGTTTTTAATGCTCATACCCTGATGTGTAATAGTGTTCAGCTACTTTAGATCATTTGTTGATCTTCCATCTATGCATTCTTTGTGGAACACTCTAGAGGTTGGGCATAATTGATCAATATTTGCGAGGTTCATTCTGAAATTTCAGATAGACATTTTTCCACACAGTAGAGCACACAAGGACTTGTTGAAAGATCTTTGCTTCGACTGACAACCAGATTCACCTCAATGTAAGGGCCCAAAAGCGCCACTTGTCTCTGTGCATCTGACATCAAGACAGTATCAGTGGAGCCTGATCTATAATGTCTGGCATTATTGATGATCTGAAGAGTCCAGACCAATACTACTCCAAATCCAAGAAATACAAATACTGTTTCAAAGGAAAGTGAAGCATTTCTATCCTCTTGCACCAGGAAGGAGAATAGAAGGCAAACAATCCCATCATCATTGCTCTCCTATCATGGACACTGGGTTGTAGGGTTTTGGTTCAGTATTTTAGACGATGGGAATTTTTGTCCAATCCTACATTCCCACAATACAAATCCAGGAATTCATTTATTTGCAACCCCCTACCATTTACACATAATAATTTTTAACAGAACTAAATAATTACTGTTCTCTCAGGCAATAAATTGTTGTTAAGCTTCAAGTCATTAACGCAATCAGAATTAGATTCAGTTCCAAGCAAGATACTCACCAGAACCAATTAATTCACCATTTTGTGGATCCTAACCCCAAACTCAAGAAACCCAAACCCTGGTTCTGAATAACACAAACATTGGGATCATCCCGCTCCAAAAAAAAGGAGGCATGGGGAAGGCGAATATTCCCATCATTACCCATTGTGTTCAGAGATAGTAAGAGCTGCCAGTGCTGGAGTCCAAGATAACACAGTGTGGAGCTGGAGGAATACAGCAGGCCAGACAGCATGAGAGGAGCAGGAAAGCTGACATTTCAGGTCAGGACCCTTTTTCAGAAAAATTTTTCTGAAGAAGGGTCTCACACCAAAACATCAGCTTTCCTGCTCTTCTGATGCTGCCAGGCCTGCTGTGTTCCTCCAGCTCCACACTGTGTTACCATTGTCCTCAGGCCCAGTCCATAGCTTGAATCCACAGAGGAATCTTTTACTTCAGATCTCATTCTCTGATCAATATGAAATTCAGGGGTATTTGCTCAACACTTTCATCAAACCCTTTAGCTAGAAGAGCCAATCTTCAATAATACAGGGCTAGTGTCACAATCGCAGTGTGTATCACAATCCAAGTGTCATAGGGAAAGAGGATCATAATGAGAGCTGACATTTCAATGTGTTTGTAAACAGTAACTTTAAAGCAGGAGATTTCACAATCAGGCAACTGAGCTGCACTGACTGCTACTTTCTGGCTAATCTAACTAAGAGTTAAATCATGGTGGGGGACAGAACTGGAAGAATGGATCAGAGGATGGGGTAGCTGGTGTACAGGCAGATACAGCACGCAGAGAGTCTGTGAGAAAGGTTAAACAGTTGATTGGGCAAAGTTGCAGTCAGTGCAATGGGTTTAAATGTGTCCATTTTAACACATGAAGTGTCAGGAATAAGGATCACAAACTTACAGCATGGATCAGTACTTGGAGCTATGCTGTTATGGTCATTATGGAGACTTGGATAACACAGGGGCAGGAATGGTTGTTGGATGTTCTGGGGTTTGGATGTTTCAAAAGAAACAGGGAGGGTTGTAGAAGAGGTGCAGGAGTGGCATTGCTAATCAGGGATGGTATCACAGCTGCAGAAAGAGAGGTTGTCAAGAAGGGTATGTCTACTGAGACAATATGGGTGGAAGTCAGATACAGGAAAGGAGCAGTCACTTTATTGGAAATTTTCTATCGACCCCTCAATGGCAACAGAGACACTGAGGTACAGATTGGGAAGCAGATTGTGGAAAAGTGTAAAAGTAATAGGGTTGTTGTTATGGGTGATTTCAACTTCCTTAATATAGACTGGAACCTTCTAAGTGCAAATAGTTTGGATGGAGCAGATTTTGTCAGGCGCATCCAGGAAGCATTTCTGACTCAATATGTAGGTAGGCCGACTAGAGGGGAAGCCATATTGGATTTCATGTTTGGCGACGAACCAGGCCGGGTGTCAGATTTTGGTGAGAGTGATCACAACTCCCTGACATTTACTATAGTCATGGAGAGGGATAGGAGCAGACAGTATGATAAGGTATTTAATTGGGGGAGGGGGAATTGCAATGCTATTAGGCAAGATCTGCAGAGCATAAAATGGGAGATGTTCTCAGGGAAACGCACGACAGAAATATGGATGTTGTTCAGGGAGAACTTGTAACTGAATAGGTTTGTTCTACCGAGGCAAGGACAGAAATATGGATGTTGTTCAGGGAGAACTTGTAACTGAATAGGTTTGTTCCACCGAGGCAAGGAAGGGATGATAAGGTGAAGGAACCTTGGATGACAAGACATGTGGAACATCAAGACAAGAGGAAGAAGGAAGCTTCCTTAAGGTTGAGGAAGCAAGTACTGGACAGTGCTCTCGAAGACTACAGGGTAGCCAGTAAAGAATTGAAGAATGGACTTAGGAGAGCGAGAAAGGGGTATGAAAAAGCCTTGGTGGGTAAGATTAAGGAACAAGAGAATAGCCAGAGTGATGGTAGGGCCTTCATTGCTTAAAAGAATTGAGTTTAAAAGCAGAGAGATTATGTTGCAGCTGTACAAGGTGCTGGTGGGGCCACACCTGGAGTACTGTGTGTAGTTTTGGTCTCCTTACTTGAGAAAGGATGTACTGGCATTGGAGGGGTGCATAGTATGTTCACTAGGTTGATTCCGGAGTTGAGGGGGTTGGCTTATGAGGACAGACAGAGTAGATTGGGATTATATTCATCGGAATTCAGAAGATTAGAGGGGTAATCTTATAGAAATATATGAAATTATGAAGGGAATAGATTAAACAGAAGTAGAGAGGATATATTCACTGGCAGGGGAAGCTAGGACAAGAGGGCATAGCCTCAAGATTAGAGGGAGCCAATTTAGAAATGAATTGAGAAGGAACTTCTTCACCCAGAAGTTAATCTATGGAATTCCTTGCCCAGTGAAGTAGTTGACGCTACTTCAGTAAACGTTTTTAAAGCTAAGGTAGATATTTTTTGAACAATAAAGGAACTAAGGAATACGGTGAGAATGCGGGTAAGTGGATCTGAGTCCATGAAAAGATCAGCCATGATTTTATTGAATGGCGAAGCAGGTTCGAAGGGCCGGATGGCCTACTCCTGCTCCTGGTTCTTACATTCTTACGTAGGTTCTTTACACAGAGAGTGGTGGGTGCGTGGAATGCACTGCTGGCGGTAGTGGTGGAGTCAGATACATTAAGGACATTTAAGCAACTCTTGGATAGGCACATGGATGATAGAAAAATGTAGAGTATGCAGGGTGGTTTGATCTTAGAGTAGGATAATAGGTCAGCACAACTTCGTGGTCTGAAGGGCCTGTATTGTGCTGTATTGTTCTATGTTCTATGTTCTAGGACTTTGTGGTCGACTAGAAGGTCTGTGCATGCTTACTTTGTGAAAGTAGAGTGAACAATGATAACATCATCAATCAGTTGGTTCAGCAGAAAGTTACCGATATTGAAAGTTTTGTCTAAACTGGTTATTTTGTATTGTAACTGGACACATAACTGACTCAGTAATACAGCGGCACATTAAGGTAAAAACTGTTGTATTTGTTGTCACAAGTAAATCTCATTGCTCAGATAGTCAATTGTTGGACATGTATACTGGCCATGTACACAGGTTTGTAACCTTGAGGTGACCTGTTTTTAGATTCTAAATCATTCTGTCTTGTGACCTAAATGAAACTGAAGGAAGATTTGTCTAAAACCTTTCAGCAGCTGAGGCCCTTAGCAGGTCAAAGCTGACCATGACCCCAGGCAAATGTCACCCTCACTCTGAACATCAAAGCGAGATCAGACATCACAATCTGTTTATCAACTCAGTAAATGTGAGTCGGGGAGGCTGTGAAATTAGTTTCAGTGAAACTGCAGAAATTGATACTGGCTCTTGGTTGGTCGGTTGGAAGATCTGAACAAGATTATGTTGTGAAGGGAGTGTGACCTGTATATTTTTTTCAGGGATGAGGGCAACACTGGCTGGGCAGCATTTATTGTCCATTCCTCGTTACTTTTGTCCCGAGTTCCCACTGCTTTCTAGGTGAAAAGGTTTTTCTCTGTACTGTGCTGTAATGTTCTATGTTCTATGTTCACATTCCCTCTTGAGCCTTCCGCTCATACCTTACATCTATGCCCCCTGATCATTGACCCCCTCTATATAGGGGAAAAGTTTTTTTCTGTCTACCCTATCTATGCCCCTCATAATTTTACACTTCTCAATCTTGTCCCCACTCAATCTTCTTTACTCTAAGGGAAACAACTCCAATCTGTGCAATCCCTCCTCACAGCTGAAACGCTCTTGTCCAGGCAACATCCTAGTAAATCTCCTAAACTGCCCAGTGCTATAACATCACGTCTGCAACATAGATTCAGAACTGCACAATGCCTTGGCTGTAGCTTAACCAAGGTTTTCTACAGTGCCAACATAACCTCCCTGTTCATATACTCTGTGCTTCAACTAACAAAGGCATACAAAACACAAAGCTTCTTAACTAAAAGAAAAGCAGAAATTGCTAGAAAAACTCAGCAGGTCTGATAGCATCTATGGAAAGAAATCAGAGTTAACATTCTGTGTCAGTGACCCTTCTTCAGGAGTGATGTGAGGGTAGCTAGGAAAAGATTGATATTAATACAGAAGATGGGGTGGGGACAGGGGATAAAGTATACAATAGGTGGAGATAAAGTCCAAAGCGAGAGAAAAATAGTTGTTCAAACAAAAGTGTAATTAAAGGTCAGTCTAAGGGAATGAATAACACCTAATGGGGACATTTTGAGGCTGACAGTGGGTTGCGTGTGGTAGCAGTCTGGGTGGTGGCAAGGCTTGTGTGTGAGCTTATCGTCATTTGTCAGATAAGTGATTTTATTATGCGCGCAAAAAAAATGAAAAGCCATTGTGAAAGTAGAGTGAACTCTAATCCGTACAGAGTTGTGATTTTTAAATACATGCAAAATTCAATTTAAAAAATGTAAAATCCTGTGACAATAATCCATCTAGGATTTTGATGCATAGACAACATACAGTAATCAGAACAAGTAGAAGTAACAATAATGATAACACTAGCAGTTCCACCTGTTTTAAGCCCCTGGGTGCTTGTACGGGCATTAATCATCGTGAGCATGTCCATCTGTTGGGATATCTGACCTTTCCACCCTACAATCTCAACGACCAGCATCCTGAGGGATATTGAGTTGAGTATAATTAGGATTACAGCTAGATGTGATAAGTGCTGAATCTAGGTATGGCATTGTAAATCTGAAAGCTATTTTAAAAATTTGTACAACCTGTTGGTGGGTTGAATCTCATCCATCTCAACTTTGAACTCCCTTGTGTGTTGCATGATTTTTGACAAAGTTTGGTGAGTGCTCATCAATTGGATTCATATTTGAGCTAACTTTTCTGGTCAAAGGTTTTTTTCCAGTGTCATATATTTCAAAATATTCCCAAGGGTTTCTTTCAACTCATCACTCGCATTCACGAATGTCGCATGTCACTAGTCGGTTAATGAACTGGTTCCCTGTCAGTTGTGCTATTTTTTTCCTGCCGATTCTTGATCAGAACAAGTCCAAGGGCATTTGACTTATTCAGTTAAGATCCCAAGTTTATTATCCAAATTGGCAAAATTAAGGCAATTAACTGTCAACACTCCCTCCTCATATGCCATAGCTAGATTAGTAAAGAATTCTCTTCTCTTACACTTATTGGAAGATCATATCTTCCACTCCCACGGCCCATTATTCTCCTAGTCAAGTGCAAGTAGAGCCATTCCCGGAGCTGACTCCCAGATATGTCAACTATTATTGGCATTAATTTGTGGTGGTTATTGTTGAACACTTTACATCTATGTTTAATTAGCAGTCCATTCCATGGCACCGGGATGCTTATGGTCCACTTACAATTTAATGAAACCTTTGACAAATGCAGCACTCCATCACAGTTACTCTCAATGTTCAGAACACATGAGGCAGAAATATAATGTCATGGTTGACTTATAGAGTCAGAGCTAAATCCAATCCTGGAACAGATTCCAAACCTGCTGTTGAACTCCACTTTGTCCGAAGGTCTGAGCAATAGCATTCCACACATTGCTTCCCATTGGTGCTTGAATCATTTCGTCTTATCCCATTTTCATTATATCTGAGGCTGCGTGTGTGTCTCCTTAAGCAAGTTAGACAACTCTAACCAGATTGTTATGATTGAATTTTCCCAGGTGTCCCACAACTTCAAGGCAGTCATTTCACAATTGCCATGAGTTAGTACAGTCTCAACTTTATGAGGAAACAATTACAAGAGCTTTCAATACTGAACAATACTATCTCTAAACTCGCATTTCCCGCAACTCATCCCTCACACCCCGCCCCCGGCAATAACCGCCAAAAGAGAATCCCCCTCGTCCTCACATACCACCCGACCAACCTCTGGATACAATGCATCATCCTCCGACACTTCCGCCATCTACAATCCGACCCCACCACTAAAGACATTTTTCCATCCCCACCCTTGTCTACCTTCCGGAGAGACCATTCTCTCTGGGACTCCCTTGTCTGCTCCCCAACCCACTCCAACCCCACCACACACGGCACTCTCCCCTCCAACCGCAGGAAGTGCTACACCTGCCCCCACACCTCCTTCCTCACCCCCATCCCAGGCCCCAAGATGACTTTCCACATCAAGCAGATGTTCATCTGCACATCTGCCAATGTGGTATACTGCATCTGCTGTACCCATTGTGGCTTCTTCTACGTTGGGGAAACCAAGCGGAGGCTTGGGGACTGCTTTGCAGAACACCTACGCTCGGTTCGCAATAAACAACTGCACCTCCAAGTCGCAAACCATTTTAACTCCACCTCCCATTCCTTAGATGACATGTCCATCATGGGCTTCCTGCAGTGCCACAATGATGCCACCGAAGGTTGCAGGAACAGCAACTCATATTCCGCTTGGGAATCCTGCAGCCCGATGGTATCAATGTGGATTTCACAAGCTTCAAAATCTCCCCTCCCCCCACTGCATCCCAAAGCCAGTCCAGCTCATTCCCGCCTTCCTCTCACCTATCCTCTCCTCCCACCTCAAGCTGCACCTCCATTTCCTACCTAGTAACCTCATCCCGCCCCCTTGACCTGCCCATCCTCCCCAGACTGACATATCCCGTCCCTACCTCCCCACCTATACTCTCCTCTCCACTATCTTCTCCTCTATCTATCTTCAGCCCACCTCCCCCCCTCCCTATTTATTTCTAAATCCACTCCCCATCCCCCTTTTCTGATGAAGGGTCTAGGCCCGAAACGTCAGCTTTTGTGCTCCTAAGATGCTGCTTGGTCTGTGTTCATCCAGCTCCACACTTTGCTTTCTCTAAACTATTGGGCCCTAAAGCTTACAATACTTCCTGAATCTCTTATAGTTTTGCACAATCACACTCTATCTTGCTGGCTGTGAGACTGCAAAGCTCCTTGTCTCTCTCTGCACACTCAGTGGGTCTCTGCTTTTTGTCATGTTGACAGGATATGTCCTTTGCACTATGCTGAAATCTTCAGCACCTAGTGGCTGCTTTTTTTCCCCTGTTTTGAGTGGAAAGAATCTTCTGTGAAGGATGTTCTTATCTAATTGTAAAATTGGATTCTGGTTGTTGTCAGGGGAGGCTACATATTAAAGTGAAGGCCATTAAATACTTTGGTCAAGCTACCATCATTTGTCTGATAAGTGATTTAACTGCCAATACAAAAAAATAGAAAACCTTGCCGTAATAAACCGTACAGCGTTGTGAGGCTTAGATACACAGAAAATTTTGCAGTAATATAGAAAGACCCTGTGGTGATAATCCACACAGGATTGTGATCCATAGACGACATACACTAATGAGAACAAATAGAAGTGCAAACAGGGATAACACTGGATGTTTCTTCTATCTGATAACCTCTGTGTGTGTGTGTGTGTACAGGCATTATTTACAGTGGCTGTGCCCATTTGTTCAGATCCCTGTGTTTTCCAGCCTGTATTCTTAACCACCAACATCCTGAAGTTTATCAGGGTGAGTGCAATTAGGACCACAGGTAAAGGAGAGAGGAGCTAATTCCATGGGCGAATTTGTAGATTTGAACCCCAATTCCAAAAATCATCCCACTAGTTGATGGGTTAAATCACATTCATTTCATCTTTCAACTCCTTTGTGGGCTGTATTTTTTTTAACAAATGTTTGGTGAGTGTTCATCAACTGCATTCTGACTTTATCAAATCTTTCTGGTGAAAATCTTATGGCAGAATTTTATTTTTCAAAATATTCCCATTCATCACTCGCATTTACAAATGTCGCTTGTCTTCAGTAGATCTCAATTTCCTTGCAGCTGTCATTGAACCACACTTTGGTTAACTGCCTTGATTGGCAGCTGGGAATGTTGACATGTTTGCTTCTCCGTAACTGATGTTCCAGTATTTATCACTGATCCAGGACAGGATTTTCCCTTGGCTAGCCAGATTAAGATCCTCTCTCAGTTACTCAACCATTCGATTTCCATAGATTCTACACAAGGTGGAATTATGTTGCTTGTTGTCATCTAAGATTTTGCCCTGAGTGACCTGGTAGACAGTTCTTTGCATGACCTTTCAGTATGGTCTCTAGGTGGTGGATAGACTGGTTAACCATCAATTGTCCTTTTGGCTCCTGCTGGTTCTCCTTGTTTAGTTCATCCAAGGCCTGTTTGACTTTCCTGGTTTAGATCCTAACATGAACATAGGATTTTAATGTAGCTGCCTTAAAAAAAATCTAAATCTGCTCCTGTAACAGATTGGAACCTGCTCTCGAACTTGTCGTTTTCTGATTGTCTGAAGAATAATATTCCATAAATTGCTTCCTGTTGGTGCTTGAATCATGTTTTGTCTGGTTCCTCCATAAATATATCAGAGGTTGCATGTCAGCTTCCTTAAACAAGTGAGACGACTCCAACCAGAACGTTGTGAATTAATTTACCCAGATGTCCCACAATACCGAAGCAGTCATATCACTACAAACACAAGTCAGTAATGCAAAACAGTTTTAACTTTATTGGGAAACACATTAAAGTAGCTTTTAATACCAAAAGTTACTATCTCTGGACCTATTCGCTCTAAAGCTTACAATACTTCCCAAGCCTCTTGTAGTTTCTCTATCTCTCTCTGTGGGACTACAAATTTGCATTCTCTCTTCCTCTTTTTCCCTCTTTCCCCGGATGCTCAGCAGGTCTTTGCCATTTGGCAGGCTGGTCTCCTCGGAAGATTTTCTGCTTCATCTCCAGGTGAGTTCTATTTTCAGACCTTTTTCTCTCAGGTCTGGATCTTTCTGTAGATTTAGACAATCAGGAGACCCTGCTTGAAGGCTTCTGATGGTTTTAATGGCTTTGTTAATAGCTAAATGTCCCATAACTGTGTGTTGGGTTATATTAAGCTTGAGTGTCTGGTTCGTGTTTGCTCATATGCATCCCTTCTTTGTTTATTTGATGAGATACATCCATCCAGGGTGACTGTTGACAGCATATGCCCGTATCTTTAGCACCCATTCGCTGTTTGTGTCTGGATTTTATGACTTCAAAGATTTACCTGGCCAACATATCAGGCATCTCTTGCTGTTTGGTCTACTTAGCCTGTGTTCTCACAGCTACGAGGCTGCTTCATTATCCCAGTTTGAAAGGAAAGAATCTTGTGCAAATTAAGTTCAAACTTAATTGTGAAACATAGTACTGGCTTTTGTCGGGGGTTGATGTGTTATGGTGAAATCCATTTTGTACATTAGTCAAACCTATCATCATTTGTCTGATAAGTGAAATAACTACATGTATAAAAAAAAGGAAAAACCATGATGATTTGTACAGAATTTTGAGGCTAAAATACGTACAAACGCTAGTAAAAGAAAGTAAAGTCCCATGGTGAGAAACCTTACAGGATTATCATGCAATGACAACTTTTAGTCATAGAACAAATAGTGCAGACAATAGTGATAATGCCAGGAGTTCCACCTATCTTATAACCCCTGCGTGCGTGTACACACCTTCTTCACAGTGAGCAATCCTGTCCGTTGGGATATCTGACTTTTCTGGATTGCAATCTTAATTCCCGGCATAATGAGATATATCAAGGTGAGTACAATTAGGAGCACAGCTAGGAGTGGCACAGTGGCTCAGTGGTTAGCACTGCTGCCTCACAGTGCCAGGGACCCAGGCTCAATTCCACCCTCAGGGGACTGTGTATGGTGTTTGCATATTCCCTCCATGTCTGTGTGGGTTTCCTCCAGGTGCTCCGGTTTCCTCCCACAGTCCAAAGACTGCTCAGGTTAGGTGGATTAACCATGCTAAATTATCTGTCACGTTCAGAGATGTGTAGCTTAGGTGGGTTATAAGGGGATGGGTCTGGGTGTGGTTTCCATACTGTAGGGATTTTATGTGAGAGGAGTCAAATCCATGAATGAATTTGTAGGTTTGAGCTCTAATTTCCAGAGCCATCCCACCACTTTGGGGGTTGAATGTCATTCATTTCATCCTCAATTCTTTCATCTTTTGTATTATTTTCATGAATGTTTAGTGAGTGTTCATCAACTGTATTCATGCTTGGGTGGCACGGTGGCTCAGTGGTTAGCACTACAGCCTGACAGCACCAGGGACCCTGGTTCAATTCCAGCCTCGGGCAACTGTCTGTGCAGAGTTTGCACATTTTCCTTGTGCCTGTGTGGGTTTTCTCCGGGTGCTCTGGTTTCCTCCCACAGCCCAAAAATGTGCAGGCTAGATGGAGTGGCCATGTTAAATTGCCCGTAGTGTTCAGGGGTGTGTGGGTTAGAGGGGGATGGGTCTGGGTAGGATGCTCCAGGGGGTGGTGTGGACTTGTTGGGCCAAAAGGCCTGTTACCACACTGTAGGGAATCTAATCTAATCAATCTTTCTTGTCAAAGTTTTATATCAGTATCATATATTTCAAAATACTCATCAAGAGTTTCTTTCAACTTTTCACTTGCATTTATGAATGTCGCTTAGCTTCAGTAGATCTCAGTTTCCTTACAGATGTTATTGACCCACACCTTAGTAAACAGCCACAACTGGCAGCTGGAAATGTGGGCGTGTTTCCTTCCTCAGAACAGATGTTCCAGATGTTCATCACTGCTCTTGGATGGGTCTTTCCCTGGCCTGCCTGCCTGAGATCCTCCCCCAAGTAGCTCAACCATCCAGTTTCCATAGATACTACACATGGTGCAGATTTGTTGCCTGCTGTCATTTATGGTTTTGCCCAGAGTGATCTGGTTAATGGCTTTGTGCATGATCTTTGAATGTGGTCGCTAGCTGGTGGCTAGTTTGGTTGCCCATCAGTTGTGCTGTTGTCTCCTGATACATGTTGTGGTTCAGTTATTCCAAGGTCTGTTTGATTTGTCAGGTTAAGGTTGTGAGTTTATTATCCAAATTGGTCAAATCAAGGGAATTAACTGTTGACATTCCCGTCCCATATGCTGTTGCTTGGTCATGATGGAGTTCCATTCTCTTATGTTTGTCAGTTTCGGGTCGTGATTCACCCTCATATCATCTTGTCCATCAGACCATTATGCTTCATCAGATATGAGTACAGTTGTTTCAATGGAGGTAGGCACCACATCGGAAACTGTGTCCTAGATATGTCTAATAACCAGGCAAGCCACCAGCTTATGTCTAATATTATGGGCATTAATTCATGGTGGGCATTGTCAAACAATGTCTGAAAATTTAATTATCAGCCTACTACATGGGCCTGGGGTGATTATGGGAAATGTTAAGGAAAGAATCTCTATTGCCAGCCTTGGTCCAATTTTAATTTCATGAAACCTGTGACAAATTTATTGCTTCATCCTGTCCACTCTCACTGAGTGCTCGGAAAAGGTGGAAGCAGGAGCTTAATGTCATGGTTGACCTAAAGAGCCACTGCTAAATTTGCTCCTGGAACAGATTCCAAATCTGCTCTTGATCTCCCAGTTGTCTGAAGGATATTATTGCACACATTGCTTCCCATCTGCTTGAATCATGTTAAGTCTCATCCTCCTAAAATATATCAGAGGCTGCACGTGCTTCCTTAACCAAGTTAGACAATGCCAACTGGAATGTTATGAATAAATTTGCTCAGGTATCCCACCATATCAAAGCAGTCAGATCACTGCAAATACAAGTCAGTACCAATACAAAACAGTCTCAATCTAATTAGGAAACAAGTTTCACTTGCCTTTCACACTAAACAATATGAACTCTAACCCTATTCGTCCCCTTACAGTTAATTACAATGCCTCCTGAGTATGTTGTAGTTTTGCGGAACCATGGTATCTCCATCTCTGCCTCTCCATGGGACTGCAAAGCAGCTCGGTCTTTTCCTCTCTCCCGACACTCAGAAGGTCTCTGCCTTTTGCCATGTCAGTCTCCTTGGAAGATTTCCTGTTTGATCAACAGGTCAGTCTTAATGTTATATCTCTTGCTCTTACCTCTGAATCTTTCTATAGCTTTAGCTAATCAAGAGATCCTGATTAATAGCTACTGATGGTTTCGATGGCTTTGTCAATCGTTGTTTCCAGTTGATGTTTGTTCCTTTCTTAAGACTTAAATGTCTGATTCTTTGTTTGCTAATGTTCATCCCTTCTTTGTTTAGTTGATATGATATATTTATTCAGGAAAACTATTGACAGTATTGATGAAGGGTCTAGGCCCGAAACGTCAGCTTTTGTGCTCCTGAGATGCTGCTTGGCCTGCTGTGTTCGTCCAGCCTCACATTTTATTATATTGACAGTATTTGTCGTTTGAAGCATGATAATGTCTTTAACAACTAGTCGCTGTTTGTATCTTGGTACTGTGCCTTTAGAGATTAACTTGGCCAACATGCCCAACATCCCTTGTTCTTTGGCCAAGGTGTATCCGTACTTTCGCAGCCAGAAGACATGCCACATTTCCCACCTATTGAATGGGCAGAATCTCCTGCGAATTAAGTTCAAACCCCATTGTAAAAGTTGCACCTGGTTGCTGTCAGGGTAAGCTGGGAGTTTAGGTAAAAGCCATAATGGAGACTGATCAAGGCCATCATTCCATGTCTAATAAGTGATACAACAACAAGAACAAAAAGAAGACAATCCTGCCTTAATAGCATGTATAGACCTGTGTAACTTAAATAAATGCCAAGTTCAGTTTTAAAAAATCCATCAGCAATAATCCACGCAGCATTATGATGCATATACAACATGCAGTAATCAGAACAAATGGAAGTGGCAACAGTGATAGCCCTGGGAGTTCCAGCTATCATAAACCCCCCGGACGCATGTACAGGCATTATTCATTGTAAGCATGCTATCTCTTGGGATATATGTCTTTTTCAACCTGCAATCTTAAGCACCAGCATTCTATGGTATATCAAGTTGAGTATAACTAGGACCACAAATAGACTTGAGAGGAGCCAAATAGACATGAGAGGGGATGAAATTGTAGATTGAATCCCAGTTCCAAAACTCATCCCAACCCTTGCTGGACTGAATCTCATCCAACCAATTCAACACCTTTTAGTTTTGTATTGTTTTTACAAATGTTTTTTATGAGTGCTTATCAACCTGATTACAACTTCATCAAATCTCTTGGAAAAATGTTTATGCCAGTGTCATATTTTTCAAAACATTTGCCAAGAGATTCTTTCAACCCACCACTCACATTTATTAATATCACTTGTCTTTGGTGGATGTCAATTTCTTTGCAGTTGTCGTTGAACCACATCTTGACTAACTGACTCACTTGGCAGCTGAGAATGTTGGCATGTTTCCTCCCTTGGTACAGATGTTCCAGATGATTGTAACTGATACGGGACAAGACATTCCCCCGGCTAGTCTCTCTGAGATCCTCCTCATTTTGCTCCATTGTGCATAGATGCTACACAGCTTATGATTTTGTTGCCTGCTGAATTCTACAATTTTGCCCTGAGAAATCTGTTGGTGAGTTTTCTCATGCCCTTCGAGCATAGTCATTAGGTGATGGCTAGACTGGCTCCCCATCCATTGTGTTGTTGTCTCCTGCTGCTTATTGTGGTTCAGTTCCTCAAAGTCCTGTTTGACTTGACAGGTTAAGGTCATGAGTTTATCATCCAAATTGGCCAAATCAAGGGAATTAAACGTGGACACTCCCACTCCTTAGCTGTCACTAGATCATTAAGAAATTCCCTTCTTATATGCTTGTCAGTTTCAGGTCAGGGTTCACCCTCATATCTTACTATCCCTTGGCCATTATTTTCCGGGTCAGGAGCAAGTAAACTCGTTTCAATGGGGAGGGGCAACACTGCAGAAACTGGATCCCAGATATGTATATTGTTATTAGTATTAATTTGTGGTGAACATAGTCAAACACACCTATGGTTGTGGGTTTAATTAGCAGTCATTATGTGGACCTGGGATGCTAATGGATCAAGCTGAAGAAGGGAGCTTTACTGCCGACCTTGGTGCATTTATATTTTCAGGAAATCTTTTGACAAAGTTAGCACTTCATCTCGCCCATTCTCACTGAGTGTTTGGGAAATGTGGAAGCAGGAGTTTAATGTTGTGGCTGACTTAAAGAGTCACTGCTAATTCGCTCCTGGTGCAGATTCCAAATGTACTATTGATCTCCAAGTTGTCTAAAGGTCTGAAGGATAACATTCCACACCATTGCTTCCCATTAGTTCTTGAATCATGCTTTGTTTTGTCCCCACCCCTTAGTTATATCAACCGCTGCATGTGTGCCTCCTTAAACAAGCTAGACAACACCAAACAGAGTGTTGTGAATTAATTTGCGCAGGAGTCCCACAATACTGAAGCAGTCAAATCACTACAAACACAAAGTGGTACTAATGCAAAACGGTTTGAACTTTATTCAGAAAGACATTACAATAGCTTTTAAAACTAAAATATAGTATATCTAAATCAATTTGTCCTAAAGCTTACAATGCCTCCTGAGCCTCTTGTAGTTTTGTGCAACAGCTCTCTGTCTTTGTCTCTGTCTCTCTGAGGGTCTGCGAAACTGCTCTTTCACTTCCTCCCTCTCTGTCTCCTGATGCTCAGCTGGTTTCTGCCTTTTCCCATGTTGGTCTTCTCAGGAAGGTCTGCTGCTTGATGTACAGGTAAGATTTAGTTTTAGCGCTTTTCCCCTCACATCTGGATCTTTCTAAGGCTCTACTTAATCATGAGATCGTTCTTAACAGCTGCTGATGGTTTGATGCCTTTGTTAATCATTACATGTTCTGTTAACGTTTGTTCCACTGCTTTTGCTTGAGTGCTTGGTTCTTGGTTGCTAGTGTGCATCCCTTCTTTGCTTGGTTGATGTGTTATGTCTATGCAGAATGACTGTTGACAAGATATGTCCTTTTTGTTGTGCAAAATGTCTTTAGCGCATAGTTGCTTTTTATGTCTTGGTACTGTGATTTCAGAGACTAATTTGGTCAACGTACCAAGCATTCCATGCTGTTCAACCAAGGTGGCCATCTATCTGTGTTTTAGCAGCCAAGAGGCTGCTACCTTTCCCCTGTATTGAATGGATAGGATCTTCTGCAAATGAAGTGCAAACCTCATTGCAAAAGTTGCATCTGGTTGTTGTCAGTGGAGGCGATGTGTTAAGTTATAAGCCATTTTGGAGACTGGTCAAGGCTATCGCCATGCTTCTGATAAATGATATAACAATATGGAGCAAAAATATTAATGGCACCTTAATAACACCTACAGATCTGTGTGGTTTACATAAATACCAAATTCACTAAAGAAAAGAAAATCTCTTGATGATGATCCACACAGTGTTTGTGATGCATATACAATATACAGTCATCAGAACAAATAGAAGTGACAACAGTAATAACTTTGGGAGTTCCATCTACCTTATAACTTCTTTGTGAGCGTTCTTAGTGAACATGCCATCTATTGGAATATCTGCCATTTCCAACAAGCAATCTTAACTGCCAGCATCCTGAGGTATGGAAATGTGAGTACAAGTAAGGCCATAGCTAGATGCAAAAGGAGCCAAATCGATTGATGAATTTCTAGATTTGAACCATAGTTCCAAAAGCCATCCCACCAGATGCTGGGTTGGATCTTAACAATCTACTCCTTAATTTCGGAATCGGCTGTCGACATTTCTGCCTGATACACTGTGGCTGAATCATTAAGGAGTTCTGCTCTCTTACTCTCACATCTTCCTATATTTCTGCCAATTAGCCTCTGCGTAATCTGTGAACAGAGTGGAATAAGGTGCCACTCCAATAGCTGGGTCCCAAATAAATCCACTATTATTGGTATTAATTTGTGGTGGACATTGTCAAAATAAACTTTGCCTGTAAGTTTAATTACCAGTCCGTTATGTGGGCCTGGGATACTTATGGGACAAGCTGGTTAAAGTAATTTTATTTCTGGCCTTGATCCATTTAATTTCAATAAATCTTTGACAAAGTCAACGTTGCATCCTGTCCACTCTCGCTGAGTGCTTGGGAACGACAAAGCAGGAATTTAATGTCACGGCTGACTTATAGAGTCAAAGTTAAATCCCACTCCTGGAATATTGCTTTCTGTTGGTGCTTGAAACATGTGTGTCTTGTCCCTCCTTAGTTATATCAGAGGCTACATGTGCCTACTTAAATAAGTTAGACAACTACAATCAGAATGTTGTGAATTAAATTGCCCAGGTGTCTGACAATACTGAAGCAGACAAATCACTATGAACTCAAGCAGTTCAAATACAAAACTGTCTCAACTTCATTAGGAAACAAATTACAATCCCTTTTCATACTTGGTTGTACATATGCATCCCTTCTTCGTTTAATTGATGAAATTTGACTACCCAGGATGACTGTTGGCAGGATATGTCCTTTAAACTATGCTAATGTCCATAAGCACTTAGTTTCCATCTGTGTCTGAGTTTTGTGACATAGACATTTTCTTGGCCAATGTACTCACCTTCCCTTGCTGTGTTTGGGACAAATTGGCAAGCTACTTGTGTTTCAGCGGTCAGACGGCTGCTACAATTGCCCCATTTTGAGTGGAAAGGGTCTGTGAAGGAAATTCAAACCTATGTGTAAAATTACGTTCTGGCTCTTTTCAAGGGAGGCTGAGTGTTAAGGTGAAGGCCATTGTGTACATTAGTCAAGCCTTTCCACATATGTCTGACAAGTGATTTATCTGTACATATAAAAAATCCTGCCATAACAATGCATACACATTGTGAGGCTTAGAGAGACAACAAAATTTTGTAATAAAATAGAAAAATCCCATGACAATAATCCATACAGGATTGTAATGTATAGATAGCATACACTAATCACCACAAATAGAAATGACAACAGGTAATAACCCTGGGCATTCCTTCTATCTTATAACCCCTGGGTACATGTACAGGCATTATTCACAGTGGGCATGTCAATCTGTTCGGAAATCTGTCCTTTCCAACCTGCAGTCGTAACCATCAGCATCCTGTGGTATTTCAAGGTGAGCACAATTAGGAGTCACAGCTAGGTGTGAGAAAAGCCCAATCCATGGATGAATTTGCAGATTTGAACCCCAAATCCAAATGTTATGCCAGCTGTTGGTGGGTTGAAGCTCATCCATTTCAACTTTAAATTCTTTTGTGTTTTGTATTATTTTCACAAATGTTTGGAAAGTGTTCATCATCAGCATTTCTTTTTGATCCAATCTTTCTGGTAAAAATTTTATATCAGTGCCATATTTTTTCAAAATATTCCCCAACATTTTCTTGCAACTCATCATTCGCATATACGAATATTGCTTATCTTTAGTAGCTGTCATTGAACTACACCATGGATAACTGCCACAATTGGCATCTGGAAATGTTGGCTTATTTCCCTCAATGGAACAAATGTTACAGATGTTCGTCACTGATCCAGGACAGGACTTTTCCCTATCTAGCCTGTCTGAGATCCTCCCTCAGTTGTTCAACCATCCAGTTTCCATTGCTACTACACAGGGTGCAATTTTGTTGCCTGCTGTCATCTCTGATTTTGCCTGAGTGATCTGGTTGATGGCTTTTGCATGACCCTTGAACGTGGCCACTAGCTGGTGGCTAGCCTGGTTCCCTGTCTATTGTGCTGTTGTCACCTGCCACTTGTCATTGTTCAGTTCTCCTGAGGCCTTTCTGACTTCTTGAGTTAAGCTTGTGAGTTTATTATCCAAATTGGCCAAATCAAGGCAATTAACTGTCAACACTGCCTCCCCATGCATTGTAGCTTGATCATTAAGGAATTCCTTTCTGTTGCGCTTATCACTTTCTGGTCATGGTTCACCCTAGTACCTTCCTGTCCCTTGGTCTATTTTACACTGGGTCAGGTGTGAGTAGAGCTGTTTCAATGGGGAAGGGCACTACTCCAGCAGCTGGGTCCTGCATGTATCTAGTATTTTTGGTATTGTCTGAAGGTTAACATAACACACGTTGCTTCCCGTTGCTGCTTGAATCATGCATTGTTTTCTTCTTCCTTAAATATATCAGAGGCTGCATGTGCTTTCTGAAACAAGTTAGACCAGCATCTGCAGTTCCCATTATCACTGATACAATTTTAACCTCACTGCGAAGCCTCTTCCAGGGATGCCTAAACTGAAGAAGTTACCCTCCTCCCTCCGGAAGCTTTTGTGCTCCTGAGATGCTGCTTGGCCTGCTGTGTTCATCCAGCTTCACACTTTATTATCTTGGATTCTCCAGCATCTGCAGTTCCCAATATCACTAGACTACCATAATGTTGTGAATGAAATTGCCCAGGTGTATACAGTACTGAAGTGGTCATATCAGAATGAATACAAGTTGGTAACAATCCGTAACAATCTCAACTTTATTAGGAAATAAGTTAAAATAGCTTTTAATGCTAAACAATATTCTTTCTATTCCTATTTGTGCCTAAAGCTTACAATTCTTCCTGAGTCTTTTATGTTTTTGTGCTGCTGCTTTCTGTCTATCTCTGTCTCTCTTTCTGGGTCGTCGTCTCTCTTTCTCCAAACATTCAGAGGGTCTCTGCCTTTTGCCATGCTGTTCTCCTTAGATATTCTCTTTCTTCAGCAGGTAGGTTTTATGTTTAGATCTTTACCCTCGCTTATGGATCTTTCTATAGCTTTATCCAATCAGCAAAGATCCTGGTTGAAGGCTACTGATCATTTGGATGGCCTTGTTAATCTCCAAATATCCTGTTAATATCTGCTCCATTGTTTTAGGCTTGAGTGTTTTGTCCTTGCTTACTAATATACATCCTTTCTTTGTTTAGTTGATGAGATACATCTATCCAGGATGACAGTTGACAGGATATGTCCTTTACACTATTTTAATGCCCTTAGTACCTAGTTGCTGATTGTTTCTGGGTTTTGTGATTTCAGAGATTAGCATGGCCAATATACTCCGTATCCCTTTTCGTTTTGGCCATGTTCCACCTATCCGTGCTTTAGCATCCATAATGCAGTCACATTTTCTCTGTTTTAAAACAGAGACAACCTGCTTCAAATGAAGTTCAAACCTCAATGTAAAAGGCTGTATCTGGCTGTTGTCAAGGGAGGTTATATGTTATGGTGATAGACATTATGTACATTGGTCAAGCCTATCTTCATATGTCTGATAAGTGATATAACTATACATATGAAAAGAATCCTGATGAAATAATTCATACATGTTGTAAGGCTGAGATACAAACAAAATATAGTAAAAAGAAATTTAAATCCCGTGGCAATAATCCACACGGGATTGTGATGTATAGATGATTTTTATTCGCTAGAAAAAATAATAGGGGCAATAGAAATAACTCGGGAAGTTCCCTCTACCTTATAACCCCGGGAAGCATGTAGAGGCATTATTGTCCATCTGTCTGAATTTCTGACCTCCAGCCTGCAATCTTAACTACCAGCATCCTGAGGAATATTAAAGTGAGTACAGTTAGGACCACATCAGATGTGAGAGAAGTCAAATCCAGGAATGAAGGTATGGACTTGAACCACAATTTCAAGAGTCATCCTACTGGTTGGTGCATTGAATCTCTTCCACCTCATCTTGTGCCTCCTTTGCATGTTGTATTACCTGTGCAAAGGATTGATAAGTGTTTATCAACTGCAATCGTACTTGGTCCAATCTTTCTGGTAAAAGTTTTATGCCAATGTCAGATATTTCAAATTATTCCCAAGATTTTCTTTCAAGTCATATATTACATCCACAAATGTCACTTGTCTTCAGTAGACATCAGTTTCCTTGCAGCTATCATCACCTTGGTTAACTGCCAGAAATGTTGGTGTGTTTCCTCCCTCAGAACAGATCCAGGATAGAACATTCCACTAGCTAGCCTGCCTGTGGCCCTACCTCAGCTGCTCAATCATCCAGTTCATAGGGTGTGATTTTGTTGCCTGCTGTCATCTATGATTTTGCCCTAAGTAAGCTGGTTTATGTGTTTTTGCATGACCTTCAAGTATGGTTACTAGATCGTGGTGAACCTGGCTTCATGTCAAATGTCCTGTGTCTCCTCCCACTTGTCATTGATCTTGCTGTCCTTTAGCCCATTATCCTTTAGGTCAGGTGCAAGTAGAGTGGTTTCAATGGTGAAGGGGACCACTCCAGAAAGTGGGTCCCAAATAAAGCTATTATTAATGGTCGTAATTTGTGGTGGACATCATTGAACAAAATTTTGCTTGTAGGTTTAATTACCAGTGCATTGTATGGACTTGGGGTGCTTATGGAGCAAGTTGAGTAAGGAATCTTCACTGTTGGCCTTGGACCATTTTTAATTTCAAGAAATCTTTGACAAGTTCATCCTGTTCAGTCACTGAGTGGTAGGGAAATGTGGAAGCAGGAACTTAATGTTGTGTGACTGAAAGAGTCAAAACTAAACATGATCCTACAACAAAATTCAAACTTGCTATTAATATCCACATTACCTGAATACGTGAAGGATAACATCCCACACATTACTTCCGGTTGGTGCTTGAATCATATGTTGTCTCGTCCCTCCTTAAGTATCCCCCTCTCAGAGACTGCACGTGTGCCTCTTTAAACAAGTTAGACAACTCCAACCAGAATGTTATGAATGAACTTGGCCAGGAGTCCCACAATACCAAAGCAGTCAAATCACTATGAGTACAAGTCAGTTCCAGTATGAAACAGTCTCAACTTTGTAAGAAAACAGGAGAACAAGGTCAAAGATCACACAACACGAGGTCATAATCCAACAGGTTAAATAGAAAATACAAGCTTTCACAGCTCAACTCCTTCTTCAGGTGCAGTGTGTGATAGAGAGAGTATAAGACACAGAATTTATAAACAGACAGGTGACAATCCTAAAACTGGCCACCTCTTGTTGAATCAATAAAGAGTTAGGAAAGAGACTACTGATTAAAATGCAAAATTCAGATTCCTCTCAAGTCATTATCCCGAGATAATTAAAGGCCTTATCAATGTATACAAGAGGTGACATCTCAGGGCAGACAATGCATCTTAATTGTGAGTTCTTGCTCACAATCTGTCTATGTTTTTTTTGAACAGAACAGAATGTATCTGCAGCTACACAAACATGTTGGATGATATAATTTGTGTGTCTGTGTATGTTAGGAAGAGAGAGAGAAAGTAAGAGTGTTTGTGCTTGTGGGCATGTGTGCATGTGCGCACGTGCTTGAGAGTATGTGAGTGTGAGTTTATGTGTGTGTAAGTGTGCATGTGCGCGTGTGCATGTGTGAGTGTGTGTGCACAAGAGTGTGTGAGAGATGATGTGTGTGTGTGTGTGCACGCGTGTGTGTGTGTGTGTGTGTGTGTGTGTGAGTGTATGTAGAGTGTTGGAGCCACTTGTAGTGCGACATGAACCCAAGATCTGTGTGTGTGTGTGTGTGTGTGTGTGTGTGTGTGTGTGTGTGTGTGTGTGTGTGTGTGTGTGTGTGTATGTGTGTGTGTGTGTGTGTGTGTGTGTGTGTGCACGTGTGTGTGTATACAGAGTGGTGGAGCCACCTGTAGTCCGACATGAACCCAAGATCACGACTGAGGCTGTTTTGGCTACTAGCCTCTGCTTGGCGATTTTGCATTGTTATGTATCCTGAAGTCAATGTTGAAGGATGCTTACCCAAAAATTGGAGACTGAATGTCCTTGACCCCTGAAGTGTTCCCCCAGTGGGAGAAAACACCCTGTCCAATGATCATTGTGCAGTGTCCATTCATCTGTTGCCATAGCACGTGCAAAGATTTGCCAATATACCATGCCTTGGGGCATCCTTGCCTGCATCGTATGAGATGGACAACATTGGCTGATCACATGAATATCTGCTGTCTACATGGTGAATGGTGTTCCCATGTGTGATGGTGATCCATACCGAGCAGCTGGCATGTCTTGCAGGCGGTGCCATGGCAAGATTTTGTGGTGCTGTGGTCGATGTCATCCTGAAGGTTGGGTAGTTTGCTGCGAACAACTGTCTGTTATAGGTATAGCACTTGTTGAAAGGCAAGAAGTAGAGAAGATCACAGTGAGGTACTCATCATTGTCAATAATGTGTTGAAGCCTACGAAGAACGTGGTATAGTTTCTCCACTCCGTGGAAGTTCTGGACGATGAAAGGTACCCTATAGGTCGCATCTCGTGTTTGCCTTCTGTGGAGGTCATTACAGTTTTTCTCTCTGATACAACGGAAATGGCAATCAATGAGTTGAGCATCATATCCTGTTCTTATGAGGACATCCTTCCACACATTCAGGTGCCTGTCGCATTCCACCTCATCTGAGCAGATCCTGGATATGCATTGGCCTTGTCCGTAGAGGAAGACTTTTTTAAAAATATGTTTAGGGTGCAAACTAGAGAAATGCATCATCATGAGGTTATCTATGGGCTTGCTGTAGAGTGAGGTGCCCATCCTTGATGGAGATGCATGTGTCCAAAAATGAGACTGATTCGAGAGTAGTCCATGGTAAGTCTGATGATGGGATGAACTTTGTTGATATCGTTATGTTATTGTTTCAATGATTCCTTGCCATGAGAGCAAAGGAAGAATATGTCATCCATGTATCTGGTGTATAGTGTTGGATGGAAGTCTTGCATAGCAGAGAAGTCTTGTTCAAATGTGTGCATGAACATGTTGGCATATTGGGGTGCAAATTTAGTCCAAATGGCTGTTCTGTGTGTCTTAATGAAGAACAGGTTGTCGCAGGTGAAGAAATTTTGGTCGAGGATGAAGCGGGTGAATTATAAACTGGTGTCTGGCAGTTGCTGGTCTTGAATACTGAGGCTGTTGCAGCGAAGCAGTTGTTCTGGGGGATGCTCTTGTAGAGTGCCAAAATATCCATTGTGACAAGGAGTATTGTTGGTTCAACTGATCTGTGGGTACTGAGTTTCTGTAGGAAATCTGTGGTGTGATGACAGAGGCTGGGGGTTCTTTGTAAAATAGGTTTCAAGATGCCCTTGACGTAGAGACCCATTGCGTGATACAATGGGATGTCCAGATGTGTTGGCTTTGTGAATCTTCAGAAGGCAGTAGCAGTCCCCTAAGCAAGAAGTATGCGGGGTGGGAGTGTGTAAGGTACTTTGAAGGACTTGATCAAAAGTTTTTATCAGCCTGTTGAGCTCATAGGTGTATTCTCTGGTCGGGTCGGCAGGCATTTGTCTGTGGTGTACCTGGTTGTTCAGTTGTTGGTACATTTCTTTGCAGTAGTCTGTTCTATTCTGTCTGATAGTGGCTCCTCTTTGGTCTGCTGGTGTGATGACAATGTTGTGATTGGTCTTGAGAGTTTGGATGGTGTTGTATTGTGCCTGGGTGACATTCTGCTCCAACTTGTGAGCGTGAGTGGCAAATCTGACACTCAAGTGTTTCCTGATGGCTTAAGCCTACATGCCGAACCTAGGGCAATGGCCTTCTGGAGGGGTCGAATTCGATTCCTTCTTTGGTTGCTCCAGCACAGATGTCTCTTATCAGCTATTCGGGTTCAATTGTTGTCTCATTGGGCTCACTGCTAACTTCTTGGGATTTCTGGAAGACTCCCGGAGTCTTATTCTCCTAATGAATTCCTCTGTTTCTGCAGTGAGGCCATTGGGATTCAATTTTGCGTTGGGCTTCAACTGTGGTAATGTTTTGACCATGGCACCAGGGGAAGCTCGGTTATTGCTGGTGGTGATGCCAAGTTTCTTGAGTTTCTTGATCTTGGTGTGCATGTAGATGGTGTAGTTCTGTTGCCTCGTCTGGATGTATACACACACACTCTTTCACACAAACACATTCTCTCTCTGGCTTTCTCTCTCTCTCTCTCTCTCACACACACACACTCACACTCACATTCACACACTCACGCTCACACTCACAGACATGGACTCAGGCATGGACACACACAGAGACACTGACACACACATGTACACACACAGACACAGACTTGAATTATTTCATGTAAGATGTTTGTGTAGTTGCAGGTACATTCTTTTATGCTCAACAAAATAAAACCTGACATCAGTTTAAAACATGGACAGATTCTAAGCAGGACGTCACATCTAAAATGAATTGTCTGACCTGAGATGTTACCTCTTGTATACATTGATAAAACCTTTAATTATCTCAGGACAATGACTTGAGAGGAATGTGGATTTTACATTTTAATCAGTAGTTTCCTTCCTAACTGATTAATGATTCAACAAGAGGCGGCCAGTTTTAGGGTTGTCACCTTTCTGCTAATAAATTCTGTGTCTTATAACTTTCTCTCTCTCTCACTCTGCCCGAGGAGGGAGCTGAGTTATGAAAGGTTGTATTTTCAAATAAACCTGTTGGGCTATAACCTGGTGATTTTTGGTCTTATTAGGAAACGCATTACAATCGCTTTTCATATTAAACAATCTTATTTTTAAATTTTTTTGAGATGGCAATGCATCCCAAGTCTCATATTTTTGCAGAGCCATATTCTCTCTGTCTCTCTGTGTGACTGCAAAGCTACTCTCTCTCTCTCCCTCTATCAGCAGATCTCTGAATTTTCCGATGTCGGTCTCCTTGAAAGGTCTCCTCCTTAATCAACAGGCAAGTTCTATTTTTATATTTTTTCCCCTTGCCTCTGCATCTTTCTATTGTTTCAGCTAATCAAGAAATCTTGCTTAATGGCTACCAATGGATTATATGGCTTTGATAGTCATTAAACATCCTTTCAATATTTGTTCCCTTGTATCAAGCTTTAGTGTTTGGTTCTTGGTTGCAGAAATGCATCCTTCTTTGTTTATTTGAAGAGATATGACTACTCAGGATGACCGTTGGCAGTATATGTCCTTTACACTACACTAATGTCATTAGCATCTAGCTTCTGTCTGGGTTTTGTGACTTCAGAAATTTTCTTGGCCAACATACCCAGCTTTCGAGAGTCCAGAGAAAGTATGATTGGGTGAAGTTGACGATCTATCTGTCCAACAATTCCACTGTTTTGAGCAGAAAGAAACTACTTCAAAGGAACTTATAACCTAACTGTAACATTATGTTCTGGTTGTTGTCAAGGGAGGCTACATGTTAAGGTGGAAGCCATTATGAACATTGGTCAAGCTTATTTTCATTTGTGTGATGAGCGATTTAGGTGTATGTACAAAAAAAAAATCCCGTAATGACATGTACAGAGTCGTGAGGCTTAGATACAGACAAAATTTTGCAATAAAACAGAAAAATCTCATGGCAATTATCCATACAGGATTGTGTTTCATAGGTCACATACACTAATCCGAACAAACAGAAGTGACAATAGTCATAACCCTGTATATCCCTTCTATCTCATTGCCCCTGGTTATATGTAGGGATTAATCATTGTGAATGTGCCCATCTGTTTGGTTATCTGTCTTTTCCAATGTGCAATCTTAACCACCAGCATCCTGACGTACATCCAGGTGAGTACAATTAGGACCACAGCTAAAAGTGAGAAGAGCCGAATCCATGGATGAATTTGTAGATTTAAACCCCAATTTCAAAAGTCGTGATATCCATTGGTGGGCTGAAGCTCATTCACTTCATCTTTAAACTCCTTTGTGTTTTATTTTCACAACCTGCGGCTATCCCCATCTCAAACAAATATGCTGTTTTGGAAAATGCAGTGGGTGATGGACTTTCACGGGAATATAGCACTGGCAGCCAAATTCTGCTACTGAGACTGGCTCTACTGTAACGAGGGGTAGGTCAGGTTCCAAGCAATCAATTGTGATGGGGGACAGCCCAGTCAGAGGCACAGACAGATGTTTCTCAGCCAATAACGAGACATCAGAATGGTGTGTGGCCTCCATGGTGCCAGGCTCAAGGGTATCTTGGAGAGTGTGCAGAATATTCTCAAAGGGGAGAGGGGCCAGCAGGTTGTCATTGTATGCATTGGAAACAACCACATAGGATGAGAAAAGATGACGTTCTAAGGACAGAATATAGGAAATTAGGCAGAAATTTAAAAAGATAAGTCCTTGAGGGTAGTAATATCTGAATTACTCCCAGTGCTTTGAGCAAGTGAAAGTAGGAATTGGAGGATATGGCAGATGAATGCATGGCTGTGGAGCTGGTGTAGGAGAGAAGGATTCACATTTTTAGATCATTAGAATCTCTTCTAGGGTAAAAGTAATCAGTACAAGAAGCATGGATGGCACCTGAATTGGAGGCACTGATCATAATTGTATTAGTTTCACAATAGTGAGAGAGAAGGATAGTCCAGATCTAAAAGTTAAAAGTTCTAAATTTAGTAGAGCCAATTTTGACAGTATTAGACATATTCACAGGTAAAGGGGTTAAAATAGTAGCAGAGATAATGGGAACTGCAGATGCTGGAGAATCCAAGATAATAAAATGTGATAAAAAAATGTGATAAATAAAATGTGTTCATCCAGCCTCACATTTTATTTTCACAGGTAAAGGGATGGCTGACAAGTGGGAAGCATTCAAAATGAGATTTCGAGAGTCCAGAGAAAGTATGTTCCTGTTAGGGTGAAGGGCAAGGCTCATAGGCGTAGGCAAGACTGGATAACGAAAGAAATTCAGGTTGTGGCCAAGAAAAAGAAGGAAACATGTGTCAGGTATAAACAACAGGGACCGAGTGAATCCCTAGAAGAGTACAAATGCAGTAGAAGTACCCTTAAATGGAAATCAGGAGGGCAAAAATCGGACATGAGATAGCTTTGGCAAATAGGGTTAAGAAGAATCCAAAGGAATTTCACAAATACATTAAGGACAAAAAGGGACCTAGGGAGAGAATAGGGCCCCTTAAAGATCAGCAAGGCTGCCTATGTGTGAAACCACGAGAAATTGGGGAGATACTGAATGGATATTTTGCATCAGTGCTAATTTTGGATATGGAAGCTAAAGAACTTGGGTAAATAAATAGCGACATCTTGAAAAATGTCCATATTACAGAAGAGGAGGTGCTGAATGTCTTAATATGCATAAAGGTGGATAAATCCCTGGTGCTTGATCAGGCATACCCTAGAACTTTGTGGGAAGTTTTGGAAGTGATTGCTGCGTCCCTTGCTGAGATATTTGTATCATCTATTCCACAAGTGAGATGCCGGAAGGCTGGAAGTTGGCTCACATGGCGCCATTATTTAAGAAAGGTGGTAAGAAAAAGCCAGGGAATTATTGACTGGTGAGCATGACATCAACGCTGGGCACATTCTTGGAGGGGATTCTGAGGGATAGGATTTACATGTATTTGGAAAGGCAAGGACTGATTACGGATAGTCAACATGGCTTTATGTGTGAGAAATCATGTCTCACTAACTTGATTGAATTTTTTGAAGAAGAAACAAAGGGGGTTGATGAAGGCAGAGTGGTGGATGTGATCTGTATGGATTTCAGTAAGGCACTTAATAGGTTTTTCATGGTTAGCAAGGCTAGATCACATGGTATACTGATAGAACTAGACAGTTGGCTACAGAACTGGCTCAAAGGTAGAAGGCAGAGGTTAGTAGTAGAGGATAGTTTTCAGACTTGGAGGCCTGTGACCAGTGGCACAAGGATTGGTGCTCGTCCACTGCTTTTGTCATTTGTATAAATGATTTGGATGTGAATATAGAGCCATGTTTAGTAAGTTTGCAGATAGCCCCAAAATTGGAGGTGTAGTGGACAGCCAAGAAGGTAACCTAAGATAACAATGGGACCGTGATCAGATGGGCCAATGGACCGAGAAGTGGCAGATGGAGTTTAATTTAGATAAATGTGAGGTGCTGCTTTTTGGAAAAGCAAATCAGGGCAGGACTGATACACTTATTGATAAAGTCCTGTTGCTGAACAAAGAGACCTTGGAGTGCAGGTTCATAGTTCCTCAAAACTACTGTTTCAGGTAGACAGGGCCGTGAAGAAGGCATTTGGTATGCTTGCCTTTATTGGTTGGCGTATTGAGCACAGGACTTAGGAGGTCATATTGCAGCTGTACAGTACATTGGTTTGGCAATTCTTGTATTACTTTGTTCAGTTCTTCTCTCCTGCTATTTGAAGGATGTTGTGAAGTGTGAAAGAGTTTGGAAAAGATTTACAAGAGTATTGCCAAATTTTGAGGGTTTGAGCTGTAGGGAGAGGCAGAATATGCTGAGGCCATTTGGCCTGAGGGGTGACCTTATAGAAGTTTATAAAATCATGAGGGACATAAATAGGGTGAATAGCCAAGGTCTTTTACCAAGGGTAGGCAATTCCAAAACTAGAGGGCATACGTTTAAGACGGGTGGGGGGAGGAGATTTTAAAGGGGCCTAAGAGGAAATTTTTTCATGCAGCGGGCAGTGCATGTATGGAATAAGCCATCAGAGGAAGTGATGGAGGCTGGTACAATGACAATATTTAAAAGGCATCTAGATGGGTATATCACTAGGAACAGTTTAGAGGGATATGGACCAAATACTGGCAAATGGGGCTCGCTTAATTTTGGATATCTGGTTGGTATGGATGAGTTGATTCCATGCCAGACAGCTCTATGACTCTAAAAATATGGCAAGTGTTCATCAATTGCATTTGTACTTGATCCAGTCATTCTGGTAAAAGTTTTATACCTAAGAGTATCATAGAAGTGTAACATTTCAAAATATCCCCCAAGAGTTTATTTCAATGCATCACTCATATTTACTAATGTTGCTTGTCTTCAGTAGATGCCAGTTACCTTGCAGCTGTCATTGAGCTATACCATGGATAACTGTTCAGTTGGCAGCTGGAAATGTTGGCGTGTTTCCTTCCCTGGAACAGATGTTCCAGATGTTTGGCACTGATCCAGAACAGAACTGGCCCCTATCTAAGAGATAATGGGAACTGCAGATGCTGGAGATTCCAAGATAATAAAATGTGAGGCTGGATGAACACAGCAGGCCAAGCAGCATCTCAGGAGCACAAAAGCTGACGTTTCGGGCCTAGACCCTTCATCAGAGAGGGGGATGGGGGGAGGGAACTGGAATAAATAGGGAGAGAGGGGGAGGCGGACCGAAGATGGAGAGCAAAGAAGATAGGTGGAGAGGGTGTAGGTGGGGAGGTAGGGAGGGGATAGGTCAGTCCAGGGAAGACGGACAGGTCAAGGAGGTGGGATGAGGTTAGTAGGTAGCTGGGGGTGCGGCTGGGGGTGGGAGGAAGGGATGGGTGAGAGGAAGAACCGGTTAGGGAGGCAGAGACAGGTTGGACTGGTTTTGGGATGCAGTGGGTGGGGGGGAAGAGCTGGGCTGGTTGTGTGGTGCAGTGGGGGGAGGGGATGAACTGGGCTGGTTTAGGGATGCAGTGGGGGAAGGGGAGATTTTGAAACTGGTGAAGTCCACATTGATACCATATGGCTGCAGGGTTCCCAGGCGGAATATGAGTTGCTGTTCCTGCAACCTTCGGGTGGCATCATTGTGGCAGTGCAGGAGGCCCATGATGGACATGTCATCAAGAGAATGGGAGGGGGAGTGGAAATGGTTTGCGACTGGGAGGTGCAGTTGTTTGTTGCGAACTGAGCGGAGGTGTTCTGCAAAGCGGTCCCCAAGCCTCCGCTTGGTTTCCCCAATGTAGAGAAAGCCGCACCGGGTACAGTGGATGCAGTATACCACATTGGCAGATGTGCAGGTGAACCTCTGCTTAATGTGGAATGTCATCTTGGGGCCTGGGATGGGGGTGAGGGAGGACGTGTGGGGACAAGTGTAGCATTTCCTGCGGTTGCAGGGGAAGGTGCCGGGTGTGGTGGGGTTGGAGGGCAGTGTGGAGCGAACAAGGGAGTCACGGAGAGAGTGGTCTCTCCAGAAAGCAGACAGGGGTGGGGATGGAAAAATGTCTTGGGTGGTGGGGTCGGATTGTAAATGGCGGAAGTGTCGGAGGATGATGCGTTGTATCCGGAGGTTGGTAGGGTGGTGTGTGAGAACGAGGGGGATCCTCTTGGGGCGGTTGTGGCGGGGGCGGGGTGTGAGGGATGTGTCGCGGGAAATGCGGGAGACGCGGTCAAGGGCGTTCTCAATCACCGTGGGGGGGAAGTTGCGGTCCTTAAAGAACTTGGACATCTGGGATGTGCGGGAGTGGAATGTCTTATCGTGGGAGCAGATGCGGCGGAGGCGGAGGAATTGGGAATAGGGGATGGAGTTTTTGCAGGAGGGTGGGTGGGAGGAGGTGTATTCTAGGTAGCTGTGGGAGTCGGTGGGCTTGAAATGGACATCAGTTACAAGCTGGTTGCCTGAGATGGAGACTGAGAGGTCCAGGAAGGTGAGGGATGTGCTGGAGATGGCCCAGGTGAACTGAAGGTTGGGGTGGAAGGTGTTGGTGAAGTGGATGAACTGTTCGAGCTGGCCCCTATCTAGCTCATTTGAGATCCTCCCTCAGTTGCTCAACTATCCAGTTTCCATAGATACTACACAGAGTGCGATTTTGTTGCCCGCTGTCATTTATGATTTTGCACTGAGAGATTTGATTGACAGATTTTTGCATGCTCAACCATTCGGATTCCTCCATACTACGTAGGTTGCGAATTTGTTGCCTTCTCTAATCAATGGTTTTGCCCAGAGAGATCTGGTTGATGCATTTTTGGGTGTGATCACGAAATGGTGGCTAGCTTGGTTCCTCATCTATTATGCTGTTGTCACCTGCCACTGTCATCATTCAGTTCTGCCAAAGTCTTTCTGACTTGTCAGATTAAGATTGTGAGTTTATTATCCAGATTGGCCAAATCAAGGCAATTAACTGTCAACACTCCTCCCCATGCACTGTTGCTTGATCAAACAGGAATTCTGTTCTGTTGTGTTTTTCACTTGCAAGTCGTGATTCACCCTCGTACCTTACTGTCCCTTTCTCCGTTATCCTCTGGGTCAGGTGTAAGTAGAGCTGTTTCAAAGGCAAAAGATACCAGTCCAGTAGCGGATCCCAGATATGCCCATTATTATATGGTATTGTCTGAAGGATAACATTCCACACATTGCTTCCTGTTGGTGCTTGAATCATGTGTTGTCGTGTACCTCTTCAGTTATATAGGAGGCTGCACATGTCTCATTGAACAAGTTAAACAACTCTAAGCAGAATGTTGTGTATTTAATTGCCCAGGTCTCCCGCAATATGATTGCAGTCAAATCACTACGAGCACAAATTGGTACGATGCAAAACCATCTCAACTTTATTTGGAGATAATGGGAACTGCAGATGCTGGAGATCCCAAGATAATGATGAAGCTCTGATGAAGGGTCTAGGCCCGAAACGTCAGCTTTTGTGCTCCTGAGATGCTGCTTGGCCTGCTGTGTTCATCCAGCCTCACATTTTATTATCAACTTTATTTGGAAACCAGTTACAATTGATTTCAATACTAAACAATACTACCTCTAATCCTATCTAGCCCATTAAGTTTACTATCCTTCCTGAGTCTCTTGTTTTGTGCAATTGTGCTCTCCTGTCTTTGTTACACTCTGGGACTACGTGGATGTTGCTCTCTCATCTCTCTCTCCAGACACTTGGTGGACCTCTGCCGTTTGCCATGCCAGTCTCCTTGGAAGGTTTTCTGCTTCGTCTACAGGTAAGTTCTATGTTGATATCTTTTTGCCTTGGTCTTGCATGTTTCTATAGCTTTAGGAATTAGGCGAACCTGCTTAATGCTTACTGATAGTTTGTCTGGAAGGCTTTGTTAATCTACAATTATCCTCTTAATATTTGTTCCATTGTCTTAGGTTTGAGTGTCTGACTTTCAGATCCCACCATGCAGCCCTTCTTTGTTTAGTTGATGAGCTATGTCTATCCAGGATGACTGTCGACCAGACAAGTCCTTTACGCTATGGTAACATCTTTAGCACCTAGTTGCTGTTTGTATCTGGGTTTTGTGTTTTCAGAGGTTTACTTGGCCATCATACCCAGCATCCCTTGATGTTTGACACAGTTTCCCATCTATCTGTGTTTCAGCAGCCAGGAGGCTGCTATATTTCCCCCATTTTAATTGAAAAGTGTCTTCTGTGAATGAAGTTCAAACCTAATTGTAAAAGTTGGCTTTTGCCATTGTCAGTGGAGGCTACTGTTTTAAGGTGAAGGCTATTATGTACCTTAGTCAAAACTATCATCATATATCTGATAAGTGATATGACTATGCGTACAAAAAGAATCCTAATAATAATAAGAATAATAACTGGTTCAGAGTTATAAGTCTTAGATACATACAAAATTTTGTATAAAAACAGAAAAATCCCATGGTGATAATCCAGTTGAGGATTGTCAAGCATAAACAAGACACAGTAATCAAACCAAACTGATGCAACGCTGGGAGTTGCATCTATGTTATAATCCCTGTGTGCCTGTGTAGGCATTAGTCACTGTGAGATAACAATGTGTAGAGCTGGATGAACACAGCAGGCCAAGCAGCATCAGAGGAGCAGGAAGGCTGATGTTTCGGGCCTAGACCCTTCTTCAGGTTTTATACCAGTGTGATATATTTCAAAATATTCCCAACTGTTTCATTCAACTCATCACTTGCATTAATGAACTTTGTTCTTCTTCAATTGATGTCAATATCTTTGCAGCTGTCATTGAAATACACCTTGGATACCTGCCACAACTGTCTGCTGGATTTTGCCCTGAGGGATCTGAATGATGGGTTTTTACATGTCCTTTGAGTATGGTGAATAGGTGATGACTTACCTCATTCCCAGTCAAATGCCCTGTTGTTCCCTGCCACTTCACCACTTTCAGTTCCTCCAAGGCCTGTTGGCATGCTGGGTTAAGATCCTGAATTTATTATCCAAATCCCACTCACATGCTGTCGCTAGATCATTAAGAAATTCCCTTCTCTAATGCTTGTCAGTTTCAGGTCAGGGTTCACCCTCATATCTTTCTATCCCTTGGCACAGTATCCTCTGGGTCAGGTGTGAATCCAGTCATTTCAATGGAGAAGGACACCACTGCAAAAGCTGTGTTCTGATATGTCTATTATTATTGGTATTAAGTCATGGTGAACTTTGTTGAACAAGCTTTTCATACAGATTTAATTACCAGTCCGCTACATGGACTTGGGATGTTTAAGGAACAAGCTGAGGAAGGAATCTTTATTGCCAGCCTTGGTCAAATTAAAAACTTCCCACATTTTGTACATGATAACATTATGGCGTGAACATCATCTTTGATCCTTAATAATTTCTTTGTGCACACATTATTTACTCTTCCATTAGATGTGGACATCGCTGACGGGGCCAACATTTATTGCTCATCCCTAATTACCATTGAACTGAAAGGCTTGCTCAGGAATTTTAGGAGGCTGCTAGGAGTCAACCCCATTGCTATGGATCTGGAGTTGCATCATATTCCAGATTTCCTCCCCTAAAAGACATTTGTTTGTAGCAATCAATGATCATTGCATAGTCACCGTTATTGAGATAAGCTCTCACTTGCAGAGTATATTATTTAGATTTAAAATTCTAACAGCTACCATTGTGAGATTGAACCCCCAAGTGTCTGTCTTTACTTTACTAGTAAAGACTCGCAATTTATTCTGAAGATTTTTCTCTTTTAAAAGTTTGTTGGAACAATGTCATTTTATAATTTTTCTTCACTTTTCATTGAGTCTGCATCCTTCTGCAATGAATGACTGTCCTCGTAACTTTCAATGTGTACATTATATGCATTGAACACAGTGCCACAGAAGGTATTAGTCACATAGAACACTAAATCTACTGAATTTCTTTAGATTATAATGATGTCTTTCTGTTGGTGGCATCGTAGGATCAACTGGGATGGAATTAACATTCTCCAAAGAAGACAGTTGATTTAGTTAAACCAGTCTTACTTGGCATAATATCTAAAGCGATAAATGCCACACAGGCCTGCCTCTGATATTTTTTTCTTTTTTTTGTTTATCTTCAGATGTATTGACAGCCAATAGATCTTCACAATGTTGTGGACTTCTCATCTGGTTCTGTTGTGTCTCTGTTCTGAAACCTTTGTTTCATTAACTATTTAAAGAAAAACTATGGGAAATATCATGCTGAGTGCTCAACAGATGCACCAGCGCATGCCCAAGATGAGAAAATGTGCCCGAAAACAAGCCAAGTTATGAATCATCAACTCTGACAAGGTACATTGTTGAATGGAAGCTCATATCGTAGATTGTGATTCAAACTGCCCACTTAGCTTTTCATACTGGAATCTTTGCACTTTCTGGGCCCACATTCAGATTTAATTCAGTGAGAAGCAGAGGAGGACAGTAAGAGGTGAAGAAAGCTCAATTAAAACAAATCCACTGCCCTTTTCTTGTCATCAATTGAAAATGTCCTTGAAGATCTGTTATTAGGTTATTAGCATCATCAAGACGGGGGGCAGTGTGTTGTGAACATTTTTGGGAGGGAGAAAGAAGAATTGATCTGTAGTGGTGAAAGTAGAGCCACCTGAGCCACATCAAAGGGGTTGCTGCACTGACTTGGGACTGCTACTGAGCTCTATCAAGGTCTAAGCTGTGCCAAGGGTGGTGTTGGGGTGGCTTAGAGTATGTTGTGCTCTATCAGGATCTGAAACATTTTTAGTCATGTTGAGTGGGTTGAGGGATGACTGTCTTGAATCAATGAGATAATGAGTAGTGTTTGAAATCAAGCTGGGTGGGTACAGCTGACCTGTAACTGGAGGGGCTAAATTGGGTTGGGGCCTAAGGGGTACTAGATATATCTGAGTATCTGCCAATGTAGGAGCGTGTGACACCCTGTTTAAACCTTTTGAAATCAGTGCAGCAAGAGAGCAAACAGTGCCAACTGCATGGTTTTGTCCATTTGAACATGGGGCTGTACAAGTGGGTGGAAACACCATTGGAAGTGTTAACATCCTGTGTAAGTACAATAATGTTCCTAACACACATCAGCAGCTTAACTTGATTTGTTCATTGTTCCCCATATTGGAAGAATTAGGCTGGTGTGCACTTCCCTGTAAGGAAGGCCCAGGTTCAAGTCCCACATGTTCAAAAGGGTAGAATTTCTCATTTCCTGTCTTGGAAGAGCAGCAGTTTGGATTTCACTATATCATGCTGGTCACTCATAGCAATCCCCCAGTCTCTTCTGCCTGAAGTTTGTGTCCTAACATTCACTGAGGCATTTCAACTTCTAAAACATTTGCTGTTTGTGTGTATTGACTTATCTTTTTCATTTTCTTGATCTGAAGTCTCAACAGTCCTTCACATAATAATCTCCACATAATGGCACAGTGAAATTATAGGCATGTGAAATATTTTTGAGATATTTTTAACAACCTGTTCAGAGATACTATGACACACCTCTGGAGCAGGTGGAATTCAAACGTATGTCTTTTGGCTCAGAGGTAGGGACACCATTACTGCACCACAAGTGCCCTCACTGTGTTGGAAATTGTTGGGTTAAAATTAGACTAACACACATCCTTACCTTATCAGTCTATAACATTTCCAATATTCTGCTTCACCACCTTGCTAATAAGGTTCCAGCCAAATTCTGAAATACAATAAATTTGGTGTCTTGAGGTTATTTCAATGCATTTATCAATCATCTGACAGTTGCTTTTTTTTATGGTGGATGTTTTGCTCATGTGTATCACAGAGAAAATAATGTCAAATTTTCAAACACTCATCAGACTGTGTGGGGAACATTTTAATGCATTGACCCAATGCATATTTCCAGGATTATTTTTATTAATACAATGTGAATGAGCTCTTCATATTGATAATACTTGAGCTGGTTAACTCACAGGTCAGTGGGGGATACTGCCAGAATGCAAAGGAGCCTGAAGGGCACATCATGTGAGTTGGCTTTTAAAGAAGCAAACTACTTTGCTGAATATATACTCTGACTGAGACCAGCAGCCCTAGAAATCAATTGTTTCCTTCTCAGAGAATATGAGAAAAATTACGGAACAGAAAGAGGCCATTCAGTCCATCATGTCTGTACCAGCTCAATCATTCTTTCTCATCCCACTTTCCAGCATCTGGTCCATGTCTTGCAGATTGCAACACTATAGCTGTTTATTTTGTTACAGAGATAGTAGGAACTGCCGATGCTGGAGAGTCTGAGATAACATGGTGTAGAACTGAATGAACAGAGCGGGCCAAGCAACATCAGAGGAGTGGGAAATCTGCCGTTTCGGGTCAAGACCCTTCCTCAGAAAAAAAATTAGTTTACAGTGCTGTGGAGTCCGTGACCCATGAATATATTGCATGTGGGCCCTTTTTATTATTTGAAAAACCTTTAGTTGTACTTCTGATTGAACTTCAGCCGATCATCCAGATCTTAGGGTAACAGTGTGGAGAGCTGTGGTTCTGCTTGTCAAATTGCTCCAGGGCTTCGCCAATTTGGCCATTAACAGATCCAGGCAGCGTGGAGTGGAGGGGCTCGTAACGGTTGACTGTCTGCCCTTCTTCCGTGGCTACATTCAAGTCTCTGGAGAAGGAGCTCAATATGTACACCAATACACTTTTTGTCTTTCGAGAAATGTGAGCACTGTTGAGGCTGAAGTTTTTATCTCAACTTCCAGCTCCATTTAAATCTAGTCCCCTCCCTCTCTCACTACCTCTCCCTCAACTTTGAGGTCTGCATACCCCTAACAGGTTTTGGATATAAATTAATCAGTTGGAAAACATGTGTGATTTATTGATGGTGGTTAATGGATGAAAAGATATTGCAGATGCTCATCTAGGTTCCTTTTAAATAGGTTCAAGACTTCTACCTCAACCATCAAACCACCCATCAAGTTCCATATAATTGCCATCTGCTGAGTGAAACCGCTTTTCTTCATGCCCTCTGTAATCCTCCCAGCAATCACCTTGAATCTGTGCCTCCTGGTAACTTACTTCACTGCTAGGGGAAACAGATCTTTTGTGAGGAAAAATATCCCCAAGTTAAATTACCCCTTAATGTGTAGGAATGTGCAGGCTAGGTGGGTATGGGACAGGGTGGGGGACTGGGCCTGGGTGTGATGTTCTCGGAGCATTGGTGCAGACTCAATAAGCCGAATGGCCTCTTTCTGCACTTTAGTGAATCTATGATTCTAAGCGTCTCATTATTTTGCACATCTCTCAGCCTCCTCTTCTAAGGAAAATAATCCTAGTCTGTCTAAGAGATAGTAGGAACTGCTGATGCAGGAGAATCTGAGAAAAGGCAGTGTGAAGCTGGATGAACACAGCAGGCCAAGCAGCATCAGAGGAGCAGGAAAGTTGACGTTTCGGGTCGAGACCCTTCTTCAGAAAAAAAAATCTGTCTGAGCTTTCCTTTGTAAGTGCAATTTTCAAGCTCTGGGAATATTCTTCTAAATCTCCTCGGTGCTGCCTTTTGAATAAATATGCCCTCCCTGTAATGTAGTAACTGGAAAAATACACAAAATGCAGCTGTGGCCTAACCTATCTTTTCTAGACTTCCAATGTTACTTCCTTGATTTGGTATTCAATTCCTCACCCAAAAGAGGAAATCATCACATATACATCCCATATACTTTCTTTACCACCTTATCTACCTTTCCTGCCAACTTCAGGGACCTGTGGGTACGTATGCCAAGTTCTGTATTTCCTGCAACCCATTCAGTATCCTCCTATTTATTAAGTATTCCCGCATTGTTTATCCTCCCCAAATGCATTTCCTTGCACTTCTCTGAATTGAATTCCATTAGCTACATTTCCACTTAAATAAATTGACATCATTCTGCCACCTTCTTCACTATCAACTATACTGCCAATTTTTCTGTCATCTGCAAATATTCCAATCATGCTTCTTGCATTTAAGTCTAAATCATTAATGTATATTAGAAACAGTGAAGAACTAAGGCTTGTAAAATACCACTGGAAACTGCTTTCCATTCACAAAAAACATCCATTGATGATTAACATTTGATTTCTCAGAGATAGCAGGAACTGCCAATGCTGGAGTCTGAGATAACAAAGTGTGGAGCTGGATGAACACAGCAGGCCAGGCAGCATCAGAGGAGCAGAAAAGCTGACGTTTTAGTTCTGGCTCCTTCTTCAGACATGCCATTTCTGAAGAAGGGTCCAGACATGTCTGAAGAAGGAGCCAGAACTAAAATGTCAGTTTTCCTGCTCCTCTGATGCTGCCTGGCCTGCTGTGTTCATCCAGCTCTACTCCTTATTAACCTTTGATTTCTGTTCCTGAATCAATTTTGGATCCAACTCACCACATTCCCCAATATCCTTAGGGCTTTAACTTTTTGACCAGTCTGCCATGTGGTACCTTGTCAAATGCATTATTAAAATCCATGTAAGCTACATCCACTGCACAATCCTTACCATCACCTCCTCAAACAATTCAATTATGTTATTAAGACACAATAGTCCTGTAACAAAACCATGCTAGCCATCCCTGATCAATCTGTGCCTTTCCAAGTAATAATTAATCCTGTCTCTCAACATTGATTCTGGTAACTTGCCCACCACTGAGGTCAGACTGGCCACCGATAATTATTTGGCCTAGCCATTGCATTCATTTTGAACAATGTTCACAGATTTCCATTCTTTGGGTACCTCTCCTATGTCTAATGTGAATTGGAAGATGATCCTCAGATAATTCACTTTTTTTCCCTGGATTCCTTTAATAGCCTATGATACAATTAATTTGGCTTATTGTTACATCCACCTTTAAAAAGGTCAGTCCCTGAAGCCCCTTCTCATTGTACTTATTTAACTAATGTTTCGCATTTCTCCTTGATAACTAGAGTGCCTACATTCATCTCCTTTGTGATGACAGGGAAGAACCTTGCCATGCCTATTGCATCCACAGAATCACAGAATTGTTACAGTGCAGAATGAGGCCATTCAGTTCATTTCAATTGGTTCTCTAAGCACTTTAGCTTAGTATCTCATCCCTGGGACCATCTTAGTAAACCACTTTAGCTCTCCCTCAGATACATTCACTGTCTTCCTATAGTGTGGCACTCAGAACTGTACACAATAGTTCAGCTGAGGTCGAACTAGTGTCTTAGATAAGTTACCCATAACCTTCCCTTGCTGCGCTCTATGCCTCGATCCACAGACTCACTACAGTTCAGAAAGAGGCCATTTGGCCAATGGAGTTTGTGCCAACCCTCCAAATAGCATCCCACCCAGACCACCCCCCAACCCCCCCACCCCCACCGACCCTCTCCCTGTTATTCCACAATTGCTATGGCTAATTCATATAGCCTACATATCCCTGGACACTACGAGGCAATTTATCATGACCAATCCACCTAACCTACACATCTTTGGACTGTGAGAGGAAATCAGAGCATCCAGCAGAAACATACACTGACACAGGGAGAATGTGTAAACTTTACACAGTCACCAAGGCTGGAATCAACTCATGTCCCTGGTGCTATGAGGCAGCAGCGCTAACCAGTGTGCCACTGTGCTGCTCCCGTTATGAAGCCCAAAATACTGTATCCTATATTAGCAGTTCTCTCTACCTGTCCTGTTGCCTTTAATGATTTATGGACATGTATATTCAGGTCTCCCTACTCCTACTCATCGTCATCCTCCAAGATTCTCTAAGAATTGTGGTGTCTATAAAGTTTGACATCGTCCCCTGTACAAAAAGGCCTGGATAACATATGCACTAATCGATGTTTTAACCGGCATCTTATGAACCAGCAGTCTCGACAAATCAGCAATAATTGTATGCGTCAAATGTTGCAAAGTTTACTGTATTGTTCTGTTCAATTATTTTGGATTTTAAATTTGTTTACAATGCAATGTAAATATACTTAATAAAAACAGAATAAAAACCGAAAGAACTGTAGACGCTGTAAATTGGGAACAAAAACAAAGTTGCTGGAAAAGCCCAGGAAGTCTAGTAGCATCGGTGAAGGAGAAAACAGAGCTAATGTTTCGGGTTCAGTGACCCTTCCTCAGAACACAAATATACCTTTTGTCCAAATGAATGGTCACAAAAACTATCAACAGTTGATTCAATTTTAAGTCAATTTCTCCTCAAATACCATGAACGACCAAGATGCTTGCAGCAGCAGTGCGAGCGGGAGCTTGGGCCAGGGGCCTGTCGGGAAGCTGGTGAGTCAGAGATTTTAAAACTTTAAAAAGCTTACCTCGTGAATAGGCAGAGCGTACGCTGAGCAGGAGCGGACACGGGACTGCTGAGTAAGTGAGGTAATATATTTGTGTGGTTGTGTTACCTGAAATACTACTCGGGTACTGTCTCCCACCCATCCTCCTCCTCTAAACAAAAAAAAGGGTTCTGGGTGTCGGATTGGTAAGGTAACTAGTTTATTTTTTATTCTTTATTTTTCAACAGTCTCTTTGGGAATTTAGAATAATGGGAATGGAGGTCAGGACAGTTGAATGTTCCTCCTGCAGAATGTGGGAGGTAAGGGTCACCACTAGTGTCCCTGCTGACTACATCTGCGGGAGGTGCACCTAACTCCAGCTCCTCAAAAACCGCGTTAGGGAACTGGAACTGGAGCTGGAGCTGGATGAACTTCGGATCATTCGGGAGGCAGAGGGGGTTATTGAGAGGAGTTACAGGAAGGTAGTCACTCCTCAGGTACAAGAAGAAGGCAGATGGGTTATGGTCAGGGGACGGAAAGGGAACCGGCAGGCAGTGCAGGGATCCCCTGTGGCCATTTCCCCCAACAATAAGTAAACCGTTTTGGATACTGTTGAGGGGGACGACATACCAGGGGAAAGCAGTGGGGCATAGGTCTCTGGCACAGAGTCTGTCCCTGCTGCTCAGAAGGGAAGGGGGAAGAGGAGCAGAGCAGTAGTCATTGGGGACTCCGTAGTTAGGGGGACAGATCGGAGGTTCTGTGGGGACGAGAGAGACTCACAGTTGGTGTGTTGCCCCCCAGGTGCCAGGGTGCGTGATGTCTCTGATCGTGTTTTTGGGATCCTTAAGGGGGAGCAGCCCCAAGTCGTGGTCCACATAGGCACCAAAGACATAGGTAGGAAGAGAGATGGGGATTTAAGGCAGAAACTCAGGGAGCTAGGATGGAAGCTGAGAGCTAGGACGAACAGAGTTGTTGTCTCTGGTTTGTTGCCCGTGCCACGTGCTAGTGAGGCAAGGAATAGAGATAGAGAGGAGTTGAACACCTGGCTACAGGGATGGTGCAGGAGGGAGGGTTTTGGATTCTTGGATAATTGGGGCTCTTTCTAGGGTAGGTGGGGCCTCTACAAGCAGGATGGTCTTCACCTGAAGCAGAGGGGTACCGATATCCTGGGGGGGAATTCGTTAAGGCTATTCGGGTGGGTTTAAACTAATTCAGCAGGGGGATGGGAACCAAAATTGTAGTTCAAGTATAGAGAAGGCTGAGAGTAGGGAGGGCCAAAATAAAGTTTCAGGAGTGCAAGATGGCACCGGCAAGCAAGAAGTTGGTTTGAAGTGTTCTACTTCAACACCAGGAGCATCCGGAATAAGGTGGGTGAACTTGCAGCATGGGTTGGTACCTAGGACTTCGATGTTGTGGCCATTTCGGAGACCTGGATAGAGCAGGGACGGGATTGGTTGTTGCAGGTTCCGGGATTTAGATGTTTCAGTAAGAACAGAGAAGATGGTAAAAGCGGGGGAGGTGTGACATTGTTGGTCAAGGACAGTATTACAGTTGCAGAAAGGATGTGTGGGGACTTGTCAACTGAGATAGTATGGACTAAGATTAGAAACAGGAAAGGAGAGGTCAGCCTGTTGGGAGTTTTCTATAGGCCTCCAAATAGTTCCAGATATGTAGAGGAAAGGATAGCAAAGATGATTCTCAATAGGAGTGAGAGAGACAGGTTAGTTGTCATGGGGAGCTTCAACTTTCCAAATATTGACTGGGAGCACTATAGTTCGAGTACAATAGATGGGTCATTTTTTGCCCAGTGTGTGCACGCGGGCTTCCTGACACAGTATGTAGACAGGCCAACAAGGGGTGAAGTCACATTAGATTTGGTACTGGGTAATGAGCCCGGCCAGGTGTTAGATTTGGAAGTAGGTGAGCACTTTGGTGATAGCGATCACAATTCTGTTATGTTTACTTTAGTGATGGAAAGGGATAGGTGTATACCGCTGGGCAAGATTTATAGCTGGGGGAAAGGCAATTACAATGAGATTAGGCAAGATTTAGGGAGCATAGGATGGGGAAGGAAACTGCAGGGGATGGGCACATTAGAAATGTGGAGCTTATTCAAGGGAAAGCTCCTGTATGTCCTAGATAAGTATGTACCTGTCAGGCAGGGAGGAAGCTGTAGAGCGCGGGAGCCGTGGTTTACGAAGGAAGTGGAATCTCTGGTCAAGAGGAAGAAGAAGGCTTATGTTAGGATGAGATGCGAAGGTTCAGTTGGGGCGCTTGAGGGTTACGAGGTAGCCAGGAAAGACCTAAAGAGAGAGCTCAGAAGAGCCAGGAGGAGACATGAGAAGTTGTTGGCGGATAGGATCAGGGTAAACCCTAAGGCTTTCTATAGGTATATAAGGAATAAAAGAATGACGAGAGTAAGATTAGGGCCAATCAAGGATAGTAGTGGGAAAGTTGTGTGTGGAGTCAGAGGAGGTAGGGGAAGCACTAAATGAATATTTTTCAACAGTATTCACTCTAGAAAATGACAATGTTGTCGAGGAGAATACTAAGATACAGGCTACTAGACTAGGTGGAATTGAGGTTCACAAGGAAGAGATATTGAAATCCTGCAGAGTGTGAAGATAGATAAGCCCCCTGGGCCGGATGGGATTTATCCTTAAATCCTCTGGGAAGCCAGGGAGGAGATTGCCGAGCCTTTGGCATTGATCTTTAACTTGTCATTGTCTACAGGAATAGTGCCAGATGACTGGAGGATAGCAAATGTGGTTCCCCTGTTCAAGAAGGAGAGTAGAGACAGCCCTGGTAATTACAGACCAGTGAGCCTTCCTTCAGTTGTTGGTAAAGTGTTAGAAAAGGTTATAAGAGATAGGATTTATAATCATCTAGAAAAGAATAATTTGATTAGGAATAGTCAGGACGGTTTTGTGAAGGGTAGGTCGTGCCTCACAACCTTATTGAGTTCTTTGAGAAGGTGACCAAGCAGGTAGATGAGAGTAAACCGGTTGATGTGGTGTATATGGATTTCAGCAAGGCGTTCGATGAGGTTTCCCATAGTAGGCTATAGTAGAAAATGCGGACGAATGGGATTGTGGGAGATATAGCAGTTTGAATCAGAAATTGCCTTGCTAAAAGAAGACAGAGGGTGGTGGTTGATGGGAAATGTTCATCCTGGAGATCAGTTACTAGTGGTGTACCGCAAGGGTCGGTGTTGGGTCCACTGCTGTTCGTCATTTTTATAAATGACCTGGATGAGGGCGTAGAAGGATAGGTTAGTAAATTTGCAGGCGACACTAAGGTTGGTGGAGTTGTGGATAGTGACGAAGGATGTTGTAGGTTACAGAGAGACATAGATAAGCTGCAGAGCTGGGCTGAGAGGTGGCAAATGGAGTTTAATACAGACAAGTGTGAGGTGATGCACTTCGGTAGGAGTAACCAGAATGCAAAGTACTGGGCTAATGATAAGATTCTTGGTAGTGTAGATGAGCAGAGAGAACTCGGTGTCCATGTACACAGATCCTTGAAAGTTGCCACCCAGGTTGACAGGGTTGTTAAGAAGGCATACAGTGTTTTAGCTTTTATTAATAGAGGGATCGAGTTCCAGAACCAAGAGGTTATGCTGCAGCTGTACAAAACTCTGGTGTGGCCGCACTTGGAGTATTGTGTACAGTTCTGGTCACCGCATTATAAGAAGGATGTGGAAGCTTTGGAAAGGGTGCAGAGGAGATTTATTAGGATGTTGCCTGGGATGGAGGGAAGGTCTTACGAGGAAAGGCTGAGGGCCTTGAGGCTGTTTTTGTTAGAGAGAAGAAGGTTGAGAGGTGACTTAATTGAGACATATAAAATAATCAGAGGGTTAGATAGGGTGGATAGGGAGAGCCTTTTTCCTGGGATGGTGACAGCGAGCACAAGGGGGCATAGCTTTAAATTGAGGGGTGAAAGATGTAGGATAGATGTCAGAGGTGGTTTCATTACTCACAGAGTAGTAAGGGAATGGAACGCTTTGCCTGCAACGGTAGTAGATTCGCCAACTTTAAGTGCATTTAAGTCGTCATTGGACAAGCATATGGACGTACATGGAATAGTGTAGGTTAGATGGGCTTGAGATTGGTATGACAGGTTGGCACAACATCGAGGGCCGAAGAGCCTGTACTGTGCTGTAATGTTCTATGTTATTTGTCTGAGTAGTCAGTTGATAATGTGAATATGAAGGCTGTCTGTCGGTAAGTTTTATTTAAAGTAAAGTTATATTATTATTTAAGTGATTTTTGCTGTAAAGAAAATATAACAGTGAGGTGTATGCCCCTTGATTATATTTCTATTACAGAGTGTGTATATTTACATTAATTATGTGGACATCTTGACTATCCAGAACATTTGACCAATCAGCACAATCATGGTCCAAAAGGTGTCAGGTAATAAAAAGTTTACTGTATATCAGGATCTCAAAACCGATCCTGGGGAGCTTGAAAACATATTTGCTTTCAGTCCAATAAATATCCATTAACCATGACTTTCTATTTCAATCAATTAGCCAGTTTTGTGTCCACATCGCTATTGTTCCTCTTATTCTATGTTTTATCACTTTCCTCACAAGTTTGTTGTGAGGCATTGTGTCGATATCTCTGCGCCCTCTTCAAAACCATCAGCAAGTTGGACATTATATCCCTTAACAAGTCCATGCTAATTCTTCCAATTCAATCCACATATTTCCACATGAATTTTAACTCTACCACAAAGAATTGTTTCTGGAAATTGTCCCAATACTGAATTTAACTTGCCTTTTCCTACAATTACTAGGTTTATCCTTACAAATATTTTTGGTCAAGGGCATAACGTTTGCAATTCTCCAGTCCTCCAGCACCATGCTCCTATCCACAGAGACAGCAAGAACTGCAGATGCTAGAGTCAGAGTCAACACAGTGTGCAGCTGGAGGAAAAACAGCAGGTCAGGAAGCATCAGAGGAGCAGGAAATCCAATCTATCACCACCCCATCTACCTTTCCCCAAACCCAACCATCCTCCCTCTCACCTCCTTGACCTGACACAACCTGTCCATTTTCTTTGCCTCCTGTCCGCCCCACCCTTCCCACTGACCAATCCTCACCACCCGCTACCTGCATCCACATACCACCATTCCACCTAATTTCCCCAGCCCCACCCCACTTCCCTTTATTTATTTCCCAGTTCCCTTCCCCTTTCCCAGTTCTGAAGAAGGGTCCTGATCCAAGATGTTGATTCATGCTAGTATCCATAGAAGACATAAAGATCATTGTCAGTGCATCTGCAATTTCCACTGTCACTTCCTTAAATTTCCTTCAATGTATCTCATTGGGCTCCAGTGCCTTATCAACTTCTAGTACAGAAGACTAATCCAACAGCTTTTCTTTAAAAAATTTTAACCCCCACTTGTAACAGAGTTTCCTCCTTTATCACCAGCTGCCTTGTAGGTAAAGACAGAAGCAAAGTATTCAAGAAACATTTCAGCCATGCTACTTACCTTGAAGTGCAAATTACCTTTTTGGTCCCTAATCAGCCCTACTCTTCTTATCACCATTTTATACTTGATGTGTTTATAGTAAACTTTGGGATATCTTTGTATGTTAGCTGCCAGTTTTTCATCATTTGCTTTTTCACCTCCCTTCTGAATTTTCTGTCTTTGACTTGGTTCTCAACTATTTACTATCTGATACTTGTCATATAAACTTCCTTTTTTAAACTTTGTTTCCATCTCTTATCACTCTGCTCAGGTATCCTAAAATTCACCAGCATCCCTTGCACATGGGCCATCTTTAAAAGCTCATTGAACACCTAGACAAGCACCATCAGGCCAGAGCTGCCCTGCACTTCCTGATACTTGCCCAGGGCATGATAGATAGCGGATAATAGGTGTCATACTTTGTGGCAAGGACCTGGAGGTCCTGCTGGTTGGAATGATGTAGACATTGGGTTTCCTCTTCTCCCAGGGCTAGCACAGGAGGCCATGACACCAAAACCATGCCAACTTGGTCCAAGAAATGGCACTACCTTCTGTCCAATACCTCACTTATTCTATCTCTGCAACTCCACCCATTTCTCACTGTTGACTGCAACATTTTCCCTTACTCACTCTCACTCACTCACCCTAAACAACCGAACCATTAACACTGCATGCCCTCTGCACTGCCTACTCAATCACTCAGGGCACTTTCCCACCTAACTAAACATGATAACTGTGTCATTCATGTTCATCTCCCTGATTATCTGTCTCTCTCTCCATCCAGGAAGAAAACAGGCAGAAAAAGTTCTGACAGGTGGTGGGTTGCCTAACATTCAGCTCCTCACACCATCCATCAGACTATTCTGAATCTGACTGCACGAAGCAGCTGATTGACCATGACTAAGCCCCTGCATTGGTAGCCCCTTAGGCTATCCTTGGCTGACTGTGTTAAGACCCCCTGAGTGAATGCTATCCCTCTTGACTTTACTGAGGCATTTCCAGATTTTATGCCTTTGATAAACAGCATGGCAATACAGCAGTAACAGAACTTGAGTATCTCTAGCTGAGGGGGCAAAAGTGTTTTAAAAAAAAGCAATTCAAGTCAAGGTAAGGATTCGAGGAGTATCCAGATACTCTCAGAGTGATTGAGCGCTATGGCAGGGAGTGAAGACCCCAGAGATGCAACCTGACCCAGTTCATGAGCTGGCAGTGTATCCTTGAATGCAGTCTTCTTGTTGCAGCATTACAATGATTGTTGCCAGCATCGTCTGATGATCAGCTTTGAAGTGCAGAATCGCTCTGTATGCAGATCGAAGTAAAACATTAACTTGGACTGGGATGGGAGAGGTATTGTGATCAGGAAACGTGGAAATCCAGTTTGAACACACTGTAACAGTTTTACTTTGACAATGTGTGTTCTTTACTCTTTTCAAATTCCCTGCCTAAAAGTCTGACTGAGTTGGCTCATGTCAGGCAGGAAATACTCCAGAGGTGGCCAGAAGCAAGAATGGACCATATTGCTGAAGTAGTGAAAGTATTAGCGTAGCCCAATTGGATATCGTGTAGGGAGGAAGCCACCAGCTGTTGAGGAGTTGTTCTTATGATGTGGGACAGCATTGGTGATCTTGAGGAGGGCGGCTGCAAATTTTAGAAGGAGAAACAGATTAGCTTGAAAAGCGCAAGGGGCGTGGAGGTGGCATTGTTTCTGTTCCCAGCTCACAAGCAATGCTAGAAAGACCTCTTTTACGCAGCAGTCCTTGCATCCTTTTGAGCTGCTTGGTTTCCCAAGCCCCAGCAACTCTGACTGACCATTGTAAAACCTGAATAATAAAATCTGAGGCAAGCTGCCGCCTTATAATATTTAAAAAACTAATCCTTCTGATGGAAGAGTGTTGGCTGCTTGTTCTATATTCGTAAAAATAATAAGTAGAAAAATCAGAGGTAGTTTAAGTTTGGGTTGGAGATATTCCAGAAATGTGAGCATTTTATGACCAGCAGATATCACCCTCGCCAACATCCCATACCTCCCCCCATCTGTTTTTAGGGTTAAAATTTCCCCTACGTCTTAATAATGGAGCCAGTATTGTCAAGCCAGTATTACTCTCCTCAATCAATATTTCAAATGAACTGCATATTTATGTGGGTCTACCTACAGCAAATGGACTGCACTGGTTCAAGAAGGCAGTTTATCACTATTTTCTCAAGGGCAACAAGGGCTGGGTAATAAATGATGGCATAACCAGCAATGCCCACATCCCATGAATGAAAGAAAAAAGGTCATTAGAAAGAAGTGGGAGCTTCTGGTTTGGGATGAATGAAGTTGGTAATGTCAGTAATTGACACAATGTTGGACAGGAGGAGCCTGAAAATTATCAACTTCCACTCCATTCTATCAGTTATGGCAGGGATTTTCACTTGCAATTCCTGTTAGGGGCAGCTTCACAAGGGACATTCGCGTTCCATAAGAAGTCATTTAAAATCATCTGGACTCCTCATAGACCTGGGATAGTAATTACAACAGCCGTGCGCAGGTTTACAAAATACTAAGGACAACAAGGAATGAATTGGTGTCATTTCCAGAAAAGTATCAGTTCAGACAATTTGAGACAGTTAATGATTGTCCCGGAGTGGGAGCTGTAGTGCGTTTATGGTAGCTAATGGATGCAGTGACTTGATGCAAGAAGCCATTTTTTGACCCTGATCAAAGTATGGTCCTGTAGAGTTCACTATGAGAATCTGAAACTGAACAAGACAAAATTACAATTGAATATCCCCTAAAGGTGCACTGAGAGCAAAAGGTTTTCATCCATGTTCTGAAAAAGTGAGAAATGTAGCAGCTGTGCAGCAACCAGCAGATATAAAGCACAGCAATGATTTGTTGGATTCATAATTTCGGCAAAATTCTTGCCCAATCTGTAGTCAGAATTTGAACCATTACACCACTTACATGCAAGGACATACAGTGGTATTGGAACAGAACAAGAAGCATGACTCACTAAAATCAAGCAACTAGTAGCACCAATGTCAGTGCTGAAATATGAAAACATCATTGATGGCATTACCCTACAGTGTAATGTCACGAGACAGGACTTGGAGCAACCTTAATCCAGCAATGTCAACCAGTTGCATTTCGAATAATGTCACACTGAACTGAAACTTTGTTCCAAAAGTAAAAACCATAACAAGTGTGAATGACAAAGTCAAAGTAAAATGGAAAAATCAAATCTCATTGGATGGCCTAAGAGCTAATAGTTGTATTTCCGTCATTTGGATTTAAATGAATAGGGCCTGTTCAGGTGTGGCTGTATTTATCTGTTTGAATCTGGTTAGTGGTCTAAAGCTGCCGGAGTGCTGGTGTACAATTGCAAATGTACTGTGAAACACAATATAACAAAGCCTGAAGCTGGATGAACACAGCAGGCCAAGCAGCATCGCAGGAGCACAAAAGCTGACGTTTCAGGCATAGACCCTTCATCAGACAGGGGGATGGGGAGAGGGTTCTGGAATAAACAGGGAGAGAGGGGGAGGTGGACTAAAGATGGAGAGAAAAGAAGATGGATGGAGAGGAGAGTATAGGTGGGGAGGTAGGGAGGGGATAGGTCAGTCCAGGGAAGACGGACAGGTCAAGGAGGCAGGATGAGGTAGTAGGTAGGAAATGGAGGTGCGGCTTGAGGTGGGAGGAAGGGATGGGTGAGAGGAAGAACAGGTTGGGGAAGCAGAGACAGGCTGAGCTGGTTTTGGGATGCAGTGGGGGAAGGGGAGATTTTGAAGCTGGTGAAGTCCACATTGATACCATTGGGCTGTAGGGTTCCCAAGCGGAATATGAGTTGCTGTTCCTGCAACCTTCGGGTGGCATCATTGGGGCACTGCAGGAGGCCCATGATGGACATAATGTCTGAGGAATGGGAGGGGGAGTTAAAGTGGTTCGCGACTTGGAGGTGCAGTTGTTTATTGCGAACCAAGCGGAGGTGTTCTACAAGTCAGTCCCCAAGCCTCCGCTTGGTTTCCCCAATGTAGAGGAAGCCACACCAGGTACAATGGATACAGTATACCACATTGACAGATGTGAAGGTGAACATCAGCTTAATGTGGAAAGTCATCTTGGGGCCTGGGATGGGGGTGAGGGAGGAGGTGTGGGCGCAAGTGTAGCACTTGCTGCGGTTGCAGGGCAAGGTGCCGGGTGTGGTAGGGTTGGAGGGGAGTGTGGAGTGGACAAGGGAGTCAAAGAGAGAGTGGTCTCTCCGGAAGGCAGACAAGGGTGGGGATGGAAAAATGGCTTGGGTGGTGGGGTCGGATTGTAGATGGCGGAAGTGTAGGAGGATGATGCGTTGTATCCGGAGGTTGGTGGGGTGATGTGTGAGGATGAGGGGGATCCTCTTGGGATGGTTGTGGCGGGGGCGGGGTGTGAGGGATGTGTTGCAGGAAATGCGGTAGACGCGGTCAAGGGCGTTCTCAACCAGTGCGGGGGGAAAGTTGCGGTCCTTGAAGAACGTGGACATCTGGAACGTGCGGAAGCAGAATGCCTCATCCTGGGAGCAGATGCGACGGAGGTGGAGGAATTGGGAATAGGGATTGGAATTTTTGCAGGAGGGTGGGTGGGAGGAGGTGTATTCTAGGTAGCTGTGGGAGTTAGTAGGCTTGAAATGGACATCAGTTTCTAGCTGGTTAACTGAGATGGAGACTGAGAGTTCCAGTAAGGTGAGGGATGTGTTGGAGATGGCCCAGGTGAACTTGAGGTTGGGGTGGAAGGTGTTGGTGAAGTGGATGAACTGTTCGAGCTCCTCTTGCCAGCATGAGGCAGCGCCGATACAGTCATCAATGTATTGGAGGAAGAGGTGGGGTTTGAGGGCTGTGGAGGTGCAGAAGAGGGACTGTTCCATGTAACCTACAAAGAGGCAGGCATAGCTTGGGCCCATGCGAGTACCCATGGCCACCCCCTTTGTCCGTAGGAAGTGGGAGGAATCAAAAGAGAAGTTGTTGAGGGTGAGGACGAGTTCGGCTAGGCGGATGAGGGTGTCGGTGAGGGGGATTGGTCAGACCTGCGCGACAGGAAGAAGCAAAGGGCCTTGAGGCCATCTGCATGAGGAAAACAGGGGTATAGGGACTGGATGTCCATGTTGAAAATGAGGTGTTGGGGGCCAGGGAATTGGAAGTTCTGGAGGAGGTGGAGGTGCCACGGATGTAGGTAGGGAGTTCCTGGAGCAAAGGAGTCCAGATAGGTGGAGATGAGTTCGGTGGGGCAGGTACAGGCTGAGGCAATGGGTCGACCAGGGCAGGCAGGTTTGTGGATTTTGGGAAGGAGATGGAGACCGGCCGCTGTGAAACACAATGAGCTGTTTTGCACAGTGTCCAGGCTTAAAGCATATTGTAGGTAAGGGGAAATATTGGTTTGGTGGAAGGGAGGTAATGAAGTAGAGCAGAGAAGGCTACAAAGTAGAGGCAAAAGAGTATTGGTGGAGTACAGGGAAGGAAAAAATGCAAAAGTCTTAAAGGGTAACTGCCAAAGATGGAGAAACAAAGCACTGTTACAGAAGAGGGCAAATAGGCCTCATGCAGGATATGTCCTCAATATCCTCTACCAATGTCTCCAAAAATGTAGAGCAAAACGACATCATCCCAGGTACCCAAGTATCTTTTCCTTTATTTGCTCCTTGCTCTGTAATTCCTACCATCATCACTATTCCTCTGTTCCTTTCCCTCAACCCCAAAACTGTCTGACATGGGTTCTTTGTAATACTGTTTATTATATATTAATACAAACTGGCATAATACACGGTATTCACAAATATATCCATCTCTAATCTTCCTGTTATATTATTGCAAGGCTTCCATAAACTCTACTGTCTAAGGGTAGCACATTTACTTGCTTCTCCTCATGTGCTCCTAACAATCACATGGGAAGACTTATACCATGTCTTAGCATTCCTCGTTTTTCTATCTTAGCTGTGCTATTTTTACCCAAGCAATACCATGATAGTATAACAAGGCTGCTTCAAAATCCTAAAGAGCTTAAACAACAAACACCACTAACAAGTCTTTTCTCAGCTTCATTTCTTGGTTATTGGTCCTCACTTTTTTCTGTGTCACAGTCTCTGTGTTTATGTGTGTTAATGCTTCTTTATCCCTCCTCATCTTTATCCCTTGAGTTCCCACCATCATCACTTTATATCTATGCTTTAAATCTCTTTAATTTTGTGATTACCGAAAAAAACGTTTAAACTATTGGAGATAACACGGTGTGAAGCTGGATGAACACAGCAGGCCAAGCAGCATCAGAGGAGCAGGAAAGTTTGACGTTTCAGGTCGAGACCCTTCTTCAGAAATTTAAACTATTGGTTTTTGTTCATTTATTGCTTAGTAAGAGCCAAACATGTTGAGTGAAACCTGCTTTTGCCATGTATATTAGCAGAGTATAAAAGTTGTTTGCACTGATATTTATTACAAATCAGAATGATCTGTTAAGCCAATCTGAATGGCACCAATATTAACCCGGAAATATTTTCAAGTTCCATTAGTCTCAATGAAAACAGAAGGTCAACATTCAGCAGAGCGTGTTGAATGCTTCAATACACGGAGACCCCCGCTCTTTCTGAAATGGATTAAATTGACACATTCCCATCAGCACCCACACCCTCATCCCCACCAATCTTGGAAGTTTCAGGCATAATGCTCAACCACCCACCCACTCACTCACTCACTCAACCACTCAGCCGCTGAGTGTTTCAGGATACTGTTGTTTATTGGTCTGTCAACACTGACAAACCATCCTGTCTGTGACACCAACAGCACTTGGGATGGCAACAGCCGTTGGCTTAACCCATGGTTGTCCGTGCTTCCAACACTTTAAGCGGTTTATGTATGAAAAACACTATCCAAGTGCTCTCGTCAGTGAGGCGGATGAAGGGACACAGAATTCAGTTTGCAGTTCAATTCGTTTTTATTAACAAAATATTCTTTCCTAAACACTCTGCGAACATTTCCCAAATTCCTTCAATATATACTCTCTAGCTAGTTCTTTGCATCTGAGAAAGGATATTACCTGCATGGATCCACATGTTTTTGCTGAGCTTCTACAATTTCCTTGCTCCTTAGTGTTGGGTAGCTCTCTTGCATGAATTTGGAAGATCAAGGTGGATCTTTTCTCTTTCTCCAGAGCGTAGCTCCGCTGCTGGGCCAGCTGCAAGTTTTTGCTGAGCTTTCATTGGGGATGGCTTCTAGGTTTATGTGTTTTTGTTCCTCCTTGCACTGGGCCTACTAAAATGTCCCATAGTCTTTGGCCAATAGGGTCATAAGCTGGATTCAAAATGTCCAATGGGGTTGCACCAACACCCTTCACTGTTGCCATGCCGAGATGTGTAAAGTGCGCATATGAAGGCAGTCAAGATGCCAGAATATCTGATTGACATTTCTCCAATACACAACCTTCGGGCTGGTTATAACTGGTTCCCCCGAATCTTCGTAACCTCTTTGATTCTTTTGTTTTCACTGTTCTCAGTAGCCAATAGCTGCTGGCTGCTGTTTGATTTAGTTTGGCCACTTTTTTGTTAGGCCCTATTTCTTCAACTGGACATCAATTTAGAATGTTTAATTTTGGACCCAAGGTCACTTGACAACAGTTCCTACTGTTGATTCTTTGAAACGTCTGAGAAAATGAGATCACAGGCTCAGACCACACTCTTATGCAGGCATGTACCAAGTATTAGACTAGCTCTCTTGAGTATCTGGATTCTCTATCATACATAGATAAGAATACCCTACACACTACTTTCCTTATGCACATTAATAAGCTTGAGTGCTACATAAAAATAACTTAATACATAAATTAAAGATTAGCCACTATTTACTGGCTTCCCCTAACATTTCTTTGGCAATTGGCAGCATTCAAGAGAGTAAAATTCATGCCACTCAACAATTTACATCATTCTTTCACAGTGCAGCCTGGGTTAATTAATTTCTTAGTTCTTACCGTAGGAACGTAGGTTAGTTTCTGGATGAGCTTCTCCTTCCAGCGGATGAATTTAACAATGACGGTGAGCAGACCAAAGTAAACAGGATGAACAACACAACTATATGTGATAGGAGACATAGCCCATGGGTCAACCTACACATTTGAAGGGCAGTTCCAGAAATCATCCCACCAATTAGTCAGAGACAATGGGAACTGCAGATGCTGGATAATCCAAGATAACAAAGTGTGAAGCTGGATGAACACAGCAGGCCAAGCAGCATCTCAGGAGCACAAAAGCTGACGTTTTGGGCCTAGACCCTTCATCAGAGGGCCTCTGATGAACGGTCTAGGCCCGAAACATCAGCTTTTGTGCTCCTGAGACGCTGCTTGGCCTGCTGTGTTAATCCAGCTTCACACTTTGTTACCACCAATTAGTCACTTTGATTTCCCTGACACACTTACAAATTTGCTCTATGTGGCAAATACAACCTCAAAAGTTTTTGGTGCACTTGCCAGTTGTGTCCAGATCCATTGTAATTTTTCTGGGAGGATTTCAATGTCAATGTCATATTTCTCCAAATAAACCCCCAGTTTCTCTGAGTCTGTCACTGGCATCGACAAAGATCTCACTGCTCCTCGTGATTTCGACAATCGCGATTATAGTATGAGCGAGTTTGTACAAAAGGTGGAGGTTTGAGTGTTGTATGTGAAGGTTCTGTACTGATAGTATTGTAAGTGAGTAGTGATTTGGTATTCTCCCTTCCCCCTATATGCTAACCTCGTGATGTCTGTGTTCAGGCTACAGTACAATTTAGAACAGCATTTGACTGAAAACCACATAAGGTATTTTCATTTGAATGCATGGAGCAGGACACATAATTTCTTATTTTGTCTTCTGGCATTTATCCACAGTGGTACATAGGACCCTTCTCTCTTTCTGAGCAGCTTATGGAGGGGTCCATCATCTTCTAACCATACTCCCTCTCAGATTGTGCTGACATTTTCCACTTTGAAGGCTTGCGACCCATTTTTGATTTGAGGTAATGATCAGGATCCCTAGTACTGACCCCACAGCCATTCCTGGGATCCCCTGGCAATTGTCATAAGACCAGGCCTTGGTCTGTGGCCATAACTGACAACTTGAAATACTGGAGTGTCTCCTCCCATAGAACAAGTGCTCTATCTGCTCATCATTGATGCAACACTGGACCTATCTTTGCTTAGCTTGTTCGATATTACCCTCAGTTGTTTGAACACCCACTGACCATAGATGCTGCATAGGGTTCTATTCTGCTGCCTACTGTTATCATTTATCTTTACCCAGGTGATCTTGTCTATGGTCCTGACGTGCCCTTCTAGCAGTATTACCAGGTGTTGGTCTGTCTAATTTTCTTTCAATCCCCCCTCAGCATTTTGATGACTGTCCAGATTAACTTTAACTTTAACCAAGGTGGCTATTGGTGTGAGCATCAGAATAACTGCATTCGTAAAGGTGCTGGGTTAAATGTCTTGGCTTATTATCCAAATTAGCTAAATCGAGATTATTGACCATGGACACTCCTGTTCCAAAAGCTGTACCCAGATCATTCACCATGTCTCTTTTACTGCATCCCACTGGCCTTGCTCTGACCTCCCAAGTGTCAATCCCTGTTTTCTGTCCTAACAGGCGATGGGTCAGATACAAATTTAATTTCTGAAGTTGGGAAGGGCACCACTCTGGCAGCTGGGTTCTGGATATATCCAGCACCACCGCTACTAATTTGCGGTATATGTTGTCATACAGGGCTTTTCCTGTGTGTTTTAAAAACAACCCATTTTGTGGTTCTCCATGCATGTACCACATCCTGCCTTTCAGTCTCCATCCTCCACTATAGAGGATCTGTCTACAACAATCCTTATTGGGAGAATTACTGTGAGGCTGGATGAACACAGCAGGCCAAGCAGCATCTCAGGAGCACAAAAGCTGACGTTTCGGGCCTAGACCCTTCATCAGAGAGGCTGTCTGATGAAGGGTCTAGGCCTGAAACGTCAGCTTTTGTGCTCCTGAGATGCTGCTTGGCCTGCTGTGTTCATCCAGTCTTACATTTTATTATCTTGGAATTCTCCCGCATCTGCAGTTCCCATTATCTCTGGGAGAATTACTGTTCTGTTTTTCAGGTTCCCTTGGGTATTTTCCTGTTTATTTTGGTACAAATGGTCCCTTAAGCCCATTTGTTGCCACTACCTAAAATTTACAATGCTCTCCACTGGAGCTCAAATCGTCAGCTGGATAAGGAGGCACTTTGGCACATTTAACTACAGTATCACAACTCTGTAACATTAGGGTCCAGTACACTTTGCAGTTTTGGCTGATTGTACCATCTTTCATACAGCTGTCCAACCCAAGTTGAAGGGGGTTATGTTCCACCTGAATAGTCAGAGAATTCAGGCTGATAATATCAGCAAAATATTGTACAGCCCAGAATGTGGCTAGCACATATTTCTCACACGTAGAGAAATCCTATTCTACTAGTGAAATGTCTAGAAGGCACAGGCCGGTTATAGTCTGCCAGTCCATACTTGGAATGCATGGCTGCGAGAGTAGAATTTTTAGCTGTAACTTCCAAGGTGAAGAGAAGTGCTGGATTGGGTTGCCCTAGGTCCTGTTTTAATTCAGCGACAGCATCTGTGTGTAGTTCAGCCCATTCATATAGGGCATTCCTTTTAAGAAGGAGAGTGAGGCAGCTTTAGTGATGAAACCATCGAAATAGTCCTGACAATATCCTGTTAAGCCCAGAAAGCAACATAACAAGCTCATATCCCTGGGGAGTAGCAAACGGGTTACAGTCTCGTTGCACTCACTCCTGTCTCGTGATTCCTTGAGCTACCACATATCTCAAGCAATGAGACCTGGGATCCCATGATCTGTGTCTTTTTGGGGGTTAACTTTACCCCTAGAGGTGAGAAGGGTTAACTGTTCCTCTAACAATGTCAGATGTTTGGTCTACCTTCTGTCTGCAAAAGGAGATCGCCCACGAACTGAACAAAGCAGTACAGTCAACAAAACCTTTCTGGCGCTTTAGCCAGCCTCTGATGAAATGTTGATGGAAAATTGTGAAAACCTTGGGGCAAACAGATCCATGTGAATTGCTGACCCTGACATGCAAAAGTGAATTTATATTGGCAGTGTCAGTGGAGTAGAATAGACCCAAACCCATTACTAATATCCAGTATGATGAAATATTTTGCCTGTGGGAACTGCCTCATGATAATTTTGGGGCTGGTTGCTGTTGTTGATGCTATAATTATGACGGTTTTATTTAGTTCCACCTGTTACGAAGGAGTGGGTGATACCTCTACGTTAATCAAAACTGAAACACCCAGAGAAGCTTGCCTCACCTCGTAATCTGATAAAGAAAGTGTGAAGAATGTATAACCTGCTCCTCACCCCAAATCTGTTGTAAAGGAGTTGTCCAGTGAAAGAAATCCCTGATACTCATCTTATAATCAACAAGTAACAATTTATTTATGGAACTCTAACAATTAACAAATTGACTGAACTACTAACAAACCAAACAATTCCACCTTAACTACTAACTATCCCTCAAAGAAACAAAGTTCTAACAGTATTTAGAATATAATTACTACTTACATAAACCAAATTAATAAAAAGAACGAAAGCTTAATCTCTCAAAATTACAGCCAGGTAATTTACCTTATCTGTTGTCCTCCAGTCAAGAATGCCTTCCTCTGTCGAATTCTTGTGTCAGAAATATTAGCTAGGAGTGCTGTAATATCTTTATTTAGATAGTGCTTAATCTGAGATTTTAAAGATCTCTATGAGAGCCAGTGATTTTCTCTTTCTTTAGAGCTTATGGCTGTTGAGAGCTGTTCCCTTAACAGATGGCAGTTTGTCCTGATTTTTAAATACTATCTTCTGTTAGACCCTGGATGACCTATTAATTTCTTGGTTCTCAGCTGTCAAAACCATCAGATTTAAATTTAATGATGTTTTGGTATCCAGGGCCTGGTTTAAATTAATTGGCTAAATTCAAAAACCGGTTGTCTTTGTAAAACTGCTGCTTTTCCTGTTAACAGAATAGATTTCTGATATAATATTTCAGTTTCAAGAACTCAATGTGCATCTGCTGCTGCCTGCAGAGCTTTTTTAATCTCCAAGCCTAAAAAAAACCTTTTAAAGGGACCACACACTCTTCACCGGTATCATTTTACAAACAAATTCTGACGTCCTGCCTTCCAATCCACAAATACTATGCCAACTTCACATCACTCCTCCTTTAGAAAAAATGAATCATCATTATGAAAAGATGGCTTTTTTTTCTCTAAATCTTAACACCATTTTTACTATATACATAGGTCATTAATCTAGAGTTACACATTTACTATTAATTCTATATACAGATATATAACATTGAATACTATCGTGTCTCTTATATACACATTTTCCTTTTAAATCTGTGATGACACACTCGCAATAATATTTTCACGACCTGCAACATGTACAATCTGTAAATTTAGCGTTTGTAACATAAGTCTCCAAATACTCTGCTGTTCTTGTCTTTAAATTTCTCCAAAAATGTCAAAGGGTTATGATGAGCGTACATACCGTCTCTGGTATATTGTTTGCAACATGAACATTAAAATGTTGTAAGGCCAGTACCAAACTCAATAACTTATTTTCTCTGATAGATATTGAGTTTCTCTGGAAAATAACCAATTGGTCTTTCAATTCCACAATCATCTTCCTGTAACAACACAGCTCCAACACCTATATCATTTGAGTTGATGGTGACTTTTAATGGTTTACGAGAAATTTGGCGGAGTTAAAACTACTGCTGTTGTGAGCACTGCTTTTAAATTCTCAAATGCCTCCTGGCATTATTCTGTCCACCGGAATGTCGTGTTCTTCAGCAAATCCATCAGCAGAGCCACCGTGCTACTGAAGTTTGGTACAAATTTCCGGTAGAATCCACTCAGTCTTAAAAATCATAGAACTCCCTTCTTCAAGGATGGTCTTCGAAATTCCTTGATGGCTTCTGACTTCATGCTTCTCAGTGCCATTCTTTGTCGTCTGATGTTGTGTCCTAAGAATGTCACTTCCACATTTGACAATTCTGTCTTCGCCAAATTTATGACTAACTTTGCCTTCCGTAATCTCTCAAATGCGCAATGTGATCTGTTCACAAATGGCTAATGATCACTAAGTCTTCTATATAGAAGGCATAATTAGTCAATCCTGCCATAACTCTCTTCGTAAATCTTCAAAATATGGAGGGTGTGTTCTTGATTCCAAAGGGCATTACTTTAAATTAACATAGCCATTTGGGGTTACTAATGCCAAATCCTCTTTGACTCTCTCCAACAAAGGTAGTCGCCAGTAACCATGAAGTAAATCCAACTTTGTGATGTAAGTGGCTTATCCAACTTTATCCCCAAGGTCCTCCAGCCATGGAATTGGGTATGAGTCTGATTTAGTCATGGTGTTAACCTTCCAATAATCCATGCAGAATTATTGAGTACCATCAGGTTTGGGGACCAGTAAGGTTAGCAGGCTCCACTCATTTTGATTCAGTTTGATGATGTCTTCTTTGAGCATTGCTTCTACTTCCTTCTGTACTGTGCTGCTTTGAAAGGCTTAAGACTGTACATGTGTTGTTTTATTGGAACAGCGCTCCCTACTTCAACCACATGTACTATTGCATTCATCCTCCCCATTCTACTTCTACATATGTCCTCATAGCTCTACAATAAGCCTTTCAATTCTGTTCTCTCTTTTTTGGCTCAGGTAGCTCACTACCTTATCCCATTCCTTCAGGACTTAATCATTATTTAATTTATTTGGAAGTATATCAAAATCTAAATCATCTGGAATTGATTCCTCACTCTGTGTAGCAATAACGAATACCTGTTTCTTTGGTTCCCTTTTCCTGTCATAGCAAGGTTTTTGCATAGTCACACAACATACCCAATAGCTTTTTTTTCCTATCTGGCATCTCCACTTGACTTAACGTCTTCTCAATCTGAAAGGGGCCACCAAACTTTGCTTTTAAGGGATCTCCTACCACTGGTAACAGCACCAATAGTTTATCCCATGGCCAAACGAACAAATTTTAGATTTCTCATCTGCTGCTTGCTTCATTAGGTGCAATGCCACCTTCAAATATTGTCTAGCTACTTGACCTACTTTGTTTAATCTTTCTCTCACCTCAAACATATAATCCAACTGTGAGATCTCTGAATTCAGACCTATTAACTTTTCCTTAATTCATTCTAAAGGCCCTCTTACTTCATACCTGAATATCAATTCAAAAGGAGTAAACCGAATTGATTCATCTGCAGCATCTCTAAATGGAATACCTTTATCTCAATCATTTGGCAATAATCCCTCAGCATTGTCTTTAGGGTCTGATGCACCTTTCCCATGCTCCCTGGGATGCAGGATGGTATGCACTTGATTTAAAGTGTTGGATGCCTAAACTATCCATGACCTTCTTAAACAATTTGATAGTAAAATTGGACCCTTGGTCTGACTGAATCTCCCTGGGTAGTCCATAATGGGTGAAGAAAGCAAGCAACTCTTCTGCAACCTTTTTTGCCTTGACCTTCCGTATTGGAATTGCCTCCAGAAATTTGGTAGACACATCCCTTAGGGTTAGGAAATGCTGGTTCCCACTTTTGGTTTTAGGGACAGGACCTACGCATTCAACCTTAGCCAGCATAAAAGTTTCTTTAAATGCAGGAATTGGCATCAAAGGTGCTGTTTTTATCACTGCCTGTGGCTTTCCTGCCATCTGACCCGTATGACAGGTATGGCAAAATGCAACCACATCCTTATGTAATCCAGGCCAATAGAAATGCTTCTGTATCTTAGCCTGAGTCTTCTTCACCACTAGATGACCTCCTACAGGTAACTTGGGTGTTATCCACAATACCTCCTGTCTATATTCTATCGAAAACGCAACGTGGTGAACATCCATCCATTTCTCACCTGCACTAATCTGCTATGATCTCCATTTCCACCTTAGGATTCTGTCCTTAAAGTAATAACATTCTGAAAGACATTCTGATTCCTTATCCAAGTAGGCTTTATGATACAAATCTTTTATTGATTCATTTTTTTGTTGTAAATCTACTAGCCTTTCAGAACTAATCTGCATGCTCGTCTACCTGTTTAGGATTTTCCTTTACATTTCTTCAAACAGAGAGTCAGCTAACTGGACCTCAACTCCTTCATCTTTCTGTTTTGCTTTCCCTTCTTGCTTTAAGTGATGACTTTGGGATCTTGTCACCACACAGCTCTGAAAAATTCCAGTGTATTCTTTTAACTCTTCAGTTCCCTGGTTTTCTTTTGGCCTCCCTATTACAATGGGTATCACTCCCACCTTTGATCCAGCTAGGCCATTTCCAAGAACAAACTGCATTCCTGGAATAGACATTCTTTCAATCACTCCCACTGTCACTCCCCCAGTATTGATTGGACTGTCCAACCTAATATTACACAGGGAAACACTAAGTCTCACTCCACAGGCTACCATTCTCATGGGTAATATTTCAGAAGGAGTGCAAATATTTTCACCTCTTACTAATAGAGACTGACCAGTTCCCGAATCTCTCAATGTTGTAACTTCTTTACTTTCTTCCCCTGTTCTACCTAAGTAAATCTTACCCACAGAGGTGAAGTCTTTGAAGAGATCCAGCAGTATCTTACTATCCAGCCCATTAGTAGGCTGTGCATCTCCAGCAGCTCATGACTTCTTTTAGGATTTCCTTCACTACCTGAACTAATCTCACTGGTTTAGCCTTTTTTTTACCACATCCTCTTTCCCAGTGTCTCTCTTACTTCACCAGCATGATGACTTTGTGTGTCACCCTCTATTACATTGGAAACACCTGAGGACTTTTACCTCTTTTGCACCCTCTGAGGAATTTTTTTTCGCATGTGGTACACTGTTTCCACTGTGATCTACTTTTTGTTTTTCATTGAAGGATCTCCCTTTTTCCCAATTTCTATCCCTCACTGAATAAAATTGCTGTTGGAAGCTAGATTTCAATGTATGCACTAATATGTACTCGTCCACCATATTTGTAGCTTTTCTCGCTGTTTGAACGTCTTTTTCCTCAACATGAGTTCTTATCTTTTCTTGAAATGAGTTTTTGTATCCTTCCAGCAGAATAATCTCGCTAAGATCCTCATATGTCTTTTCTATCTTTAATGTGCTCACCCACCTTGATCAAAATTACTATGTTTAATTCTTTCAAACTCAACATAATTCTGACCTGGCTCCTTCCTTATATTTCTGATCCATTGTCTATATGCTTCTGGTACCAGTTTGTAGGCAATCAAAATAGCCTGTTTCACTCTTTCGTAGTCTCCTGATACCTCCCCTGACAGTGCTGCAAACACCTCATTCGCCCTGCCTACCAAGTTGGTCAGAATTAACATTATCCATACAGTCTCTGGCCAATTCGTCTGCCTAGCCAATTGCTCAAAGAAAATTTTAAAAAAAGGTTTCTACATCTTTTTCATTGAATTTTGTAATGCTTGGACATATTTGTATATATCCCTATCAGGCTGTTGGCTGCAACGACTTTGCTCATCCTCGCTCCTATTTTAAGACCATAAGATACAGGAGTGGAAGTAAGGCCGTTCGGCCCATCGAGTCCACTCTGTCATTTAAATCATGGCTGATGGGCATTTCAACTCCACGTCCCTGCACTCTCCCCGTAGCTCTTGATTCCTTGTGAGATCAAGAATTTATTGATCTCTGCCTTGAAAGCATCCAACGTCCCGGCCTCCACTGCACTCCGTGACATTGAATTCCACAAGCCCACCACTGTCTGGCTGAAGAAATGTCTCATTTCCGTTTTAAGTTTACCCCCTCTAATTCTAAGGCTGTGCCCACAGGTCCTGGTCTCCCTGCCTAATGGAAACTCCCCAGTGTCCACCCTTTCTAAGCCACACATTATCTTGTAAGTTTCTATTAGATCTCCCCTCAACCTTCTAAACTCTAATTAATACAACCCCAGGATCCTTAACTGTTCATCGTACGTTAAGCCTACCATTCCAGGGGTCATATGTGAGAATCTCCACTGGACATGCTCTAGGGCCAGTGTGTCCTTCCTGAGGTGTGGGGCCCAGAATTGGACACAGTATTCTAAATGGGGCCTAACTAGAGCTTTATAAAGTCTCAGAAGCACATCACTGCCTTTATATTCCAACCCTCTTGAGATAAATAACAACATTACATTTACTTTCTTAATCACGGGCTCTACCTGCAAGTTAACCTTTAGAGAATCCTGGACCAACACTCCCAGATCCCTTTATGCTTCTACTTTATGAATTTTCTCACCGTTTAGAAAATAGTCCATGCCTGTATTCTGTTTTCCAAAGTGCAAAACCTCACATTTGCTCACGTTGAGTTTCATCAGCCATTTCCTGGGCCACTCTCCTAAACTGTCTAAGTCTTTCTGCAGCCTTCCCACCAACTTCATTCTGACATTTGAGGTCTTTTTGCTTCAAGTTCCTACTTCATTAATTTTCCCAGCTCAAACATTCTTTCTTTTCTCTCTTTTTCCCTTCCAAACTCCAATTGTCTTGTTTGCAGTCTATTTTTTCTAACTCTACTGCACTTGCATGTTTCTCTGGTATACCTAACTGCTTGACTAAGTCCTTTATAATTTCAGCGTTCCTCTTATCCCTAGTTAAACCCAATTGTAGCCTGTTTGCTAAGTCTAAAAGTATTTGAACATAGAACATAGAATATTACAGCACAGTACAGGCCCTCCGGCCCTCGATGTTGTGCCAACCTTTCACACCGATCTGAAGCCCATCTAAGCTGCACTATTCCATGTACATCCATATGCTTATCCAATGACGACTTAAATGTACTTAAAGTTGGCGAATCTACTACCATTGCAGGCAAAGCGTTCCATTCCCTTACTACTCTCTGAGTAAAGAAAATATCATTCCTCCGTCTGTCTAAACTAATTTTGCAAATTTGGGAAGCAGCATCAAACCCCAGAACCTCTTTAGCAATGTTAAGAGCCATTCCCCCACTTTTGATTTTAAAAAAATTAAACAGATTTTCCACTTCTCACCTAAGTTTTATTTAAAGATCTAGGACACTAATCGCCAAGTCTGTTTAAAGCTGTACAAATCCGTTCAGGTCTACTCAGATCCCATACATGAACCAGCCAGATCCTGAGCTCAAGCCCCTAATCTGATATGAAGGACTGGTCAACACCTCTCTGATAATTAAAACTGAAACACCAAGAGAAGCTCGCCTCACCTTGTAAGGTGTTAAAAGAGGTGTGAAAAATGGTATAACCTGCCTCTCACCCCCAGTCTGTTATAAAGAAGTGGTTCAATGAAAGGAATCCCTGATACTCACTTTATAATCAACAAATGACATTTATTTATTTAACTGACAGTTAACAGATTCACAGAACTAGTAACAAACCAAACAAATCCCCCTAGCAACTAGCTATTCCTGAATAAAACAAAATTCTAATGAGATAACAAGGTGTAGAGCTGGATGAACACAGCAGGCCAAGCAGCATCAGAGGAGCAGGAAGGCTGACATTTTGGGCCTAGACCCTACTTCAGAAAAGGTCTAGACCTGAAACATCAGCTTTCTTGCTCCTCTGATGCTGCTTGGCCTGCTGTGTTCATTGGCTCTACATCTTGTTACTTCAGATTCTCCAGCATCTGCAGTTCCTATTATCTCTGAAAAAATTCTAACGATATGTGTTCCAATAGGTAGGAGTACCACTTATATAAACCAAATTAATAAAAGATTAAAGCATAATCTCTCAAAATTACAGCCAGGATGAGTCTTTTGAAATGTTTTTTGCCTTCTCCGCTGTCTTCCAGTCAGGAATGACTTCCTCCGTTGAATTCGTGTGTCAGAAATATTAGCTAAGTGTCCCAATGTATCTTTATTTGAATGGTGCTTACTCTGAGATCTTCAAGATTTCCGTTAGAGCTAGTGTTTTTCTCTCTCTTTGGAGTTGATGGCTGTTGAGAGTTGTTCTGTTAATAGATGACAGTTTGCCCTCACACCAATTTCCAAATTGCCTTTCTTTTTAAATACCCTTGATGACCTATTAATTTCCTAAAATAGGATTGGTTCTAGGTTGGCAAAACCATCCAACTTAAATTTAATTGTGTTTTGGTATCTAGGGCCTGTTTAAATTGCTTGGCTAAATTCAAAAAAACTGTTGTCTTGGTAAAAATTCTGCTTTGCCTGCTAACAGCACAGCCTTTTGATACAATATTTCAATTTCAAAAACTCTCTGCTCACCTTTTAAAGGGACCACACACTCCTCCCCCACGATCATTTTACAAACAAATACTAAGGTTTTGCCTTACAATCCACAAGTACTATGCCAACTTCACAACACGGCCTGGTGGCTCAGTGATTAGCACTGCAGCCTCACAGTGCCAGGGACCCAGGTTCGATTCCAGCCTCGGGTGACTGTGTGGAGTTTGCACATTCTCCCTGCATCCGCATGGGTTTGCTTCAGTTTCCTCCCACAGTCCAAAGATGTGCAGGCTAGGTGGATTGACCATGCTAAATTGCCCATAGTGTTCAGGGGTATGTGGGTTATAGGGGGTTGGTTCTGGGTGGGATGCTTCAAGGGGCAGTGTGGACTTGTTGGGCCGAAGAGCCTGTTTCCACACTGTAGGGAATTTAATATGTAATTGATGGTGAGCTGCCAAGAGCTGCCCAGTCTCTTAACTGGCCATATTGGTGAGCTATTGGTAGATTCTACAAGGTGTAGGACTCCTTGTTTTAACAAGCTGTTGATGACATGGGCCACTTGCCCCTCTGCATACTTAGGGAAAGTTCAGAAGTCACACGACACCAGGTTATGATCCAACGCACTTATTTGAAATCACAAGCTTTCAAAGCACTGCCCCTGCATCAGGTGAAGTGATGAAAACCATACAGGCACAGAATTTACAGGCAGAGAGATCAATGGGTGGAGAGCCGCAAAAGATCATTAAAGTGGTCTGAGTAGAGTGTCTAATAAAAAGTCTCTGCAGATGATCAGAAGTTTTAGATGGTGCGACACCGTCAATAGCTGAATAGTAAGTGAAGGAATTGACCTATAACCCAATTAAATGAGGCAGAGAGCTAAATGCAAAAAATTTAAAAAGTCCTTGGATAAGCATATGGATGATAATGGGATAGCATAGGGGGAGGGGCTTACATTAGTTCACAGGTTGGCACAACATCGAGGGCCGAAGGGCCTGTTCTGCGCTGTATTGTTCTATGTTCTATGTTCTAAATGGTGCTGGAGACAAATCAAATAACTGGAATAACATGACAGGTATAAGAGTTGCAGGCTGAGGGTCTAACCAAAGTAACAAGTAATCCAAAATTATACAAACTTATTAAGGTAGACAGGTCATAAGAAGTTATCAAGGTGATGGTGTTAAAACACGTCTGTAAGAAAGATTTGTGACTTCTGTCGTTATCCACCCCAGTCCAACACCAATCCTCTACATCATCCTTGTGGAAGGTATATAGTCTTTGTGGCTTTGGGTCCAGTCCATCTACCTTGGCCTTGCCCTCTCTATGATCGCACTCATGTTCGCGACTGGTGAATGCTCTTGTGCTCTGTAAGAATTGTTCAAGCTGCTGGACCTTCAGTCATTTCAATGAATCTAACACAACTCATGAACAAAAACAAAGTTGCTGGAAAGGCTCAGCAGGTCTGGCAGCATCCGTGGAGGAGAAAACAGGGTTAACGCTTTGGGTCCAGTGACCCTTCCTCTGAACTGATGGTTGCTAATCCACAACTCCCCCATGATACAAATTCTCTGTACATTTGTGCTTGTCACAATTTTCTCTGTATTTTGTCGGGCTTGGGTATTTGCCAAATACAACAACAGGCCGGATTGAAAGATAAATGATGCCTCCTCATAAGGTTGGAGCCTAAAATATGCTCAGGTTCTGTATGGAGATTACCCAACCCTGCCGAGTGATAGCAGACTATGTCTCCCAGTTTAAATTCGATGGGTTCTATCTCTGCCCCATCCTATAGGTCTGCTCCGAGGAATTCCCTTATGGGTGAAGCATGTGGAATCAAAATCTTGGGTTGTGTTAAGTGTCATTCTGGGCCAAGTGTACGGTCAGGTAAAAAGTACAGGTTCTTTAAGGTCTAACCAAAATTAATATAGGAACAAATGTGTGTTTCAATGCTTAGCAAATTATTAACATAATCTACTTAGTAAATATCCAAATTATTGAGTGAATTTATAAGCTTAAATTACCTTATACATATGCAAACTAAAAAGTCTCACTGTCTTTCAGCTCATGGGGAACTTTGGCAATGATGGCACTTGGAGTGCTATCACAGATTTCATAGACCCCGGTTTGCGAACCCCGGTCCTATGGTGCAAGTCTAACATGTGGGACTAAGTTCCTGATATTATTCTGGTTATATGCTGTATCAGCATTTCATCATGCTTTCTGTACTTTTCCAGACATTCTACCATGCAGCAAACAAGTTGAAAATATCTCCAGATGCCTTTGTGTTAACTAGACAAAATGATGGTTTCCACAAAAAATGAAAATTATGCAGCTATCTCCCAGCCAAAACAGGCTGTTTCTTACACCAGAGGTAGTAGGAACTGCATATGCTGGACAATCTGAGATAACAAGGTGTAGAGTTGAATGAACACAGCAGGCCAGGCAGCGTCAGATGAGCAGGAAAGCTGACGTTTTGGGTCTGGACCCTCAGCTTTCCTGCTCCTCTGATGCTGCTTGGCCTGATGTCTGTGTTCATCAAGCTCTACATCTTGTAATCTCTGTTTCTTACACCTAGCTAGTTTTCATGTATTTTCCCACTCTGCATCAATTGCTCATTATCATGTCCAATTAATATCCCATGATGATCTGGTTCAGAGAGATCATTTTTAAGCCCAAGACTACACTCCAACACAGTTTCCCATACAAATTTAATGGCGGCCTTCTACCTTGCCATCTACCAGGTCCATCCCACACAATTCCATTTGGCACTGTACTCCCACTGAGGAGAGGCACAGCTCCAACACACTTTGAGGAGTGTATCCAACTGGAGGTACAAGGAGTTAGACAGTGGGATTTCCTCTGCTAAATTTGACTGTATGTTATCCTTCACCAAAATAACTGTTACTTGTCTCTCTGATTCTTCCTGTAGCTTGGACCTGGGTCTGCAGACTGACTCCTGTGGTGACTAACTGCCTTGGGTAGCCTGCAGTCTCTTGCGAAGTAATCTGTACACCCACAATTATAACAATTCCTTTGCGACGATGGCTGCTTTCATAGACCTCCCTGCTGCTGATCTCTATCTCTTACTGCGGAATGGGCATAACTCCCCTTTGTTCCTCCTCATGGAACCGAGATTCGGAGATTTTACTGGTTGCATTTTTCCCTTATCTTATTTGGGCACTCTGATCCATGAACCACTCTCTCCCAAGTCCAGGCTATCCTCCTGATCCCCCATTGCTCTGTGTGGTTGTTGTCTGTGTGATCAAAATTTTCACAGGCCTTTCTTCACTGCCTCAGAGATACACAAGTGACAAGTGTTCAGGTCCAATTTGCCCAGTTTTGCAGTATCAGTGCAGTCTAATCTAGGCTACTGAAGACTGCTATGAACAGTGTGTTCAGGCATTTGGCAAATGTGGTTGGATGCTCTCCCTTTTGCTGCTTACACTTGTTTAATGTATTTATTGGCGCTCTCCTATTGTATCCTACAGCAGCAGGATTGCCATTATCAAGGCCTGGAGCTCCGCTCCTCCCATATTCTAAGGACTGGGTAAGGCAAAATGGATCATGGGGTTCAAATACATTAACATGAATTTTATCTCCTCAATATCATCGAGCCAGTGGAGAACACTTTATTAAAAGCCAAAAGAAATGAAGATGCTGTAAATCAGAAACAGAAACAACATTTGCTGGAAAAGCTCAACAGGCCTGGTAGCACCTGTGAAGAGAAAACAGAGTTAATGTTTTGGGTCCGGTGACCCATCCGCTGAGAACACTTCATTGCCAGGTGCTGTTGAAAAACATACTGGGGTCAGCTGTGGGTTTAAATACAGGGATTTTGTTTGTTATCTCTGCCTAATGTGCCACCATAAATAGGGCTGTAAAAGTAATTGGATTATTGTTCTGGCCATCCTGCCAGGTAGTGGTCAGTAGGCTCATTGGGGTAGGGTAAAATCCTGGGGGATGCTGAAGCATCTACTTCCTTTGAAAAGGGGGTGGTGTCCCAATTTTTGCTGCTCTTGCCGTACCTATTAGTTTGTTATCAATTTCCTCCCCGTCAATCCCATAATCGCTGTCACCAGGTGAGTGATTCCATTGTCCAAAATTTGCATATCATTCCCTTTTGCATGGAAAATTGAGACTTTAATATTTCAACTTTGCACTGACATTTTGAATGGTCTCCAGTGCAGGCTCTGTTTTCTTTGCTTGTCTGGTGCAGGAAGCTGAGTGCAGCCTGTGGGTTTTTGCGTTTCTCGTCAGCTTGTTCATTGGTTTTTGGGTTGTCCAAAATGCCGACTGTGCAGTGAGCCCCTGCTACACTCGATCACACTGTGTCTGAAACTGTCTCAAGTGTACCACATTCATCTGGTTCCTCTGCTCCTGCTCTGTTAATTTGACTCTTACTTCTTCCAGTTCCTGGTTCACTTCCTCCAGCCCCTTACCTAGTTTCAATATCTCCCATTCTCTACCTCTGTTGCTCCGTGCATCTGGCTATTGCAATATCCTTTCTGAGGTTTAAATCACACTTTCCTTCAGCTTTCCTTTCCACCTCCCAGCATTTCTGTCCCATCAGCCCCAAACCCATTATTTGCCCACTGCAATGGTGGACCCATCTGGGTCACTTCTTATTTAGGTACTTGCTTCGTACCTCTTCCCACTCTGGGTGCCGTGCTATTTCTGTTGTTTCCTTCTAATTTACCGCTTTCACTCTCTCTGTGGGTTGCTGACACTATGTTAATTGTTTTTTCACTTCTCACTTTTGGGTCTTTGACCCTAACCTAGCTTGCTAGATTTCCTTTTCCTTGGGTCACTAACCCTACAGTAACTCTGGCTGCTTGTCCTCCTCATATTAGAAGCACTTAGGTAATGGCCCAATCAGTCTCTTTCACCTGCTTGAATCCTGGCCAGCACATGGAACAGCTACCCCCTTAAGTCAGGCTCAGGCTAGATGTCTGAGAGTTCAAAGTTGGTGGGGTTTGACTTCAGAGGTTATACAAACACTTCTAATTGAAGCACACCAAGGGACACCAATATTGTCTAGGCACTGCAACCAGCTTATGTATTAAAAATACTTTACCAAAGTGATCTTGTTGGTGAGGCTATGAAGGAACACAGTATTCGATTTGTGGTTCAACTCGTTTTAAATATTCCTTGTTAAAACACAACATGGGTGTTTCCCAAACTCCAGCAATAATTGATCTCTATCTAGCTTTATCTACCTGAGAGAGGATATTACCTGCAACAATCCAAGTTTTTGAGTTGAGCCATTGGAATTTCCTTCCTGTTCAGTGTAGGTCTGGCCTTCTTCCACAAAGGTGGGTCTCAGATCAGAGAGGACCTTTATTCTTGCTCTCTTCCTCTCCAGGTAGTCACAGTTCTGCTCCTGGGCCAGGTTGTGTTTTCACTGCACGTCTTTGCTGATTTTTCACTGAGGGGTGGCTTCTAGCTGTGAATATTTTTTTGTCCGCTCTCACAATGGATGTTTCAAAACGTTCCATGGTTTTTGGCCAATGGAGTCATTAGCTGGGTTCAAATCATCCAATGGGATCAGACCAACACCCTTTACTGTTGCCATACTGGGAGGGTGCACAAACTTAGACAGTCAAGATGTCAGACCTGATTGATACTTCTTGACTACAGTCTTCAAGCTGATTATAACTTGTTCCCCTTGAGCCTTTATAACCTATTTGATCTTGGTTTCTACTGCTGTCTGTAACTGATAAATACTGGCTGCTGTTTACTTTAGGTTGACCAATTTTCTGTCAGGCTAGATTTTCTGCACTGTGAGTCAATTTAGGATGTCCAGTCTTGGCCTCACGATTGCTGAATCACACCATTGTCCTCTGTATTCAAAGCTGTGCCTTATACTTTGATTTGAAATTCACCTAACCAATGGGATTGTTGAATGTTTGGTTTAGCTACCTATTTGGGACTTTGATTTTACTTTTCTCTGAGATCAGAGGTTAAGCAGGATATAAAAACTTTGGGTTCAGACTTGTGTACCTAGAACATGAGTTCAGTTTCTAGATTAACAGTCCAGCAATAATACCACGCATAACATAAATTATTCAACTTCACCTCACTACTTCACCCTCACAAACTAAGGAACATTGTTATTCATGTCTTTGACTGCCTCAGTTCCATCATCCCCACCATTTCACTGATTCTCTGTTCTCCAGCAAATCAATCTGAAAATCCTTGAGCTAACCTTTCCTTCACAGTTCTTTCAGACAGAGGCAGGTGAATGCTCCCTTTTCTCATCATGACAGAATCCTCACTTCTTCTCTCCTCTACAGCACTGGCAAGTTAGCCAAGATTCATATAATGCCAATGTGTTCTTCATCCCCGATTCTCAGAAGCTCCTTCATCCTCTTCTTTAGTGTATTCCTGATGTGCCTTCTCTTTTACAGTGTGTTTTATTCTTTTAAGCTCTAATCTGACTCTTGCTCTGTGTCTGCCCTTTCTCCATTGCCATTGGAAAACACTTTTAGATGTGAGGAACATTATAGAAATACAATCGTGATCAGAGATAATGGGAACTGCAGAAGCTGGAGAATCCGAGATAACAAAGTGTGGAGCTGGATGAACACAGCATTCCAAGCAGCATCTTAGGAGCACAAAAGCTGACGTGACCCCACCCCCGAGCACCAAACCATCATGTTCCAAACCATCCATGACCTCATCACCTCAGGTGACCTCCCAGCCACAGCCTCCAACCTCATTGTTCCCCAACCCCACACCGCCCGCTTCTATCTCCTTCCCAAAATCCACAAACCCACCTGCCTGGTCAACCTATTGTCTCTGCCTGCTCCTGCCCCACTGAACTCATCTCCACCTCTATGGACTCCATTTTCTCCCCGTTGGTCCAGGAATTCCCTGCCAATGTCTGTGACATCACCCACACCCTCCACCTCCTCCAGAACTTCCAATTCCCTGGTCCCCAACACCTCATTTTCACCATGGACGTCCAGTCCCTATTCACCTGCATTCCCCATGCAGATGGCCTAAAGGCCCTCTGCTTCTTCCTGTCCCGCAGACCTGACAAGTTCCCCTCCACCGACACCCTCATCCGCCTAGCTGAATTCGTCCTCACCCTCAACAGCTTCCCTTTCGATTCCTCCCTCTTCCCACAGACAAAGGGGGTGGCCATGGGTACCCGCATGAGCCCAAGCTATGCCTGCCTCTTTGTAGGTTACGTGGAACAGTCCGTCTTTTGCACCTACACTGGCCCTAAACCTGCAACTGCAGGAAGTACTAAACCCCACCTCTTTCTCCGTTACATTGATTACTGTATCGGCGCCGCCTCTTGCTCCCCAGAGGAGCTTGAACAGTTCATCCACTTCACCAACAGTTCATCCACCTTTCACCCCAACCTCAAGTTCACCTGGACCATCTCCAACACATCCCTCATCTTCCTGGACCTCTCTGTCTCCATCTCAGGCAAACGCATAGAAACCGATGTCAATTTCAAGCCCACCGACTCCCACAGCTACCTGGAATACACCTCCTCCCACCCACACCCCTGCAAAAATTCCATCCCCTATTCCCAATTCCTTCACCTCCACTGCATCTGCTCCCAGGATGAGGCATTCCACTCCTGTACATCCCAGATGTCCTCGTTCTTCAACGACTGCAACATCTCCCCTGCAGTGGTCGAGAACGCCCTGACCATGTCTCCCGCATTTCCCGCAACTCATCCCTCACACCCCGTCCCCGCAATTACCGCCAAAAGAGAATTCCCGTAGTCCTCACATACCACCTCCCACCAACCTCCGGATACAACACATCTTCCTCCGACACTTCCGCAACCTACAATCCGACCCCAGCACTAAAGACATTTTTCCAACTCCACCCTTGTCTGCCTTCCGGAGAGACCACTCTCTCCGCGAGTCCCTTGTCCACTCCACACTCCCCTCCAACCCCAGCACACCCGACACCTTCCCCTGCAACAGCAGGAAATGTTACACCTGCCCCCCATACCTCCTCCCTCACCCCCATCTCAGGCCTGAAGATGACTTTCCACATCAAGCAGATGTTCACTTGCACATCTGCCGATGTGGTATACTGCATCCATTGCACCCGTTGTGGCTACCTCTACATTGGGGAAACCAAGCAGAGGCTTGGGGACCGTTTTGCAGAACACCTCCACTCGATTCGCAATAAACAACTGCACCTCCCAGTCGCAAACCATTTCAACTCCCCCTCCCATTCCTCAGACGACATGTCCATCATGGGCCTCCTGCAGTGCCACAACGATGCCACCCAAAGGTTGCAGGAACAGCAACTCATATACCGCTTGGGAACACTGCAGCCCAATGGTATCAATGTGGGCTTCACAAGCTTCAAAATCTCCCCTTCCCCTACCGCATCCCAAAACCAGCCCCGCCTGCCTAACCTGTTCTTCCTCTCACCTATCCCCTCCTCCCACCTCAAGCCGCATCTCCATTTCCTACCTACTAACCTCATCCCGCCCCCTTGGCCTGTCCATCCTCCCCGGACCGACCTATCCCCTCTCTACCTGCCGCCCCCCCCATACTCCCCTCTTCACCTATCTTCTCCTCTATCCATCTTCCATCTGCCTCCCCCCTCTCCCTATTTATTTTAGAGTCCTCTCCCCATCCCTTTTCTGATGAAGGGTCTAGGCCCGAAACATCAGCTTTTGTGCTCCTAAGATGCTGCTTGGCCTGCGGTGTTTATCCAGCTCCACACTTTGTTATCTTATTATAGAAATACAAATTTGCTAGTGAAGTATTGGAGATTGATGATCGGCATCTGTGTACCTCTATCACAGCAACAGCTCAATGTTTACAAGAAAGGAGGAGTGGAAAAAGAAGAAAATTGGTGAGAAAAAGAGAAAAATGATTCTTAGCAAAGTGATTGAGTAGAATCCTGAGACGTTGCTGCTTTATTCCTACTCTTCATTAGAGGGAGCAATGATATATTTCAAATCTGCAAATAATGCGCCCTTAAAAGTTTTACTGAATAATACATTTAAGATTAAATGCCCTTTCTTCACATTTAAAATGCATTTTGTCTTCCAATTTTATTACATGCTGCAGGGCCATCAAAGTGGACAGTCAGGTAAACGAACAAACAAACTGAATGTAGCATGTTCAGGATAAGTTATACCCAACTGGTAGATTTGAAATATCTCAGGATTTGAATGGGTTGTCATATTGTGACAAATCGTCAGTTCAAATCAATGAACCAGAGCTCTTTGGAAAAATAACAACATGCTAATGATGCACATCATCATTATCAAAATGCAAATCGTCTGTGAATTAGAGGATTAAACAACACAGCATGAGCTGCAAAACATTGTACAAATAATGTTGAAGCTTCAGCCCCTCTGTTATCTTTTAAAATCTGCTAACTTTTACTATTGATTCCACATGAACTCACTGTGGAAAATGTTAAATTTGTTTATTAAAACCATAAGACCTTTTCAACTCATAATTGTCAATACAATGCCAATCGACATCTTGGGTACAGAATGAGAAAATTTTAAAATGCTCAATCTCATTCTTCTATATAGCCATTTGTAGTAAATGATTTTAAAAATGTCAAAATTTGACTTTTATTTTTGCTGCTTTTTCTTCACCCCTCTCTTAATCGAATCTTTCTAATCTTATTTTTATAACTGATTTTATTCCATTAATTCCACTTGTCTGATGTGCCTCCGTTTCTCAATCCTATATAAGATCAGAAGGACCTTAGTGTGCACATCGATAGGTCCTTGAGGGCAGCATGACAGATAGATAAGGTGAGTAAGAAGGCATATGGGTAACTTATCTTTATTAGCTGAGACAGTGAATACAAGAGCAAGGAGATTATGTTGCAGCTACATATAACTTTAGTTAGTCCACAGCTGGACTAGTGTGTGCTGTCCTGGTCGCTGCAATACAAGTAGGATATAATTATACTCGAGAAGGTTCAGAGGAGATTCACCAGGGAAGTGCCTAGGCTGGGGCATTTCAGCTATGAAGAGAGACTAGATCAGCTAAGGTTGTTTTCTTTAGAGTAGAGAAGGATGAGGGAGTACTTAATTGAGGTGTACAAAAGTCTGAGGGGCATAGATTGGGTAGATAGGGAGAAACCTTGCCCCCTTGCAATAAGTCAATAACCAAATTTAAGGTAAGGAACAGGAGGATTTAGCGGGGATTTAAGGAGGAATATTTTCACCTATAAGATGGTGGATATCTGGAACTCACTGCCTGAAAGGGTAGTAAATGAGGGAATGATCACAACATTTAAGAAGTATTTAAATGATCACTTGAAGTATCATATCATGCAAGGCTATAGACAAGTGCTAGAAAACTGGATTAGAGTAGATAGGATGCTTGATGACTGGTATGTACACAATGGGCTGGAAGGCTTCTTTTTGTGCTGTAAAAGCTCTGACTCTGTAGATTTCATTGGTTAGAGAGATAAACTGCTGCTCCTGGTATTTACCAAGGATCCCGATATCTGTTTTCTCACTGCATTGTTATGAATTGCTAGCAGCTTAATGTGAAAAAGTTTATCTAGCTGAAGGGAACAGCAAAGTGCAACTAATATGGTTTTGCTGTGAAGTGTCCCACTCGAACATCATCTGACCTACAGCAAATACTAAAGCTCAAAGACCATTTGACAGCGATCCTGCCTGGTTACTATATAGACACTATTGCTAGAAATTAATAACCTTGAGTGAATATTGAATGAAGACAGAATCTGGCTGGGTTGAGGTACCACCTGTAGTTGAATAGCCTGATGCCACTCATTATCTCACTTGAAGAATTACCGCTTTGATGAGAAACTCAATAAGTTTTGATGCTGAATCAAATACAGCTAAACATTGGCGAGGATGTCAAAATCCTAGAATACCCTCCCGAACAGCATTACCTAGAGCAAGGAGACTGCTGCGGTTCAAGAAAACAGCTCATCACCATCTTCTTAACGACAACTAAGATGGGCAATAAATACTGGCCAGCCACTGATGCCAACATCCCATGAATTAACTGAAAATTAAACCATTGCTGAATGATCTATTCACAGTGAAAATCACAGGCCCACTGGTACAATGTGGTGCAGCACAACGTCTGTCTACCTGCAGCTGAGAACATAGAACCCATTGCAGTACACATAGCCCTCACTTAAAGTTCCTGATAACAGCAATTTCAAGTGACATGGCTTTATGTGAATCATAAAATAGAATAGGATAGAATCAATACAGTGCAAACAGAGTCCATTTGGACCACTGAAACTGTACTGATCCTTCGAACAGCATCCCACTCAGATCCAGCCTCCACTCTCCCCATTACCCCACATTTACCACGGTTAATCCACTTCCTGCACATCCCCGTGGGGCAGTTGAGCAAGGTCAATTCGCCTAACCCGCACATTTTTGGACCGGGGTCCCCAAAGAAAGTTATGGTAAACCTGGAGTTTGATAAGTGTGGAAATGCATTGTACAAGCTGAAATGCTGTGCATATGCAGTGCTGTGCTCTGTTTTTAATTGAAATAATTTGCAAATATAATGCATCACTAAATTTGGAAGAGATACAAAACTATACGCCAACGCTTACAAAGAGTCCTCTGGTTTAAATCAACCAGGTTCCATCTAGTGGGTGAAAATGGTTGCTGCAGGGAGCTTCTGCAAACCAGCATTGTTGGAACCAATCAATGTCTGTCACTAGATGGAGCCCATCAGTGTAAACTCAGAATGGAATACAGGAAAAGGGAACAGTTGAATACAAACCTCACTGTTTTTGAAAAAAAGAACAAAGGGTCAAGGAGCTGTTGGAGCACAGTGGTAGTGTCCCCACCTCTGGGTCAGGAGACCTAGTTTCAAGACCTGCCTGTGCCAGTGGTGTATCATAGCATGTATGACCAGGTTGATTTGAAAAAAAGCTGGCAGAGATATGGCAGGGACATGGATAGAGTGAGACAATGACAGAGGTAACCAAGGCCAGGGTGAGAGGCAAAGTCTGTTTCATTGCCCAAAATAAAAGCTCTCGCCTGACATTCTTCCACATTTTCTCCCAACCCAGTCCCAACATCAGATGTCTCCTACATAGGATGATACACAATACATATGCAATTAGATTAAACTGGAAATGATGATATAATGCAAAGAAACATGCCCTGAAAAAAATGTACAAACAAAAAGAGGGTGATATGAAGCACATAAGGCTACATATGGGGACAAGGTCACTTATGTGACCAGGGAGGACCATTAATGAACCTGGCACTAACCAGCTGGTTCAAGCCAAGGTGAAATCGATCCATTCTGTTCAAGAAGATCCTGGGTACTCCCTGAGCCCAAGAAATGTTAGAGGTTTGTTTATACTTTTGCTTCAAAGTTTAGCTATTTTTGGACACTTTAAAGACAATCAAATTGGGATCAGCTATTTTTCTCTTAGGAGCTACTTCCCCAGCTGGAATGGTGGGGAGAGTTGGCCAAAGGCTCATGTCCTTTTCCAACAGTGGTCACTTCACTCCTGGAATTTAAAGTAACTTTGCAATTGAGGCTGCACAACAAACCTCAGTTTTCTTCCAGAAATTGAGCAGCAGGACCAGGGGCTGTGAATTGAAGATCAAACATAAAAATTTTAGAAACGGTAACATTTATGTCACATTCCCGAACCTCAGGTCCTTCAACAACTTCAAATCAACAAAATATTCTTGTAATGAAAAAAGAAAATACATTTTGTGAGCACCAGAAGTTTCAAAGTACTTAACTGTATTTACTGTTGTAAGTAAAACATAAGCAACAGGTATATGAGAAGTCCATTCAGCCCTTAAGCTGCCTGCTATTCAATAATATCATCGCTCATCTGCTCCAGCCTCAACTCCTTTAACACGCGAGCTGCTCAAAGCCCTCAACTTTTCAATATTTTTGTAAAAACTATCTCTCATAAAACACTTTCAATGATTTAGACTCCAGAACTTTAAGGTAGAGAATTCCAGACATTCACTGCTCTTTGACAAAAGAAATTCCTTCGCATCTCATTTTTAAATGAGTTTTCCCTTATTTTGTACTAAGTCTCTTAGTTTGAAATTCACCCATTAGTGGAAACATTTTGTCAGTATGACCTTGTCACAAAATGCACTCCCATCTATTTTTGCACATTTGAATACACTACACTCTGCCTCCTCCCCCAAGTTATCAATGTAAAACAATAAATAATTGAGGCCCCAGTATTGATCCATGTAGCACACCACTAGTTACATCTTTCCAACTTGAAAAAGACCCAATAATCCTGATTCTCTATCTTCCGTGTGTTAACCAATCAGTATCTTCAGTATTCTCAGCATATCATGTTACAATATGACAGAGTTTAGTAAGATGGAGACTGAGAGCTTTATACTATTAGGTCACGTGCCATGATTTGGCAACAACATCATAAACATGTCCATTAAAGGTACATTGCCTATGTCCCATAAGACAGTAAACAACAGTACACAGAACACATTGGAGAACATTTAAGCCTTTTTTTAATGAAGGATCAATTCCCCACAAACTGCATATGTTTGTCAATTCAAGTAGTCTAGCAGAAGTTCATTTTTAGGACTCTCATCTGCAGACATTTTTAAAGGTTTAATGCACAGGGAATTTACAAAACAAAAACTTAGAATATGACAATTATATGGATGTAACCAACTTTCAAGTACAGTGGATCCCATCTATTTGTGAGTGCCACATTGCAAATTAAAAATCTTGGAGAAATCAGAAAGTACGTTGCTTGAACTCAGGAATGAGTTCAAATGGTCCTGTTGAGTTCAGATTTCCCATGATTGTGGATCATGCCCCATCCCTTTCCCTTCTCAAATCAATCAACATCTGGCCCCATTCTTATCTATCCAATGTATCCAAACCTGTCATAATTTTTAGACTGCTATTAGGTGGCACCTTGGCCTTGTTTTTTCAAGACAAAAGACGTAAAGCCTGTCAATAGTTACTAGACATGTATTATTTCTTGTATTATCCTTCCACATCTTTTCTGCATCCTGATAAGTTTCTATAACCTTTCCGGTGACCAAAACTGCATAGTACTCTGTGCGCAGTATGTACAACTAAGATTTGATACGGGTTTTGTATAATGTTTTGTATAACTTCTTTACCTTTCAAATCTATTCCATCAGAAGTAAACCTAATGCCTATTTTGTTTCTTTTTTATTGCATTGCCACCCTGTGACACAACTGTTTGTTATTGTTATGTTTTATTCAGATCCTTTTGCTATTCAAGCACTTCTAAATATTAGGTGAATACACTACTCTTTTTGCCAAAATGTACCAACACAAACATATCTATGTCAAACACCATTTATCCATATTACAAGTATATTAGTAGCCTCCTACAATTTGTTGTACTTCCTCAGTATTGACCGTAATCTCTCCTTCAGTTGGGTGCCATCCACAGATTTATGAATTTTGGCTTTGATTCCAAATATCAAATTGTTAATTTAAATTGTGAACATTAGTGGTCCTTCTAGCTCACAGGCAACTGCACTACCATTGAACCAATTCTGACAATGAAATTAAAAAGACATATATAGCAACAATAAAAGGGCAAACCAAATACACTGACTAGTGGAAGAAAATGAATATCAAATTGTCAATATGAATCCAAGCCAATTGTTGAGATAGACAATCAAGACACCTTCCTATGTGGATAGAGTTTATTGACTACTCAGTCTCACAGCTCTGTCTATCTCCATTGTTACAGCTACTCCCTATTTGTATGAACTCTCACAATTAATAACTAGCTCCTTCTTCTTAACCTTAAAGGAAGATATCAACAAACTTAACACTGGCCAGACATTAACAAGGATCATTTGCCTCACCAGCAGTGCCTGCTGTTAAGTATTGGTAAGTATAGAAGTGAGAGTAGGGATGATTAATCATCTTCTCTTGGCATTGAATGGCACAATGGCATTACCATTGATGAGTGTCCCACTATTAATATCCTGCAGGCTACCTTTGGACCAGAAACTGGTGATGATAGTGGTACTATATGGATTTTAATATCTGAGAGTAAAATGAAAGGAAAATGGATGTTAAAATGGTTGCAGCAATCATCAACTAAAGATTGAGGTAGGTTCAGGAAACCGATGTGGAATAAATGTGATTGCCTGTACTGAATTACAATTTTAGCCAAAGATTTTCAAACCATTCAACTGAATCAGGCATCAAGAAATTTGCATCATCAGTTTTAATTCACACCTATATGAGAGGCTTTACGTAGCAGATAGGAAAGGGTTGCTTGCAACTATCCAGCTTGGAAAGACAATGGAGCTAGACTCAAATACATAACTAAAACGTATTTCAGTAGCTGCTTGGTTAGCAGTCAGGGAAAAAGGAAAATGGATTTGTAACAGCAGGGATGGAAAGACTCTCTCTCCGCTATTTCTTACTATCTGAAACACCAGTGATGAAACAAATCCCAAAAACTTGCATTCATTGAGAACTGAGATTTTAGATTTTATTGTCATGTGTACTCAACTACAGAAGTACAAGAGGACAGTGAAAGGTGTATAATGTTGCCACACATGGTACTTCTTAGGTACCAAGGTACTTGGGTACAAACAAAGCCTAGGTACAAAAAAACGCTTGGTTTACGTTGTAATAGATACAAGAATTAAAAAGTTAAGCATTACTTCATAGGAGAAAAATAAAATCAGAAATCACACGACACCAGATTTTAGTCCAACAAGTTTATTTGAAAGCACAAACTTTAGTAGCTTTGCTCCTTCTTCAGGTGATGGTCTTAAGAAGGAATGAGGCTCCAAAAGTTTGTGCTTTCAAATAAATCTGTTAGACTATAACCTGGTGGCACGTGATTTCTGATCTTGTCCACCGCAATCCAACACCAGCACTTCCGCATCATTGAGAAAAATAAAGAAATAGGTATTAGTTTACATTAAAAATTTTCACGTTTAAACTAGAAAAGTAAAAGGATAAATTAAAAGTTCAACAATCTTTAATGAGTCCTCCGCTTATCTCACTGTCAGGGAGATCTCAAAAGATATCAAAAGGGGAAAAAAGAGGGAAAAAAAGAGAAGGAAACAAAAAGAGCAGAGGAACTTCAGTTGGAGCATCCTACTCTGCTGCCATTTTGACAAAATGAGTTGGTAACACTAGGGATTGAAAGACTTTCTCTCCCCTACTTCTCATCTCATCATCTAAATGCCCAGATGCCACAAATTTTGTTGCTGCTGAGGATCCAAGGCATCAGTTAAACAGCTGTAGTCTCAGGTACAACAATAATGAGTTATGTTGCAGGAAAAATGGAATATTGTTCTTGGAAGAATTAAAAGGCAATTCTAAAAGGCCAGGTACTTAGAAGCAGAGTTCTACCTAAAAGGCAAGAAAACAGTAATTGCAAAACAGATGGCAAAACCTGTAGTGGTAATGGAGGATAGTGAAATGGATACGTTAAAATTAGAACATCTCAGATTTGAACTGGAATTTCAATGGAAAAACAGAAAGAAAATCTGAGAAATGAGAAAAAGGGATAGAAAGATTGGAAAAGAAAGAGAGAGAGAGAAATAGGGAGTGAGGAGAGAGAAAGAGGAATCTAAATTTAAACAGCTCATGCTGAGAAGGAAAATTTTCATTGAAGGCAGCTTTGGAAGAGAGTTATAATAATTCACGCTTCAGTGCCAAACTATTCAAATTTGCCCATTTAATCTCCAAATTTGGTAAGCAAGAAGTGGACACCTTTATCATCTCTTTCAAGGGTCTAGCACAGAAGTTAAATTTGCCTGTACAACAATGGACACCGTGGCTACAAAGCAGGCAAAAATCCTATATTCTTAAGAAACTGTCTGACCAGACATACCTGGAATTTAATTATATTGAGCCATGCTCTTTTGCCAAATGCGTACGGGCAGTTAATATTGAGACAACTTACCAAAGCCTTTGTGAAGTAATTCTCCACAAGGAGTACACAGCCTCAATACCCTTTCCTATCCAGATATATGTAGCCAAACAGTGGTTAGCAGGACCCAGCCAGGATACAATTCTTACTGATCAGTTAACTATGAGTTAACTCACAGACTCATAAACCCAAAGAGTCTGGAAACTGTCACTGTTATCAGAGAGAGGGAAAGAGAGAGAGAGAGATAAATATTTCTAAGACAAGCTGGAATGAAAATGGAAGCCAGAAAGAAAGCAATACTATCCATAACCATTAAAATGGATCTGGATGAAGGACAGGTGGAAGTCTGCCCTAAGTTCTTCCACTGTGGGAAGACAGGGTTTGTAAAGGTTTGACTTTGGCATCCCATGAGCCTCAAGCCACTAAACCAGTATCTGTAGCATTAAAGGTGGTCAACGTCTGCTCAGGCACGACTGTTGAGTAGGATAGCTGTTAGGAGATTGTGTTGAAAGGAATGGTGACCATTGGCTATTTTAATCAGTCAGAGAGAGACGTTAGCATTCTCTGAGACATCAGATTCTTGTCTGCCTTGCTAATAGGTAGAACAAAAGTATTGTCTCATGAAAGTAAGTTCAATTCCAATACACTGATAAAAGGATTCATGCAGAAAAGTATGGAGATCCACTGGTTAAAGTTTATTTGCAAAGTCATGTATATTGCAACAGTGGGTGTAGTCCCAATCTTGCCAATGACAGGAAACTTATTGAAGTATGACTTGGCCGATGGCATGATTTCTCCCCCAAATATAAAAGGGCAGTTCAGAGAGGCTGGTATGTTTGGAGAGAGAACCAGCAGCAAAAAGGCCAGGAACTAAAAGAGGTTCGGTAATCCTACAGGCACAGAAAAGCCTGTGAGATATGGGGTGGCACAGCAAAGTTCAACTGAAATAACAGGGCTGAACACAGAGCAGCAGTATCATATGAACATATGTGGAACCGAAATAGGCCAGTTGGCCCCCGAGCTATTCTGAAATTCCAGAAGGTCATGGCCAATGCCTAACACACAGTTGGCTACTCCTTCCATAAAAATATTCAGTGACCCTGCTGCGATCACCTTCTGATGCAGTTTCAAAGTCACGCTCTGAGAGAACATTTCTTTTCATGCCCGCCCTAAAAGAAAGATTCCTAATTTTAAAATTAGTGTCCGCTAGTTCTTGACTCACCTGCAACAGGAAGAATTCTTTCCACACCCACATTGTCAAGATCATTAAGGACATTACACATTTCAATCAAGCCATCCTTTACACTGCTAAACTCCGGTATTAACCATCCCAGCCTGTGCTACCTTTTCACTCATTCCAGGTATCAGTCTAGGAAAACATCTTTGAACCACTTCAAACACATTGACATAATTTCTTCAATAAGGAGACCAGAAATGCACACAGTATTCAAGGTGTGGTCTCACCAATGCCTTGTATAACTGATACATAAAAGCTTCAATTTTGTGTTCAAGTTCTCTTGCAATTAGTTGTAGTATCCCATTAGTTTTCTTAATGAAAAGAGTCAAGACAGAACCCAAAAGTGCTAGGCCATTAGCAATAAAAAAAAGGCAAATAAGGACTGGAGGTGACAAAAGATAACTTGACAGGCCAGAAATCTGGTTTTCAGATTATTGATTCAAAGTCCTGGAAGTCCCTCCTTCACAACACAGTGGGTGAATCTATAATACAAAGACTGCAGCAGTTTAAGGATTCAGCTCACCACCAGCTGCGAGGGTAATTAAGGGTAGGCAGCAAATGCTGGCCTAGCCAGCATCATCCACATTCCATGAACTAAAACAAGTAAAATGAGAAAGTATTGTATGGTGAGATCTGGTTGTTGTTGTACATGAAGCAGGGAAAAAAGTGCAAATATGGTGGTTAATTAGGAAGAAAATCAGAATGTGGCCTTTATTACAAGAGGGATTTGTATGAGAAAGGGAATATTTTGCTATGATGTTGCAAGCTGTTGTTAAGTCAACACTACACTGTTGACAATTTTGGTCTCCTTATTTAATGATTATATATATGCAGTGGAAAGGATTCAGAGAAGATTCAGTACATTGATTAATGAATGAAGGTTGAGGAAAGGTCAGGTCCATACTCATTGGAGCTTGGAAGAATATATGGCGATCTTTTTGGGACAAGATTTTGAGGAGGAATGGCAGAATAAATGCTGAGAGAGTGGAATTTAGTGGTGGGGGATTCTAAGGTAGGTGGCATAATTAGAAAATAAGGTGTTCCGCCATTTAAGAAAGTGATTAGGAGACATTTGCTCTGTAAGAGGCTTGTTATCCTTCAGAATTCTTGTTAACCATCAGAATTCCTCACCTCAGAGAGTTCAGTGGTTGGGTCTTTTAATGTATTTAAGGTTGACATTGTCAAATTTGAACTATAGAAGAGTCAAGGACTTTGATAAACAGGTAGGAGACTGGAGTTAAGACCAGGATTAGCCATGATCTTATTGAATGGCAAAATAGACTTCAAGTCTCTGTCACTCCTACTATTTTTGTTCTTTTGATTTTGGTCTTTGGAGATAACAAAGTCCAATTTCCACCTGATTAAAAAGGACAGACTTTCAAAATAGTTATTGGAAGACAGGCTTAAAGAGCAGTTAGCAAAAGGAAGACCTGTCGCATATTAGTGATGGTACAGATTCATACAGTGTTCAAGAAGACAAAAAACAGTGATGAGACTGACTTGTACTACAGCAACACATTGAGTGCATTCAACTTAAATTTGAAAAATAGTACGGAATTATCCAAGTTTCTAAAAGTGCTCTTACTGCCTTGACTTTCCCCAAAAATTGTATAATTTCATTGAAGTTGCATCAAAGCAAAGGCTGAACTGGCAACTATGGATGAATGATAAGTTTAAAGATAAGAATAAATGATATCAAAACTCTGCATAATTTATCATATAATTAGTGTTAGTGTTATAATAAATTAATCAAATCAGTGAGGGAGGGTCAAGCAGAAATTTAATCAGAGAAAACCAACATTAAAATATTCCAAATTTTCATTAAATTAAAATCTTTAGAAAAGAAGTTACATAATTTATTCAATAAAGGAGCTCAGAAACAAATACAAAGAGCACAGCAAAATAAAACAGCAAATGAGTCCTGAATTTTATGTTAATTAAATAAGCAGAGGAAGGTCATATAGGATGGCAGTGCAGGTCATGTGATGGAATCACACCATTTGTGAAACATATTGCAATCTACATCTGTAGTAAGCATTTGAAGCCTGAGGAATTTTAGTCCATTTGTTCGGCTGAAGTCCGGAGTACACACATTACAGATCAACAGCCAGGAAGAAGTTACTTGGTCACTGTTCATTAGGAAGTCCTACTCCTTAGGTTAAGTAGTGGTGCAGGCCTGGTTAGTATTCAACTCTGGGAGATGTGACCAGAATCAGGCAGGTAATGTGGATGCCAAACTGCAGTGCGAGGTAAGATTGTATCAGTGATAATGGGAACTGCAGATGCTGGAGAATCCAAGATAACAAAATGTGAGGCTGGATGAACACAGCAGGCCCAGCAGCATCTCAGGAGCACAAAAGCTGACGTTTCGGGCCTAGACACTTCATCAGTGGGTGGACGGCAAGAGCTGAGCTGGTTGTGTGGTGCAGTGCGGGGAGGGGATGAACTGGGCTGCTTTTGGGATGCGGTGGGGGAAGGGGAGATTTTGAAGCCAGTGAAGTCCACATTGATACCATTGGGCTGCAGGGTTCCCAAGCGGAATATGAGTTGCTGTTCCTGCAACCTTCGGGTGGCATCATTGTGGCACTACAGGAGGCCCATGATGGACATGTCATCTAAAGAATGGGAGGGGGAGTGGAAATGGTTTGCGACTGGGAGGTGCAGTTGTTTATTGCGAACCGAGCGGAGGTGTTCTGCAAAGCGGTCCCCAAGCCTCCGCTTGGTTTCCCCAATGTAGAGGAAGCCACACCGGGTACAATGGATGCAGTATACCACATTGGCAGATGTGCAGGTGAACCTCTGCTTAATATGGAAAGTCATCTTGGGGCCTGATATAGGGGTGAGGGAGGAGGTGTTGGGGCAAGTGTAGCATTTCCTGCGGTTGCAGGGGAAGGTGCCGGGTGTGGTGGGGTTGGAGGGCAGTATGGAGCGAACAAGGGAGTCACGGAGAGAGTGGTCTCTCCGGAAAGCAGACAAGGGTGGAGATGGAAAAATGTCTTGGGTGGTGGGGTTGGATTGTAGATGGCGGAAGTGTCGGAGGATGATGCGTTGTATCTGGAGGTTGGTGGGGTGGTGTGTGAGAACGAGGGGGATCCTCTTTGGGCGGTTGTGGAGGGGGCGGAGTGTGAGGGATGTGTTGTGGGAAATGCGGGAGACGCAGTCAAGGGCGTTCTTGACATCTGTGGGGGGAAAGTTGCAGTCCTTGAAGAACTTGGACATCTGGGATGTGCGGGAGTGGAATGCCTCATCATGGGAGCAGATGCGGCGGAGGCGGAGGAATTGGGAATAGGGGATAGAATTTTTGCAGGAGGGTGGGTGGGAGGAGGTGTATTCTAGGTAGCTGTGGGAGTCGGTGGGCTTGAAATGTCCAAGTTCTTCAAGGACCGCAACTTTCCCCCCACAGTGGTCGAGAACGCCCTTGACCGCGTCTCCCGCATTTCTCACAACACATCCCTCACACCCCGCCCCTGCCGCAACTGCCCAAAGAGGATCCCCCTCGTTCTCACACACCACCCCACCAACCTCCGGATACAACGCATCATCCTCCGACACTTCTGCATTCTACAATGCAACCCCACCACCCAAGACATTTTTCCATCCCCACCCTTGTCTGCTTTCCGGAGAGACCACTCTCTCCATGACTCCCTTGTTCGCTCCACACTGCCCTCTAACCCCACCACACCCGGCACCTTCCCCTGCAACCGCAGGAAATGCTACACCTGCCCCCACACCTCCTCCCTCACCCCTATCCCAGGCCCCAAGATGACTTTCCATATTAAGCAGAGGTTCACCTGCACATCTGCCAATGTGGTATACTGCATCCATTGTACCCGGTGTGGCTTCCTCTACATTGGGGAAACCAAGCGGAGGCTTGGGGACCGCTTTGCAGAACACCTCCGCTCGGTTCGCAATAAACAACTGCACCTCCCAGTCGCAAACCATTTCCACTCCCCCTCCCATTCTTTAGATGACATGTCCATCATGGGCCTCCTGTAGTGCCACAATGATGCCACCCGAAGGTTGCAGGAACAGCAACTCATATTCCGCTTGGGAACCCTGCAGCCCAATGGTATCAATGTGGACTTCACTGGCTTCAAAATCTCCCCTTCCCCCACCGCATCCCAAAACCAGCCCAGTTTGTCCCCTCCCCCCACTGCATCCCAAAACCAGTCCAACCTGTCTCTGCTTCCCTAACCTGTTCTTCCTCTCACACATCCCTTCCTCCCACCCAAGCCGCACCTCCATCTCCTACCTACTAACCTCATCCCACCTCCTTGACCAGTCCGTCTTCCCTGGACTGACCTCTCCCCTCCCTACCTCCCCACCCATACTCTCCTCTCTACCTATCTTCTTTTCTCTCCATCTTCGGTCCGCCTCCCCCTCTCTTCCTATTTATTCCAGAACCCTCACCCCATCCCCCTCTCTGATGAAGGGTTTTGGCCCGAAACATCAGCTCTTGTGCTCCTGAGATGCTGCTGGGCCTGCTGTGCTGGGCAAGAGTTGGGCTTTGCCCTCATTCAAGAACTATAGATTCTATGATTCTAAGTGCTTCTTGCTGCCAGTTCAGATGTCACCAAAGACTAAATGAGTACACTGGCTATGGCAGTAAGGTACAGGAGGTCATGCAATTGGTGGGAGTGAATCAGAATGGGAAGGAGCAGTAAGGTCAGGGTGATAGATGTTGTTCTCTACAGTGCAACTGGGACTTCTCAAGATGGTGTTACAGTCCTGATCCAGGGTTCTCGACATCTTCTCATGGATTGGGTGGAGGAGGATTTGGTTCATAGAATCAATGAAGTCCTACAATACAAAAGGAGGCCATTCAGTCAACCAAGTCCAGACCAACCCTTTGAAGAACATCCCATCCAGACCCAGATCCCATAATCCCTCATTTGCCATAGCTAATCCACATAGCCTATACATCTATGAACATAATGGACAATTTCAGTATGGTCAACCCACCTAAACCTGCACAACCTTGGAGTTTGGGAGGAAACCAGAGCACCCAGACACAGGGACAACATGCAAATGCCACATAGACAGTTGCCTGAGGTTGAATCAAATCTGGGTCCCTGGCCACCATAAGGCAACAGTGCTAACCACTGAGCAACAGGCTTGACCCCCCATGATCAAAGGAAGAGTCAATGACCTAAGCAGAATTAGGAATGAGGTTTTGATGGAAGAGTTGAGGAGCTAAGGACAAAACGCATAAGCAGGACTGGACTGAACATAAGATAATTGCATAAGCTGGGCCGAGCTACTCATAAATTGATACAAGGTAGATGAAATATATGGCTCAGACTTTCGGCCATTGGGGAGGATAAAGTGTTTCTCTGGGGAGGCCTGACTCAGACTGGACTGTGACCATGTTTTTGTCAACTGAAATAAATAAAATCTTCAAAGTGATTGGAATGTAGGGAGTGAGTGGTGAGGGAATTCAAGAAAATGTCAATTCAAAAGCAGTTAAAATATATATGAAGAGCACAGTGGTATTTTGGGTAAGGAAAAAAAGCAGTAGCAGCATAAATGAAGTACCACAAATAAGCCCACAACACCTCTCCCCATTTTTCAGTAAAATCATGGTGGCTATGTTTCTGGACTCTACCTCACTTTCTTGCCAACCCTCAATGCTCCCATGTCCTTTGTTAATGAAGAGTCCGTCCAATTCTGTGTTATAAATATCCAATGATCCTGTCTCCACTGCTTTCTGGACTCACAAACTGCCATGGTGGGGTGGGGTGATGCAGTGCATGGGAAATCCCTTGTTCAAAGGCACTCAGTCCCTGATGGAGAGTCCAGGAAATAGGAAATGGTAAGAAGTACTTTGAGCTCCAACTCCAGGCCTTGCTGTCAATCTTGTCCACAACTGCCCATCATCTACTAACCCCCTCCCATTATCATTCACCTGCAACCTGGGATCCAATGACAATACTTGTCCTTGGCTTGATGCTGGACTAGCAGCAATCCTGCCTCCCTAGTGGTATTGCTGTTCAATAGAATTGCTGGCCTTCTGTGGGAGATGCATCAAGTCCCATGGCCCTTTATCCCAGAGAAAACCTCTCTCCATCCAGATAAGTCCCTGAGGTCCCAGTTTGGGCAGGCCTTCCCTGAGGTATGGCTCTCGCTTGGTCTTGAGCCAGCCAGTGAGATCCCTGTCACTTCCATTAAATACCACCTACTGTATTTCCTTATCTTTTTGCCTATGGTGGGGAGAAGCACTGCAAATATACCATTTTGAAGCTTATGTACTTCTGTATGGCTCATTAAAAAAAAAATCCATTGAAGACTTATGTTTTTCAATAATCTCAGTCCAGGACACATGCAGCTTGTTAAATTCCACCCGTCATCATTTCAGTCAGCCAAAAAATAAAATTCAGTATAGTGAAGCAGAGGTCAGTCAAGTCAGTGTGGTCTACTCTCTACTGCAGAAACTGTTCTTCATTGATGTTTGTTACAATGCATTTTACTTCTTTTAACTCTCCACTCAGTTTCCCAGGCCACGTACCATTCTTGGCAATATTGGTGAATTGTCGACTTGCTCCTAAGTGTCAGCCAATTGTATTCTGTGCTGGCTTCCAAGCAAAACACAAGTGCAGGCTTATGCTTCTGGGTTTACCAATATTTTTATTTTTCTGTCCATAAAAACTAAATTTAACATGACACCATGCTTCTCTGCAATGTGGTAAGCACTGCAGTGCAGTATTGAAAAAAGAAAAACAAAATACAGTGGAACCTGGAAGTCTGAAATAAAAACAGAAAATGCAAGAATTACTCAACAGTTCTGGCAGCATCTGTGGAGACAGAAAAACAATGTTAACATTTCAAATTGTAATCTTTCATCAGAACTGGAAAATAAAAGGGATATATCAGGTTTTAAGCAAGTGTAGAGACAGGGAAATTTAGGGAAAGGGGAAAGAACCAAAAGGCTGTGATAGGATAAAAAGGAAGAAGGATCAAATAACAAAAGAGGATGACACAAGTAAAAACAAACTGAGATGTCAATGGGACAAGTATGGAAACAGAATGTGTGCTGAGGACAGGTGTCAATAGAAAGTTGCATCAATATATGGACAAGAAATTGTGATCTGATATCCAAGCTGACACTTCTCAGAATGCACAGAGGTTTTCAAACTAAATAATGACAATTTTCAAGTGATTTCCCAGCTAAGGCAGAAAATAAGGCAGGCATTGACTCACTCTCATAAAAGCAAAATATGAATGGTTGAATCAACAGACTCCATCAGAACAATGAGAACTTATCCTTTTAAATTTTCCAACAAGAAGTATTTCTCAGAAACACAAAAAATGGTGGCTCTGGGGTTTGGCCAAATATATTCAACAATCAGTTCAAAATTCTGCAGATGTTGGAAATCTGAAATTAAAAAAAACAAAATACTTGAGAATCCAAGTGAGCCTGGCAATATCTGTGGAGAGAGGGAAATAGCTATCATCTTGAGTCCAACATGACTTCTTAGAATACCTGCTTCTGTCTCTCTCTCCACATACGCTGCTAAACCAACTGAATTTCTCCAGCATTTTCTCTTTAAATTTTTATACTAGGATGTCAATGGTTGACCTTTGAATGGTTGACCTTCTCTGGGTCAGAAGTAGTGTTCCACAAGGATATGTTTTGGGCTATTATCACTTACACTCCACTTATCGGCATTGGACTACAAATCAGAGGTACAATTTTAAACTCTCAAGAACAAATGCTGGTGATTGTTTTACTCATGGGAAGGTAGTCGATAGATTTACAGAAAAAGCGATGTTATACAATTTAAATGGAAGAAGCTCATCTAGACCCTTTCCTTGGCCATTCATGGTAGTGAGATCATTTTTGTTCATCTCAGGTGCTTGTCCAATTTTCCCTTGAAAGCCACGATTCGCGCTTTAATTGAAACAAGTGGCTTGGCTAGAGAAAAATTTTCTCCTTTTGTCCCTTTGCCAAATGTAAGTACTGCTATTAGCAAGCCAGTATAGAGGCAAATAAGAACGGTCGTAGAAGAATTACCCGAGGTGGGGAGGAAAACGACGATTTTGAAAAGTGGATTGTGACACAAACACGGAAAGTTGCAAATGCTAGAAATCCGCGATGAAAAGAAACTCAGCGGCTCTAGGAATATTCTCACTACAGATACCATCTGACGTACTGAGTTGTTACAGCTTTATAATTTTTTTGCATTTAAAGGTGGAACCGACATAATTTCGTAAAAGAAAGTTGAGGCAGCGTATGAAAAAGAGTCAAGAGCTGAAGTTACAAGCTTCCTCTCAGAAACCGATGATGCATGGGACGCCCTCCAAAATCAAGATAAAGTGATGCAAAGGCATTTTTCTCCGTGTGAAACTCACATTCAGCCAGAGCTGCCGTCTCAACTTCCAAGAGTTTTGGATTAGAACGAATCTTCGTTTAGCTTCGGGTCACCTAATGCCCCTTTCGGGTAGAAAACAAAACAGCTCGTCCCGCAAAACATCCCTTTCATTAACTACCAAAAAAATGTTGGGGGTGGTGGGGAACAGCTGTAAACCAACACAGATGCCTGGAATTCATGAAATTTGGATGATTTGGAGTGTACAGTCGGGGACATTGTAATAGAGAAGTTGAAAAAAAGTCAGCTCGACCAGAGGAACATGGATTATTGCAGCATGCAGCGTTGTCATTGAATCCTACCGATCTGGTAAGCAACCTCTTCTTTGGCAAGTCAATCAGTGTTGTTCGATGTATTACAGTGCTGTACATGTGGATGTGACACCTGAGCGCAGGTAGTAAACCTGCAAAGTGTGAACGACCTCTCAGCATTCACGCGCAAGCGGTCCCCTGTCAATCAAACTCCGCCGACCAATGGAATGCGGCTCCCTGCCTGACTATCCTGTCAATCAAAGGCGCACCGGCCAATGGGAATGAGCTTGACTGCGAGCCCGAGTGGAGGCCAGGCCGGAGCCCCGCAGTGTGAAGAGAGGGGGACAACGAACGGATTCAGAGTTCAAGGGGGTGAGCGACAGGTCGAGTTAGGGAAGTCTCGTATCCCCTTCATCCTGTCCCCACTGCGGACACAGTCAGTCAGGCATACAGATAAATAGAGCGGCCAACAGGGAGCAGACCCCAGCTCCGGGGGCTTGAGTCCATCAAATCACCCCTCCATCCTCACCACCCCCCCGGCTTCTCTCCAAGGCCCGGAGGTGGAGTGGAGTGGAGGGGGGTGGGCCTGGGGAACGGGATGGAAGCAGCAGCGGCGGCGGGTGAAGGTGATGGAAACCCGACCGAAGCTGCCCTCGGGCGACGGGACAATGAAGCGGTCGATCGGGCCGAGGATGAGGCGTCGGGTCGAAGGCGAAGCAAGAGGCCGAGGCCTACAGGCGAGGAGCGAAGTGACGCTGGAGGAGATGGAGCCGGAGCTGAAGCGGCAGTGGCGGCACCGTCACCCCCGCAGGATGAAGGCCTGGCATTCGACGACAACGACGACCGATCTCCTCCTCCTCCTCCGCCACACTCGGGAGCTCCCCAAGATGGGGGCCGAGGCTCTCTGGGGAGGGCCGAGGCCGGCGGACGGCCTCCATCCCGAAGAGTCGAGGGGACAGGGCCCAGGACGCGGTCGGCTAGCGGGAGGCTCTTGCCCAAGGCGAACGGGGTATCGGCCAGGCCGCAAGACGGTAGTGGGGCTGAGTCCGCACCCGTTCCCCCCGAGCTCGGGAACCGGGATGGAGACGAAGGCGGGAGAGAACAGCAGGAAGAAGAGGAGGAGGAGGAGGAGGAGGACGACGACGACGACGATGAGCCCGACGACCCGACCTACGAGGTGCAGCAGGGCCGCCGCATCCTCAGCGAGTTCCTGCTCGACAAACACCGCAACCTGACGGCGCCGTTCGTCCAGGCCGGTGGAGGAGTAGGAGGAGAGCCGACCGACCCTCTTCAGCCATCTCCTGTATGGCTGCACACCATGGAGGAGAAGTTCCAGCGCAATCAGTACGGCGGCATTACTGAGTTTGTAGCAGACTTCAGGTTGATGCTGGAGAGCTGCTACCGGCTCCACGGTGTGGACCACTGGCTCTCTAGGCAGGCTCAGAAGCTGGAGATGATGCTGGAGCAGAAGTTGACGCTGTTGTCAAGGTGAGAAGGAAAAGCGAGAAGGGTTTAGGCGTCCTGAATATCTCTCTTCCACTTTAGGGTACCTGAGAGAGGGAAAGACGGGCGACTCAACATCCCTGCCCATCTTAGGGTATCCCATACGGTCTGAGTGTTGATAGGGTGGGTATGAAGATTACCAAGTCACAGTGACATTCTTCTAAAGCATTATGCTGCTGATGCTGGAGTCTTGAATTTAAAATAAAAACAGTTATTGATTAAACTCTGGTCCAGCAGCATTGGTGGAGGGAGAAATAGTGTTCATGTATGGAATCCTATTATACTATTATTAACTCTGCTTCTCTTTCCACAGATGCTGCCAGACTTGCTAAGTTTCTAACACTGGCACTCTTCTGACTACATACTACTTTTATGATTTCTATCCCATTCAGCCTCATTATTCTAAAATGGATAGCCATCCCCAAGTTCTTATACAAGTAGATTGGGAAGTCAGCTGGAAGGGTTGTTACAGTTCATAGTCAAGAAGAATTAAAGCATGTGGCTACTAACAACCGAGAGGCTTACACTAAAGCCGACTCTTGTCAAAGATTCTTCACTCCCTGCCTTTTAATTCTGCGGGTGCTTTCGTAGCAAACAAAGTAATACACTGGGGTAAGTTCACTTACCCCTGGTATATTACTTTGCCCTGAATCAGTTGTGGGGTGGGGGGGCAATTATTGTAGATGTATTGAGAAAGAAATATGTAATTGCTTGACGTGTTCACTGATTTGTTTGGTGTTTTCCCTATTTATTAGTCTGGAGTAATGACACATACATTGTTTTATCTTCAGAACTGGAGTGAACAAATGCAAACCATAATTTCTGACTGAAGCAGGATTCAGGTTAAAGCAGAAAGAAAGTTAATATTTCCATGGAATTTTTCGTCCATGCAAGGAATACTTACTGCAATTACAACTTATAAATGATTACACATTACAAACTGGTTTGGTACTTCTACTTTTCTAAGGTCCAAGAGGTAACCAGATGGTTTCTGAAATCTTAGAGCAGATCTCCTCCTTTCGAGGTTTTGTTATTGTGGTGGGGATCAAGGGATATAAGAGATATTTTTGTACCTCATGGTTGTGAATTTCGTGTAGAGGTGCAGCAGCTAGTTGCACTCTGTTGTATGTTCACTTTGTATGATGTGATGAGGTTGTTTTGAGGGAAAGAATGTTGGCCAGGGCACCAATAGAACACTCTGTTCTTTTTTTTAATACCATGCAATATTTCATATTCACCTGAACAAGCAGGTGGAGATTCTGTGTAAAGTCTGAATGCCCTCTTCCCTTTCTCTGCACAGAAATCTTTGTTTTTATACTGATGTTGTGGAATGAGAATTGAAGCCATGGCCCTCTACTTCAATGTGAATGCTGCCAACTGTGTCATTTTGCATGTGTTTTGATTTGTTAGTTTCAAAGTGCATGTCACTACCACATGGCATTGGCCTTCTCCAAACATTCTGCCGGTATTACTCTTTACAAATAAAGGTGTATGTCTGATAGTGCAATTACTGTATTAGTTTAATACTAAACTTAAATGAGGTTTATATACTTAGTTTAGGTATTTTGTTGTCCTCATACCTGTTGCCTAGCATTTTCATGACAATTTAACTTGCAAGTTCTGCACAATTCTTATCCTGCAATTGGGGTCACAGGCACAGCCCTCAGTACCAATTGGTGGAAACTCTAGCTGTTTCATATTGAACATAGTGTCCGTTAAAGGTTCTGGTCCAAAGAACACTACTTTACTTTAGCAGTGTTATTTTAGCAAATTTTAGGCAGTTATTGTAGAATCCATATGGTGTGGAAGCAAGCTATTTAGCCCATTTCTTACAAATGTGAGGTTTCAATCGTTTCTTCTTGGTTTTGTTTAATTTCTTGTGATTTAATCTCCATTGTTCAGCTTATATCACTGTTATTTTTATTCAGGATATAATGTGAATAGGACCTTAGAATATGCTTAACTATTTCTCTGGATCCTAAATTTGCTGTGGACTGCTATGACCTAGATAGCATCAGCTTCTTGAAGGGTTTGAGAGTTGTAGTTAACCAGACCATGTGGAATATTGCAGCATACCTGCTTTGTAGATGATGGATAGGCTTTGGAGAGTCATGATAATGCAGTTTCTGCATTAGTTTAATACTAAAATTAAATGAGGTTTACATACATTTTTCGGTAGGATACCTGGCCCCTGACCAAATGTTATAGGCGCAGTAGTTGTGTGGTAAGTCCACTTTAATTTTTGATTAGTGAGGAGACTCAGGATGGTAGTGGTAATGCCATTGAATGTCATGGGGTACTGGTCTAACCATTTATTCATTGCCTTCTGCTATCTGGTATGAATGTTATGTGCTACCAGTCAGCATTTGAATCTCGGCTGCTTCAGTATCTGAGGGGTTGCAAATGATGTTGAAAACTATACACTTGTCTTGCAATGGTCAGCAAACATCCAATTCTTGTTACACACAAAGGTAACCATGTGTAAGAAGAACTCTTTTTTAAAATTTATTCATGGCTGTCACTAGTTAGGCCTACGTTTATTGCCCAGGGGCAGCTGAGAGTCAATTACATTGCTGTGGTTTGGAGTCACATCTAAACTAGACTAGGTTAGGATGTCAGATTTCCTTCCTTACAGGACATTAGTGAATCAGATGGGGTTTTTACTACAATTGACAGTAGTTATATTGGTTGTTATTTGGTTAGCTTTATGTTACAGAATTCTTATTGAATTCAGATTTCACCATATGCTATTGTGGGATTGGAACCCATTTCCCACCAAAACAAAGGACTGCAAATGCTATAAGCCTTAAGGCTGAGTTTCTCCAGCAACTTATGTCCAAGACATTTTAACTTTTTTCTGGAATACTAATCCAGTGATGAACCCACTGAACTGCTGCCTTCCCATTTCTTTGCTCTATACTTTTATGTGAGAGCTTTATTTCAGATGAGTCCTACTTCATTAAATTCTTGTTCACTGTTCACTGCTCCTCGTATTTATACAACCAATTCAAAGCTAACTAATTCTTCAACTAATATCATCACCTGTTCCCTCTTCCATTTTGTCTTGGGCTTTTCTTCAGACCAGGTTAAATGATAACACTCCTAATCTGATTTGAAGGAAGTTCATTGGTGAAGTCCTGCTTACTCTGCAGATGTGCATTTCAGAACAGGTTATTAAAAATATCTACCCTGAGGAACTATATGGCTCTTGTGTTAGTGTCTTCTTCTAAGCCAGGTTCATGTCCCACCTGCTCTCGTGGTGTGTAATGACATCTCTGAACAGTTATCTTTAAAAGAAAGTATCTGCCCTGAGGAACTAAAGGGCTTTGTTGTGCAGTTGTGGTGTCCCTATTTTTGATTGAGAAGTTGAAATCCTACCTTATCCAGGATGTCATAACTTCTCTGAACAGTTTTGCTCTAAAAACCTATAAAAGTACCTACCCTGAGAAATTCTAGCAGAGTTGTCCTGCACCTGCGACACCTGTTCTCTAATAGCCAGTTTTCCTTGTGTGAGGTATAACTCCAAGTGGAGAGTTGTCCTCTGATTCCCTTAAACTTTAGTTTTGCTCAGTCTCTTTGAAGACACACTCTGTCAAAATGGCCTTACCTCTGGAATTCACCTTTTTTTTTCTGTTTTGAACCAATGCTGTAATACAGTCACGGGTTTGAGTACTCCTGGCGGAACATCGATGAGCATATTATTTCTAAGGAAGTGCTGCTTGATATCTCTAACCTCTTTCATAACTTTACTCATGACGATTGCTAGGGCAGTCATTGGCTGGGTTGGATTTTTCCTACTTTTTGGGTACAGAACATAGCTGGAAATGTTCCAATTTGCTGGGGTGATTGCAGTGTTGTGATTGCAGTGTTGTGATTGCAGTGTTGTGATTGCAGTGTTGTGATTGCAGTGTTGTGATTGCAGTGTTGTGATTGCAGTGTTGTGATTGCAGTGTTGTGATTGCAGTGTTGTGATTGCAGTGTTGTGATTGCAGTGTTGTGATTGCAGTGTTGTGATTGCAGTGTTGTGATTGCAGTGTTGTGATTGCAGTGTTGTGATTGCAGTGTTGTGATTGCAGTGTTGTGATTGCAGTGTTGTGATTGCAGTGGAATAACTTTGGTAGGGGTATGGCACATTCTGGAGATCAGGTCTTTGGTACTATTGCCAGAATGTTGTTAGGACCTGTCATCTTTGTTGTATCTTCAGTACTTTGTTGATATCAAGTAAAGTGAATTGAACTGGCTGAAGATGGGCTTCCCAGCATCAGGGATGCCAAAGAGGAAGCTGACATGGGACGTTCTCTCGGTACATTTGGTTGAACACTGTTACAAATACTTGAGCCTTGTTTGTACTAATAGAAGAGGGTCTGCCATTATTGATGTTTGTGCAGCAGCCTCTTCCAGTAAGTTGCTTAATTGCCCACTACTATTTGCAACTGGATGTGACAGGATAGCAGAGTTCTGATCTGGTTTATTGGCTACTGAATCTCTATGCCAACATTATGTGGCACACGGTTAGTCCTGTTGTGTAGCTTTGTCAAATTTGCACCTCATTTTTAAGTATGTCTGGTGCAGTTCCTGCCATACGCGCATACACTCAATTGAATCCGGGTTGGTCCCCTGGTTTGATGGCAACATTTGAGTGGTGGAATGTGTTATTGGAGTAAAATTCTGAAGGCCTGCAGTGCCTCATAGATGCCTGTTTTGATTTGATATATCAGTTGATAATTTATCCCATTTAGCACAATGAAAGTGCCACACAGTGTGATAGAGGAATATACTTAGTGTGAAGATTGGATGTAGCCTCCTTAAGGGCTGTGTAGGCAGCCAGTCCTGCCAATACTGTCATGGACAATGGCAGATTATTGAGTTGGGCTCAGGCACATTTTTCACCCTAGTTGGATCCCGTACTGCCTGCCACAGACCCAATCAAACACCTGTCCTTCAGGACCTGGCTAGCTCAATCCTTGGTAGCATTGCCAAGCAACTCTGGATGCTTGAAGCCCCCACCCAGAGTGTACTCGGTGCTTCTGCCAAGTGCTCAAGAGCAGTAATCTGAGCCAAATTTATTGCTTCACTCTCTACATCTCTCGTTTTTGGGATGCAAATGCATGCATTCCTATTACTAATTTACTAAAATAGGTCTTTGTACAAAGCAGGGATAAGATTTTGGCTCTTCATTGTATGGTTCAAACTCACTCTTCACTTAATCTGAACCATTAAAACATAGGTACAAGCACATGGAAGGCCATTTATATCATGTCACATAATAAAAGTTGCTGTTTTTGTAGGGTGGAGGAGTTATGTTTCTTGCCCACAATGGCGTCAGTGATAACGTTTGGGGAAATAAAATGGGTACGTTTGTGTTGGTCTGTGTTTGAAGCTATAACGTGCAGAAAGAAATATGCGTTGTCATTTACACACTTCAGGTCACAGTTTCATGCCTCACCTTGAAGCACTTCAGGTCTTGAAAGTTTGGCACAGTCACATTTATCTTTTGCATTTTTAGTTATCATTTGAAACGATTCATTTACATGTGCCCTGAACTCAGTTGTTTTTCTATTATTGTGCACATTTTCTACAGTATGTCATTTCATAGCTACTAACAGTTAATGTTCTGTTTTTACTAACTTAAACTTGATTATTATGTCAATAATATCGATGAAGAATGCCAACTTGCTGTTCACATTTTACCATATAATCTGAACTCATGCACTTTTTTAAAAATTGCAGCTTAATCACAGAATCTGATTTTGTTTCTCTTTGAAAACTACATTTGACTTTCCATATATTGTAATGAAAAGCCCTCCAAACTAGCTCCTTAACACATGCTGCCTGGAGATGTTTTTCCTTATGTCATCTTTCAACTCTTCCACCACTCACTCTAAATATATCTCCTCTGGTTCTCTACTTTTTCGGTGAATAGGAACATTTTCTCCTTACTGCAAAAATTGAAAGTCAACATTTGTTTTTTAAACTGCAATTGCAAAGTAGTACGTAAAGATGAGTTTTAAAACAAAAATAGAACTGATGAAACTCTGTAGGTCTGGCAGCATCTGTGGGAAGAAAGTAAAGTTAATGTTTTGAACCCTTGAAGCAGCTAACAAATTGGTCATGCTGAAGGCAAGGCATATGGGGGAGATGAGGTGAATGGAAGATGGAGACTGATCCCAATGAGAGAGAGAGAGATATATTTGAAAGGGGTAGGTAACCAAGGGGATAATAAATCACAGGCTAGGATAGATAAGGCAAGGCTGAATAAGTGATAATGAGAGCTGAGAGTAGCAGAGAATGAGTAGTCTGTGCTGAAAGTAACCATGCAATGTAATAATAGGTCTGAGTGTGAGTGAAAATGGGTTGGCTGTTCTAAAAGTATCCCATGTCATTAACAGAACTGGGTGTACGGGTGAAATACATAAAAGGATGGAATCAGACTGTGAAATTATTGAACTTGATGTTGTGTCCCAGACACTGCAGGGTCCGCAAGTGGAAAATGAAATGCTGTTTGTCATGCTTGTGCTGAGGCTCATTGGAACATTGCAGCAGGCTTGCAACAGAAATACTGGCATGGTAACTTATTGAAATGACGCGCGACTGGAAGCTCTGGGTCATTTTTACAGACAGAGCGTGGGTCTTCTGCGAAGTGGCCACCCAGTCTGTTTTTCAACTCCCCAATGTACAAGGAGTCCACACTGAACAGCATATACAATAGAATGAAGTATAGGGTAAATTGCTGCTTCATTTTGGAAGGTTTGTTTGGAGCCTTGAATGGTGCGAAGGTAAATGGGCCGGCGTTGCAATTTCTGCGATTGCATGGGAAGATGCCAGGGGGCTGTGGGGGAGGTGTTGGGACTGGAGGGAGAGAGGGCCAGGTGTTCCTGAGGGAACAGTTCCTGTGCAATATGGTAAGGGAGGAGAGGGGAATATGTCTGACTGTGGTAGCCCATTGGTGATGAAAATTGGCTTACAGTCCTTCGGCTGCAGAGGCTTGGTGGGGCGGTAAGCAAGTACAAGTAAGCCTGATGTTGTGGAAGGGAAGGAGTGATGGCAGAAGTGCAGGAGATGGGCCATACAGGCTGAGGGCCCTGGTTTTTCGGTAGCAGGCAATCCTCTGTTGAGGAAAAGTATGGACACTTCTGATGCATCACGCACACGTGATGGCATGGTCAGAACAGACGTGACAGAACATGTGAAACTGGAGAATGGGGTAGAGTCCTTGTCAGGATTTGTAGCCATGGTAACCGTGGGGTTCGGGTTTGCAATGGATATCATTAACAACCCATCCTCAGAAATGGAAATGGATGTCAAGGAACGGAAGGGAGAAGTCAGCGACCAAATGAAGGTGAGGGCAGGATGTTGAGGTGAGATTTATTCTGTTTGGTCAATGCGCAACTGGAAGATACACATTGTTTAGTTTTTTTTTTTCCTTATTTATTTCTAGCTATAGTTTGCATTTCAATTTCTGAAATTGTAGCCAGTTAATTTATCACCTACAGTAGTTTAGATTTTTGCTTATGTAGGTTATAGTCTATTATAATTGGGAGAGAATCCCAGAGGACTTATGATTTTGGCAGGTTTTGTGCATGGGCCATATGAAGAGAGTGGTGAAAATCCTACGAAAGCAGTTAATGTTCTGTTGCTGGCTTTATTTTTCTCCAGTTCTGTTACAATGTAGTTTCATGGAAGTATGAACTTTATCTTTATCTTAATTCTGGAAATTGATTGATATAGCAAGTTCTAGTTAGAGGAGGCTGGTGGAAGGACCAGGTAAGCAAAAGGAAGGTGAGACTGGTTGAATTTCACAATTTGAGGCTAATTCAGTTTTTTCCTTACTGTCAATATAAAGTTAGTAAGATGTTCCTTTTTTTTTAAATGGTCAGATTACAATTGGTTAGCTGTGGTGTCAACTCAAGCTTTTTTTTCCCCCAGTCTTGGCAAATTATCTTGTTATCCACCCTCATTGAGTTAGAAGTATAAGCAGCAGATCCTGACCTCATTCTGAGCAGGCTTGAGTTACTCAACTTAATAAAAACATGTTTATTGTAATATTTATGTTTGTATCTTTCGTATAGTCAATCTGATCACAACTTCAAGCTGGATCCTGTTGATCACTGCAGTTAATCACAGTGGAACAGTTTCATACATGAATATTCAACTCTGTGTTTTTGAATCAAGTTACCTACATTGAAATGATTCAATAAGCCTGCAACATGAGAACTGTTTGATTCTACATTTTGCTCCGTAAATATCCTTCTATAAAGCCAATATGTGCCGTATTATTGATGTGTTCTTGTAATTGCATTAGCAACTGTCTGTCTGTCTTGAGTAGATAGCTCCCAAATAAGTTCCGTTTTCTTTCTGCACCTTCTTGCTTTCCCATCTTTTTATCCCCATCGTCACCCTTCCCCAATATGGTGGCTATATTTTAGTTCACTGTACAAGTGAAAGTTTCCTAAACAGAACATACTTCCATTTTCTCAAGTCTTTTTAATTCTCTATTTTTACTTGTTCCTTTTAAACTGGAATTCTGACAGTTTCATGGAATCACCTGTTATGGCTATGATGCTCTGCTTAACTGCATTTTACGTAATGGTTAACATGACAGTTCTGCTGTTCAGTCTCTTGCTGTTTAGTATACTGAATCCCAGGCTGAAGTCTGCTTTGCCTTAAGCCAAACCTTTTTTCTACTGATGTCTGGGCTTTGATATGACCTCAACCTATACTTGACACATGGGCAATTTAGCAACGTATGATACTTGGCAAGATTCACAAATTAAATTTCTATTCCCCCATTGAAATTTTTCTTTCTAGATTTGGCTAGCTTTTTATCCATTTTAATGGGTTTTAATCTTGCTGATGAAAGATCTGTTTTTGCTGCTTTGTCTGCTTGCAGGTGTTAATGCTTTACTAATTTTGGAAAATTTGTTCTCTACTGATTTGACTCTAAGAATTTCTAAGGATTGAAGTTGCACCTGATCTGTTGTGCTGTTTTGCTAGTTTACAAATTTCATGTTCCGGCTTTCCTCTGGATCTTCTGTGATGGTCTGGGCTGTGCACACCACTTTCTGTAGTTTCTAACGGTCCAGAGCAGACCATTATTTACCCATTATGGACAGTATGCTTTCAATGGTGCATCTGTAAAGATCGGTGAGGGACCTTGTGGGCATGTCAATTTGATGGACAGGAGGAGTAAGCTCTCTTTCTCCAAGTTTGAAAATCTCCACTGGAATCCTGTATACCCCAGCGTCTTTTTCCAGTCTTCTTGTGTCTAATGGCAGCTTCAACTTCTGCCACACTATGTTGGAGTCCAATATCATTTTTGATGGGGAGTTGGCGAATTTCCTCCAACACATACTCATCAACAATTGTATCACAGTTCGAGTTCTTTTGAGGTGTTCTGTCCGTTGGTCATTTCCCCTGTCTTTCAAATGGGGCCCAGCATTATACCACATCAGTTTGAGGCCAATGGTGTTGGGTGTGTATATTGTTTTGGTGCCACTCAAGAGACTCTGGGTGTTGTGCTCGTCAGTAACGCATTACAGCGCCTCGGTTTTCTTGGTCCACTATTGGTGCTTTGTTTTCCCAGTTCTGCTTTGTAACTTTGCCTTTGCTGTTTGAGATCTCCTCCTTTTTGACTGACTGATGTTGTTTTGCCAGGTATGGAGAGCTTTCTTCCTTTTGTTGATGCATCCTTGGATAATGTGGTCATTCTCAACAAACCAGTCTTCATGTTTCCGAGACTTATAGCAGACAGTTTCTCCACAGCATGAGATGATGACTGCATTCAGCTCTGTCCAAGTTTTCTCTTTCCTATTAAGATGAGTTCTTTGCCGAATTTGGTGATGACGTTATTTGGAAATCGTTAGTCTGCTCAGCTCTTGAACGCACTCAGTGTTGAAGTTTTTTTTTTTGGCGGTTTCTTCATCTTCAGCTCATCTGATGGCATTTGATGGACGTCGACCACTGCTTGTCATTTCCTGTATCCAGCAGTCTTTTTGGATTAGATTAGATTCCCTACTGTGTGGAAACAGGCCCTTTGGCCCAACAAGTCAACACAGCCCCTTGAAGCATCCCACCCAGACCCATTCCCCTATAACCCACACACCCCTGAACACTACAGGCAATTTAGCACTGCTAGCCTTCTGCACTGATCGTCACTTTTGTCATGAGGACATCCTTTTGGTCCTGGGATCAAATGATGACACAGTCGATCATGTGCCTTGTGAATCATGTGAACTTGTCTTTTTAGCAAAATAGCGTGTTTGGTGAGGAGGGGAATCCCATTGAAGTTGCAATTCCTGACTCCTTACATTCTGATGGTTCTCTCCGGAGTTGGGGGTCCTTTCCAACCCTGTTATTGAAGTCTCCGAGGAGGATATTTCTATCTTCCTTGGAGATGTTGGTGAATAAATGTTCAGGGTAGAATAGAAACCTTTTTTGGTATCATCTGTGCCATTTAAGGGTTGGTGCATAGGCACTCATCACTGTTGCCTGCTAGTTCTTGGAAAGTTGTAGAAGGAGAGTCCTGAGGCAATTGTTGATGCCAACAGAATTCCCAGAGTTGGTTGAGTTTGTTCTTGATCATGACTATAATTCCATGCATCCTTGGTTGATCCTCAGGATTTTGGAAGAAGGTGCAGCCATTGCCACCACCTTCACCAGTTGCCCTTCGCCTGCTCGGAGTCTCATGTGGGTCAGTGATATCAGGTGCTGAAATGCCTGATTTCACAGGCAACAAGGGCAGTTCTTCATTCCAGATGATTATTTTGATTATTTTGCTCATTATCCATGAGGATTCCAACATTCCAGGTTTTGAGATTGACTTTGACTTTGTTATTCAGGTGGATGACCCCGATGGATGCGGATTTCCAGCCAGGTTGATGTGAGAGCAGGCTGTTTCCAGGGCATCCTTTTTAGCCTCTTCACGTAGGGTGTGCAGAGTGGATCCTGAAGACGACTGTTCAGCCATGAGAAAAGCTGCCGAAATGGTCTCCTGTTTCTTTTCCAAGAGTGACATGCTCATTGCCAGGCTAGGGACTTCTGGATCTCTGAATCCAGTCCTGCCACATCCTTCCAATTGCTGCAAGGGTGGTGGTGGTGTGTTGTGTTGTGTTGTAGGTGGATTTTGTCCCTGTCATAAAATCTTTGTCCGAGTTATCTTTTAATGTGGGAATGATGTTGCGTGTCAGCAGACACTTGGTCCTTGACCTGTTTGGGTGTATCTTGAAAAAATATAGTTTCAATCACAGAATCCTAGTAGATGATTACTGTTTGACCTACTGTACCTGTACCACAACTCAAAGTGTTGTGCTATTAGATCTGCATTCCTAATCTTTCACCATTATCCCTGGATGTTTTTTCTTTATTATATTGTATATGCATACTATATATCCCTTTTGAAAGTTAGTACAACAGTGACATTTAAGAAAGTACTTTGTTGTCTGTGAAGCACTTCGTGAAGTTCTGGATTGTGAAAGGCCCCATATAAAATGCAAGTTTTCTGAAACATTTGTGCGATAACAGAAATGTTGAAACATCTCTAGTCTTACATGTAACTGAATCTTTTATCCCTGATATCATTCTGCTAATTTGTGTTCTCTCCAAAACCTCAGCATCCTTAATGAGACTTGGAGTTTTAAAGCATTTTAATCTTTACTACGTTGGTGTATATCATGGAGATTTGGGCCACCTATAAAGTTTGAACCTTTTTCTCATGTTGCTCGTAAACTACTCTTTGTAGCTTTGATTTAGTCCAACAAAATCAAAACCACAATAGCAACAAGCTAGTTATTTTAACATAAATAGCCCTGTGTCTTTGAGAGTTTTCAGACAGTCCACTCATTGCATGATATCATTGACAAAACCCGTACTGAGATTGATTTGTCCTAATTATCCAAAAGCCCATTGCTCATGCAATAATTGAAATTTCCCTCTACAAGTCTATCAAACTTCCCCAATCCTCATACTTTTGGGTTGCTTCACTTTGAAATTAGGATTACTTATTAATTTGAGTTAAGAAGTTTTATAATGCGGCATTTGTTTTCCTTTGGCACAGGAAAAGGCAAGGCAAAATATGTTTGACCAGCTCAACCCAATCCTAATTGGCACAAATCCACAGTACCAGTGGGTGGTGCTAACTAATGTTAGTCGTGGAGGCCGCAAGAATAAGAAACAAGTATTTAAAGTACTGTAGTGGAGTGTGACACTCTTCTGAGACAGTTCTGAGTTGCATCACTTGGCAGTGCAAAGGGAACTCTGATGTCTAGATCCTCTGTATTAGATCTGTTCTATGAATTTACTACCCTGGTGATAGCTGTTAAATATGTATTCCATTCTTTGACCTTTTAGTTACATTTCTCTTTGTCAATACAGAAAAATTTGCCAACTATTAGCGGAATGGAATTTGAAGTTATAGTTTAGGTGTACTCATAGAAAGCTTTTACCATAGATTTGGTTTGTAAACACTATCCCCACTGCTAATGTCTCTGCAAGGTTATTTGTTGCCCTGATAAATCCTTGAATTCTGTTACGCAGGCTGATAAGTATAGTTGTTAATGATGTAGGATTTGTCCCATAAGTGCAGCATTATGTAGCTGCAGGTATGGGAATTGTGGAAAATTGTACCCAAAGGCAATGGAAAAAACTGTTCAGCTTGATTTGGAAAGTAGCAGTATTTTTTTCTGGACATTTGGTACAATTTAACTTTTTTTTTGAACTTTGCAGAAATTTAAAGTTACTGCTTCTGGATTGCTGGACTTAGCCCCTCAAATTTCACTGCAGTTGTCTATTAGCTGTTGTTACATTTGACTTGCTGTTGTGTCATGCCAGTGTAACTTGAGAAATAGATTATACTTTAAGTAGCATTTCCCTTCACCATAACCAAGGTAGGATTGTGCTCTAGTTTGGCTTCTGGTATCCTGAGAGTTGTGGTTTGGTGAGAAGTTCAGGACATACAAGGGTAGAGGCAAGATCTGGACAGGCAAGAATATTGAACATCACAATTACACATTTTCAGTGTGAATGGTCATCTGCTCTAATCTAAAGATGATTTGAAAGAATTTGAACAGAAGCAATAGGAATGTTGTTTAAATAAATCTGGACAACTGGATGGGTTAATATGCTGTACTATCCGTGTGGTGTGTAATTAAGAAATATTCAGTGGTCTTAAATTTCTTCCTGTTCAAGTGTGAGCCTATTTTCCAAAAGACATTTACTCGATATTTACGAATTCTGTTAGTGGAACCAAAACAGGACAGAGCCATTTGCCAGGCTCTTGTTTTAAGTAGCCCGATGAAGATGTCGAGAGGGAGCATTTTTTTTTTTTTAAAAATTCTCTTGCCAAATGCCTGCACTGTTGGTAAAGTACAAGATAGTCAAATTTGGTAACACCAAAGAGCAAGCCCATTTTCCATAAGTAATACCATTTGATTTGAATGATCTATTATTATCTATTGTATGTATTATATGTATCATTAACTACAAACTTCATGTTGAAATTTATTTCAAAATGTAGGTTCGGTTTGTTGTCCCAATGTAATGAAATCCACATCATAAGCTTTGTGATAAGCCCTAGTACATGAAACCCAGCCTGCTGATTTATAGAATCTTGGTACTTGTACACTTTCCAAAATACTTTTTGACCATTTAACTCCTAATATCATGATTTGAAGTTGATTTTCAATCTAGTTATAAAAACATGATACACATACTTTCTGTTCATTGCTGTGTAGCTTTGCTGTGTTATTGTGGTGGGTTAACCCATAGTATTCCATTTCCTAACTATGCCTGATTTGGTAAGTTAATTAGCTGCAGAAGTATGCCTTTTAGCCCACAACCTGTTCTGCCATTCAATATGTGGCTTCTTTGATTTGAGGCTAAAGTCCAGTTCTCACCTACTTCTGATTTCCTTTAAATTATTGTGAAGTAGGATTACCTTGGGTAGGCTCACCAAAAATTATTTCCCCGTTTATGAGCTACTTAACTCAGTCTTGGAAGCTGAATATCTAACAACTGAAACAAAAACTTCAAATTCGATATGTGCTGTTCTAAAGCTTCAATTTATACAAGATGAAAAGTGTTGATATTTTATAAGTTTTCTTCCGATGACAGACATGTGGAACCACTTTGTAATGTGCGACAGTGGTTCACGGCTTCAGTCAAATTATTGACATCATGAATCAATGGAAACGCAGAATGCAGAGTGCCTTAAAGAAAATAAAAGTACTTCCTCTGTCAGAATTATGGTGGTGGATTAGTCCTGCTCTTGTACAGCTGCTTCTGCCATAGTCTGAAACCTTCCTTCCATTTTATTTCTTGTAGATGCACTTAGAGATACACGACGAAAGCCTGGAAGATGATATCCTGGCTTTATTATTTATTTGTTTTTCATGGATTGAAGTCTCTTAATCTTTAGTTTACTGGCTGGGCACCAAACTGACCGTTTACTAGGATAGGATAGAGGAAGGCTGTCGAAATTTCTGAGGCTGATTCTTTCAGTAAAAATCCATAAATGATCCAGCATGGTTGCTTGGTGCCCAAGTCCTGTTCCTATAAGTAACATTTCACTGGAGCTTTTCATTTTTAAATACAAGCGCAATAAAATTGGGCAATTAGAAAAAGATCTAGTGCAAAACAAAATGTCAATTTGTGTGTTTTTTTTTCTGTTATTTACTCCTGCCTTAATTTGAGCAACATTCTTTATATTCCTACAATTGCAATAATATATTCTGTCCTTGAATATATATTCCTCATTTTTCCAAACCAGGCCTCCAACTTCCTTTTAAGAATAGGCACAGTATATCAACGTACTCTTCCAAAAATCTGTCTTGTTCAAAGTCATCTACTTTTCATCAATGTCTCTTCTCTTTTCTTGAATATTGTCACTGGATATGCATTTATGCATATATGTATATATGTGTCTATTTATGGTGCAGCAATAAATAGTTCTTGCATTGTTGCAATGGGCAGTCTCATTGAACAAATTCCTAATAAAATTTTAAGGTTTGAAACAAGTAGGTTTACGCATAGATTGGGCCATAGAAACTAACAGGATGACTTTCTCCATTATTAACTCCTAAAGTCCACTTTATGCTGTTATTTCTACATCATTGATTGCAACTTCTTTTGTATACAAGGCCACTAAGAGAGAAGACAGCCATCGCGGTAACATCAAAAGGTCGTTACGGTTTAGAAGAGGAGCGAGGAGCCCTGTGCACTTCTACTCGTCGACGTTCTATCCCCCGCAGTTTAGGCGGCATGTCAACAGGTGTTACAGAATCCATAATGATTCAGACTTTGCGACAAGAAGAACAGCAGCGAGCAAGGGAAGAAAAGAGGTAAGGCTTTCAACAAAATGTTGGAAATTAACCCTGGGCTGGTAATAACGTTACCTGGAGCGATCCCCTACAAAATAACTTACCTACCTTTTTTCCTAAATTTTTTTTATTTTTTCTTTTGTAACCTTTCTTTGAATAGAAGTCTCTGTTTCCATGTCCATATGTGCATATATGCAGCAAATTCAGACTCTCCTCTTAATTAAAAAGTACTAAAGTTTTAAAGTTTAAGTAATACCCCCATTTTTGTTTTGTCCGGCAATTGCTTTTACACTGTTCTCTGTGCTTTTCTTAATTTTAATAACTTATTCTGTTCTGTATAATTCCTGTTGCAGGAAAAATAGCAATAAAATTGTATAAATTATTATATAATTATGGATCAAATTGAAAGTAATATACAGTGGATGATGTATTGTGCTGGTTGACAATGTATTTTACCTTCAGGGCCTCAAATATCAACATTGATGGAATGAAAGATGATCATGTTGCATTTTGAACAATATAAACACACATTCCAGAATGTGCAGCTTTTTCATAAACTGTCTGTTTGACTCCCATCTGTGTTACACAGTGATAATTCTGCAAATTAGTAGGTGGTAAGGAAGCTTTTGTCTAACCAGTCATGAACCTTAAAGTACTTGCAGTTCATTTGAGTACCCATAGGGATTTTCTTTTTGTGTTCTGAGATACCATCGTTAGGAAACAATTACCAGTGAATTTGAATTTCAAAAATGGCATACACAAAACATTGCTACTGGTAAGTATTTTTTTTAAACAAGTGCTCAGGTTTATTAAATGAAAACAAATTGTTGTAAAAACTCAGTAGGTCTGGCAGTATCTGTGGAGAGAAAGCAAACGTTTCAAGTCCAGCGACCCTGTTTCTACCAGACGATCTGAGTTTCTCCAACAGTTTCTGTTTTCGTTTGATCGGCATCAGTAGTTTTTTGTTTAATTCAGATTTATGAATGGACATAGCGTTAATATAGTTATCAGATAGATTAGCTCATCTTTTTTCTTTTCGTACAGGATTTAGTTCAGATTTCTAAAAGTTAGTTAATTGCAAAACAGCATTTTAAAACTTGTCATTTGCTTTTGAGATTTAGCCTTCTAATTTTAAGAATTTCATATTTTGAACAGGGGCAGTCAGTTAAGTTGTTACGTCTATGCATGTGCTAGCTTGCATCAATTAATCCCATTCCTTGAGAATATAAAAGTGTTATGCTGGTAAACGATGCTGTTCTCGGTGAGCATTATCCATTGCTTAGTCTATTTTTTTTGTATAGTTATCTTCTTTGCTTGTCTGCACTTGTTTTAAAAACGAAATGAACAGAGAAGTTTCATGTTACCTTGTAACTTTTGACATATATTGATCATGCTACTGACTTGCAGGTTTGCGATAGTATCCTTAATGAGATTGCTTGGTGTTTGGGGAGATATTTACAGCTGACTTGGAAAGGGGAAAAGTTAACATTTTCATTTGCATGACAACTTTTCTAGTCTGAAGTGAAAATATTTTCACTGCTGTGTCCCAAAATCGCCAACTGTCCTCTAGTTTGGACCTATTTCACTGATGTATCTCGTGGAAAGTAAAGCCTGTGTTTATGTCATTGAGCAGTTAATTTATTAGGTGGTAACTAGCATCCATTGAATTAAAACGGTTTTTTGCATTCTGATGTAATTTTCAGTGATTAATAAACATTACTTTGTTTTAAGTCCATATTAACTTGTGGTGTTTTGTGGTGAGGGAGGGGTGGGTGGAGTAGTGACTTTGTGTGACTTGCTGTTTCCTGGCATTGAGGGCATCAAGTGGTAGTCCCCTCCTGTGAAATAAATGTCCAGGGTTGCTAGATTTCTGTAGTCTCCAAAGTTAACTTGTAATGTTGGAATAATTTTTTTTCATTAAGTGCATTGTTTTCCTTTTGCTGATATGAAAACTCACCAATACTATTGACGGAGTTCCCAAATGGTTATTTCCTTCCACACAAATTTATAAGTGGAGGCAAACCTATAAGGGATGTCATACAATGTCTGAGAAGTGCCCTGCTGGTATGATGTGCAGTTTGATGGTAAACTTCTGGATGCAGCCTCCTAATTATCCCCATCTAATGAGATTTGTCAATAGATTTAATGGCGTAAATGAAACCCCCCTTTTTCCTAATTCTTTGCCATCTCCTATCCTACCCCCAGACCACAAACAGTTTTGATCAAGACGATGTAACTTGGCAGCTGCCTTCAACCAACACCATGATAATGCAGGTGAAGTAGAGTATAAAAATTGCGCAGCCACCTCCATCCTTGTATGTTAGTAGGTTACAGTGAGTAACGCCCACCCCACCAGCTTCTCCGCCCACCCTACTCCCCTACCACAGGGAAACCACAAAACCCCTTTCTTGGTCCGAATTGTTGAAGGTGCAAAATTGAAAATAATTATCTCTTTGAAACTGTTGAAAGGTAGTCGGGGGGGAGGTGAAGATTACTTGAATTTCCAAAAGGGGTGAAATGAGAAGAAATTGGAAATAATTTTGGCATTTCCAAGTTAAGTGGGGGATTTTCATGATAATCAATAATACATAAAATAACAATGTAAAATACTGATAGTTGATGCATGTATAGTATTATCAGAATACTGGAAAAAGAAAAAGATATCCTGATTCTGGTTGGTAAATAAATAAAACTTAAGGTTCCTGAGAATGCCATAGGAGAGGGTCGAAAGATCAGCCAAATTCTTCTTGCAACTTCTTGTTCAGCACTGCACCTTAAGTAGAATGTTTTCCAAGCTACCAATGCCTTGAATGAAGTCAGGTCTCAGACTGGTTCTGGTCCTAGTTATTTTTTACATCTGAGACAGAAAGAAAACCCAGGTTGAAAGCAAACCAGCTTCAGAATCTCACTTCCTTATGAATTCTGCTGAGACCAGCTCAGTGAGTGCCCCATCAAGGAGGTAAATGCATTATTGGTGTTACTTGTCCCAAACTCCTCAGCTTGACCCAGTCCTCTTTCATCTTCACTCATGAGTGGCCAGGACTTTGGGACCTGGTCTGTAAGGTCTGATTAAGTGAAACAACAATATTAGTTTTACTCGTTAGCTCTTCTGCTTAATTCTTATTACTCATTTTTAATAAGTGCTATTAAAAACTTTGTTTTGACACTTTTACTCGGCAATTTGTCTTCTTCATTTCTTTTCTTTTTGTTGAAATTCATATTTAATGTTTTACCAACTACTAAACCAGATCTGTGACCACTGCTTTTCTGGGAAATCAGAAGTTCATAAAAATCTGAATGCTTTCTGCAAGTTTAGCAAAGGGTGTTATTTTCACCCCAGTAGAAATGGGGTGAGTTGGAACTGCTTAGCATATCTGCAGGTGAACAGAAGTCAGTGACCCTTTTTTATAAGAGCTAGTTTATTTTGTGGACCTGAAGCATGCTCCCTGGCCTATTAAATGTTACCAGCATTTCCTGGTTTTATTATTGATTTTCCATTTCTGTAGGACTTTGCTGTCATATACTCGATGTTGTTTGCTGGTACAGCACCATGAAACTGGGGGTTTCTCTATAGAACCAGGAAACCTGAGGGAAATGATACAGATGAGTAAAATTATAAAGTTCGAGAATAAATAGAATCTGTTTCAAATCAGTGAAGGATCTATAATCAAATGGCCTAAATTTAAATTCATTTGATTATCAAAGGAAGTAGAAGTAACACAATCAAAAACATTTATGCAGAGTGGTCAGGATTTTCAGTTCACCTGTCCCTGATAATATGGTGGTTACAGATACAGATAAGTTTAAGATTCAAAAGACAATTGGATAAGTACTTGAAGGAAAGAATGAGGAAAGGGGCAGAGGTTCTTAGTAGAACTGGATTTCATTCTGAAAGCATTGGCATAGACTTGTAAAGCTGAATAGCTCCCTTCTGTGTTGTATTAACTTATTAAATAGATCATCGCAAAGGTGATTTGCAGAAGAATGTTGGGAAGAAAGGAGTGGTTAATCTGGCCTGAATACTGAGGAAGCACCAGATCCCACAATTTCTCTCCCAGGCCTTGAGTGCTATGAAAGGCAGCCCTTCTTGGAACAATAAATTTCAATGTACCACCTTATCAGCTGTCAAACTCAGGTGGTGTGCTGCTTGGTAATATGCTTCTAAACTCAAGGCTACATATTGGTTTATTTTCCTGCTGTTTTGACTCTGTTAGTCCCTTGCTTTTTCAGTTTTGACAAGAGTTCAAGTTTTTTTTAAACCTCTTAGAACTAGAGTTTTGTCAAGTCAGTGATGTTCTAGTTAGGAGTAAGTATGTGGAAGGAGGAGCTTCAATTATTTTTCTGTGATTACGTTATGTCAAACATAGTGGAAGTTCTATATAGCGTTAAAACTTGCATGGCACGGCAAAAACACACCTTAGTTGATCTTAAAGAAAACTTGAGCAAATATTTAATAGCTCAAAAGATCTGCTTGTTTTGTCCTTTACTATTGCACAAACTTCAGTATCCTCATCTGAGTTTTCTATTAATGATCTGCCTTGATTCCAACTCCAATTGCTCAAATGACACCTAGTGTCAGAAATCTAGTGCTGTTTTCTCTCTAATCTGTAACACAGTTACATGTAAAGGCTCAACTCGAGAAAAGAAAACAGTATTTCAAAATGTCAATGATTATTAACTTCTAATAAATTTTATAGCATAAGTTTATGGGAAACTTTCAGGTAAGTTAGTTGGCATGTATGGGAAGTGCTGGATACAGCTCAGGGTCTGTAGAAAGAGAAAAAACATTTCAAGTCTGAGATATGTGACCTTTCTTGAGTCAGGACAGCACAGTGGTTAGCTCTGCTGCCTCACAGACCAGGAGCCCAGGTTCAATTCTATCCTCTGGCGACTGTGTGGAGTTTGCACACACTCCCCGTGTCTGCGTGGGTTTCCTCCCACAGTCCAGAGGTGCGCAGGTTAGGTCGATTGGCTATGCTAAATTTCTCGTAGTGTTCAGGGATGTGTAAATTAGGGGGATGGGTCTAAGTGGAATGCGCTGAGGGTCAGTGTGGACTTGCTGGGCCAAAGGGCCTGTTTCCACAGTGTAGGGATTCTGTGAAAGTATCCACAGTATTCTGCTTTTCAATTAATGGATATGTACGCCCGGTATAACATGAGGTCACACAGATGAGCAGGGACTTCAGAGCCTCAATTGTTCTTTCTCTTGTACAGTTCTCAAGTTTTTGAGTTTACAATCAGGAGTTGCATTAATAATGCATTAACCTGGCAAGCTGCACAAATGATATCCAGCAACAGGTAATCAAGAGAGGTTTGCAAAATGCACCTTACAACTGTTGTCTTGCAGCCACTGTCATTTGCTAACTAAAAGTTCAGTGAATTTGTGGCATGTTAAAGAATTATTTTGCAATGTCAAAGGTTGGCTGAGGGAAATGGGCTTTGATCGATCAACGTTTGCACCAGTATTGAAGAAGAGAAGCTATGCCACTATGAAAGCCTCTTTTTGAACTGCACTTGGACATATGTCATCTCTAATCAAGTATCTCAGCTGTACAGAGGGCTTTAAAGTGAAGTGTTGGTAGTTATATGACTGGGGGGCATTGGTGGGGCGAGTTGAGGGAGATACGGAAATTTGAAAGTACAGGGCAAGGTGACCATGCAAATCAGTGATATGGGGAAAAAATTGCCAAGGTGACACACACACAATGTAAACATAAGTGAATCAAGAAACAAGTCAGAGGAGGGGAAAAATGACAGAGTTTTTATCTGAATAAATGCGGCATTCATATCAGGATGGAGAAGTTGAAATAGAAATAAATCTGCGTGATGGCCATTCCAGAGGTATGGTTGTAAAGTGACCTGAAATGCAAATGCAACCTGAATGTTCAGGCATGCTGTTAGAGCTGCAATCATCCTGGCAAGTGGAGGATTTTCAGTTGTACTGTTGTACCATGTGGATGCTGGAGAGACTATGGGAAGTTGGAAGGTGAATGTACCATTTGCTGCAAAATACTCTGGTTCTAACCTGCTCTTGTAGCCAAAGTATTATATGTTTGATGCAGCTAATGTTCTAGTCAGGGATGACCTAGATTTTGGTGGCAGATTTGGTGGTAATAATGCTGATCAAGGGAAGATGATAAAGTAGGCTGTCTTGTTGGCGTTGGACATTTCCTGGTACTTGTATGGCTTGAGTTTTACTTGCCACTTATCAGCCCAAGCTTGAATGTTATTGAGGTCTTGTCAAATGCAAGTACAGGCTGCTTCAGTATTTGAGGAGTTGTGAATGGTACTAGGCATTTTGCAATTATCAACAAATGTCCCCACCTCTGACCTTTATGATTTGAGGTTAGGCCATTAAAGCAGCGAAAGAGGGTTCAGGCACTCCTACAGAGATGGCCCAGATCTGAGATTAATGTCTCCCAGCAGTCACCGTCTTTTACTTTTTCCAAGTTATAGAATCCAGGTAGAGGAGCGTTCTTCCTTGATACTCATTGAGTTCCATTTTGCTTGAGCTTCCTAGTGCTATGCTGAAACAAAAACTGCCTTTACATTAAGGGAAGCTATGTACTTTGTTGAAATCTGGAATTCACCTTCTTTGCCCAGTTTAGACCAGTACTATGAAGAGATCTGGAGCTACATGATCTTAGAATCCCAACTGAGAGTGTCAGTCAATTGGTTTAAGTAAATGCACTGTCCATAAGACTGGAAAAGTAATAACATAATTGAATAAACAGTGAATGCTGGAGATCTGAAACAAAAACAGAAAACAACAAAAGTGCGGTAAAGAATGAGAGTTAACGTTTTTAGCTGGGTGACTCCTCTTCAGTTCTGTGTCCTCACAGATGGTGCCAGACTGGCTGAGATTCTCCAGCAGTTTCTGTTTTTGTTTGAGATGGTAATGAGTAAAATTGAACTTGCTGCTTGGGACAAGACAAACCTGAACAATTTTCAAGGTTAAGTAGATTCCAGCTCTGTAGCTGGACTGAATAGCTTAGTTAAAAGTGTAATCTGCTATGGAGCAAAGTCTTCGTCACTAGAGCAGTTATTGGGATCCATTATCTTTGCATTCAGTGCTCTCAAATTTTCTTGTTATGGCTAAATAGAATCAGCTTCTGAGATGGTGCAGTTATATCAGGCTGTAATTAATGCAGCTAAAGTGAAAGGGGAAATTGTGACGTCGTGGTAATGTGACTGGACTTGCTACCCAAAGACACAGACTAGTGTTCTCAGGGCATGAGTTGAATCCCACCTTGCAGTCTGTGGAATTTAAATTCAGTTTATAAGTTTAGCTTCAGACTGAGTAATGGTGACCATAATATTCCAACTGGAACCCTAATGCTAAGCAAAGAAGGAAATCTGCTCTTGCTGGACTGGCCTGGTGGCTGCCAAGCCACAGCAATGTGGCTGACTCTCAGCTGTCCTCTGAAATGACTTGTCAATCCACTTGTTTTGAGAATAATTTAGAAATGAGCAACAAAGGCTAGCCTTGTCATCAACATACCCCTGAAAGGAGAGAGAATTTAAAAATCTCCCCTCTGCAGATCAACAAAAGAGGTGGTCACTGTATGTGTCTTTGCCACCTGCTAATCGTGACAAATGATGTTGGGCAGGTCATTGTGGTTGAGGGAGGAAAAAGGGAGGATGAAAGAAAGTAAGAGCTAAGATGTAGATTTAGTTATTGTAGAAAATGTGGAATGTCTAACTTGCATGCCAATTAGTTTAAAAAATGTCCTAGCACCCAAGTCTATACAATGAAGTTGTCTCTTCTTCATTCACTAACAGGCATGATGCTAATTTAAACTTGCCTTTAATGACATATGAGGCATTGCAAAACAGGCTTCTCATCTTGCAAAATAATTTCAAGTGTGTGTGCGATGTCTTAACTTTCAGCCTGTAGAAAGCATGTTGGAATATGAATGAGCAATTATAACTGACACTGAAAGTATGAACGCAACATTATAGTTTGGAGAAACTGTAATACCATCTCATCATGTTACCAATCTTAATTGCAATGCTTCTGGAAAAATATGGAGGATGTGCTTGTCATTGAGGGAGTTCAACAGGAATCCACCAGATTAAGCCCTAGTATAAAAGGATTGTTTAATGAGAAGAGATTGAGGAAGCTAGATCTATATTCAATACAGTTTTGAAGAATGAGAGATGATCTTAAACCTTAGAAAATTCTTGCAGGGCATACCAGAGCCGATTATAAATAGCAAGGTGTAGGGCTGGATGAACACAGGTCAAGCAGCATCAGAGGAGCAGGATAGCTGATGTTTTGAGTCGCGGCCCTTAAGAGTTGACTCCCAGAATGTCAGCTTTCCTGCTCTTCTGATGCTGCTTGGCCCGCTGTGTTCATCCAGCCACAGCTTGTTATCTCAGATTCTCCAGCATCGGTAGTTCCCACTATCTCCCGATTATAGATAGATTGTTTTCTTTGGCTTGTGATTCTAGAACCAGATACACAATCTGAGGATATGGGGCAGGTAATTTAAGCCTGACGGGAGGAGGAATTTCTTCACTTAGCATGGTAAGTCTGATGAATTCTATCCCAGAGGACTGTGGAAGCTTAATCATTGAGCAGTTTCAAAACAGGAATCAGTAGATTTCTGGTGTCAAATGATATTGGAGGAAAAGGAAAATGGCATTGTGGAGACAATCGATCAGCTATGATGTAAATGCTTCACGTTTCATTCTTAGATTCATTTGAGTGAAATACTCATTCCAAGAAAAAATAATGTAAGTTGTTTTTCCACTATCCAAAGCCACTTGCATAGAGTCATAGAGTATGGAAACAGGTCCTGCGGCCCAAACTGGTCCATGCTGACCATGGTGTCCTCTCGGCTAGTTTCAATTGCCTGCATTTAGTCTATATCCCTCTCTTAAACCCTTCTCATTCAGGTACCTGTGGTTGACCTTTGTTGACTAGAATTCATTAAAGTTAGTCTTGGTACTGGTACTGATGGAGGATGCATAGAAACCTTTGTAAATTGGTATCTTGAGTAATAAAAACAAAATAGGCACACTGCAAGAAACTGTCAGACAGATTGCTTTCTCTCCCTGTTAGGCTGACCTCTCCTCCATTTTGTTAATCCCTGTCTTTGTCTGCTTATTTATGGATAGTTTACTGATACAAAACAACTGTGGCATCGTGGTAGCAGCTTTTTCTATTGGCAATATATTTATAAGTAGTTGGGGAATGTAGATATTACCCATTCATAATTATCCTGGCATTGAGCAACTTCTTGACCACCTTTAGAGAGCAGTTGACAATCAGCCACGTCACTGTGGGTCTGGAGTTACAAGTAGGCCAGACTGGCTTAGGATTTAGACTTTTTTCCTTAAATGACATTAGTGAACCTGATTGGGTTTTTATAATTGCTAGTGGTTACACAGAATCATTAACTGACCACTTCAGAGATCATATCTACAATGGTGGAATTTGAATCTTTGTCTCCAAAACATTAGCCTGGGCTTCTGGAATTCTAGTCCAAAGGTCACCCACTGAGCTGAATATTCAAATAGTATCAATGATATAAGGGCAATCAGCTTTGCTTTATGACACTTTCAAAATCCAAATGATTGAAAGTGATACAGACTCTTTCCCCCTCTCTCCCTCACAACGCACTCTCATGGTCCCTCTCTTGCACGCTCTTACTCATTTACCCTCAGCAGATGAATCAGGACTACTCCATGTTGAGCGACACTTAGAGGAAGCACTGAGGATGGCAAGGGCACAAAATACACTCTAGGTGAGGGATTTCAATGTCCACTGCCAAGAGTGGCTCAGCAGTACTACTGGTCGAGCTGGTCGGGTCCTGAAGGACACAGCTGCTGTACTGGATCTGCGGCAGGGGGTGAGGGAAAAACATACTTGACCTCATTCTTACTAATCTTCCAGCTGCAGTTTCATCTGTCCATGGCAGTATCGGCAAGAGTGACCATCATGCGGTCCTTGTGGAGACACAGCCCTGCCTTCGCATTGAGAGCAACCTCCATGTTGTTGGGCACTATTACTGTGCTAAATGGGGCAGACTTCGCACAGATCTAGCAACTCAAAATTGGGCACCCATGAGACGCTGTGGGCCATCAGCAGTTGAATTGTACTCTGGCACAATCTGTAACCTTATGGCCTGGCAGATCCCTCAATCATTACCATCAAGCCAGGGTATCAACTCTGGCTCAGTGGAGAGTGCAGGACCAGGCATACCTGAAGATAAGGTGTCAACTTGGTGAAGCGACTTTACAGGACTAATTGCACGCCAAACAGCAGAAGCAGCAAGTGATAGACAGAACTAAGCAATCTCACAACCAACAAATGAGATCTAAGCTCTGCAGTGCTGCCACATGCAGTTGTGAATGGCAGTGAACAATTAAACAACTCACTGGAGAAGGAGGCTCCACAAATATCCTGATCGTCAATGATGACAGAGCCCAGCACATCATGCAAAACACAAGGCTGAAGCATTCGCAGCAATCTTCAGCCAGAAGTTCTGGATGGATGGTCCGTTTTGGCCGCCTCCTGTCGTCCCCAGCATTACAGGTAGCAGCCGTTGGCCAACTCTATTCAGTCCATGTGATATCAAGAAATGGTTGGAGACACTGGATACTGCAAAGGCTACTGGCCGTGACAACATTCTGGCAATAGTACTGAAAACTTGTGTTCCAGAACTTGCCGCTCCCCTAGCCAAGCTGTTCCAGTACAGTTACAACACTGGTATGTACCAGACAATGTGAAAAATTGCCCAATTATGTTCTGCACACAAAAAACAAGACGAATCCAACTCAGTCAATTACTGCCTTTTCAGTCTACTCTCTATCATCAGTGGGGTGATGGAAGGTGGCATCAACAGTGCTATCAAGCAGCACCTGCTCAGTGACGCCTTGCTTGGGTTTTGCCAGGGCCACTCAGCTCCTGATCTCATTACAGCCTTGGTTCAGACATGGACAAAAGAGCTGAATTCCAGAGGTGAGGTGAGAGTGACTGCCCTTGATTTCAAGCCTGCATTCAACAGAGTATGGCATCAAGGAGCCTTAGCAAAACTGCAATCAGTGGGTATCGGGGGGGGGGGGGGGGGGGGAGGGAGGAGAACCCTCCAGTGGTTGGAGTCATACCTGACACGTAGGAAGATGGTCATGGTTGTTGGTAGTCAACCATCAGCTCCAGGACATTTCTGCAGAAATTCGTCAGCGTCGTGTCCTAGCCCAGCCATCTTCAGTTGCTTCATCAATGACCTCCCCTCCATCATAAGGTCAGGAGTGGGGATGTTTGCCGATGATTGATTGTGCAATGTTCTGCACCATTCGTGACTCCTCAGATACTGAAGCAGTCAAGGTTCACATGCAACGAGACATGGACAATATCCAGGCTGACAAGTGGCAAGTGATGTTCATACCACACAAATGCCAGGCTATAACCATCACCAATAAGAGATAATCTGCCTACCACCTCTTGGCATTCGGGGGTGTTACCATCACTGAATCCCCCACTATCAACATCCTGGGGATTACATTGACCTGAAACTCAACTGGACTCACCACATAAACAGTGGCTAGAAGAGCAGGCCAGAAGCTAGGAATACTGTGACAAGTAACTCACCACCTGACTCCTCAAAGCCTGACTGTCATTTACAAAGCACAAATCAAGAGCGTGATGGAATACTCCCTACTTACCTGGATGAGTGCAGCTCCAACCACACTTGAGGCTTGATATCATCCAGGACAAAGCAGCCTTCCTGGCTGTACATCTGCAAATATCCACTCCCTCCACCACTGACAGTCAGTAGCAGCTGTGTGTATTATCTACATGATGCACTGCAGAAATCCACTGAAGATCCTCTGACAGCACCTTCCAAACCTGCTACTACTTACATCTAGAAGGACAAGGGCATCAGACATATGGGACCACCACCATTTCCAAGCCAGTTACCATCCTGACTTGGAAATATATTGCTGTTCCTTCACTGCTGGGTCAAAATCCTGGAATTCCCTCCCCAATAGCATTGTGGGTCACCCCACAGCAGGAGGACTGTAGTGGTTCAAGAAGGAAGCTCATCACCACCTTAAGGGCAACTAGGGATGGGCAAGAAATCCTGGCCAGCTGGCGACTCCTATATCCCACAAATGAATAGGGGAAAAAAAACTCTCCCTCTCCTCCTTCTTCCGCTCCCCCGCCCCGCGTGCACTAATGTAAATCTGTGGGTGAATTTGTATTTGCCGATTTATGTTCTATTTTGTTCAAAAAGTGAACAACATGTAGACAGTCAATGCGGCATTTTATAAATTCCTACTTTAGAAATAAAACCAGTCTGACTCCAAACCAAAACAAACAGATTCTAAACAAGGCTTCATCCCTAACATGCATTGTCTGACCTAAAATGCCACCTCTTCCTACCACTGATAAAACCTTTAGTTCTCTCAGGACAGTGACTTCACAGGAATTCAGGGATTTACATAGGTATATTAATCAATTAAAGCCTTCTAACTGATCAAAGATTTTACAAGATCTTTAGTTTGTCTAGAACATCCTCATCAATGGTGTGACCCTTTTGATCCTATACTAATAAATTATGTGTCTGATACTACCCCTCTCACCAACACCTAAAGAAGGAGCAAGACTCCGAAAACTTGTGTTTCCAACTAAACCTGTGGGACTGTAACCTGGTTAGAGATAATGGGAACTGCAGATGCTGGCGAATCCAAGATAACCAAGTGTGGAGCTGGATGAACACAGCAGGCCAAGTAGCATCTTGGGAGCACAGAAGCTGACGTTTCGGGGTCTTCATCACCTCTGAATGGTCCAGGCCTGAAACATCAGCTTTGGTGCTCCTAAGATGCTGCTTGGACTGTAACCTAGTGTTGTGTGACTTCCGACCTCCACTTCCACATCATGATACGGTTAGACAGGGAAAGACTTGCTTAGTAAAAATATTTTCATAAATATTAGTTAGTATGGTTACAATATTTGTTCTGCTTGAATAATTTCTGTGAAGTTTCTAAAGAATATCATTTACAAATATTGGTTCGGTATTTGTCTTAAATTGTTTGTGAAACAAATAACGGCTCCACAATAACTTCCTATTCTAAAATGATAGAATAATTATAATGTGAAGTTAAACAAAGTGACAATGATTTTAAAAAACGCAAGCATTGCTGAAAGAGCCACCATATGCTAAATATAATGGATAAACAAGGTGGAGAACAGAATTCTATCACACTCTGGCTTTGCTGTTGATTGCAATTGAACTGTTGTGGCAAAACTACCTGAACCCCTTTTATTGGAGGTTCAAGAAACAACCTCATGACCGTTGGATTTTTTATTTTGCCTTGGGAGTAGAAGAGTCTCTTAGCTGCTTTGCTTGTGGTAGCATGACTGAGAATATTTTCATGGTGGGGGTGAAATTTAAAGACCACATCTTCACACTGTACGGTGTAAGCGATCACAATCCACATGGGAGCTGATGTTTCATTGTTTTTGTTTTGATGAAGTATGAATTGTGGTGAAATATATAACTTGTGTATAAGACTACAGTGTGAACTGTAGAGTAGTCGAATCACCTTAGCTCTTCTGAATTTTAGTGAAAGCAGCACCAGCCTGTCTAATATTTCTGCCTAAAATAACCTGTTCATTCCATGTATCAATATAGTTGCCCTTTAAGTTTAAAATACTAAGCTTTGATTCAGTGTCCCTCTTTCAAACAGGATGTAAAATTCAGCTATATTATGATCACCTCTATCCCAAGGTTCCCTTAATCTAAGGTCACATTGCCCAATACCAAGTCTGGTATAGCCTCATGTCTAGTTAATTCTGGAGTGTTCTGCTGTAAGAAACTATCGCAAAACCATTCTATGAACTCTTCATCTTTTACCAGTCTAATTTTTTTCAGTTGAAAATGCCCATAATTATTGCTGTTCCTTTGTCACAAGCACCTAATATTTCTTCCTGTGATTTATCCTACATTGTGTTTATAGTTGAAGAGTCAATGGATCACTCCCACAAGTGATTACTTTTCCCTACTCCCTAGTCTCAACCCAAACTGGTACATTCCCGATTTCCTGAACCTAGGCCATCTCTAATAATTGCACCGGTACCATCTTTAATTTGGAGCTCCACCCTTCTGCCTTTAGCTGGCTTCCTGTCCTTCAATGTGGCATTACCCATCAGTATTCAGAACCTAATCCTAGTCATACTGCAGCCACGTCTCTGTGATGGCAATCAGATTGTATTTATTCAATTCCGTATGCTATTCGAGTCATAGACTCACGCTGCACAGAAAGACACCCTTTACTCCAACTTGTCCATGCTGGCCATGTTCCCAAACTAAATTAGTACCACTTATCTGTGATTGGCGATTATCCCTCCAAACCTTTCCTGCTCATGAATTTATCCAAATGTCTTTTAAATTTTGTAACTGTGCCTACATCCACCACTTCCTCTGTCAGTTCATTCTGCATGTTAGCTATTCTGTGTTTAAAGAAAAAAATTGCTGCTCGTGTCCTTTTTAAATCATTTTCCTGCCACCTTAAGAATGTGCCCCCAAGTTTTGAATTCATGCACCCTAGTGAAAGGATCTTTTAGATGAAGCAAATTGCAGTGCCACAGGATTTTACAAGTCTGTCATGTCACCCTTCAATTTCCTACACTCCAGTAAAAAAGGTCCAAGCCCATTTCTATAATTTAAACCCTCCATTCCCAGCATCATCCTGGTAAATCTTTTCTGAACCATCTCAAGTTTAGTAATGTCCTCTATAACAGGGAGACCAGAACAACACTAATCCAGAAGATGCCGCACCAACATTCTTTACAATCTCAACATGACATCCCAACTCATATATTCAGAGTTCTGAGTAATGAAGTCAAGGATGCTAAATGCCTCTTAATTGTCCTGTCTACTTGTGAGGCAAATTTAAAAGAATTATGTACCTGAGCGCCTGGGTTGTCTGTTCTACGCCATTACCCAGGCTCCTGCCATTAATTGTATTAACCCTGCCCTTGTTTGCTTTACCAAAGCGCTGTACCTCATATTTATCCAAATTAAACTCCATCCACCACTCCTCAGTCCATTGACCCAGTTGAGCAAGATGTCTTTGTAATCTTAGATGACCTTCTTTACTGTCATTATTCCACCAATTTTAGTGTTATCTGCAAACTTGCTAATCATGCCTCCTATATTCTCATCCAAATCATTTATGTAAATGACAGACAAAAGTTGATGCTGTACCAATCCCTGTGGAACACCTTTGGTCACGCCTTCCGTCCAAAAAATGACCTTCCAACCCCACCATCTGTCTCGTACCATAAAAGCCATTTTTGTGTCCATTTGGCAAGCTCACTATGAATGCCATATGATCTAACTTCTCTAACTTCACTAACTTAACTAGGATGCAGATCTGTGCTGAGAAGTGGCAGATGAAGTTTAGCCTTAAAGTGTGAGGTGATTCATTTTGGAAGAACAGATTTGAAAGCAGAATACGGGGTTAATGTAAAGATTCTTGGCAGTGTGGCGGAGCAGAAGGATCTCGGAGTTCATATCCACAGTTCCCTGAAAGCTGCTTCCCAGGTGGATAGAGTCGTTAAGGTGTATGGTGTGTTAGCTTTCATTAATAGAGGGATTGAGTTCAAGAGCTGTGAAGTTATGCTTCAGCGATACAAAACCCTGGTTTGGCCACGTCCGAGAGTATTGTGTCTAGTTCTGGTCACCTCATTACAGGAAAGATGTGGAAACATTGGAAAAAGTGCAGCGGAGATTTACCAGGATGTTGTCTGGAATGGAGGGAAGGTCTTACGAGGAAAGGTTGAGAGAGCTAGGGCTTTTCTTTTTAGAGCAACGAAGGATGAGAGGCGACTTGATGGAGGTGTACAAAATGATAAGAGGTATAGATAGAGTGGATAGTCAGACTTTTTCCTAGGGTGGAGGTAGCTATTACGAGGGGGCATAGCTTTAAAGTGAGTGAAGGTAGATATAAGGGAGACGTCAGAGGTGGGCTCTTTATTCAGAATAGTAGAGGCGTGGAATGTATTGTTGGAGAGAGTAATGGAGCTGGCCTCTTTAGGGACATTTAAACGGCTATTAGATAGGCATATAGATAGTGTAAGGTAGAGATGGAGGTTAGATGGACCTTCAGGTTTTAGGGTAAACGTTCGATAGAACATCATGGACCAAAGGGCCTGTACTGTGCTGTACAGTTCTATGTTCTAATTAGCCTATATGCAGAACTTTTTCAAAGGCTTTATTAATGTCCAAGTAAACAACATCTATCGCTCTACCATCTCAGTCTTTTTGGTTACTTCCTCAAAAAACTCAATCACGTTTGTGAGTAACTATTTCCCTCTCAGAAAACGGTGCTGACTATCCCAAATCATTCCTTGCCTCTCCAAATTCCAGTCCCCTGGGCACCTCACCCATGGTTATAGGTGGTACAGATATTTCTGCTAGGGGCCCTGCAATTTCCTGCAAAAACAATGCCCTGGGATACACTTGATCAGGTCCCGGAGATTTAACCACCTTGATTTGTTAACTTTGTTCATTTGTAGTATCTAATCTTAACTGTTAAATTCTCAGTTTTTATCTCCCCCCCCCCCCCCCACCTCTCTTGCTGTTATTCTCTCACCATTTTCCACAGTAGTATTTTGCTTTCCTACCCTGACTATCCTTTGATTACAGTTGCACAAGCTTGATCCCTCCCTGTTCCCATTTGTTTTATTAATTAAAAACACACTCTCCTTCAGTGCAGTGAAGCCGACAAGTACACAGTTCCTGACATGGATCGGAAATGATCTGTCCTAACGGTACAAATCCCTCTTCTCCAGTACTGGTGCCGGTTTCCCTACAGACTAGACCTACTTCTCACATTCACTGCTCTGATCTAAGTTTCTCAATACCAATTTACACATGGCTCAAGTATTACCTTTTTAGAAACAAAAGCAGAAGTTGCTGGAAAAGCTCAGCAGGTTTGGCAGCACCTGTGAAGAGAAGTCAGAGTTTAACAGCAATTCGTGTTCGGTTACCCTTTCTCAGTACTTTTTTAGTTTCTGCTTTTAAATTTTGGATCTGGTATTTATGCTGCAATCAGGCTGGCAGAGATTAAGCAGATAAAGTCAGGGAGGGTGAGAAGAGTGAGTAGGTAAGAAGAGAGGGAGCCCAGAAAGAGGTTGCTTTTCATAAGCCACAGATGAAGAGAAGCTACATAGGTGATGGGGATTGAGTACACCCAGTCCCTCAATTGCAAATGGGTTCCATTCTCAAGCTGTTGATAGATATGAGGAAATTTTCATGTAGGATTTTTAAAAATTTAATATTCATATATCTCTATGGGATAATGTTCATAAGTACAGCTGTATGTATGGGATTCCTGCAGTTGAAAATGGTTTGGTTGTATAGAATGCAAATGTATCAAGGCTGGGTACACGGCACTTTCACTCTCAAAAGTAGTGTCCACAAGGTTTAACTTCCAAAGGCATTCACAGGAAAATCCAAAATAAAAACTTAATCACAGTGGATTGTGTTTTCTGCTTGCCAAGGTAGACTCTGAATGTACGGCAACTAGTAAAATTTGAAACATAATTATAAATGTGATCCCAGGATTCATGAAGAATATCCTTTTCCCTTACCACCTGAGGGTTCCTCCTTTCCCCAATTTCCCCATACCTCACAAATTGAAATTGTTATTGGAAGCCAAACTTTGAATTATGAACCAACTGATAATCATCAGCCATTTCCAATGCTAACCTTAGAGATAGCAAGATTGAAAGTCCGCGAGCCAATTAAAGAATCAAAGCCATTAAACGAGATAATGGGAACTGCAGATGCTTAGGAATCCAAGATGGCAGGGTGTGGGGCTGGATGGGCACGGCGGGCCGGGCGGGATCTCGGGAGCGCGGGGGCTGGCGTTTTGGGCCGGGACCCTTCACCAGAGGGTCTGGGCCCGAGGCGTCGGCTTTTGTGCTCCTGGGATGCTGCTTGGCCTGCTGTGTTCGTTCGGCTTCACACTTTGTTATCAAAGCCATTAAACGGTCAGGATGAGCTAACTAAGCACACACTGTAAAGTATGTAACGCAGATAGCATTGATGTATTTAAAAGGAAGCTGAACAAGAATATTAGTGATGGAGAACGGATTTGAAGAATTTGCTGACAGTTTCAAGTGAAGAAAATTAAGAGGAATGTCATATGGATAATATATGACAGGTCGGCACAACATCGAGGGCCGAAGGGCCTGTACTGTGCTGTTATGTTCTATGTTCTATGTTCTATGTTCTAATTACACTAACAATAAATGTAAGGTTATCAATCTGATTCCCAATATGAATATCTCAAGTTTGAACATTTTTTCTAGTCATTTGCTGAAGGTACATATATTCGCGTAAGAGGTTCTCCTCTGCAAGCATAAAGAAAATGTCCAAACATGAATTGTTTTTATAGAATTAAACTCTTGGGGATGCTAGTTCACTGGTGCATTCTCTACGGCAGTGCGTCGACTAGTCAGAATCCACTTGCTGACCGATCATGTTTTCTCTTTTCTCATGCAGTATAAGTTGCTGTTCTGTTGAAATTTGGCAGTTTTCAGTGTTAATTGAGATGCAAGACAAAAAACCTTAGCAGGTGACACGGTGGTTCAGTGGTTAGCACTGGTGCCTCTCAGCGCCAGGTACCTGGGTTCAGTTTCTTCCTTGGGTAACTGTCTGCTTGTGCAAACTCTGCCTCAGTGTGTGCGTTTTCTCCAAGTGCTCTGGTTTCCTCTCTAAATCTAAAGATGTGCAGATTAGGTGGATTGGCCATGGAAAATGTGGGGTTATAGGGATAAGGTGAGTCTGGGTGGGATGCTGTTTGGAGGGTCAGTGTGGACTTCATGGTCTGAATGGCCTGCTTCCACACTGTGTGGATTCTGTGATTCTATGATGAGGATATCTTTTTGTTTTCAGCCATGTCTTCACTCTGTACTGTCAAGCAACTAACTGCGAGTATCTTCATTTGTTGATTTAATGTGTTTTTTAAAATTATTTTCAGGTTACGTGAACAGGAGAGGAAAGAGGCAGAAGAAGCTGTGCAAAAAGAGATTGAAGAATGGGAGAAGAGTCTGCGAGCCTTGGCTGAACCTACTCGCATGGAGACACTTTGGGAGATCCCTGCAATTGGTCATTTTCTGTGTTTAGCTCAGCAGATCCTTAACTTGCCTGAGATTGTCTATTTTGATCTTGAGCGATGCCTTCTAATGCCCCAGTGTAGTGGTTTTCTGGCTAAAATAATGACTTCTTTATTGAGCCCTCACCATCGCCGAGCAACTTTGCACCGGAAGCCACCATTTCCTTACAAAATTTGGGAAGCTACACTGAAACGAAGAGTTCTTCATTGGTATGTAGTTGTCAGTCAAGCAGAAAATCGCAACTTGCAAGCTGAGAAATTGGGACTTTGTCCACAGTTTTTCTGTGTTCTGGGGGAAACTAGCCCTTTGGAAACCAAAGCTTTCCATCAGTTAACATTTTATAAACGAGTTTGGTTACTGAAAGGTTTATGTGATTATGTTTATGAAACCCAGAAAGAGGTTCAAGATGCTGTTTTGGGGCAACCCATCCATGAATGCAGAGAAGTAATACTGGGATATGATTCTCACGAGAATGCCTATGTCCATTTCCCACAGTTCTGTGGTGCAGATTTAAGGATTTATAAACAGTCTCCTCTTCCACCTCCTGAATTCCCTATTCCGCCTATCAAAATCTGTAGAATCTCTCAGCAGAAATCAGAGGAGGCAAAAAGTGAACTTTCTTCTGAAAGTCATGAGAAACCAAAAAGTAACAGAAAGGAAACCACTACCAAAACAACAAGTGATTCTAAAAAGTCCAATGAAGGACATGACTCTAGCGACCTGGAGGATTTTTATTTAAAGATGGAATCTGGATCAGAATTTCCTTCTCGAGAAGGTGAAGAAGAAATAAAATTAAACTGTGAATGTAAAAATCATAGAACTTCAGTGAAAAAAGAAAATATTGGTTCTTGTAAAGAAAATTTAGTGAAGCCTGCTAGCCCCGGAGAGGTTGTGGGGTATGGGGAGCCTCTTAGTCCAGGAGAAATTAGAATAACTGAAAATGGTGAATTTTGTACAGACGACCCTGAGCTAAGAAAGGGTGTGAAACCATTGACCGAGAAGGCAATCAAAAGCTGCAAAACACTCATTAATGGAAGCCATACTGAAAATTTGGATGTAAGCTGTTTGGTTGGTAAAATAAATAATATTTCCGCAAAACATTTCTTGGAAAAAATTGAGGAGCTTGAGATAGTTAAGCTTCATGTCAAGAAAAAGAAGAAGAAGAAAAAGAAACTGAAAGATGCTGTGAATAAGATTTCACAGTTGAGGCCAGATATAGTTTGCCAAAATCAATTGAAGATTCAGAAACCAGGAATCCAGAAGAAATCCCTATTGCTAAAAAAGAAAACAAAACACAAAAAGCACAAATCTGGTTAGTGGCCTCTCTGGTTTTCTGTTTTGTAGATAAGTGAAAAAACAAGTCCCATGAGAAAGAAGCGAGTAAGTGGGGGTCATTGCTATCAACTGTCTGTTTCATTCACAAATGAGAATAAATATTAGGCATGTTAAATGTCTTTATTCCGCAATCCACCACAGTTAACAGCTAAAAATGTATTATATAACTGTTTCCATTTTATAGCAAATAACGTTTTCAACCAGTGGCTCACGTGTTTTTGCAGTATAATGCAATATGTAAAATGTATGTACAAATATTGTAAGTTTTAAAGTGGCTGACTTGGTTTGAAGTATGAAGAGGTTTGATAGAAGTCATTGCATTTTGAGTTTATTTACTTGTAAACAATTTTTAAACTGCTTGTGGAGGTTTTATTCATATTCAGGATGGGTAGCTATTTTTATTCCAAGTAAATACGGTCTGGTTGGACAATGTGATAAAGAACTGTGCAAGGTATTTCCTTTAACTTCAGAGTTCTTCAGATAAAATATTGCTTGCATTATTCTGCTCTCGCAGAATGCATCAAATCACATTTTACTTGGCTTTGGAGATGACATTGAATGCCAAATGTGTTGGATGACGTGGGTCATGAAGATCCAAAGTTTAAACCATTTGGAGGCGATGCTAGAGGGTTGCTGATGTCAGTGGATTCATAACCTAGCAGAAGTGTCACCTTCAAACAATACAAAAGGGATATATTAGAAAAGAAAAACGAATTGGCATGAAAGAGTTGTAGGAACTTTGTGTTTTCATATACACAAAGATGAGCTGTTCAGTCTATCCTCTCTCTCTGAAGAATAGTCATCTCTGACTAGAAATGTAAACTTTGTCTTTTCACAGATGTTGCCAGGCTGACTAAGTTTCTCCAGGCACTCTTTGCTTCATGGTAGTTGGGAATAAATATGGGCTGATGTTAAAGTGCAGAGCTGAGAATATGCTGTATTGTGAAATCTACTTTATTTTGGATGAGATTAAATAATGTCCTGAGACCTTGTTTTCCAGTTGGTATCAGATCCTACAATATTCCTGGAAGAAGAGTAGTCTCACTAACATAGGCAGCAAAAAAAGCACAAATGAACGACCACAAAAATAATGGCTACTTCGCCATATGTTTTGGTCATGATAGCAGGTTGTGCACGTTTTGGCTGCCACATTGGTCTGTGTAACAGTAAATACACTTTAAAAATCATCGGTTTACGGTAAAGCTCCTTGGGGTGCCCTGGGTGCCTAATGGCAGACATTTACAAATGTCTTTTTCTTGATTTGGTTAGTTTGAATTTTATGATCATTTCCCCAAATTCCTTTGTTAGAGAGGGATTTGACGTTAAGTATAACCTTGCTTAGTTTTATCTTCTGCAAGTCAATTAGATTACCATTAACCAGCTCTGATCTGGAAATGTACTTTGCTTGAAGCATATCATGATTAAGCTGTTTCATCCTGTTTATTATGAATGGTTACATTTTGCGTTTGTCCCTCTATTTCTTTATTTTGTTTTGGCTTTTGTATTTTAGATTACTAAAGAGACATCAACTTCCTATGACCTCAAATCTCCTTAGTAATTGTGTTGCCTGATTAGTCTCGATAGTCTGCATTTGTTATGATATGTTCATCTACAATTATTATGTAACTTGCTCAGTTTGGCTACACTCCCCTTAACAATTAACAAAACTGTTAAAGCATAGACCAGTTGAGTCTCCTCCAGTGCTCTGCTTGAGTAACTTAATGAGGGTTGCTGCCTGACCTTCTCCCGTTTCTTCCTTTTGCAGATAACAGGCCAGTTCCACTACTTGAAGGCCATTATTGAATTCGACTACTCCACATACTTGAGCAGTGCATTCAAGATAGCACTTGCTGTATGAGGAGTTCCTCTTGCTGACATTAAAACTACAGTCGTTACCTTAAATCTATATCCTTTTGATCACGATCCTAGGGAGCATCCCTTTCCACTCTGTCCGTATCCCTCATGATTTTTGAATACTCCAAAAATCTCGCCTCTCCCTTTCCAGGAAAACAACTTCCAGTTTATTTATACAGTGAAGTTTCTCATCCATGGAACCATTTTCATGACTCTCCTCTATCCTCTGTCAAATAACTTCATATCTTCCCTGTCGTAACAATATTTCATTTGAGGCTGAGCCAGTAATCTGTAAAGAATTAACACAGCTTGTTTTTGTATTCTCTGCACATATTAATAAAGCCTAGGGTGCTGTATGGCTAATTGACTGCGCTTTCAAACAGCCCTTCCACCTTCATGATTTGTGCCCACCCTGGTCCTTCTGCATCTGAACCTCTTTAAAGTTATATCCTTCAAATCACATTCTTTGATGTTTCACACCTGCAGGTTTTGAATTTCTTCACCAAACACCAAAGGCTAAGTGAAATGTCCCAACAATGACCCCTGAGGGACTTCTACAAACTTTTCCCCAATCCAAAAAAGATTTGTCAGCCATTACTGTTTCCTGCTAAGTAGCCAATTTCTTCTCACTGTGGCTACTGGCTCCTTTATTCCATGAGCTGTGTGGTAAAGTGCTGATTACATTTTTGAAAAATGCCAGTGAGATTGTGAAGAACAAACGTACTTTACTGTTGGAGATAGTGGGAACTGCAGATGCTGGAGAATCCAAGATAATAAAATGTGAGGCTGGATGAACACAGCAGGCCAAGCAGCATCTCAGGAGCACAAAAGCTGACGTTTTGGGCCTAGACCCTTCATACTTTACTGTTGGAATCAATTAGACACGGTTCAGACATCCCTCTGGAGGTCTAACTTACTCAGATAGTAAGAACTGCTGATGCTGGAGACTGGAGGAACACAGCAGGCCAAACCGCATCAGAGGAACAGGAAAGCTGACGTTTCGGTCAGGACCCTTCTTCAGAAATGGGGGAGGGGGAAGAGATCCCCTCCCTGGCTTCATCCTAAGACCAACCCTCCCGCTCATTCCCACCTCCTTGACCTGTCCATCTTCTCTCCCACCTATCCGGTCCTCCCACCCCACTGACCAAAATAGTCCCTCTTCCACACCTACACTGGCCCTAAACCCCACCTCTTCCTACATTACATTGACTGTATCGGTGCTGCCTCGTGCTCCCAAGAGGAGCTTGAACAGTTCATTCACTTCACCAACACCTTCCACCGCAACCTTAAGTTCACCTGGACCATCTCCAACACATCCCTCATCTTTCTGGACCTCTCTGTCTCCATCTCGGGCAACCACCTAGAAACCGATGTCCATTTCAAGCCCACTGACTCCCACAGCCACCTAGAATACATCTCCTCTCACCCGCCTTCCTGCAAAAGTTCCATCCGCTATTCCCAATTCCTTCGCCTCCGCTGCATCTGCTCCCAGGATGAGGCATTCCACTCCCGTATATCCCAGATGTCCTCGTTCTTCATGGACCACAGCCCCCCTCAGCGGTGGCCGAGAACGCCCTCGATCATGTCTCCCACGTTTCCCGCAACTCATCCCTCACACCCTGCCCCCACAATAACTGCCAAAAGAAAATCCCCCTAGTCCTCTCATACCACCCCACCAACCTCTGGATACAACACATCATCCTCCGACACTTCCGCCATCTACAATCCGACCCCACCACTAAAGACATTTTTCCATCCCCACCCTTGTCTGCCTTCCGGAGAGACCACTGTCTCCACGACTTCCTTGTCTGCTGCACATTCCCTTCCAACCCCACCACACCCAGCACCTTCCCCTGCAACTGCAGGAAGTGCTCCACCTGCCCCCACACCACGTCCCTCACTCCCATCCCAGGCCCCAAGATGACTTTCCACATCAAGCAGATGTTCACCTGCACATCTGCCAATGTGGTATACTGCATCTGCTGTACCCGTTGGGGAAACCAAGCGGAGACTTGGGGACTGCTTTGCAGAACACCTATGCTTGGTTCGTAATCAACAACTGCACCTCCCAGTTGTGAACTATTTTAACTCCCCCTCCCATTCCTTAGATGATATGTCCATCCTGGGCCTCCTACAGTGCCATAATGATGCCACCCATAGGTTGCAGGAGCAGGAACAGCAACTCATGCTGCTTGTGAACCCTGCAGCCCAATGGTATCAATGTGGATTTCACCAGCTTCAAAATCTACCCCCCCTCCACTGCACCCCAAAACCAGCCCAGCTTGTCCCAGCCTCCCTAACCTGTTCTTCCTCTCACCTATCTCCCCCCCCACCCCCAAGCCATGCCTCCATTTCCTACCTACTAACCTCATCCTGCCCCCTTGACAACCTGTCTGTCCTCCCCGAACTGAACCATCCTCTCCCTACCTCCTTTTGTACTCTCCTCTCCATCCATCTTTGGTCCGCCCCTCCCTATTTATTTCAGAATCCTCTCCCCACCCCCCTTCCCTAATGAAGGGTCTAGGTCCGAAACGTCAGCTTTTGTGCTCCCGAGATGCTGCGTGGCCTGCTGTGTTCATCCAGCTCCACACTTTGTTATCTCAGATTCTCCAGCATCTGCAGTTCCCATTATCTGTGATCACTGACCAATCCCCACCACTTCCTAGCTATCACCATCCCACCTACCTTTTTCCCAGCCCAACTCACCCCCCTATCTTATCTATCACTGAATTAATGAGCCCCCTTACCCTCCTCCAAATCTGAAGAAGGGTCCTGACCCAAAACGTCAGCTTTCCTGCTCCTCTGATGCTGCGTGCCCTGCTGTGTTCCTCCAGCTGCACACTTTGTCACTTCTGGAGGTCTGTCTGCTTACTATAACAGTGTGGCCTGTATTGTACTGTCCTTCTACTAGATGTCACGGTGTCCAAAGGATATCTGTGTTAAGGTATAGTAGGAACTGTAGCTGCTGGGGAATCTAAGATACCAAGGTGTAGAGCTGGTTGAACACAGCAGCCCAAGCAGCATCAGAGGAGCAGGAAGGCTGATGTTTCGGGCCTAGACCGTTCTTCAGAAATCAGAACTTCTAATTTTGGCAATTTTTTTACTTGCATTTCCCAAATGCATGCAAGGACTAAGTCAAAGCATAGCGAAGTCCTTAACTGGTGCTCTGCCTTATCATTATGCCAGACTGTCAAAGTGTTTGCCTAGAATATTTATTATTGCCAGATCATGGTTGTTTCGAACTTTGGCAGCTTTTAATTGAATGTGGCAAGTGTTGTAAAAAAAAAAGTTATAATAATTACCAATGTGGTTAGCCTGAAGTGATTGCACTGCAGGAAACATTGACCAGAGTAGCTAAGTTATTTACTAGTGGATTAACCAATATTTTTGATTTAAATGGCAGCATTCAATCCTGTTAAACATGCTTGACAGTTCAAATTTTACTGTATATGGCACTGAAGGAAGAGCTTAACAGTGGGATTTGTTAAGGTAATGATGTAACTGAAGAAGGGTGAAGGAATAGAATGTACTTAAACTTGGAAAAAGGGAATCTAAGTGTACATATTCAAGAGCTTCTATGAAACAACAATATTACAATAGCTGTAACTATCTCTGGAATCCAAAGAAAACGAGCAATGTTCTGGAGTTCAATTTAGAATGTATGCTTGAGGTAGTATCTCAAGCTGGGGTTTGTAAGTGAGTGAAAATCCTGGCATTGTTGTAACAGAGATGTGATTCACAACGACGCTTTGGTAAATTTAGGAGTTTGTCCAGTAGAGACCATGAGCTGTGGAATTCTAAATTACTTGATGTTTACGGCAATACAGGTGTTTAGGTCGAGGAGGAGAAAATTGGGGGAATAGGTTCTGAAGCTCAAAAGCATGAATGAGTGTTTGCATTATCCTAGTGAGATGATGTTAAGTTGGCTGTGGGTGGAACTATTTAATCATGGTGAAATTGTGCTGACTGACTTGATGTCTGTTACGTTAGTAGGGATGATGCTTGTGCTCTCTCTAAATTAAAAATATCACACAGCATTGCCGTTATTGTTCCTACTTATTTTCATTATAAAGTCAAAAATAGATTCTCTTCCTCCCCCCACCACCATGTGCTAGTTATCAGTGTGTTAGTGGTTTGTTCCATACCTTCAGTAATTGGGTGCTTTATATTATTGGAGTTGATTATACAACATTGTACCATAACATTTTTTTTCAATGAAACCTGTGAAATAGGGAGACCTAAGAGACTTGTACAAAAAGTCCTTTTATTTGAAGTGTCCATAATTTATTAAAGCTAATTGCTGAGCAGTAAACCAGAAGAAAATATTTCCACGTGCTTGTACTTCATATAGCATTTTTTATTCTTATTTGTTATTTTAGCTAATTCTGATACTGAAGGTCCCTAAGATTACAGTGCTGCCAGCAGGGGGTGATCTCATTTCATTTTCTGTTTGCCGAGTTCCAGTTGCTGCCAATCCAAGATGCTTTTCAATCAGCTGTTATCTTGGGGACCTTCCGTGTGTTGGCTATCCCAATGCTGTATTTTTATTTAAAAATGTGAGTGAGTGCATGTTTTGGCAACAGTGGGTGATCATGTATACAGGACCTTTTGCATGGGGAAGCTTTCTCAGTAAAGAGCAAGTTATAAATGCTATTTGTGTTGCATGTCATATGACTTTTGGAATTCCACCTGTATTGCATCAACAGCATTATCCTCATTAGCCCTCTTAGACTTTGACAAGTGCTACAAAATTATGGCCAGTGCCTTTGTAATTACCATTTATTATCAATCAAGGAAGGGTTATCTTGATTTTGGAATCTGCCCTATTAACTGCCTGCTCAAGTTAAATTGCTTAATGGCAATAATACCTTGCTGATCCTAGCCAATTTGGAGCTTTGAAGTCCTCCAAACCTCTCCTTGGGAGCCCTTTCCTCTGTGGACTGCAGCTGCTAATGCTTGAACTGACTGGGGATGGTGTAGGATTCAACCCGATCTGTATCTGATGTGTTGGTGATGTAAAATTGCCAATTCATTGATCTTTCAGCCCTGGAAGTTTGGTCACCTACTACTGTGACCACATTTAATTTATGTTGGACAGTTTGGAAATGATTATTGTATTTAATGTATAAAGGCTGAGACTTGTGTAGTTGAGAAATGTTTTTTGTGATTTCATTCCAATGGCTGTCGATAAGAGCAGGCAAAGAGGAGGAACAGGATTGAGAAAGAGGAAACCATTCTTTTCACCCCAAAACACCCCAGTCAGGACTTCTGCTCCCCTGCTTGATTTCAGCTGTGTGAATCCCTAATCCAGGATTATTGTTGTTCCTGCCTTTTTTGGAATGGGGATCTATTTACTCCTCCATAACATCAAGGAGATCCTTGTATTCTGGTGACAGAACTATGCAACTATTCAGTCTGAGATAATGAGATTTCTGTGCTGTGCATACTAAGTAATAAGATCTCCATTCAGCCATTTCTTTGCATGATTGCATGTGTCCGCTATCCTAAATTGCAAATTTCTTGGTGTGTTGAAGGTGCTCTATAATTTGCAATTTGAATACCTCTGCATTTGTTCTAATGCAGCTGTTTCCTTGCACAGACTGTAATTGCAGTTTAGGCGCTACTGAACTTGGATTGGTGCAGAAATGTACTGTTGAAGGGTTACATTGGTAAGAATGCCCACATCTGAAAATATTTTAATTGGAAATCATCAAAAAGAATTGGGCCTCTGAGTTTAAATGGAATGTCTGTAATTTAAAATGTAAAATGGCAAGGCTGATCAGGTCTTTGGAGATATTCATTTGTTTTTAATTCCAGCTGATGGAGTCATATTTGCACTTACAGTATCTGTTTGTAAAAGAGTGGAATTTTTCTTCTGTTGGTTCAAAATTGAGAGTGAAAGAGCAAATTTTCCCTGTCAAAAGCGGATCGCCACCACGCTTTCTAAATCACTTACTAACAATTTAAAAAAAAAATCTTGGAATCCATAGCTGCTGCTCTGGAATTGTTTTGCTTTGAAATTTGACTTTCAAGACACATATGCAATCACAGAATCCGTACAGTGCAGGAAGAGGCCATTTGGCCCAAACGTCTGCACCAACCCTCAAGACCATCCTATCCTGACCCAGCTCCCTACTCCAGCACCATAACCCCATATTTACCATGACTAATTCATGTAACCTGCACATCCCTGGACACTATGGACAATTTAGCATGGCCAATCTGCCTAACCTACACAGCTTTGGACTCTAGGTGGAAACAGGAGCACCTGGTGAAAACTGACACAGCCGTAAGAAGGACATGTGAACTCCACAGAGCCAGTGACTTGAGGCTGGAAGTAAACCTTGGTCCCTGGTGCTGTGAGGTATCAGTGCTAACAACTGAGCCAATGTGCTGCTTGGATTAAATTCTGAATCCGTGTGGTTCTTCTGAGGATAATGTACCTTAAGAATAAAAAAAGGGGCTTATTTGCAATAAAACATGCAATTAAAGCACTGAGGTGATGGAGTTTTGTACTTGTTGCTTTTGATTTTAATTTTAAGTGCCTGAGTGTTGGTGAACCTCGAGCAATGCTCCTGCTATGTTGCAAGAGTACACAGCAATGCAGCAGTCTGGAAAGTATTGCGCAGACCTTGTCCCATACTAGCATATGTGCCATCACAGCAAAAAAGCTAAAAGGTGCTGTGCATTTTTGAGGGGAGCATTAGCCTTCTGTAACTTAGATGTTTAAGTATATCTGAATGAACAGTTTATTGAAATCAATTGTGATGTGTGAACCTATCCAAAGGAACGTTTCCATCATTTTGAAGATTTATCTCCAGGTGAAGACCTCAAGACTTGTTGGGAGGAGGGAAGGATGGTGGAAATTTGCCTCTATCCTGCCTCCTAGTAATTTAAATTGTCCATAGAAAATTGTCTACAGGCTATTTTCATGCAGCCATCTACAAAAGCCACAGGAAGCATCTTGTCTGCCACTTAACAATATAGGAATGAAATTGTATTTGCACAAAACCTTTACAAGATTAGAATTATAATCAACATCTGAAGCCCAGGTGGCTCATCTCTTAAAATCTAGCCCACATTGTGAGAATCTAAATTTACTTGTTTGATTTTAATGTATTTGAATGTTTGGAGAAGTCTGTTCTGAAGTGTTTGTGTTGCTGGAGAGTGTTATTTCCCTACACCGTGTTCTTGTGCAAGATGTATTCTCCCAAATTATTTTAACTGTGAACATAAATGAATTGCTTTTAATGCTTTTATTTATTACTTGTCCCTGTTTTATATTCTGCTTCTACCAAGATGCTAGAAGACAAGCCAGAGGGACTGTAATCTTTCATCATCCATCAATACTTACATGGCCCTGGGAGCTCTAGTACTTAACTTTGTGATCAATTAAGCAAAGATTTGGACATTCCTGGTCAGAGAATGCATATGTACCTTTTATATAGAAATGGCCCCAGTGGTTTTGCAGCTAATGGTGGGTCTCCACAAAAGTAGTGATGCACAATTGTAAGTTATTCTTGTCTAATTGAAGATTAAAGTGATGTGATCTTCAATAATAAGATATTTACTCCAGCACTGGTTTTTAATATGGGGTACTTTTTATGTAATCAACCACTTACCCTACTGCAAAATACTAGATCCAAGTTTTGGATCTAACAGCATATGACATATTCTTCAACCTTTTCATTGTTCTGTTGATGTATGTTATTTGTATTAACGTATTTGCAGATTTGCAAATCAGTTGTTATGGTGAAAATTCCTCAATTTAAGCAATATTTCCAGAGCGTAAAAGATCCATGGATGCACCTGTGTATCCCCAATTTAGTAGGTATTCAAATCAAATATCTGTTTGGCAGAAATGCATAAAAGGCAGAAGCGTTTAGAGTTTTACTGTTGGCTGAAGTCCATTTTTTGACATTCATGGATCATCTCTCTTTCTGCCATGTGAAAGTTATCATTGCTATACTAATGAATGACTTTTATGCCTCTTTAATCCAAAATGAAGTGCTTGCACATGCAACATCAGTGATGCCTAAATGCCACTTCTTTTCCCCAATTTTGCCCATGTTGATTCCTCCACCCTTTATTTCTTTATTTTCCATGTGGTATTTGAAATGTACTACATTTTCCGGTGATGCATTATCCTGAGGCACATCCCATTCCTTATTTAAGGAAGGGCACAACATGTTTGACTCTCAACCCTTTAGGAAATGTAGTTTCTCAACTGTTTTAAATTTTCTATCCCTTATCATATGACTATGACTCATCATTTTAGAATGCCCCACAAGAGGAAGCATCTGCTCCATGTCTATTTTATCTGTACCTTTTATCATCTTGAATACCTCAATTTGATGTCTCCTCATTCTTCTAAATTCTGGAGAGAATAGGCCTAAACTGTTCAATCTCTTGTTATAAGACAAACTCCTTTTTCCGTGGGATCAACCTAGTGAACCTCCTCTGAACTGTCTCCAATGCCACTGTTTCCTCAAATAAAGGGGACCACAGCTGTGACAATATTTCCTGGTGCAGTCTTGCCTACGCCTTGTATATCTGCAACAATTCTTCCTTATCTTTATATTCTGTTCCTTTAGCTATAAAAGCCAAGATTCCATTCACTTTCTTTATTATCTGCTGTACCTGCTTGCTAGTTTGCTGTGACTCATGAACAAGGACACCCAGATCCTTCTGCACTGGAGCACCCCAACGTCTCTCCCCATTTAGGTAATAGGTCACCTTGCCACGTTTCTGACCAAAATGCACAACCTCACAATTATCCACAGTGAACTCCACTGGCCAAATTTTGGCCCGCTCTCCTAACCTATCTACATCCATTTGTACGTTTCTTATTTCATCATAGCAATTTACCGTCACACCTATTTTGTGTCGTCTGCACATTTGGCTATAGAAATCTTCTATCCCTGTATCCAAGTCATTAACGTAGATTGTAAATAGCTGGAGTCCAAAGACTGAAACCCATGGCACTCCACTGGTTACTTCCTGCCATCCCAAAAAAAAACATTTATCCTGATTCTGTCTTCTGCCCATCAGCCAGTAATCTATCCATGCTAATAAATTTCCCCTAATCCCATACAATCCGACCTTGAGAATTAATCTTTTTTTTGTGGCACCTTATCACACGCCTTCTGGAAGCCCAGATATATTGTATCATGTCAACAGGATCCCCATTATTCACTTTGCTTGTTATATCTTTGAAGAACTCTAACAAATTAGTTTTGTTGTGGCTAACCCTTCCAGCGTATTTACTTGCATTTGATACAGTTTGTCTGCATTCCCGATCCAAGCCTCAAAGTAAAGGAAGATATCATCCTGATGATCCCAAACAGCTCAGTGAATGCCTGCCTTATCACCAACCCGTAGCTGCAAAGACCATGGTGCTGCTATGCGATTTTGCCCTGCAGCTCAAAAGTGCAGTAAACGTGTCAACACAAAAACATGGACTCTGAAGACACCACGCTAAGCCAAAAAAAAGTTTTTGCACTGCCAACTCCCAATATTTTTCGATGGTTGGATTGTATAACGTCAGGTCATGAAGCGTGACCAACTTGAAAAGCAAGGACACTGCTTCACTATTTTGATCTTTGTTTAAGCACCATTTTTGCACGCAAATCAGGTTACATGGGGTTTCCTTGGCTATCTTGAAGCTCCAATTCACACTAATTGTGGGCATTTTGACACAATTTTACTGCAGAAGGTACTTAATCATATTGGCACAGAGGGAAAAATTGGCTCAAATGTGGGAAAATACTTTAAAAGTAAGAAAACAAAATGAAAACTTTATATCTGAGAGATTTTAATTCCTCTAAGGTTGAGACTGAGCATTTTGTAATTCCCTTTTCTGGACTTTTTTGGGTTATTAAAGTTCTAGGAAGATAATTTTTTATTTACTGAATACTTGAACTGGTAAACTTAGCAAACAAAATCAGAACTGTTATTTAATTGATGGTAAATAGCCACATTCCAAAACATCTTGAAACTCATGGCGTGGTAGGGAATGAGCAGCCATTGCTATGACAGGCTAATAGCAAGCAGTGTAAATGGTTAAATAACTTGTAATATCTCAATTCTTCTCTTCAATTTGTTTAATACTGTTATTGAGCTCAGTATTGTTTTGGCAGGGCAACCTGGGTCATTAAGTCATCGCCAATAAACTGTATTTGTATTTGGTGTCCTATTGGTGTTGTTTTTCTCTCAGTTCACTTCTCTGCCACGAACTTTGGTAGTCCACTAGTAGGATGGCACACAAGACGTCAGCTTTATCATCAGAGGAGGTCATAGTAGAATTGAATCTGGTATATCATTCCCATCTAGGATTCTGTATTTTGAAGATTTTCTGAAATTTGTGGTATGAAATCATATGATGAATCTTGAGAGTATCTGTCAGACCGGACTCTTAAAGGAATATCTGATCTCTAGGGTGCATTTCTGGTCGTCGCATTTCAGAAAGGATGAGATTGCTGTGATTTATTAGAATGAAGCCAGGGCTGGAGAATTGTCGCTATGAGGAGAGATTGAAGAGGTTGGATTGTTTTCCTTGGAACATACAGGTCCAAGTGGTGACATTATTGAGGTATGCAAAATTGTGTTGAGAAGATTTAGTGGATAGGAGAGGAGCCTGTTTTCTTTAGCAGGGAGTTCAAAAGAACCAGAGGTTTTATATTCAACCCAAGTGTTAGGATTAGAGGGGACATAAGGAAAATTGTTTTAGTTTAGTGTGGAAGGTGGAGTGTCTGGAATTTGCTGCCTGAGTTGGTGATGGTAGCAGAGACCCTGAACTTTCAAAAAGTACCTTTAGCTACTTTTACTGCAGAGGTGTGAGCTGTGTGCAGAAAAATGGAATTAGAAAGGGCATCTGTGTATCTTTGGGTTGGCATGGACAGGATGAGCGAATTAGACCCCTTCCGTGCTGTATCATTTATGTTTCCATGTATAGTAGTACTGACATGCATTATTAAAGTGGGAATATCAAACAGTGGTTTATATGAGCTTTGTATGTATGCATCCTAAAGCCTCCGGCTACGTGTAAAGGTAAATAAGTGTTCCAATAACTTGTTATAAGTTGTTGCTTTTAGCATAAATTGGTGATCTGTTCTGAATATGTTCATTTGTGAACAATCCTTCCAAATTTTTACAGCTCTAAGATGCATAAACGACAGACTAATAAGTAGAAATAGAGTTTAGATCAAAGGCTAGAACGCCCTGCCTTGGAATCCAATCCCTAAAGGTTGAATACTGTAATCTGGATGGTCATGTTGGAGTGCACATGAAGCTAACAGAAACAAATCACTGCCAATGTGCAGAGGCAAAATTGCACTCTGCGATTTCTCAGTCAACAGGAAAAATTGGGCAAACCTAGTAGCCTTTCTACACAATATATTCAGAAACCACAGAATATTTTGTTTGCAGAATTGACACCTTAAGCAAAACACATCTGTCTTGCCCTTGATGGGCAAATTATAACAGGCATAGATTAAATAGACACATTTGTGGAAGTTGTATGCTTTGTGATTGAGCACAGCATTTTCCTGAATGAGTGCAAAAGGATGATTGTGACAGATTGCCAGTACAGCCTTGAACATACAAAATTAACCCTTGAGAAATACTACTAACCCCTAGTTGCCCAAAGTCCTGATCTACTCTTAATGTGTGGAACTCCTCCAGATCTTGCAGAAAGCAGACTGTCATGATGATTCTAACAATCTTCCTTCTATACCTGCGCACAGAAAACTCTTGAACTATTTGCAACCATGAACCAGACTGATTGTAGCTGTTACGTACCAGAACTTAGGCATTGCATGGAGTAAATCATAGCAAATACAGCATAGGCTCTGCTGTTTTCTTATGGCCTTTAGTATATTTCTTTGTAAATATTTGATAGTACAGTACTTGATAAATACTGAAAATTGACACATTTTGTAAAAACCAAGACTTGTTCTTACCAGGGCTTTGATATTCTTGCAAATGTTGGAATACTGTCCTGGATGAGTGCAGCTCCAACAGCACTCGAAGCAGGAAAATTCCAAAGCGCATTTGATTGGCACTCCATCCACCAGCTTCAAAATTCACCCCCTTCAGTAATGATGCATGATTCCAGCATGTGTGCTATCAATAAAATGCATTACAGTAACTCATCAAAGCTCCTTCTGGTGCTCTCAAAGGGGCAGCACGGTGGCTCAGTCGTTAGCACTGTACCCTTACAGCACCAGGGACCCGGGTTCGATTCCAGCCTCGGGCGACTGTCTGTGTGGAGTTTGCACATTTTCCCCGTGTCTGTGTGGGTTTCCTCCGGGTGCTCCAGTTTCCTCCCACAGTCCAAAGATGTGCAGGCTAGGTGGATTGGCCATGCTGAATTGCCCGTAGTGTTCGGGGGTGTGTGGGTTATGGGGGATGGGTCTGGGTGGAGTGCTCCGGTTACAACTGCATCTCTGACCCAATTATAATGAAGGAACAGATCTTAGAACTCCTGAACAGCTGTTCTTCCATGCTAAAGACTACAATGGATCTAAAAGACAACTCTCCTCCACCTTCTGAAGAATAATTGGGGATCGGCCATAAATGCTGAGATAGCCAGTGAGACCCACCCGCTATGAACTAATTAAAGCAAATGAAAGGACCAACAGTTTTATATGTAATAAAATGTTACTCTGAAAAAACATTCGTATTTTACTGACTGTCCTGATGAGAAGATGAAAAGTTTTGACAATGTCTTTTTAACAACTTTTTCTGATCTAATTTCTATGTGAATAGATAGATTGTTAAAGATTCAACTGCCTTTTTTTTTAGTGAATTATTCCAGAATATTATGTTAATGCTTTGGCAAGTTCATCTTCCAGGTTTGTTCCCTTCTTGATGACTGGTGTATTGGAAGTAAAGCAAATGCCAGCTGTGCGCTCCCTAGTATGTAATTGCATCCCTTCCCCACTTTATCTTTAATGGATTGAAAAATCTTGAGTCAGTTAACCCAGAATTAGACAAATGAAGGTGGCGCTCTAAGTGCATACCTCTGCCACACTGGTTATTCAACAGCATTACTGTTGTACAGGTCTTCAAGGTTTTCCTATCCTGGTTTCTCTTGTAACTGCACAGCATAAAAAAAGAAACATTTTTGTTAAGAGTTTTCATCTTACTGAGGAGGTTTCTGGTCATTCTACACCCATCAACCTATTCTGGAAACATGTTGACAACTGTGACAAATTTCTCCACAGCAAAAACAATCCAAAATACTCTTTAAATAATTAACAAGTTTGCCTTTTCTTTGAGTGTTAATGTATCCTTTAAAAAATTGAATCGACAGGATCCATACCCTTTCCAAAAACAAATGTGTTCTTGTTTGGGTCAGCATATTTGTGTGCCAGGGTTTGTTGAAACATATCAATTTGTTATTGAGATGTATTCACTATCAGGTTAATGAACGGAGTAAAAACATTATTTTGTCTATCTTTGGCGTTGGAAATAACTGCTTAGGTCAACATTGGGTGTTGTAGGGCTTGAGGGAAACTATTTAGTGGTGTTATTTGGTGCTTTTATAGGATCAGAGACTGTTCACACTATGCGATCATCCATTCCAACTATTGTATTGATTTGAAATTAGTGCTGCTACTTGAGTTCAGTGAAAAGATAAATGCATGATCACTGAGCTAGTTTTGGTCTCTAGAGTGGCAATAGAGTATAGAATTTAATCTAGTTCTCATCTTATCGGTCAGAAAATTTAATTAAGGGTTCTATCACTAGGTGACCAGTATTTGATGGTCTGTAAACTACATATACATGTCAATGTTGTACCCCTGATTACTTTACTTTTTGATATTAATGTTCCCCATAGCGAAATAGTCCATAGTTTAGTTTCAAATGCATGAGTGGTCGCTTTAGTGAGGGACACCGGCATTCAATTTCTGAAGAGTCCAATGGAAACAATTGACTGTGCATTGGTCACTGAAGTAGGATAATTATTGACAGTGAATGACAACCCAATAAACCATGATAACAAGGTGTAGAGCTGGATGAGCACAGCAGGCCAAGCAGCATCTTAGGAGTAGGAAAGCTGATGATTCAGGCCTAGACCCTTCATCTGAAGGGTCTAGGTCCGAAACGTCAGCTTTCCTGCTCCTAAGATGCTGCTTGGCCTGCTGTGTTCATTCAGCTCTACACCTTGTTATCTTAGATTCTCCAGCATCTGCAGTTCTCATTATCTGACCCAATAAACCATGATGCTCTGCTCATCAAATATATTTTTAATCTTAAGTGCGGTATTTGGAAATAAATTATTGAAAACATCATGTATTTGTGCCTTGACAGCAGTTTTACTTTCAACATGAAATCAACGAAAGATGCGTGACTGTATAAAGTCAAAATATATAATGCCCATGAAACATTTGTCTTAACGAACTTAACTCCTCATTGGGATTGCCAGAACAATTTTATTTTGAAAGGTCAACTTCAGTATAGTATAATTGATGCTCAATATTCTGAGGAACTGTAGTTACTTTAATATGCTTATCACATGTTTATTATCAGCAAAGAAACCAGATTCTGACAAGGCAGATGAGAAGAAGAAGAAGTTGATACCACCACAATTGCCTCCAGTGCCACAGTTTCAGGTGAGTTTACTAACCTATCAGCAACATTTTAGGAAATAACTTGGAACTTGAAATTAATGTCAGACTCTCTAGTTGCAGTATTTAGTATTGGTAATCATGTAAGTTTTAAAGTGATGGCTGTAACTTAATGCAGAATTGTTCAAAACAGTGAATGCTATTTATATTTTTCGGCATGTTGTCTCCCACCATCACCTTCAGAAACTTTGGTACCAGAATGCATGATAGTTTACAGACTGTGTACTTACACATTCTGATCTGCTACCCAGTGTCATAATCCTGATTTTGAGTTTTAAACTGGGGCTATGGTCACAATTATTTATTGTGTATGTTTGACTTAGACAACAGAAATTAATATACCATCACAAAGTTCGCAGATAACACCAGAAATATGTAGGATGGCAAGAATGAGGGTGACACTGCAGAGGGATATAGATAGATCAAGTGAGTAGGCAAAAACTCTGCAGATGTAAAAAAACATTGTGAAGAAATGAGGTTAGGCACTTTGGTATGAAGAATACAAGGCTGCATATTATTTAAATAGAGAAAGTTGTGGTACAGAGGTGCGGACGTCCTAGTAAATGAATCACAAAGGTAACATTCAAATTCAGTGGATCATTGGAAAGGCAAGTGAAATATATTTATTTCAAAGGGCATACAGTAGAAAAATAGAGAAGTCTTGCTAAAACTATAGAAAGCACTAGTCAAGCCATAGTGGAATACTGTGAACAGTTGTGGTCCCATTATCCAAGGAAAGATATGCTGGTATTGAAAGCAACCAGAGATGTTTTCCTGGACTCATCCTTGGTGTGAAGGGATCTTCTTGAGAAGTTGGATAGTTTGGGCTCATACTCACGGAGATTAGCAGAATGAGAGGAGACCTTTTTGGAACTTAAGTTCCTTAGGGGGGCAGTTAGTGTGGCTGCAAAGATGTTATTCACCCCTTGAAGGAGAGTCTAAGACCTGAGCAGCATAATCTCAAAGTGCGGAGCAACCAGTTTAAGACCAAGATGAGGTTTTTTTGGGGGGTGGTGAATCTGTAGAACTCTTCACTGCAGAGAGCAGTTGAGATTGCAACATATTGCAGACATTAAGATTGATAAGTCCCCAGGGCCAGACCAGATTTATCTTAGGTTGCTCCGGGAAGCGAGAAAGGAGGTTGCTAAGCTGCTGGTGAAGATCTTTGCTTCCTCACTCTCCGCAGGAGTTGTACCAGAAGATTGGAGGGAGGCAAATGTTATTCCTCTTTCCAAGAAAGGGAATAGGGAAATCCCTGGAAATTACAGACCAGTCAGTCTTACGTCTGTGGTCAGCAAGGTTTTGGAAAGAATTCTGACGGGATAGGATTTGACTATTTGGAAAAGCATAGTGTGATTAAAGGGAGTCAGCATAGCTTTGTGAGGGGCAGGTCATGCCTTGCAAATCTTATTGAGTTCTTTGAGGAGTTCATGAGACAGGTTGATGATGGTCGAGCAGTGGATGTGGTGTACATGGACTTCAGCAAGGCATTTGATAAGGTTCCCCACAGCAGGCTCATTCATAAAGTCAGGAGGTATGGGATACAGGATGATATCGCTATCTGGATTCAGAATTGGTTGGCTGACAGGATGCAAAGAGTGGTTGTAGATGGTAAATATTCTGCTTGGAGGTCAGTGCTGAGTGGTGTCCCGCAGGGGTCTGTTCTTGGGCCTCTGCGCTTTGTCGTTTTTATAAATGACTTGGATGAGGAGGTTGAGGGGTGGGTTAGTATGTTTGCTGATGACACAAAGATTGGAGGTGCCGTCGATAGTATCATGGGCTATTGCAGGCTTCAGCGAGACATTGACAGAATGCAGAGCTGGGCTGAGAAATGGCAGATGGAGTTCAACCTGGATAAATGCGACGTGATGCATTTTGGAAGGTCGAACTTAAATGCTGAATATAGGATTAAAGGCAGGATTCTCGGCAGTGTAGAGGAACAACGGGATCTTGGTGTTCAAGTGCATACCTCCCGCAAAGTTGCCACCCATGTGGATAAGGTTGTTCAGAAAGCATCTGGTGTTTTGGCTTTCATTTACAGGGGTATCGAGTTTAAGAGCCGCGAGGTTATGCTGCAGCTCTACAAAACCCTGGTGAGACCACACTTGGAATATTGTGTCCAGTTCTGGTCGCCCTATTATAGGAAAGATGTGGAGGCTTTGGAGAGGGTGCAAAGGAGGTTTACCAGGATGCTGCCTGGACTGGAGGGCTTGTCTTACGAGGAGAGGTTGATTGAGCTCAGACTTTTCTCTCCGGAGAGGAGGAGGAGGAGGAAGAGAGGTGACCTGATTGAGGTGTACAAGGTAATGAGAGGCATGGAGCGAGTCGATAGCCAGAGACTTTTCCCCAGGGCAGGATTGACTGCCGCAAGAGGTCATAGTTTTAAGGTGTTAGTAGGAAGGTATAGAGAAGACATCAGAGGGAGGTTCTTCACCCAAAGAGTTGAGTGTGCTTGGAATACTTTGCTTCCACGACCACCACTGGCAGAGTCATTAGTGACATTTAAGCGACTGCTGGACATGCACATGGACAGCAGTGAATTGAGGGGAATGTAGGTTAGGTTATTTTATTTTTGGATTAGGATTATTCCACGGCACAACATTGTGGGCCGAAGGGCCTGTACTGTGTTGTAATTTTCTATGTTCTATTTTCAAGGCTGAGACAGACAGCTTTCTAAATCATTAATAGAATCAAGGGTTATGAGGATAAGATGGGAAAGGAGAGTTGAACATTTTCACTGTAGATGGACCTCATTGAATAATGGAGCTGACTTGTTGGACTGAATAGCCTAATTCTACTTGTGAATCTTATGGTTGTAATCTCAAGTGAGAGACTAGCTGCTCACTTTTCCTATACCACATCTTTTTAGACGTTCCAGAAACTTTAAGATTCTAGGAGATAAAGGGAAGAAGACAAAGATGTACAAATTAAGGAAAAGGAAAAATCGAAAGGCAAGGGCGGAGGAAACAGGATATAAGGCACACATGGAAGGCTGGAAAAAAAGAGATTGAGTATGGAGAAAAGAGATGAGCAGGAGGGAAAGAAAATCAAAAAAAATGAAGAAAAAGGCCTGCTCTTTGCACAGTTACTACCATCAATCAGCAAACTAGAGAGATGCAAACGGACAGTTTTGAGAGGTTAATTCTCCACAAAATATTGAATGACCAATTTAAATTTTGTTTAAATTAGTAATTGGCCTGAACAAGTTATGAGCAAATATATATGGGTGGGTTTCCCTGTGTGTATTTTGGTTGTACTCGTGCATGTTGATGAACATAAGGGTTCTTAGAATTCCTACAGTGAGGAAAGAGGCCATTTGGCCCACTGAGTTCACACTGACCCTGTAAAGAGCATTCCACCCTATCCCCATAACCCTCCATTTACCATGGCTCGACTGCCTAATCTGCACATCCCTGGACACACATGGGCAATTTAGCATGACCAATTTACCTAACCTGCACATCTTTGGACAATGGGAGGAATCAGGATCACTTGGCGGAAACCTACACAGACATGATGAGAATGCGCAAATTTCACACAGCCAGTCTTCTGAGGCTGGAATTGAACCCAGGTCCCTGGCACTGAGGCAGCAGTGCTAATCACTGAACTACTGTGCCACCCATGCCCTTCAGTGTGTACTGTTTGCAACTACTTAGACAATAATAATCTAGACACTCTATTTGCAAGATTTGAGTAGAAATAAATCTTAATTTTAGTGTGAACATAACTGTATTGTGATAATTTAAACCTTTTAGAGTGTACTGGACAGCCAGTGGTCTGTGTTAGAAAGGTCAACTGTGCTCTTCACCTCATGCCACCTTTAGAGTCTAGGCCTTGGGGAAATGTGTTTTTTTACAGATACTGCCTTTTTCATGAAATCAAGTTTGATATGTTGTTGGGAGAAGGTGTGCATTCAGCTAGCACTACAGCTTAGAAGATGACAGCCTGTTCTTTATGTCTTACATTGCTTTTTCCTTACTAAATTTCATGCAGCTAATTTTCCTTCTCTGTCAAATTGCTGATGTACCCTGATGTAATACAGAAGCATGGTTCCTTTGAAGGAGCGACTGACTGCCCCTCTCTTCCATGCTTCAACAGCATCTATTTATGTTCTTTGGGCTGATCCTTGTTGGTCATATGAGCACTGAGTCTTGGTGGATTGTGTCCTTATCACCTTTGATTTTTACAGTGTGAATGGTCAATGATCCTACGTTCACTCAGGTCACTGAAGTCAGTTTCAATACCACTTTGAACTTCTTAGCAAGGTCAGCTAACATAGAGAAAGGATGTTAATCTGTTTGGAACGTTCTTTGTTGGCTGTGTAATTTGACACTTTAATCCGTTTAACTGTCTGAGAGCGCAGCTTATGCTGATTTTTTAAAAAATTAGTTTTGTTTCCAATACATGCAGTAATAGTGTTACTTACTACTTTTCTTTTAGCTCAAAATCAACAAGTGTCCATTTGTGTGCTTAGTTAAGCTTTTTATGCAATTTAGATTCATAGAGTCCCTACCATGTGGAACCAGGCCCTTCGGCCCAACAATTCCACGTCGACCCCCAGTATCCCACCCAGACCCATCCCCCTATAAGCTACCTAATCTAATCTACACATCCCTGAACTCTAGGGGCAATTTAGTACGGCCAGTCCACCTAGTCTGCACATCTTTAGACTGGAAGGAAACCGGAGCACCCACAGGAAACACTCTCAAACACGGAGAATGTGCAAACTCTACACAGGCAGTTGTCGAAGGGTGGGATCGAACCCAGGTCCCAGGCCCCAGCAATCTGAGACAGCAGTACTAACCTCTGGGTGGCATGGTGGCACAATGTAACAGTTTAAAGTTCATTCTTACTGTTTAGTTGCTTTCCTCACATGACAATCTCAGTATTTTCAAATGCCGGATTTAGTTCCAGAAACAAAACATGAAATGTAAGAAATCAGTTGGTCTAAAGTTGTAAATATGCCAGTAGCTGTAAGTACTTATTGTATATTTTGTTCTTTGTATAGCCAGATAAGTGCCCTTTTTGAAGTTAATAATTTTTTAAAATTTCCCTGTGTAGCTCATTTGCACTAGTCTTGATGAACTCAGGGAACTAATTGCCAAAATGGAGGGAGAGCTAAAAGAGCTGGAGAATAATAAGAAGAAATCTGTAAGTAATTGATATGTTTGCTCTGGAACAAAATTCGAAAGTCAAATTTGTTGCAATGAATTGTACTTCCTGCTGTCTGTCTTTTTGGATGTTGCTGATTCAGACTGCTGGTTTATTTTCAATTTTAAGTTGTATGAATTTGTGTGAAGTGTTTTGCTGCTTACTCAGGCATTACTTATAGCAGTTTGAACATTTTAGAACTTAATTTACACCTTAAATACATCTTGAGCCTTTCTTCTGTAGAAGGAAGCTATGTAATTGCATGTAAATATGGCAGGATTCCAACTGTTGCCAGATTGTATTTTTAAATAATGTTGCCATTTTACGTTGAAATGGAGTTTAAAAATCTAGTTCAGGCCTATTGTGGTGCAGTGATCATGTCACTGCCTCTGGCCAGAAGACTTGGGTCCAGGGCCTTCGGGTGTATGACATAGCATATCCGGATCAGTTCACTCAAAATATCTATAACTCCAGTTCTGAGCAAATTTATTTTGGGACTGATAAGATTGCTTGGTATCTAAGGTTTTCGAGTCGATTTGTAGCTCGGGTTGTGGGTGTTGAGGTTGCTTGGCATGCCGAGCTGGCTCCTTGTTTCGCACACGTTTCGTTACGTTCTTGGTAACATCGTCAGTGCAGCCTCCAATGAAGCATTGGTGTGTTTTTCTGCCTGGTTTTTAAACTCTGGGGTCCATTGAGATGGATTGTCTCACTTCCGGTTTTCCTTTGTAGTGGAATGTATATGGAGTCAAGTTCAATGTGTTTATTAATAGCATGCTTCGTAGAGTGCCATGCTTCCAGGAATTCTCATGCTTGTCTCTGCCTAGCCTGTCCTATGATCTTCTTGTTGTCCCAGTTTAAGTCGTTGGTTCTTCTTGTTCATGTGGATTGAGATGAGTGAGTTTTAGCCGTGTCTTTTTGTAGCCCGTTGGTGTTCATGTACTCTTAGTTTCCTTCCTGTTTGTCTGATGTGGTGTTGTCTCGCAGTCTCTGCAGGGGATTTTGTAGATACATTGGTCCTGTCTATGGCGAGGGATGGGTCTTTAGTTCGGGTGAGCAGTTGACATAGGGTTGACGGGGATTTGCGTGCCACTGTGATGCCGAGTGGTCGTTGGAGTCTTGTGCTGAGTTCCAGTGTGTTTGTAATGTAGGGTAGTGTGATGACCGTGTGGAAGGGGGGGTGGGGGGGGGGAAAAAAGAGTCTTTCTGATGCTGTTCGTGTAGGCATCTTGTGACCCAGTTCCTTGGATAGCCATTATCCTTGAACACCTGGAAGAGGCATTCTACTTCCTCTTGGTGTCGTTAGTAGAAAGCAGAATACCTCTTCCAAATGTTCAAGAATAATGGATATCCAAGAACTGGGTCAGAAGATGCCTACACGAACAGCATCAGAAAGATTCTACACGCCCCGACACAGTCGTCACACTACCCTACATCAGGAACACGTCAGAACTCACCACAAGACTCCTACAACCGCTGGGCATTCGAGTGGCACAGAAGCCCATGCCAGCCCTGTGACAACTGCTCACCTAAACTAAAGACCCAGTCCCCGCCATAGACAAGACCAGTGTCAGCTACAAAATCCCCTGCAGAGACTGAAAAATACTACATCGGACAAACAGGAAGGAGACTAACAACAAGAGGACATGAGTGCCAACTGGCTACGAAAAGACATGACCAAAACGCACTCAGTCTCAATCCTCATGAACAAGGAGAACCACATCTTCAACTGGGACAACACCAAGATCCTAGGACAGGCTAGGTGGAAACAAGCATGAGAATTCCTGGAAGCATGGCACTCCAAGAAGTATGCTATTAATAAACACATTGAACTTGACCCCATATACATTCCACTATGATGGAAAACTGGAAGTGAGGCAATCCATCTCAATGGACCCCAGAGTTTAAAAACCAGGCGGGAAAATCCACTGACGCTTCATTTGGAGGCTGCACTGAGGATGTTACCAAGCACGGTAACGAAACATCTGCATAACAAGAAACCAGCTTGGCGAGCCAACCAACCTCAATTGCTTGGTATATACTCCACACAATTTATGGACTTCAGTTTTAAATCTCTCCTTCCAATCCTATTTCTGGATCTCTGCTTATGTTGCCTTTGTTACTTGCCTGGTTAGCTTTTAGAGCCAAGAGTTTACCTTTGTTGTGTAATTAATAAAAGTTGGGACCCTCGCAATTCCGCTGAAGTTGACCAAGGGATGCAAAGGCTAATTGCTGAGGTGCCACATTAATTGTTGGTGATTTGGAGCACAGGTCATGAAGGAATCGAGAGTTTGCTGAGAATAAATTGACAGAGATTGTTTGTTTGTTTTTTGAGAACAAGTGAACCTGAGAGATCTGGAAAGTCATGGAGGCTTAGGCCAAGAGCTGTTCAGTATTGATAAGTGTGAAGTCATAAATGTAATTGTGGAAAATGAAATGAGAGATTCTGAAGGAGTTATGGAATGATAAAAAAGGTAGCGTTTTGCTCCATTGTGCTAGTTCTTTACCAGAATTGTTCAGTAAATTACATTTCTCCACAGCCTTACACATACTTCAACCAAAAATAATTGTTGAATTTCCTTTTGAAAATAATTATTGAATCTGTTTCCGTTATCCTTTTAGACTGTGACTTCCAGTGTTAAATAAATGTTAGCCTTTGTTTGCTTCTAGTTTTTCTGCTAATTGCCTGAAATCCATGTCTTTTGGTTCCTCACTCTTTGCCACTCAAAGCAGATTAATTTACTTATTCTGAGATACTTTCCAATCACCCTGTTCAGAGATTCTATTACACACCTCTGCCACAAGTGAGACTTGAACCCATGTCTCAGAGGCAGAGACACTTCTATTGTACCACAAGAGCCTTTTTCCTTTCTCTGAGGTTATTTAGTACTTGTTTAAGTGCCACAAGATCACACTTATTTACTCTGACAAAACTGTTCATGATTTTAAACACCTGTTCAAATCTCCGAATTTACTCTGCTCAAAGAATAAGCTCAGCTTCTCCAGCCCTCCATATAAATAAAATCATGTATTCCTGATAAGGCACCTCTCCAGGGCCTGTATCATTCTGAAAATACACTTCCCCATAATTGTACAGAGTATTCTATTAGGACCAGTGTTAGAACAAAGAAAATTACAGCACAGGAACAGGCCCTTCGGCCCTCCAAGCCTGTATTGACATGCTGCTCGTCCCATCGGAAACCCCCTACACTTCCAGGGACCGTATCCCTATGGTCCCATCCTAGTCGTGTATTTGTCAAGACGCCCTTTAAATGTCAATATAGTATTTGCTTCCACTACTTCCCCTGGCAGCAAGTTCCAGGCACCCACCACCCTCTGTGTGTTTAAAAAAAAACTTGCCTCGTACATCACCTTTTAAACCTTGCACCTTGAATCCATGGCCACTGGTAACTGACTCTTCCACCCTGGGAAAATGTTTCTGACTGTCCACTCTGTCCATGTCCTTTATTATCTTGTTGACCTCTATCAGGTTGCCCCTCAACCTCAGTCATTCCAGTGAGAACAATTCCAGTTTCTCCAACGTCTCCTCTTAACTAATACCCTTCACACCAGGCAACATCCTAGTGAATCTTTTCTGTTTCCTGTTCTTTGTCTTGCCATATCTCCCTTGCTTTTGTACTGATGCCAGTGATTATAAAGCCAAGGATTGTGTGTAATTTTCTAATAGCAATCACAACTCTCAAAGATTTGTGTATGTGAACCCCACCCCCCACCAGCCCCCGGCATGTAGTGTTCCTGATCACCTCTCCCACCCCATAAGAATGATACCAGTTGATTCATATTACTCCTGCTCATTCTTTCGACCGAAATATATCACTTTAAAAAAATTGATGAAGTGGCGCAGGCATGAAGGAATCATGAGGATTTTTGTGGAAAGTTCCTTAACTGAGAATGTAATTTGCAGCAGTGATGAAAAAGTAACTTGGGATTTTGAATCTTACAGCTTTGAGATCACAGCATGTATTCCAGATTTTGAGTGTGTTTTCAAAAAAAAACTTTTCATCTTTGGAGAATTGTATTAATTACTGAATATTGCCTTGAGGCCATGTTGACCATGGAAGAGTACAGAGGAGATCATCTATGTTCATGAATAGATTGGGCATGAGTTGTTGGACAGAGGCTTTCATGCAGCTCAATTTAGCAAAGAGTAGGTAGTATGTTTGTGGTGGAAAAATATAGCTTTTTGTGACCTTAATATATTGTTTAAGTGTTTCAAGTGGAGCTTTAAACAGGATCCTAAAATGATATTCACCGTTAATGCTGGCTGTATGGCAAAGGATATATTCATTTTGCCCTTTTGCAAAGTAATAAATCTGTGGAATAATCTGCACTGGAGGTAAGAATAATACCATATATAAGGATTCCTGAGCTGTTTAAAACAAAAGGGGCTTTTAATACAGGAGATTACTATATTAGGACAAAAGCTGTTGAGAATGAGATAAAAACAGAAAACATTGAAGAATCCGGAAAGTCTGTGGAGCATCTACGCAGAGACAGTTAACAGAAGAGTTGTATTAGACTTAAAGTAATGTGTTTCCCTTTCTACAGATGCTGCTAGGCTTGTTGACTTTCTCCATTTTCAGATCTCCAGTATTTTGTTTTTACTTGAAAATGAGCTGGATGTTGAGTGAGCAGTCTTTCATTCAGAACAATCTGACATCACTTGGTCCAGCCAGTGTCAGACCTGGACAATAGATTTAGATTTGTATTTGCACCTTTAACAACTTCTAACTGACCATTATAGTTGGACTTCGGGTTGGTTAGCTCACCTGGCTGGGCGGCTGGTTTGTGATAATGATACCAAAGCGTGAGTTCAGTTTATGTTCCCCCTAAGACTATCGTGCACATCCTACTGCCTCAACCTTGCCAGAGGCCTGGTGACCTTCAGATTAAAACCACCCCAGGTTGTGTGTAATGAGAGAGCAGTCCTAAGGTTCTCTGAGACTAAGACAACTTTATTTGTAGTTGGACTGCAGATGGACCCTAGCATTGTCGTTTCCATTTGTCTGTAATTTGACTAACTTCTGTAGTTTCATATTGCCTTTGGTTTTGTATCGTTCAATAGTAAATAAACGTAATGAATTATCTAACTTTCCTGGTAGCTGCTTGTGTTTTTTATGTACTGAAAGATTAAGTGCATTTGACTTCTTTAGATTCATGAGTCAGTTGTTAAACCTGTGCTGACTTAGCAGGTTGTGGATCTCAAAACATGCAACTCACTCCAATCTATTTGGAGAAAAACAAGGCATGAACAGTATTTATAACCATGGGGTAACCAGGTGTAGAGCTGGATGAACACAGTAGGCCAAGCAGCATCAGTGGAGCAGGAAAGCTGATGTTTCGGGCCTAGACCCTTCAGAAATTGGAGAAACTCCACTGGAGTGAGTTGCATGCTTTGAGATCCACAACCTTATAAGTCAGCACAGGTTTAATAACTGACGCATGAATCTAAAAAAGTCAAGTGCACTTAATCTTTCAGTACACAAAAAAAAACACAAGCAGCTACCAGGTGAGTTAAATAATTTTCTGAAGAAGTTATCTAGGCCCGAAACGTCAGCCTCGCTGCTTGGCCTACTGTATTCATCCAGCTCTACACCTTGTTATCTCAGATTTTCCAGCATCTGCAGTTCCTACTATCTCCATAACCATGGGAAATTGGTTTGCATGCTATTTTTTCACTTTGGAAATTGGTTTGCATGCTATTTTTTCACTTTGGTGGTCTAGACATAAATCTAGCTTCCACCGATGAGTTAAAACTTTTTCTTTGACTATTATACTTCTGTATGAAATTACTTTTGCAACCTCCGGTCATGCCGGAATGCTGCTTGACACAAAGTCAGCACTTGTTTGAAATTGAGGTGGTACTCTCGCTCTAATGTCATACGTGGCTGGTGTGGGAAGTAAAACTGTCAAGTGCTTTGGCAAAGGCTATTAACAATTTGGGGTTGATTTGCAAAATCAGAGTTAATTCTTCATATTGTACTCATAACATTGGAATATTTGATTCCTGGGGGCACAAAGTGAGAAAGGAATGAACCACAACAGACATTTTCTAGACATTTAAGGAAAAATTAATTTTAGTGCTAAAAGGTCAATTGCAATAATTTTATGGTTATTTTCCTCATTACTCTGAAATGTTGTTGTCCCTGAAAGTTAACTTGGAGTGGAGCTTAAAAATAAACTTAAATAAAAAATGTAGAAACTTAGGATAGAGTTGCATAAATTAGTGCATCAGAAATGTCAGTTCAGTTGTTCTAAAACATTATTACATCAAGGCCGAAAAGTGAGCTTGTTGAGTCATGATGGAATGTTGGAGTTGTGAGATTATTACTGTATAATGTGGGAATTCTTTAAATCTACAGGAAAAATGGTTCTACAGACGACAAGCTTTAAAAGATTTGCACGGTACCCTTGGACGACTGTTGAATGAATTGTTGCCATGGGAACAAAAGCTACTCAAAGCCCATCAGAGAAATCGGTAATTCTTGTACTAGTGTACCTTTTAATCCTCCTGTCCTCACCCTTTCTAACAGTTTTACTAAATAATCAGTCTGAGGAGGACTTTCACTGTTCTTTACAGCTTAATAAAACTGTCTCACATTGTAGTGTAGAAACAGATTATTTCTCCACTTCACCTAATCCACCCACCATTTCTTTTCCGTAACTGTTTAACGTTCTTTTTCAAGCAGTTATTTCATTTTTGTTTCGAGGGAATGCCTGGCCTCTGCTTCAATAACAGTTTGTGGTTTATTAATTCCATATTGTTAGAAAAATATATTTCCAGTCTCCAATTTAATTATTTTTGTGGTCATCTCAAATTTCAACAGTGTACTACTTAAACTTTTGGCCTGCAACAGTACTGATCTATGTAATTGTGAAGTAGACTGTAATGATCAGGATAGACGTTTTTGCTGATTCGCTCCTTTGGAAATCACTTCTGTAATAGCAACAGCACCTTAACATAATGCTCCAAGGTGTTTCATGCAAAAGAATTATAAAAATTATTTGACATTGAGCCACAAAGCAATATTAGGATAAATCTCAAAAATCAAAGACTAAGATTTAAGGACGGTCTTAAGGTGGCAAAAGAGATGGGGTGTTTAAAAAGGGAATTCCAGATGTTTAAAATTGGAGAGACTCGTGGCCAGAAATAGTTGAATACAAATATTTTGGAGTAGTTGGGTTTGAGAAGATTATGGAAGTGCAGTAGTATTTGAAAAAGGCAATCTTTATTTTGAAGTTCAAATTTGTACTTTAACGGGAGTCAGTGTAGATTTTTTGAGCACGTGGGGACTTGTGAATGGGCAACAAACTTTTGGCAGCCCTCTAGTTTACAAAGAGTCAAAGATGAGATGCCAGCTAATAGTACACTTGAAATCTGTAGAGGTAATGTGCATGCACGTGGTTTTAACAGCTTGAGTGGGATGTGGAAATGTGATCGTTCATCCTGGTTCAGATATAATGCTGCGAATGCCAACAATCTGGTTTAGCTATAGACAGTTAATGGGGAGAGGGATGGAATCAGTGTCAAGGGATTTGTGATGATGGTAATTGATGTGAAGTTGATTGATAATTTAAAGTCTGTGATTGATCAATTTTTGTTAACCATGGGCATGAGGGGATATGTGTGAATTATATATGAAGTTAGACAAAAAAGTGGAGTTCAGACCACAATCCTTGTTGTTTCTGTGCCTTTGCCTTTTGCGTATTATGTCACGGTGAGGCAGCCTTTTGAAAGCAGTGAATGTTGCTCACGTTACTGGCTGACGAAATAAAATAATTGATGCACAAAAATGTTGGGTGATGTAAAGAGCATCTTACTCTTGACGTGCTGTAATTGGTGTAATTTTTTAAAATATCCGATTTAAATTCTCCACTTAGCTAATATCCTTCAATGATTTCCCAGTCAGCCCATGCAATGTGTTAGAAGGTTACTCAGCTTGAAATACGAATGTAGTGTCAGGAATATTGATTTTGTAGACATTTTTTGACGTGGGAATTGGATTTGTTTGTTTGCTTCTTCAGGAACAGATCAACATTTTAATGTAAAAAGATTTTGTCTGAAACAATGGCATGAACAATGATTCTGATTGATTAAATGAGAGACTGACAGCCATAAACTGCCCGTTCAAATGTCATCATTTCTCATCTTGCATCATATCATTCATTTTCAAATATTAACATTGAATATTGAGATCTTTCTTTTCTCTTAGCTGATCTGGAAATGTAAATATTTATCTAAAGAGCAAAGAATATTTGATAGTTATACAGAAGGCATTGCCTGTTTTAAATTTACGTCTTAGGACAACACAGGCACGATTTATCTTAACAGTGGAGCAGATTTAGAAAAGTGAGCCAATTTGAGTAATTATTTACTTTCTTGATATGTTTTCAATTAATAAATGCAACCATTAAGAATCCTGCCAAACACGTTAAGCAATTTTACTTCGATTTACAGGATTGTAAATGTGGGATGTGTATCATCTTGATTGTTTTAATGCATGCATCCTAACCAAGCAGACTCCTTTAAATCTTTCTGCAGGTTATGTATATTATAGAAATAAATTCTATCTAAACAAATGAAAGCAGTATTTTTTTTTAGTTCAAATGATGCTGGAGATTGTGGTGCTTGACATAGGGAATGTTCCAGAACTATCACTAAATGCCAACTTTCTGGTGGTGGTTTGAGGTCACCCAGTTGTACTTTGAGAACTGTGGACTGGTTAGGATTTCTGTACATTTTATGACACAATCTTGTTCTTTAGAAATAGATTCATGGTAGTATTACATGTAGTACTGAGGGAATCTTTGCTTCAGATACTCTAATAAAAAGTAGCTCAACTTTTTTGGACTTGTTGTGCATAGAAGAAACCCATCGTGCCTGTGTAGCCGCCTTTATTTGCAAATCTAATTTTTGTTGTGGAATCTTTATAAATTAGGAAGGGCAGTCATGCAAAAGAGTTAGGTAGCCATTGCTAATAGAATGTTGATCTGACAGATGTTGGCAATATTATATGACAGACTGTGGGATACATAGTTTGGAGAAATAGGAGCAAAATATGCATTTGTTAAACTGTTGTCCTGATTGTATGAGATGTTAAACTGAACCTGTGACATTTAAGACCTCACAATATGAAGAGCTGGAAGTTCTTCTAGTTTTGTGATCATGTTCCCTTCTTATTTGTCATCCAGCAACACAAACTTTATTTTGTCACTGCTGTTTGTCAATGCTTAGAGTAAAACCCTCTTATTTCCTTCTATATGTTCCTGAACTTCAATCCTCATGTTTTGAGATCTCAGATGTATAATATTTCATCTTTTGTACCTCTGTTACAGGCCTTTGATGAAAACAAATCAATTCTTTGTGTGTACCAGCAATATGAAAGTCTAATTAATTAAACTGCACTTTTTAAAAATCTTTTCAAGGGCTCGAATGAAGAAAGATTTTGATGACTTTAAAAAACAGCCTGACAATGATGTGTTCCTTAGAGACATCATGTCTAGTGAAGAAATGGATGGCGAGCTTATGAAAGATGGACCTCCAAATGAAGCAGGGTCCTCAAATTTTGCCGACCATCAAGAAATAATTAAAAAAGAATGCTTTGAAATAGGTATTTTAATCTTTTTAGCATTGAATTTAGATCAAATATGTCAAGTGCAAAACCCACATGAACCAGTTGTGACTAAATTACTTAGTAGAATTTTGTTCATTTGTACATAATGATGACTTTTGTGTAGTTATTTGGAATGAAAACATGCATTTGCAAAACGTGCGCATCATTCTGGATATGATAAAAGGGGCTGGATAAGGGTTGAAGTCCTGTTACCTTTTTAATCAGTCTTAAAATCATCTTAGAAATTGGATCCAAGATAGGTTCGAAAGATAAATTCCAAATAGTTCACCATACTCAGAATCCCACAAGTCATGTGCCAAAATGTCTGATTATTTGCAACAACTGACTGTGGTTCTGTGTTAACATAAAAAATTGTTTTATTCATTCTTGGAGTGATAGCATCACCAGCAATTACTGAAGAAAATCTTGATCTGAAAATGATTGGAAATTGCTAATACTTTTGGTTTTCTCCTGACATCTTAAGTGTCTGTTAGTGGCAGTTGCAAATTCAGAATCTAGATTTAATGTGAGAAAGTTCACTATAGTCACCAGAAGTTTGATAGAGTTTAGGTCTTGTTCCTTAGAAAATGGAGCAATGATACCTGCTCTACAAAATTAGCTTGTAGCTTTGAGACCAAAGGGGAGGGATTTTATGGAGCCTGCAAGAGCAAGGAATGTAGTGTGGGATGTTGACTGAATTGGACAAGATGCAAATTGTCTATTTTGTGACAGTGGGCCGAGGTGTAGAAATTAAGTCAACTATGTGTTTGTGGCCTGTTGAACCTCATGCAGCCTGAGTAGCTCATACTTAGAATATATTTGTATACAATGCATACTCATTAAAGTCAACCTTTACTTAATTACCTTCAAGTAAAGCCTGTGGCATGTTAGTCTGTCATTGCAGCTGATTCACTGTTTCAAGATGGTATGCCATCAGCCAGCTTTGTGTAGTTATGTTTTGTGTGAGTGGTTTCCCTGGTTTAACTTCCCTGCAAAAGGGAGGAAAGCAAGAGAATGTCAGCTTGCACAGAGGTTTGGGAACATTGGGGATGAAGGAAGGGGTGGGGAGGTGCAGGGAGATGGGGTTCAGTCGCTTTCGACTGGGTGCTGGGATATGAAATAGAAAAAAAATACAGTGAGGACAGAAGGTCATGTTAGGAACATAATGGAGTGTAGTAAGGACAACCTGAGTGCAACGTTAGTAGGGACATAAGGAAATATAGGATCTAAACTCCAACGTGCGTACAGTTCAAATGTACGTCCTATCCTGGTGTTAGTTGCCAAGGTCCTGACGAGGCTTTGAGTTCACCCAGACCAATGCAGTTAACCCTATTTAAAGAGATATCGGGCACTGTCATCTACACTAAATATGAGAGAGCTGGTTGAACCTGCAGGCTCACCCACTTCACATGTGAGTATAACACATGAGAGTAACATATAAAAATTCAATAAAACAACCTCAGCTGCAGTCTTTATGTAGTCCTGTAACAAACATGCTGTTTGAGACAATTAGGGCATTCATGTGTAGGAGCATGTAGATGGTTTATGGTGTAGTGCAGCAGTTGATTAAACTAAAGGCATTAAGGTAGCCTGATACATGGAGCTGACATTCTAAGATGTCTGTGCCTGCCTGTGTGTGCGTGCGCGCCTGTCTGTGTGTGCGTGCGCGCCTGTCTGTGTGTGCGTGCGCGCCTGTCTGTGTGTGCGTGCGCGCCTGTCTGTGTGTGCGTGCGCGCCTGTCTGTGTGTGCGTGCGAGCCTGTCTGTGTGTGCGTGCGCGCCTGTCTGTGTGTGCGTGCGCGCCTGTCTGTGTGTGCGCGCGCGCCTGTCTGTGTGTGCGCGCGCGCCTGTCTGTGTGTGCGCGCGCGCGCCTGTCTGTGTGTGCGCGCGCGCGCCTGTCTGTGTGTGCGCGCGCGCGCCTGTCTGTGCGCGCGCGCGCCTGTCTGTGCGCGCGCGCGCCTGTCTGTGCGCGCGCGCGCCTGTCTGTGCGCGCGCGCGCGCCTGTCTGTGCGCGCGCGCGCGCGCCTGTCTGTGCGCGCGCGCGCGCGCCTGTCTGTGTGTGCGCGCGCGCGCGCCTGTCTGTGTGTGCGCGCGCGCGCCTGTCTGTGTGTGCGCGCGCGCGCCTGTCTGTGTGTGCGCGCGCGCGCCTGTCTGTGTGTGCGCGCGCGCGCCTGTCTGTGTGTGCGCGCGCGCGCGCCTGTCTGTGTGTGCGCGCGCGCGCGCCTGTCTGTGTGTGCGCGCGCGCGCGCCTGTCTGTGTGTGCGCGCGCGCGCGCCTGTCTGTGTGTGCGCGCGCGCGCGCCTGTCTGTGTGTGCGCGCGCGCGCGCCTGTCTGTGTGTGCGCGCGCGCGCGCCTGTCTGTGTGTGCGCGCGCGCGCGCCTGTCTGTGTGTGCGCGCGCGCGCGCCTGTCTGTGTGTGCGCGCGCGCGCGCCTGTCTGTGTGTGCGCGCGCGCGCGCCTGTCTGTGTGTGCGCGCGCGCGCGCCTGTCTGTGTGTGCGCGCGCGCGCGCCTGTCTGTGTGTGCGCGCGCGCGCGCCTGTCTGTGTGTGCGCGCGCGCGCGCCTGTCTGTGTGTGCGCGCGCGCGCGCCTGTCTGTGTGTGCGCGCGCGCGCGCCTGTCTGTGTGTGCGCGCGCGCGCGCCTGTCTGTGTGTGCGCGCGCGCGCGCCTGTCTGTGTGTGCGCGCGCGCGCGCCTGTCTGTGTGTGCGCGCGCGCCTGTCTGTGTGTGCGCGCGCGCGCGCCTGTCTGTGTGTGCGCGCGCGCGCGCCTGTCTGTGTGTGCGCGCGCGCGCGCCTGTCTGTGTGTGCGCGCGCGCGCGCCTGTCTGTGTGTGCGCGCGCGCGCGCCTGTCTGTGTGTGCGCGCGCGCGCGCCTGTCTGTGTGTGCGCGCGCGCGCGCCTGTCTGTGTGTGCGCGCGCGCGCGCCTGTCTGTGTGTGCGCGCGCGCGCGCCTGTCTGTGTGTGCGCGCGCGCCTGTCTGTGTGTGCGCGCGCGCCTGTCTGTGTGTGCGCGCGCGCCTGTCTGTGTGCGCGCGCGCGCCTGTCTGTGTGCGCGCGCGCGCCTGTCTGTGTGCGCGCGCGCGCCTGTCTGTGGAATTACAGTGGCCCACTGCCTTATTGTTGTTCTGGCCCATGACGTGACTTATTCAGATGAACATTTAACCAGAACAAATCAAAGCAGTAGATTGTCTCTTTTGCAACTACCTATGCAAGTTGTGATGCTTTGACGGTTTGCAGTTTGTCCTTTTCTTCCTGGAATATGTTTGTTTATCCCTATTTGCCTTAAAACTCAGTGCCTTGCGTAGACATTTTCAAGGGGCATTGAGAATCAACCACATTATTGTGGGTTTGGAGTCACATATATGCCTGACCAAGTAAAGGTGGCAGATTTCATTCCCTAAAGATCATTAGTGAATCAGATGAGTTTTTACAGTGATCAGTGGTAGTTACATGGCACAGTTACTGAGATTAGGTTTATAGTCTGGATTTATTAATTGGATAGGAATTCCACCCGCTGCTATGATGGAATTTGAATCAGTGTCCCTGGAAAATAAGCCTGGGCTGCTGGAATGTCCAGTGACGTTACCACTGTTCATCCTCCCATTTAAACACCAGTTCCTGTACTACTGCTGAAAGTTGGGAGCTGCTTTTCAAATTAAGAACAGAAATCATGATAGCTTGGGGGCTAGATTATTTCTCTCTTTACTAGATAGCAAATGTTTGTAGAAAGTTTTCCCTGATACTATGAAATCATACACAAACACAACAAAGTATATGGATGACTCAATGGCTGCAAACTTTGCTGTTGTAATTAACTACATAAAAAGGTTATTAACTGTCTCCAAGTCCAGAAAAACCCTAGTTATTGAAGGACTATAAACGTAGATTGATTACCAATTTCTGGTGGTTTTTCCAGTAATAGATACTATTTTGATGATGAAAAGATCTTGTTCTCATGATCATTACAACTTTGTGAACTACATTTAGGTAACAATGATTTCTTTTAAATCTCTCATGCACACGCATTTGTTTCTCATGACTCAATAGCAAATCATTCATAATGCAAAATATTTGGAGGTTATTTTTCCCCCCTTTCCAACTCAATCTTTAATTAAATTTTATAACTTACGTCATTCAGACCTCTTGACATGGCTTCTAGAGTTAAGTGTAAAGTGTTGATTTAATAATTTATTGGGATGGTTCTTGAGACTTGCTGATTTAAGTCAAGAAATCATTCACTTGTTTCAATTTACTACCACAGGGTCAGACACTGCTTATCTTACACAGAGCACACTTGGGAGTAGGCTTCATCCAATAGCTGCTTTCTTGGAAATCCATGAGGACATGCAGTGCTGTGATTGGGAGTAATCTTGGTCCATTGCAACTGGAAATAATCCTGGTACACCATATTGATATCTCTGCAGTGTATTTGAACTGTCCATTCTGACACTGACAGGATGACTTCCACGCAGGACAAACCCTTGCTAACTTTAATGTACTTGGGTTGACTCCTAAATTGCTTGGAGGAAGTAGCACGAGGAAGCAAGATTAACTAACTCACGGGTGGTGAGAAATATTTGAATATGCAAGCAATGTAACCCCACCTACACATCTTTGTTGGATAATAACACTCTGGAATGTTGGTGGATGGTAGTGGGGATGGGTGGAAATGGCAAAGGAATCAGTTGAGTTGTAAGTGGCTGACAGACAGGAGGCTGGAAGCACACAGCTCGCTAGGCAGCATCTGGAGGAAAGGAGCACTCAACATTTCGGGTATTGCCTTTTTTCAGGACATAGTCAACATTTTGGGTATTACCTGAAGAGGGTATGTCCTGAAGAAAGGTAATACCTGAAATGTTGAGTGCTCCTTTCCTCCAGACGCTGCCTGGACAGCTGTGTTCTTCCAGCCTTCTGTTTGTCTATCTTGGATTCCACCATCTGCAGTTTTCTTTTGCCTCACATGTGGTAAGTGGTTCATGGCTTCAGTTTAACTTCACATCTGCATTTAAAAATATGAGCTGTAAGTTCTTCTATTTTGCCTCCTGTATTAGAAAACAACATCTAGCAATATTCAGCTAGAGTATCACAGCATTTTTATATTGCTAATGAGCACTCTGGGTAATCTGAACTTCCATAATAGGTGGATTAGGTTGATTCAGAGATTAAAACTTTGAAACTCTAAGACATCAGAACCTCTAGAAAGGAGGCAATATTGGAGTGAATGACCAAACCACTCAGATGCTGAGGGATGGTCATTTAGTTAATACAATAAGGCTATATATTGCATGAGTTGGAATGTTTCCTGTGGGCTTATTAACAAGCTACCCAATTAACCCTAACTGCCAACATATATTTTCCACCTTGCTGTTAGGCTAGTAAGTAGATTTGCGGAGTCTGCTGTATGATCCTGTTTCCAGTCTTTGCGTAAATAACAGGTTGCACTGCTATCTTCTACCACTGTTAGATTCCAGACCCCTAATTAATTAGGCTACATAGGGGGAGGAAATCTACAAAATAAAATTAAGGAGCTGCAATGTGTTTGGGAAACTTGTGTTTCCTGATGTCAGAAAAGCCCTCCCGCACGATGCGCGTTTAAGCTAATGTCCAATCCTTTGCTTTCCTTGGAGCTAAACTCTGTTCTTGAATGTGAGAAGGATTCCTGATCAGTTTATTACAACCAAGTTAGAATAAGCGCACTGGCATTCTAATCCCTTTAATTCCATGAATCACCCCAAATATAAAAGTTACAGGTGAGTGTAGACTTTGGGTCATTTTGTGCTCAAAACGTAGGTGTTCTGAAAAGTATTCTTCAAGTTCGCATTTGCCTCCCCAATGTAGAGAAGGCCACACTGAACAGCAAACACGGTAGACTAGATTGAATGAAATATAAGTAAATTGCTGCCTCACCTGGAAGGTATGTCTGAGACCTTGGATGGTGAGGAGTGGGAATGTAATTGGGCAGGTGTTGGACTTTTTTGTGATGGTGAGGGGATGATCCCTGCGAGATGCTGACAGGGTTGGGGAGGGAGATGGATGGGGAATGTGTGAGGCTGTGGCATCCTCTAAGAGGTGAAAATGGTGGACTACAATCCTTTGGACGCACATACTAGTGGAATTGTAAGTGAGGACCAGGGGGAACCCTATTTGGACAATTGATGCTGAGGCTTGAAGGCAAAAAATAAGATTCAGAATGCTTGAAGTTCTTGGTTCTAATGGAAGAGTAAATGAATCGGGTTTCATGCTGATCTTACAGCTAAGGTGTTTCATAAACAAGAGATGTGAGCTGACCAACTTGTTCTGAAGCAGAGATAATACACCTCCTCCCACCCACCCTCCTGCAAAAATTCAATCCCCTATTCCCAATTCCTCCGCCTCCGCCGGATCTGCTCCCAGGATGAGGCATTCCACTCCCGCACATCCCAGATGTCCAAGTTCTTCAAGGACCGCAACTTTGCTCCCACAGTGGTCGAGAATGCCCTTGACCGCATTTCCCGCAACACATCCCTCACACCCCGCCCCCGCCACAACCGCCCAGAGAGGATCCCCCTCGTTCTCACACACCACCCCACCAACCTCCGGATACAACGTATCATCCTCCGACACTTCCGCCATCTACAATCCGACCCCACCACCCAAGACGTTTTTCCATCCCCACCCTTGTCTGCTTTCTGGAGAGACCACTCTCTCCATGACTCCCTTGTTCGCTCCACACTGCCCTCCAACCCCACCACACCCGGTACCTTCCCCTGCAACCGCAGGAAGTGCTACACTTGCCCCCACACCACCTCCCTCACCCCTATCCCAGGCCCCAAGATGACTTTCCATATTAAGCAGAGGTTCACCTGCACATCTGCCAATGTGGTATACTGTATCCATTGTACCCAGTGTGGCTTCCTCTACATTGGGGAAACCAAGCGGAGGCTTGGGGACCGCTTTACAGAACACCTCTGCTCGGTTCACAATAAACAACTGCATCTCCCAGTCACGAACCATTGCAACTCCCCCTCCCATTCTTTAGATGACATGTCCATCATGGGCCTCCTGCAGTGCCACAATGATGCCACTCGAAGGTTGCAGGAACAGCAACTGATATTCCGCTTGGGAACCCTGCAGCCCAATGGTATCAATGTGGACTTCACTGGCTTCAAAATCTCCCCTTCCCCCACCGCATCCTAAAACCAGCCTAGTTCGTCCCCTCCCTCCACTGCATCACACAACCAGACCAGCTCTACCCCTCCCCTCACTGCATCCCAAAACCAGCCCAGCCTGTCTCTGCCTCCCTAACCTGTTCTTCCTCTCACCCACCCCTTCTTCCCATCCCAAGCCACACCTCCATTTCCTACCTACTAACCTCATCCCACCTCCTTGACCTGTCCCTCTTCTCTGGACTGACCTGTCCCCTCCCTACCTCCCCACCTATACTCTCCTCTCCACCTATCTTCTTTTCTCTCCATCTTCAGTCCGCCTCCCCCTCTCTCCCTATTTATTCCAGAGCCCACACCCCATCCCCCTCTCTGATGAAGGGTCTAGGCCCAAAACGTCAGCTTTTGTGCTCCTGAGATGCTGCTTGGCCTGCTGTGTTCATCCAGCTTCACACTTTATTATCTTGTTCTGAAGCAGGTTTTTTCTTAATTGAAAGTCCAAAAAGAGAAACTCCAATTCTGCAAACGCTGTTCAAACAGATTAGCTAGAAAACTCATTCTTAAAACAGTCAGGTGTTTTCCTTGAAATGCATTCAAGTAACCAAGATCAGCAGTTTATCACAAGATTCATTTCCAACAAGCCTTGCTGTTTTTAAAAAAAGTTTTCAATGTGTCTTTTCATGTTTCTTAAAGAAAAAAATACTGTTCTAATATCTCCACAGTCCTTCAAAATGAAGTCCACAGAAATGATAAATTTGAAGCATTTTCTTAACCAATTCGTTAATGAAGATAATTCATTTATTTTGTTCCATTTATCAAACCCATTCGTAAGCAGAGAGATTTGGTATTGTGTATGATAATTTGCTCAATTGGCAGTTTCAGACATTTCCATATCTGCTCATTTCTGTGTTAAACTGTTGGAAAGCCCTCCGATAAGACATGGAAAAAGCATTAATCTTTGATCCAGTCATCTTTTTACGGCATATGAGGCTGGTGTCAATTTAAGGGCCGTTCTATATGATGTATATGCATATAAGAATAAGGAAAATTATTTTGGCTGTCATTCTGAAAGTTATGGAATTGTTTTAGCTAACCTCTAACTGTCCTTCGTTTTGGGTTGGTACACAGTTATACTTTTGCTTAAGGTATTGCACAGCTTTAATCTTTTGAGCCAAAAATATATAATGTAAGTGGGGAAAAGCTGTACAAAAATGCTTTTTATTTCACATTATGAAGTCTTTTATGGTGATTGTCTATCTCCCACTTCAATGTTATTTTTACTTAAGATTTATCTGTAGTCAGTGGTGAGAATTAGGTAATGTGACTAACTTTCAAAATGTGCACCTTAACTAGATCAAGAAAAATTACATAAAATGTTAAGGATTAATATGATAACTTGCACAGGCCTATATCTGCTCAAATTTAGATGAATTGCTTAAAGGCTTTTTTTAAAGTAGTTTTTTTTAAGGAAAAACAATGCTTGATTTCAGTTCCATTTCTAACTGAAATAAGCTGCTAGCTTTCAACAGCGTATTTTAAATTTCTCAAATTTGGAATAGACTAGTAGTTCTGTCAGTTAAAACAAATGAGTCACTGAAAGGTTTTTCAGGAATGACATTAATAATCAATCACTTTTATTCATTTGAAGATGACCTTTTGCAGTATTTTTAGCTCTGATCGTGTAGTAGAATAATACTATGATCGCTGACTAACATGCAGTGTACCTTAGCCCCTATAAAAGAACATCTTGTAACATTTTTGCATAATTCATTGATTATTAGTTGCTTATATATGCTGATCTATAAATCACTTCCAAATTATTGTTAGTCTTTCAGATTACCTTCCCATGACTAGCCTTTATTGCAATTGCTCAATCTAATAGTTACCATGCCACAAACCTAGTTAAACATAGATTATCTGTAGTGCAATATTCTGTACATATCCTGATCTACTTATACAGTTGTTGTAACTAATTTAGCATTGAATATTCTGATGTCTTTCAGATGACATGATGCAGACTGACATGGTAATAGGTAAACTGAAGCCCATAAGAAGGGAAAGTTCTAATAAAGAAATGCAGAAGCAAACTTCCAAGCATCCTAAAAGGCAAATGAAATGCAGTGATCTTGATGAATGTGGTAAAGAATCACCCCCAAGTAAAAAGACTAAATTTAGCACAAATGAAGCTGTTGCAGGCCATAGCCTAATAAAAATGTCATCTGGTTCTGAGCTGGGAAACCAAGAGATTGAATCAAAATCTGCAACAGTGCAGCTTCCAGTTGAATTGGTTACTACCTTGAACAAGCCAGATGAACATTCTGTGATGTTAGATGCTTCAAAAGGTGAGATATCAAATGTGTCAAGATCAGCTGTTCAGAAAAGGACCAAACCTATTCAAGCCTTACTTGCAAAACATAATGGGAACAAAGTGACCTTAACCAGTCAGACATCCTCCTCTGTGAGAGAGATGAGCAGTCCAGAAGAGAAGGTAACTGCAATTACATCACATCCAAGCTCAACAAAGTCCTATTTACCAACTATTCCATCTCCAAAAGGGCCACTGCAGATGGTGTACAAAATGCCTGATGGATCTTGTGTGCCAATTGATCTGAGTAGCAGCCAGATTAAGATTGCAGTCCAACCTGTCATTGATGCAAAGACTGGAGAGCGGATCATGCAGCAGGTACTTATTGTACCCAAAAATTTATTAGCCCAACAACAAGATGGAAAATATGTTGAAAAAGGAAGTCTGCCCAAGGCATTAAAGGAACTGGAGAAAAGAGCTTCTGTCGGATCTCAAACAGCTGATTTAGGCCATTCTCCAGTGGATCTTCAGTCTCTGTCATCTGTTCAGGCGGAATCACAGGTTTCTAATTTAAGACCCAGTAAGAGCACTGAAAGTTTAACAACAGCAATAACTTCTGTCAGTCGGTCAACAAAAGTTGTACCTTCATGTAACTTTTTAACATCATCAGTTATTGCACCACAAGGAAGTGCAGAAGCGTCTGCAGTTACAGTACCTTCAGTTATGACATCAAATGCTAAAGGTAGTCAGTTAACAGTTACTGAGCCAGTAATGCCAACAAAAACACACAAGGCAGGTAATACTGGAACTGCTCAGAGTTCCAACTCGCAGCAGTCAAAAGAATCAAGTGAAACAAAGCAGGAACTTAAAACTGTGTGTATACGAGATTCTCAATCCATTTTAGTCATGACACGTGGTGGAAACACAGGTGTTGTTAAGGTACAAAGCAATTCTGATCAAAACTCACCAAATGCTATTACTCCAAGGCCAATATTTACATTTTTACCAGAAGTTCAGAACTTTGTGGTCTCAAAAACTCAACCATTGTCACCATTGACCTCTATCCTTGTTCCGGCACAGACTTCCCTAACAAATATCAATCAACTTCCTGTTTCCAATTCCATTGCATCAGTTTCATTAGGTCTAAATCAGTTGGGTGCAGAACCAATTAAGTTAGGTTCTTGCAAAACTATGAATAATGCTGGAGTTGTGCCTGTTGTACCTGTGCCTCTGCCAGCAGTCTTGTCAACTGTTTCAGAGAATCCAACTGTGCACACCAGTAGCCACAATGCTGTGCATTTAGTTAGTGGACCTGTTGGTGGATTATCTAGTGAAAGTGCAGTCCAAAGTAAGGTAACAGTTACTCAAGCACCATCGTTGCAATTCTCACTTGATACTGCAACTGGCAAGCAGTTATTTCTAAAACCACCTGAATGTAATAAGTCAGGAGGTAGCACATTCCTGACTGGAACTACAATGCCGAAATTTCTATTGGTTCCAAATCCTCCTGCTACACTTTGTGGCACAAGTCAAGTCAGCATGGCACCCACAAATGCTCAACCTCAAAAGTTAGTTTTTGTGAATCCATCTGTGTCTTCAATGTCCTCATCCTCCAACTTAGTATTAACTAAACCGCCCCAACAACAAACTGCAATGCCTTTAAACACAACACAAATACCAGTGAAAAACTCAGATCCTTATCAGGTGGTGCTAGTACCTTATACTGGGGAAACACCAATTAAAAGCAATCCACTGCCCAGCTCATTTCAGGTGAAAGAAGTTAAAAAGGGAAACCTTATAAGAAACAGCATCCAGAAAATCCCAGGAATCGGTGTTCCGCCGACTGCAAAAGTAGGAGAAGGATTATCTATGAAGAATGCTGTCTTACCAACAAGTTGTGTTAGTACTTCAGCAATTCCTTCAGCTGTGGTGAGAAATCAGAGCTCTCCACCTTTTAGGAATTCCACGGGAATCAAAATGTGTGTTCAAAATGCATTTACAGTAGCAACAGCAGCTACAGGTACTGCTCTGCCAACGCCAACTTTTACAACATTTGGTTCTCTTCCCACTGCTTTGCTTAAAGGAAATGATAATATCTCTGGATCTAATCAAGGAGTGTTAGCAACTAGACTTCCTGTTGCTATTTCAACAGTGAAGGCAGAACACCTTGCATCTTCAATGCTGCTTGCATCTCCACAGCCAAAGATGTCACATCAGTCACTGACTTCTTCTCTTCCCTTGCCAATTACAGCTCCTTTACCAAATCCAGTCAATTCAAAGATGGTACCAACAAGCACTCAACCAGTATGTACAGCCTTTTCCCCACCAATTGCACATTTTTCAAAGGATAATTGTCAAACAGTAATTCGTTTTCCAAATCCAAACACTCTAGCAGCACCAACCAATACAAGTACTGTTCCAAGGTCTGCAACTGTGCAAGCAGCTACTCGGCTGAGTGCATCAACTGTTGGTAATATGTTCACTGCTTCTTTGGGTCTTAGCTTGCCGCATCAAACACCAGTACAGAGTTTAACAAAACATCCGATGAGTCCTAAAACAGTTACTGCATCTACTTCACTTATACAGTCTGTAGCAACTGTGCCATCTTCTATTAGCAAAGTTTCTGAACCATTAAATGAATCTTGTGTACGGCAGAAAATAGTTATCAACACAAGTACACCTTTGGCACCAGGGACTCAAATAGTCATTAACAATCATCGATTTGTAGTTCCACCTCAAGGCCTTGGATCTGGTAGCCATGTCCTGCTGATTTCCAATACACTGAAACCAAGTAATTCTCGAGCAGTAAATTTAAGCCCTGGATCTCGTACAGGAACTGATGTTACATCTGCCTGTCAAAAGACAACGATAGTGTCTGCTTTATCCCATCGTTGTCAATCCTTTCCATCGCCTTATGTTGTTTCACCTGAGAAATTGCTTCAAAAGCTGTGTGTTCAGAGTGCTGCACAAACAATTACTGCTGTTTCTAAACCTGTCCAGCCTACAACAGGATCAACACTGATACTTGCCCCGACTGCAAGACCTTCACTTCAGACTGCAGTATGCAAATATCAAGTCCCTACAAGCCAGAGTGCCCCAGGTCTTCCAGTAGATACTTCATACAATAAGTTATTAATCAGCCCAGAAGGGGCAGTTTTAAATGCTATTAATACTGTGGTTAACCCTGCTACAAAAGTGGCATCACAGCCCTCTTTAACTCATGTTTTGGGAAGTTCAAGTGCAAGTCCTGCTGTAGTCTTTCCATCAATTAAGGCATCGGAAGTACTTGATTCTACTAGAACTGTTTCTGCAACTTCCAGTCTATAAACTACAATTGTTGGATATCCAAATATTGGAGATTATGTGAACCATCAGTACAATTGGAATCATTCTCTAATTATATTTTGAGTTTTGGAGAAGGCGCAACTTGTTAACAGTAAGATGTCTTGAGAGGCACAAGTATTTATTTAGTCTGCAAAGATGTTTTCCCTGTGTTTTATCTGTGAAATCTGTGTATTTCAATGTACAAAAACATTGTTAAAAATTGTAAAACAGCAAATTTGAATGACCTTGTAAATTTTCCTGATTTATAATTTTAACTGAAGTGTAGCAATTTAGTGATTGCTTACTGTGCACTCAAAAGCTTCTTGCACACTAGCGGTACAACCTGTTATCAATGCCCACATCATCGGTGTGCTGCAATGTTCCACTTTTAAGTGTGTTTTTTTTTTAAGAAGTGCAGGCAAAAGAAAAAACATACGACTTGTTTATATGCTGTTGCTTCCTTTTTAAGTATTTAATATAGAAACTTCAGTCTGTTGTACAGTTGTAAATACTTTTGAACTCAAGTTGTACTAAAGTGAATGTATAAAAGAATTTTGCTAATTTATTTGTTTCTTGTTTATATAATGTATAGGTTTTTAAGCTGTTTTAGTAGCTTTTACGGACCAGTGTTTAGAAAAATGCAGTCAAATCTGCATGATTAAAAACGTGTGCAATTGTTATTTCCGGTCTTATGTTTTATTTGCATGCAAGTTCCCTCTCCAGTTGTAATTCTGTTAATTTAATTCCAAGTCTGCAAAAATAATGCCTACCTTTAGTGTTTGACTAAGTAGGTTAGGTTCTGTATCTCTTAACTTCATTGCAGTTGGATATTAGAGGGGAACAGTGACCCCTAAAGCTATGCATTATTTTTGTTTTGCCATTTTTATAATCTCTTGTGAAACTACTCTACAGTGAGTTACTATGTTCAGGCGATTATGGGGCTGTGAGTAATGTAAGGAAAGGAAAGTGCTGGCTTAAGAAAGTGGGCATTTCAGCCATTTACAACTCTGAATTATCCTTTTGGAGATTAATAACCTATTCAAGGAGATTTTCCATCAATGGTATGATGTGACAAATGCTTTGTAGGAATAACTCTGTCCTCTGTATTATGGACATTGTTCTCTTCTGGTACATTGTGAAGAAAATAACTTCTGTCCTGATTTATAAATAATTGCTCAAAATTACACTTTTATCTCCATATGTTCTTACATACAGTTAGGTTTTTGCAAACAATTATCATATCTTTTAATTAAATTCCTGTCCTCGTACATGATTATTTAGTTTCACAATGTAAAAATGGAAGTGTCAGCATGCATCATGACCCTTTGATTCTACCTTGTTTGGCAAAAAGATAATCCTCACTAAATTGCTTTACCTAAAATTGTTCTTGTATTCAATCACTCAGGAAACAGAGTCCCAAAGTTTTCAACTTTGAATAGGTGATCATTATCTGTGGCTAAGTATGCACAAGGCATTAGCACGTTGTATGAATTTTTTTTTGCTTAAAACTTTAGGAACTTTACTGGATATATGCTAAAATGATTAATTTTATGACTGTATAACACAGTAGGGGGATTGTATTTCCTACTAGCTTGTCCTTGGTGGACCCTGACCTGGTGAAATTTGAGTCTGATTTTCTTTTTGTGGCTGTTTCTTTAGCCCATTAGTAACAGTGTTGACCTACAACAAATGCATGCTTCAACTTTGTATTAGTTTGACTTAATAGCTTTAGTGTTTCAAAACTAGCCCGAAGAAGTACGTTTCATTTGTCTTCAAAACCTCTGGTAAACTTAATCTTTTGAGGAAAATTCTTTTGAAATGAAGAGAATTGCTGTATTTTTCTTCAATCTCCATTACAGTTGATGTATTTATTAAATCTCTGTTCCACAAAACTGAATATCCTAGCACATGAACTGCAAAATATTAGTATGCAGCTACTGCAAGCGATTAGGAATGAAAATACAGTGTTCTTATTTACTACAGTGAATATTGAGCACAAAAATAGGGAGATGTTGCTACAGCTGCCAGGGATGTCAATGAGGTTGTATCTGGGTACAGTTTTGATGTATTTATTTGAGAAAGGATACAATCTCATTAGCAGGTCAAAGATGGTACATTCAGATGATTTCTGTGGTAAAGGGCATATTGTCTATAATCAGGACTTCTCAAAGTGGGGATTCCAGTTCCCAGGTGGAGTTATGAACTGGAACTTTGAGCTCAAGACCACGATAGCTGCCCCATTCCCCCACTTCACAAACTAATAAGTCTTCTCTGACCGCTCAATGAGGAGTTGCTACAATTTTCAAAAATAATAATTGGATTACTGGTAAAATGCTTACGAAGTACTAGCTTACACACTGCACTGCTGCAACTTGACAAGTCCTGTCTGATAGAATCTTCCAAACCAGTGACCTGAAGAGCAAGAACAGCGGTATAGGTATGCCACTTATCTGCTATATTCCCCTGAGTCACTCATTGAAAATATATCACTGTCCCATTATTGTACTTGGCTGAGAAATCCTGGAACAACCTAAAATCACTGGTCCACACCATAAGTGCTGCAGTGGTTCAAAAATGTCCTTTGAACCTTCTCACCGCCCTCTTTGTAAGAAATTAAGGAAACCAAATTAATGCTGCCCCTGCCCACATCGCATGAACAAATAAAAAAAATTGATCAACTTGGTGTCCCGCTAACATCATCTGCAAACTTGGACATAAACTCTATGTTTTCATTCTGGTGCAGATTCCTGAGAATATGCAAACAGTGGGCCATTCAGCCCCCAAGCCTGTTCCTCCATTCAATATGATCATTGATCTGTAGCCAAACTCTGTAAATCTACCTTCGACCTCATCCCTTAATACCTTGCCTTTACAAATGTCTATCTTGCTTAGATTTAAAATTAACAACTAATCCAGCATCCATTGCTGATATCTATCACCCTTTGTATGTAAAATTGCTTCCTAACATCTTTCCTGAATGGTGGGGCCCTTATTCTCAAACTACAACCCCTAATTTTAGAAAACCTGACCAATAGAAATATTTGAGATAATGGGAACTGCAGATGCTGGAGAATCCAAGATAATAAAATGTGAGGCTGGATGAACACAGCAGGCCAAGCAGCATCTCGGGAGCACAAAAGCTGACGTTTCGGGCCTAGACCCTCCTTCAGAGAGGGGGATGGGGTGAGGGTTCTGGAATAAATAGGAAGAGAGGGGGAGGCGGACCGAAGATGGAGAGAAAAGAAGATAGGTGGGGAGGTAGGGAGGGGACATGGTCTCACCCATCCCTTCCTCCCACCACAAGCCGTACCCCCATCTACCTACTAACCTCATCCCACCTCCTTGACCTGTCCCCTCCCTACCTCCCCACCTATACTGTCTCCACCTATCTTCTTTTCTCTCCATCTTCAGTCCGCCTCCCCCTCTCTCCCTATTTATTCCAGAACCCTCACCCTATCCCCCTCTCTGATGAAGGGTCTAGGCCCGAAGCGTCAGCTTTTGTGCTCCTGAGATGCTGCTTGGCCTGCTGTGTTCATCCAGCCTCACATTTTATTATCAATAGAAATATTTTTTATCTACCCTCCCTTTTACTGATGATATCACCAAGACTTCAATCAGACCACGCCGGACTTTTAAATTCTAGAGAAAACTGACCTAATTCGAATAATTACAATTCTTTTTGCTTAAATTTTCACTCTGCTCCTTTCTATCATATGCTTTTTTGTTTACAGTTCATAGAGCTAACATCCACAGAGTATGTTATCCACCATGTTTGTGACCTTTCAGAAACGTTTCACCAAGTTAATCAGCCATGACTTGCCCTGCTCCAGTCTGTGCTGGTTCTAATCACCTCATTTCTCGAAGTATCAGGCACTCTGTCCCTCATGTCAAATCCGATATACTTCCCTATAATGTTTGACTAGCTAATATATAATGACCAAGTTCTGTCCCACTGTTTAAATAGTGCAGGTTGGGAAAGAATTTTTGTAACAAATGTGCAATATCTTTGAATTGTAGAAGGCCATTAGCAATGCTAGATGTATTACAAGATGGACCTGGGTTGGCAAGGGGTGGGGTGAGCAGGGAGGAGGAAATTAACTAACGGATTTGTGTTTTAATTTACATTCCCCATTGTTGGTACATTTGGGAGTGCCATGGTTGCAACTGGCAGTTTGCTATCCAGGTATGTTGTAACATGACCATACTTGCTGAAAACAGCCTATGAGCATAATGTTCTTCCCAGTGATTTCTTCACTTGATTTTTTTCTTAACTGAACTGATGGCTAAAAAGCAAAATACAATTCCACGGCCTGACTCAATAATCAACTCCCCATAATTTTCATAGGACTTAATGTAGAAATCTCAATTAAGGTGAATCTTGCTTGTCTACCTTTTCTAATTTTACTAGAAGGGAACCTAATATTACGATGTTTGCTGTTATTCTGTTATTTAGCTTGTTTTTTGAAACAAAGTTGACCTCCGTGGACATCAAATCCTGATTTGTAAACTTACAGCTTGCTTTCCATCTTCATGAAGAAAGCCGAGCTTCTCTCTACTCGTAATTCACGTGGTAATATACATCTAGTGTGTATGACATCACCATTGTTGTGCTGTGTAATTCAGTTACTAAAATTTCAAACAATTATTTTGTCTGATGAAATTTTTGAAGGGCCTTGCCGAATGTGATCCTAAATTTTGTACAAATTAAGTTAGTTACTTTTGGTTTATTTCATGCAAAAAAAGGTATTAAGCAATTAATGCATACGGAAAACAAACATTACATTGCTGCGTAACCAAGTTTGGGATAATAACTCATCAGAAGCACAGGATTAATACCCTTTGACAATTTAAGGGGAATATGCTGGTGGCAGTTGTTCTGAAGCATTTTTCTCATATGCAGGAGGAGCATTTGGAATCTGTTAAGAGAAAATAATTGTAATTAGTGGTTTTTTTTAAAAACTAATTTACGTGCTTAATCTGACAGATTAAATCAGCGATTGATGGATGGTTTATGGCTGGAAACCATATTCACAACAGACTTAGCCCATTTGTGTTGTACAGGTATGTGGGAGCACAGTAATTTTACGTTAATTATTGTAGTTATGAAAGGTATGAGGTACCTAGGAAGATTTAGTCTGTAGGAAGCACTTCTACACACAGTATGGGAGAGATTTGGAACATTCTTCCACAAAGGGCAGTTGTTGCAAGATCAGTTGTTAATTTTAAACCTGAGATCGTTCAACAAAAATTTATCCAAGGTATTAAGGGATATGAGGCAGGCTGCAGATCAGCCATTATCTCATTGACAGGACTACTTCTGTGCTGATTGGTCCTGGTGCACACTGCAATCAGTCCAAATGACAAATTCAATCAGGTGTTAAAACTCAATCTTTTTACTTACACAAAATGCCACATTTTCAATTTTTCCAGAAGAGCCAAAATTGTAAGCCATCTAGTGCAAATTTTCAAGTCTGAAAAGTATTACGTTTTGGAGGAGAAAATCTTACCAGATTTGAGCTAGTGAAATCATGCAATGATGATTTACTCTCCAGTGGGGTTCCTTCTTCACTGTCATGGTGTCTAGCCATCAAAGAACCCACGACAGTGTTGGATAAGTGCCGGTTCTGAAATTAGATGGTACACCTTGAGTGCAATATCAAATAGGTAACATAGCACATAACCAAGTATGAGTTAACTGGGATATGGTTTTTCAATTCCCACATTTGAGATTCTTTTGCTTCTAAATATTTACCTGGTCTAGCTGATTTATTGCCTTGCGACAAAACATTTGGGGAATTATAACGTAGTTCACGTTAATCTCTCCTACATACAACTGCTAATTCAAGTACAATCAAAACAGTAAAATCTATACGCCAAACTGAATAAAGGTCCAGAATATAGATTGTAAATAAAGTAATGGGATTTGACATTGCTGAAATCTTGAGATTAAAACCACACATGGTCTGGTCTAACTACTAAACAATAAAATCGGATATTTTATTTCATTTGTGGAGGGAACACTCTTCCCCTGTACAGTGTCTTGACAATATTCACAGCAGCTTTAAGTTGAATATGACTGCAGTCAAATATCTTTTAGGTTACCTGGAGAACTAAGTATCCATTACGTTTCCTGTAGTACCAGCATCCAATGACCAATAGAAATACAAGGATTATAACCAGAAGAACAATGCAAATGGCCCTGAAAGAGGGGGGAAAAACAGAAATATCAATTCAAGTATCACACTCAGGTTCTCTCCCTTTTCTCCAATTCCAAATGCAAATTTTTCATGTCTCATTTTCCAAAAAGTCTATCTCTTATCATTTGGAAAAGTTAATGTAGGCCTTTCAGTCTGTTTCACTTCCTAGACTCTCTGGATACGAAAAGGAATAGGAATAGACTATGCAGCCCTTTGCTAATTCAATTAAGTCATGGCTGACCTGCAGGTCAACTAATCAACTTGTCATGTTCTGAGACCCTTGTCAATAGTTTCAAAATTTTCGCTTTGGACTCAATTCAGTTTTGTACCCAAATAGTTAATTTTGCTTTCTCTGTGCAAATGCTGTCAAATCTGTTGAGTATTTTCAGCAATTTCTCTTATTGTTTCTGATGTCCAACATCCACAGCTCTTTGATTTTTTTTGTTTAGTGATGTACTTATGTTGCTGGACTTCACAGAAGGATTTCCTTGAAGACCTGAATAAACCTGGGATGGAGGACAGTGAGGTGCTGGGTGCATGACATTTTAAACTGGTATAGGTCTGTCATAATGCAAATACAGTTTTAGAAACTAAAGAAATTACAATATTTCCATATTGGCTACATGCCAATTCATCATTTGATTTCCAAAAGCTTGTGACTGAGGGTTAGTAATAGTGTTTTATGCCACAATATTACCATGGCTCAAGGGGTGGAGGCAGGCCTCAAGAACAATCTCAGCTGCTATGTGGATTGGACACACACTGTAAAATTCATTATACATTGCACTCTAGCCATTTGGCCAACTGAGCTAACAGCCCCCTAGCGTTCTCCATCTGAAGCTCAGATCTTTTGTTTTTGCTGTGTCTTTCAAAGAGATGTTTGGAGAGGACCAGTGAGTGGAGGGATCTGAAAGTGAATGACAGCAACGGAGTTTGTCAATAGAATTTAAGCAGCAGCTCCTTCATAACACTGAAAAGGGGCTGCAGACAAACAAACTCAAAATAGAAGAGAAAAACCATTTCCTCCAGGATGGGTTAGTAAATTTGCAGACGACACTAAGGTCGGTGGAGTTGTGGATAGTGACGAAGGATGCTGTAGGTTGCTGAGAGACATAGATAAGCTGCAGAGCTGGGCTGAGAGGTGGCAAATGGAGTTTAATGCAGACAAGTGTGAGGTGATGCACTTTGGTAGGAGTAACCGGAAGGCAAAGTCCTGGGCTAATGGTAAGATTCTTGTTAGTGTAGATGAGCAGAGAGATCTCGGTGTCCACGTACACAGATTCTTGAAAGTTGCCACCCAGGTTGACAGGGCTGTTAAGAAGGCATACAGTGTTTTAGCTTTTATTAATAGAGGGATCGAGTTCCGGAACCATGAGGTTATGCTGCAGCTGTACAAAACTCTGGTGCGGCTGCCTTTGGAGTATTGTGTACAGTTCTGGTCACCACATTATAAGAAGGATGTGGAAGCTTTGGAAAGGGTGCAGAGGAAATTTACTGGGATGTTGCCTGGTATGGAGCGAAGGTCTTATGAGGAAAGGCTGAGGGACTTGAGGCTGTTTTCATTGGAGAGAAGAAGGTTGAGAGGTGACTTAATTGAAACATATAAAATAATCAGAGGGTTAGATAGGGTGGATAGGGAGACCCTTTTTCCTAGGATGGTGACGGTGAGCACGAGGGGGCATAGCTTTAAATTGAGGAGTGAAAGATATAGGACAGATGTCAGAGGTAGTTTCTTTACTCGGAGAGTATTAAGGGAATGGAACGCTTTGCCTGCAACGGTAGTAGATTCGCCAACTTTAGGTACATTTAAGTCGTCATTGGACAAGCATATGGACGTACATGGAATAGTGTAGGTTAGATGGGCTTGAGATCGGTATGACAGGTCGGCACAACATCGAGGGCCGAAGGGCCTGTACTGTGCTGTAATGTTCTATGTTCTAAGTCTCAGGCCAAACCTAGTTGGAGCAGCTAAACCCACCAGAACCTTTCCGGTATTCAGGAAGGTTGAAAGAAGTGATATTGGTGCAAAGAGGTGAGTACATAGTGAGTTTATGGAATCACAGAATCCCTAGTGCAGAAAGAGGCCATTTGGCCTATCAAGTCTGCAACAAACCTCCAAACAGCACCCCACCCAGAACCTGTGACCTCATACTTATCATGGCCAATCCAACTAACCTGCACATGTTTGGACTGTGGGAGAAAACAGGAGCACTAGTCGGAAACCCGACACAGACACTGAGAACATGCAAACTCCATAGTTACCCAAGGTTGGAATCAAACCTGGGCACTGAGCCAACTGTGCAAACCACTGTGCCACCCTGTTGTTTCTCTTCAATTTAAAATTGCGTAAACGAGTAGTAACAATTTTAACTCTGGTTGAGAAAGAGAAACAATGATCTACTTGGCTTAAATTTAGGTCAAGAGCATTTTAACTCAAGATATGGCAGAGGAGTTCAGTATTGTGTGCTACACGGACTCAGTAATTGGCAAATCACTCTTGGCTGTCTAGATGACTGAATCTACAGGACGTATGACCAGTTTGAGGGCTGTGTCTCACTGTTTGTGCATCGTCTAGCCATGAGGCTGAATGTTACATGGATATCAGATTTTAGACATACTCACCCTATAGTTCAAGGAAGTACTGTCAGAGAAGGAGTTGGTGACCATTAGTTGGAAGAAGTGAAGCAGGATAGTGTTCAGGAAAGTTCCAGATGGCATCTCACTAAATAACAGATTTTCTGTGTTGGAATACGGTGACAGTGACTGTTCCTCTGGGGACTGCACCCAGGATACAAGCTGCACAACACGGGAGTATAAAGTCAGGGAGAACAAAAGTGGTAGGAGAGTCAATAGTGAGGGGTACGCACATGTGTTCCTGTGAACACAGATTTTACTCTTAAGATTGTGAGAGGCCAGGGTCAAGGAACTCGCTGAACAGTTGTGGGGAATTCTGAAGAGGGAGATTGAACAGTTAGATTGCCATGTATGTGAACCGCAATGATCAGGGTAGAAAGAGGGTTGAGGGTGTGCATCAAAAGTTTAGGGTGTTCAGCTGCAGATTAAAGAGCAGGACCTCAGAGTGTAATCTCTGGATTATTCCCAGTGCCATGTGTTGGTGAGTGAGTGTCTGAAGAGTTGCTGCAGGAGACAGTAGTTTAGATTCCTGAAACACTTGCCCCATTTCTGGGGAAGGTGGGACCAGTTAAAAGTCTGACATTTTACACCTGAACCATAAAGGAACCAAGATAATAAAATGTGAGGCTGGATGAACACAGCAGGCCCAGCAGCATCTCGGGAGCACAAAAGCTGATGTTTCAGGTCTAGACCCTTCATCAGAGAGGGGGATGGGGTGAGGGTTCTGGAATAAATAGGGAGAGAGGGGGAGGTGGACTGAAGATGGAGAGAAGATAGGTGGAGAGGAGAGTATAGGTGGGGAGGTAGGGAGGGGATAGGTCAGTCCAGGGAAGACGGACAAGTCAAGGAGGTAGGATGAGGTTAGTGGGTAAGAGATGGAGGTGCGGCTTGGGGTGGGAGGAAGGGGTGGGTGAGAGGAAGAACAGGTTAGGGAGGCAGAGACAGGCTGGACTGGTTTTGGGATGCAGTGGGTGGAGGGCAAAAGCTGGGCTGGTTATGTGGTGCAGTGGGGGGAGGGGACGAACTGGGCTGGTTTTGGGATGCGGTGGGAGAAGGGGAGATTTTGAAGCTGGTGAAGTCCACATTGATACCATTGGGCTGCAGGGTTCCCAAGTGGAATATGAATTGCTGTTCCTGCAACCTTTGGCATAGTTGTGGCACTGCAGGAGGCCCATGATGGACATGTCATGTAAAGAATGGGAGGGGGAGTGGAAATGGTTCATGACTGGGAGGTGCAGTTGTTTATTGCGAACCGAGCGGAGGTGTTCTGCAAAGCGGTCCCCAAGCCTCCGCTTCGTTTCCCCAATGTAGAGGAAGCCACACCGGGTACAATGAATACAGTATACCACATTGGCAGATGTGCAGGTGAGAGGAACCAACATGCTTGCAGGGTGGGATGGGTACATTGCCCTGTTGGTGGGGTTTAAGCTAACTTGATTGGAGATAATGCACAAATTTGTAAAGGATAAACTGAGTAAGTCTGGCAGGTAAAGTGCACATTATCAAGTTAAGACACAAGGGAGCATGGCAAACTTAATGCCATTTTAATGCATGGAGACTTGCAAACAAGGCAGATGAGTTGAAGGTGTGGATTAATAAATGGGGATGTGATGTTATTATTAAAGCACGGTTGAGGGAGGGACACGGCTCTGTATTGTGGAGGAAATTGGTTAACAATATTGAGCAAGGAGTCAGTTTCTGTGATGAGGATGAATTATGTCTTTGAAAATTCCTCAAATAAGCCAAGTGGGTAGAAATTTAGAAAAAATGAGAGGGGTTACGTTGCTGGGGATGCTGCTGTACCATGTCCTGAAGCAAACCAGGTACTACAGCCACATTACCTTTCTTAGCACATGCCGATGGAACCGGATTATCCTCAATGGACTACAGTCCACATTCAGGCCTTCCAAATTTAGCCCTAACTGTGACAATGTCTACGTTCAGAACACCTGAGATCCTTCAACAACTTTTCTCCCTGCGCCTCCTGAAACACACACTTGCAGCAATGTGCAGGCATCTCCTGAAAAACGATTTTCTGAAGAAGGGCCGAGGCCTAACACATCAGCTTTCCTGCTCCACATGCTGCTTGGCCTGCAGTGTTCGTCTAGCTTTACACCTTGTTATCTTGTTACATTGCTGGGAGTGTTATATAGAGAACCAAACATTCAGAGAGAAAAAGGACAGATATGAAATCAAATCTCAGAAGTGTAAAAATAATAGGAGATTTCAACTTCCTCAATGCCTATCCCAGTTGACAAAGTGTGAAAGGCTTAGAGAAGGGCAGAATTCTTAAAAATCACTCCTTGACATATTTTAAGCCAGCATATAGTAAATCCTACAAGAGAGCAGGTAGTGTTGGACCTCGCAATGCTACAGTGTGGTCTCATCAGCAACTTGTATAGTTGCAGTAAACTTTCCCTACTCTTATGCTTCAACTCCCTTGAAATTAAAATGAACATTCATTAGCTTTCCTGATTACATGCTGCACTTGTGTGCTAGTTTTTTTGTGTTTCGTACTCGAGTGTCCCTAAGTCCCTTTGTGTTACAACTTTCTCTCCAATTAAATAATATTCTGGTCTTTTGTTCTCCCTTCCAAAACAAATGACTTCACATTTTTTCAAATGAGGACTCAAAACAGCAGAAATCCAGGGTGAATATAGAGAGTGGAGGGGGTCACTTCAAAAATAAATCATGAAGTGGGGACTTGGAAAACTATGAGCAAGTGGAATAAAGGAAATGCAAAGCTGTTTCACAAATATATTACAGGCAAGGGGATAACTAGTGAAAACATAAGCCCCATCAGGGAAAAAGTGACGATGGTGAGGTTTTAGTACTTTGTTGAATTCTTGTGGTGGTGTTCCTATTCTGGACTAGGAGAACTGGATTCAAGTCCCAATTGCGCCAAAGGTGTGTCATCATAACATCTCTGAACAAATTATTAGAAAATGTGGCAATAAAGGATACAAAAATTAAAATGTAAAGCAGATTTATTTAACACAAACCAGTTCCCTACCTGTTCTCCATCACTTAACATTGAAAAACTTGGTCTAATTCCAGCCAGATTGATGCAATGAACTTTCGGGGGCGGGGGAAGAAAATACTTTGTTGTTTTTTATAGTGAATAAAGATGCAATGTTGGCATAGAAATCAAGATTAGGATGTGATATTCTTAAACAAACTAGAATGGACAGGAAGGAGATTTAGAGGGGATTTGAGGATTTTTTTTTAAACCCAGAGAATAGGGTTTATCTGAAGTCATTGGTTGAAAAAGTGGTAAAAGTGGGAACCCTCTCAAAATGTAACTATTTAGATGAACACTTGAAATGCCACGGTGTACAAGGTACTAAGCTAATTGGTGGAAAATGCGATTAGGGTGGAGATAATGGGCTGAAGATCCTCTTTCCTTGCTGTAAAACTCTGACTCTGGGAGAATTATATTGTATTTACAGAAATGTGCCATCCAACTCCAGAAGTTCAATGCCACTGTCTATGTTGCACCAAAGTCCGCGGTCATCTTACTTCTATCTTGTCTTATCACACATCTTTCTGTCTTTTCTCCTTAAGATTATCTAGCTTTTCATCATTTTTAAATGAACCTTTTTAGTAGGGAGGCTTCTATCAATTCCATGTACAAATTGTATTTGCTAGCAAGTTACAGAGCTGCAACTAATTGTTTATAATCCAAGATAAGCATTTTTAAAATACTGTCAAGGTTAATGGGCACAATCCAATCAAGATCATACATTTACCATTTTAAATCTGCACAGTGGGTTACGAGAAGGTACTTTATAGAATAGTAATGCATTTACAGCATTTTCCGAGAATTTGGAAATTTTTTTGTTTGTTTCCACGCAGCAATAGCAGAAACTTGGAAGATACAATTTAATCTGGTCAGAGTTTAAATTGACAATCAAACAGTAGAGTAACAGTAAGATCAACTGTGCTAAATCTGCTGCTTTTCACAACAGAATTTCTCAGGTTGATTCTGTGAGTCACAGATGAATGTAATAGGTTTTTAACTGAGGGAGCAAATGAATTTAATACATGACCCAATTTAGCAAAATTGGAAGAGTGCCATTAAACAATGCCAATGGCAGAGATTATAAACTCTCAGTACAACACTTCAGTAGAAAAAGTAATCAATATGCCTGCCTTTCCAGATAATGGATACTTGAACTTACTCTTCTGATCTGAGGTAAAGTCCACTTCTTCCAGTTCCAAAAGATCCTGGCATGATGTAATCACCTTTTGGCATTTCTGAGGATTAATGTGAATCAGTCTTAGGTGGAAGAATGAATATAAGCAAGTGCACAGATTCCTTGATTTGAAAAAAACCAGACCTTTCCATTATTTGATTCACAGTGAGCACTACAATATACTCAGTTTTTACTTAAGTTATGAAATACATTAAATAACAGTATCTCATGATTTAACATAGGAAATTTTCTCAATACTTTAATTTTAATTCACTTGAATAACATTTAAAGCAAAACACAAGCTAATTTAGTTGCACCGATAATAAGTATAAACATTTTTACCGGCGTTAGAAGCTGGTGCTGACGTCTGGTGGAATCCTGAATCGTGGACTGAGCAGCAGTGGTGTTACTCTTTTCCGTGCTGTATGATTCTACTCATCATTACTCGTGTTTTCTCCCCCACTTCTCTGATCAGAGTCCTCATGACTGTCATGAGACTGAGACCTGACCATTGGAGATGTCTTAGCTCTAATAGGCATGAATAAGCAGCACAGCAACATACAAGAATCAAAGAAAACTATTAGCAGATTGTGGCAATTCAATTTGCTGTCTGTTTTAATAACAGTGAATATGCATAAGACTGAAATTTAGTTTAGAATCTGAACAGAACCTCTGTTGCTTTTTACAGCATGTGATTTATTTGGTTATTGCTTCTAGCTTCTAGCTCCAAAGAGAGACAATATTTCTCTCAATGTTATTCAAGGAGATTCACATAATTCATACATAAGTTCTCAAGCATTATTCCTGATTATGTGTTTGTTTTTATCCCAATCTGAGCCTACATAAGCTCTTAATGTTTCTGGTTCATGCTGGGATTTGTTCAGCTTGTGCTTTTGGTCTTCTGATATCTCATCTGTGTGGTATTTGTGTGAGTCCAGGTTGCAAGATAGACTGTTAGATTGCAGAGGAAATCTTGGATCGGTAACCACATTCTATTTACAAAAAAATTTAACTTGTTTCTACTGCCTGATCCTCATTGTCAAGTCCAAGGTAGAGTTTGTGAATGCATGCTGTTGCTTCAAAACTACAATTAAAGCTTATGTGAACTAAAACCTAGATCTAGTATGCATACGCTGAAATTAAATGTGAGTAAGTTTAACACATTGGAGATCCTACAGCATGGTGGGTAGCATCCCTACCTCTGAGCCAGAAGCTCCGGGTTCAGGTCCAAATCCAGAACTTAAGCAAAGTGCACCCATCACGTGGCCAAACAGTGCCAAACTGCAAGTAATTCCAACATATGCTAATCGCAAGCCATAGGAGTAGAAGAGATTCCTGGTCTACTTTGCTGATATATATCAGGTGCTACAAAGTGTATTAACATTCTTAGATTACATACTGCCAGGTAATTAGATACTATAATCATTACTATAATGTAACCCAGAATCTATTCTTACCGTAAGTCCATGTCAATAGCTAGTGATGCTAGCCACCTTATATTGTCAATAAAAATATGACCTTGGCTTTTGTACTGTAGTAACCACCTCTACCAGTAAGTTAGAGTCATACCCAACACTGACACAGACGAATGATAACTTTTGAATAATAATCGTGACAGCAAAATTACAAATGTAGGAACATTGGAAAATCAAAAGCACAAGGAACAGAAAAAGCCATTCAGCCCATCAAGTCCACATCTGCCAAAGATCATGCATGACTTTTATTTATTCAAAGAATAACAGTTTCCACTGAGAAAAAGGAAGACATTGAATTTTTTGAAATCCATTCTTGGTTGTAAGAAGTGTCCAGTCTACCTTGGATTTCTCTGCGAGGGTAAATTATCTTACAATTTAATTTGCAGGTAAAACTAATTGCTTCATGCTGCTTGCTGCAGTACACAGGAATTGGGAGCAGGAGGATGTAATATAGCTCTTCAAGCCTGCTCCACTATTCAATACAATCATGACTGATCTCATCTTTGCCTCAACTTCATTTTCCTATCTGCTTTTCATAGCCTTTCAAACCATTACTAACTAAAAATCAGTTTATCTCTCCCTCAGTGTCCAAGCATCCACCATACTCTCTGGTAGTAAATTCTACAGGTTCACAACTCTTCCAGATAAGTTATTTCTCCTCATCTCTTTCTAATTTACTACTATTTAACCCAAGTTATAACTTCTTCTTCAAGATTGCCAAGAGGAAATGTCCTTTCTACATCTAATTTGACAATCCCTTTTAACATCTTATATCCCTCAAGTAGATCTCCTCTCATTCTCCTAAACTGCAGAAAATATAGCAATACAGGTCATGTCCAAACATTCAGAGGAAGCTACTGTCAATCCAGCTGCTATTGCACAAGAGTAAGGTTGTATACAATTTACCGTGCTGGTATGATTCCAGGTATGTAGGATGTATGTCCTAAAGACAGGCAGTTTGTATTAAACAACATATCCTTTGGGTGTTTGCAGCAAGGTACTGACCCTTCAAGAACTGCCTGTGTTTGAAAAATGTATAACACTGTCCAAACATTAGATGTACTTCTGCAATTGGTCAACATTTGTTGGATAATCCTGCACGTGTTCCACAGGGCTCTGTCCTTGGGCCTCTACTGTTTGTAATTTTTATTAATGACTTGGATGAGGGGATTGAAGGATGGGTCAGCAAGTTTGCAGACGACACAAAGGTCGGAGGTGTCGTTGACAGTGTAGAGGGCTGTTGTAGGCTGCAGCGGGACATTGACAGGATGCAGAGATGGGCTGAGAGGTGGCAGATGGAGTTCAACCTGGATAAATGCGAGGTGATGCATTTTGGAAGGTCGAATTTGAAAGCTGAGTACAGGATTAAGGATAGGATTCTTGGCAGCATGGAGGAACAGAGGGATCTTGGTATGCAGATACATAGATCCCTTAAAATGGCCACCCAAGTGGACAGGGTTGTTAAGAAAGCATATGGTGTTTTGGCTTTCATTAACAGGGGGATTGAGTTTAAGAGTCATGAGATCTTGTTGCAGCTCTATAAAACTTTGGTTAGACCGCACTTGGAATACTGCGTCCAGTTCTGGTCGCCGTATTATAGGAAAGATGTGGATGCTTTGGAGAGGGTTCAGAGGAGGTTTACCAGGATGCTGCCTGGACTGGAGGGCTTATCTTATGAAGAGAGGTTGACTGAGCTCGGTCTCTTTTCATTGGAGAAAAGGAGGAGGAGAGGGGACCTAATTGAGGCATACAAGATAATGAGAGGCATAGATAGAGCTGATAGCCAGAGACTATTTCCCAGGGCAGAAATGGCTAGCACGAGGGGTCATAGTTTTAAGCTGGTTGGTGGAAAGTATAGAGGGGATGTCAGAGGCAGGTTCTTTACGCAGAGAGTTGTGAGAGCATGGAATGCGTTGCCAGCAGCAGTTGTGGAAGCAAGGTCATTGGGGTCATTTAAGAGACTGCTGGACATGTATATGGTCACAGAAATTTGAGGGTGCATACATGAGGATCAATGGTCGGCACAACATTGTGGGCTGAAGGGCCTGTTCTGTGCTGTACTGTTCTATGTTCTATTCTAATTGCATTGACAACCAGTTTAGCATTGCCAGTTGGGTTTGGAGTGTGGTGCACTTTCACGTAGTAGAAACAACATATATTAATACACAGAACCCTGTTCTTTGCAGACATAAATGTTATTTATTTGCATTATATCTGTTTCAATTCAGCACAATAGATGATAACCATTCACTGGTTCATTTCTTACAGCAATGCCCTGATCTACTAATCAACCCTGCCAGGATTAAAATTTAACAAAGCCTGGCTGTTAACTGTCAATCAGCATTAATGGGTGCATTTATCATGGCAGTACCTCTTTCAGTCTATTATCCAACCAATCAACATTTTCCTCTCAAACAGTATATATGTTGGTTTTCCATTTAAATTTGCATTCTTGTAAAAAATCTTGATGAGTGCAAGGCTAAAAGCATCAACAAAATCCATTGTTTCAACAATACTCAAGTTCTGTACCACTAAATAACTGTTTAATACCATCTTCCTTACAGTTCACAATAATTCCAACTTTCAATCCATCCACATTTGGAAATTGTGATCCCCAAACTTTAAAGTATAGGTCATTGATAAGTATTAAGACGAGCAGAGGTCCTAAAAATGCCCCGGAAAGCATCAACTTAGACCCTTCTACAGTTTGAAAAACAAGCTTCACAAACACTCTGTGCCCTGTATGTCAACCAAATTAATATTTATGTTGTCCCTTTTATTCCATGAGCTCTAACTTTGCTTAAAAGGCACTTTATCAAACTCTTTTTGAAAGTTTATGTACACATTTCTTCAAAAAGGATGCCAGAACATTACTTAAAGATAGTTTTCCCCTAATTATTTATAGTCAGTTGTTATACTGTGATAGAGTAAAGTGACAATAATTTTCCCACAGAAACTCCAAATTGAGGTGTGAAGTGAGTTCGAGGTTTTACTGACTGAACAATGCCTGAAGCCGATTTCATGATCAAGATATTCTGTTAATCCTATCAGCTCAATTACATTTTTGAACTGGATGCTCAATAATCTACTTTGGACATGTGGCAACAAACATTCTTATTGGCAGGCTTTGTGCCCCTTTTTAATCAGAAGCATCATTTTTTTATTGGAATCTAAGTTTAATAGATTTACATTTGTTGTTTTTTCATACTTGCTCTTTGCTTTCCTGTATGTTTTATTCAATTTCCCACTGCTTGTTCATCCCAGCCATATTTGGCTCAAGGCACAGGACACCCTATGGTGTAAATTGAAACAACCAAGTAACATTGTAATTGTTTCATTCTGCTTTCCAGTCATACTACAGTGATATGTGGAGACACACACGATACAACTTGTGTTCTGAACAACATTCAACACACAATCTAAAACATTTAAAACTGATTAACCAATCATTGTTCTCAATGTCGTCTGTGTTGTTGCAGTATGCAGAATATCCGCTACGTGTCGACATTAAACAAGAATGGCTGCACTTTGGAAGGTAAATTACTGTGACAAATGAAAAAGGAAGATGGACAAAAATCCAGTGAGGGCAAGTGAAACTTTTTTGTGCAGCTGGAAAGCAAGAATCATGTGAGGGCAAGGTGTGGTATATAAATGGGACAAGCATAACCCTATCAATCATGGCAGAGGAAAATCTTACTTGAAAAATAAGGAAGACAGTCAGTGGCACTACTAGAGTCATCACCGGGTTAAGTGAGGGAATCAATGGCCCTAGAAAACGTATTGGTTCACAGCAGGGAAGGGAAAGAGTTTGAGGTGGACCACGTGAAGATAAGGAAGGAGAATATACCAGAAATAATGTTAATGACATTTCCAAGTCCTGGCTGAAAACACCAATAGGTTGTTCAATGTGCTGAGTAAAGAATAGACCTGAATAGGACCAGAACAAAGTGCTTCCAATGAAGAAGCAGCACGGACAGGTCGCATATGGTTGCCCATAGCAACACATTTTGTTTGGAAGAAGTCAGAGGAGTCAAAGGCAAATTTGCACAAATACAAGGAGATATTTGGCCAGGCAAAAGAGCATAGTAATGAATGAGGATTGGCTGGACTTCCATGCAAAGAAGATGCCAAGACCCCTCAAGCCATCCTGGTGGTCAATGGAGATGTAGACGGCTGGGATAACCACGGTAAAACAGTTAGAATCGGAAAAATGGAAACTGTAAAATTGGCATAGGGAATTGGAAGTGTCTTGGTTTTATGACTCCACTGTAAAACAGTTTGTTTTCTAACATATTGAGAACTCTGGAAATTTGCTGGTAAATACATTTATAGCCTGGTCCAAATGCTACCAAATACTAAAGTACCTTAACAATGCAAAACTAACTCCTCCTTTCCTAGAAACCATTTTTCAAAACTTTCAAGAGTCTTTTTAAGAATATTGACCAAAAGCTGTCAAAATTATGTCGTTACTGGAACAATTGAAAATACATATAAAATTTGATCAGGTAAGATTAGTTGTTGCAGGTGTAAAAAATGTGTTCAGCTTGCCTAGCCTATGACTTTACTCTGTCAAAATTGCAATTAAGGAACTGGTTAAATGACAAAACATTCTTTCTTCAGAGACCCATCCTGATATAATACAGAAAGGTGAGTTTATGTGAGATTAAGTGGTATGATATTTCATTCGGTATTTGCCAGAAAATCAACATTGCAACATCCCAGTCAGATTAACATAAGAATTAGGAGCAAGGGTAGGCCATTTGACCCCTCAGGTATTCTTTGCTATTTGATAATGTCATGCTGATCTAGTTGTGGCCTCACCACCATATTCCAGTTCTGACCCCATTGCACTTTTCTGCCGGTACTGTTGATCAAAAATTTGTATAACTCAGTCTTAAAAATATTGGATGTCCATGTTCTACTGCTCTTGGGGAAGAGAATTCCATAAACTGACAGCCCTCTGACAGAAAGGAATTCTCCTTATCTCAGCCTCAACTGACGGACACTAATTTTTAAACTTTCCCCTGTATGTTTCAACTCCACACAAGGGGAAATACATCTCAGCATCCACCCTGTTTAGTCCCCTAATAATCTTTTTTGTTTCAATAACATTGCTTCTTACTCCGGGTTCAGTGTCTGAGCAAATATTGACTTGTTATCCTTTATTATTACCTCCTTTCCCTCCCTCACACTTTCACTCATTCTCTGCCAGACATGTTCACTTCCTAAAGTAATTAGATTGGATTCCCTACAGTATGGAAACAGGGCCTTTGGCCCAACAAGTCCACACCGCCCCTTACAGCACCCCACCCAGACCCATCCCCTATAACCCACATACCCCTGAACACTACGGGCAATTTAGCATGGCTGATCTTTGGACTGTGGGAGGAAACCTGCGCAGACACAGGGAGAATGTGCAAACTCCGCACAGTTACTCGAGGTGGGAATCGAACCCAGGTCCCTGGCGCTGTGAGGCTGCAGTGCTAACCACTGAGCCAACATGCCGCCCTCACACTCTCTCAGTCACTTATACTCTCACACTCTACTACATGCTCATCATACTCATGAACTCTCACTCTCATTCACTCTGTAACATACTCATTTCAGTCACATGGTCAAAATACTCATTTCCTCACATTCTGTCTGCCACTCGTATTCACATCCCTACATTCTTTAATGTTCACTCACTCAGTCATACCAACAGCTTGTGAAGTCCTGCCGTAGGATCATGAAGCATCTTACAGCCAATTAAATACTTCTGAAATGTACTCAATGTAACAATGTTGGAAATATGACTGCCAATTTGTACATAGCAACATCCCACAAATAGCAATATGATGGTGACCAGATAATACGTCTTATGATGTTGATTTTGGGATAAATATTGTCTAGAACAGGAGACATAATATCACTGCACCTCTTTGAAAATATTGCTCCAGGATCTTTCACATTTACCTCATAAGGCAGCACTTTCTCAATACTGCACAGGAGTCTAGATTTGAGTGATGAAGTGCTGCAATGGGAATTGAACCAAGAATCTTTTGTGAAGACGGTCACCTGATACTGAGCCACAGCTTATGTTGAAGACCACACGTAAGTCTAAAGAGGCAAAAGCTCAGGGTGCAGTATGTACTAAATTGGGTGAATTGAAGGGTTTCCAATCTCGGATGAAGTAGGTAGATCAAATAGAGTCCAAAAATAAACTTAGAAAACATTGGGAATGTTCAGCAGGTCAGGCAGCATCTGTGGAGAGAAATATAATTAATGTTGTATCATAGATAATAGGAACTGCAGATGCTGGAGAATCTGAGATAACAAAGTGTAGAGGTGGATGAACACAGCAGGCCAAACAGCATCTCAGGAGCACAAAAGCTGACGTTTTGGGCCTAGACCCTTTATCAGATGATGAAGTGCTGCATTGAGAGGTAAATGTAAAAGAACCTGGAGCACTACTTTCAAAGAGGTGCAGTGCCATTATCTCTCCTGTTCTAGACAATATTTATCCCACAATCAACATCATAAGACACATTATCTGGTCACCATCATATTGCTATTTGTGGGACGTTGCTATGTACAAATTGGCAGTCATATCTCCAATATCAGATGATGAAGTGTCTAGGCCCGAAATGTCAGCTTTTGTGCTCCTAAGATGCTGCTTGGCCTGCTGCATTCATCCAGCTTTACACTTTGTTATCTCTAAAATAGTTAATGATTTGAGTTGAAGATAACCAACACTTCTTCATCAAAATTGCCAGAATATTCTGATATATCTAGCTCGTTAGACACAGTCTACCTGGCAATACACAAATCTCGATTGCATGCCAATGAACAGTCACAGATGGTAATATTTGTATGGTTGTGAGCACTGCATGATTTTCAAGAGGCTAGAGAACATGACTTCTCTCTGGAAAATTTAATTGCTGAAAAATGTGTCACATTTATCTGAAATGTGTAGTAAGAACATTCAAGCTGTTAGGATGTTTCAAATTTGGTTTTATGCTTAGGAAATTGTGTCAAATTTGAGTTTTTGAAGAGGTAACCAAAAAAACACAGATGAAGGCAGAGCAGTAGACGTTGTCTACACTGACTTTAGCTAGACCTTTGATGAGGTACCGCACGGTAGACTGGTTAGGAATGTTAGATCACATGAGATCCAGGGAGAGCTAGCCAATTTGATACAAAGTTGGTTTGATGGTTCAAGACAGAGGATAATGGTAGAGGGTTCAGACTGGAGGCCTGTGACCATTGGTGTGCCACAAGGATCAATGCTGGCTCCATGGTTGTTCATCATTTACAGACAATTTGAATGAAAATATGGTTAGTAACTTTAGGGATGACACCAAAATTGGTGGTATGATGGATGGTGAAGATGGTTATCTGAGTGTGTGATGGGATCTTCATCAACTGGCTCAGTGGACTGAGGAATGACAGATGGAATTCAGAGCAGATAAACATGGGTGTTGCATTTTGGTAAGACAAACCAGGGAAGGACTTACACAGTTAATGGTAGGGCCTTAGTGAGTGTTGTCAAACGGGGAGACCTGGGGGTAGAAGTACGTAGTTTCTTGAAAATGGCATCACAGGTAGACAGAGTGGTGAAGTAGGCATTTTGACACATTTGCATTTGTGGCTAAGAGCACTGAATACAAGAGTTGGGATGTCATGTTATGGCTGTATAAGATATTGATGAGGCTACATTTGGAATGCTGTGTATAATTCTGTTTTGTCCTGCGATAGATAGGATGTTATTAAACTGGAAAGGGTGAAATAAGATTTAAAAGGAATTTACTGAGACTGGAGGGTTTCAGTTATAAGGAGGGGCTCAGCAGGCTGAGACATTTTCCCCTTAAGCATACGAGGCTGATTGGTGACCTTGTATAGAAGTTTATAAAGTCATGAGGGCAATAAGTAGGGTCTAAGTCATGGTCTTTTCCCCAGGATACAGGTGTCCAAAACTAGACAACATTACTTGAAGGAGAAGGGAAAGATTTGAAAGGGAGCTGAGGGGCAATTTTTTTCCACACAGCATGGTGTGTACATGGAATGAGGTGCCAGAGGAAGTGGTAGAGGCAAATATAATGTAAAATGCATTTAGACTGGTACAAGGGTTGGAAAGGGTTAAAGGGATAGGGGCCATATGCAGGCAAATGGGACTAGTCCAGTTTAGGAAACCTGGTTAGCACAGATGAGGCTGTTTGACTCTAAATTACTTCACAACTCATGAATTACGTGAGAAGCGCAGTCACTATTACTCCAGCACCTAGGGATGGCTATAGAGAGAAAATATCGTTCACTGGAACTCTAAGGGGTCTAGGCCCGAAACGTCAGTTTTCGTGCTCCTGACATGCTGCTGGGCGTGCTGTGTTTATCCAGCTTCACACTTTATTATCTTGGATTCCCCAGCATCTGCAGCTTCCCAAGGTGGGAGCTGTGTTACAGCAGGCGGAGTGTCTGTCCGAGTCGGGGTGTCAGTCCGACCCTGATAGGCGAGATTATACTTAGCCGGCGGGCAGTGTCAGTCCGCGCCGGGAGGCGGGTGTCATTCGGAGCCGGGGGCGGGGAACAGCCCTCACCGGGGGGTAAGGGGTTGGATTCAGTCCGCGCCTGAATTGAGGGATCAGTCCAAACCTGGGGGTGGGGGGGTGGGGGGCAGGGTCTTCGTCCGAGCCGGGGTCTCAGTCCAAGCCTGTGAATGGGGTGTCGGGCCGCGCGGGAGTGGTGGGGTCATACGTATCCTCGGGCGGGGTCTCAGTCAGCCCGAGCGTTGGGGACGTGGGGTTGTACGGATCCGGGGGCGGGGACTCAGTCCAAGCCTGTGGGGCGGGGTGTCGGTCGGCGCGGGGGGGTGTGGGGTTGACGGAGCCGGGGGCGAGGTCTCAGTCCAAGCTTGAGGGGAGGGGTGTCGGTCGGCGCGGGGGGGTGTGGGGTTGACGGAGCCGGGGGCGAGGTCTCAGTCCAAGCTTGAGGGGAGGGGTGTCGGGCGGCGTGGAAGTTGGGGTCAATCGGATCCGGGGGCGGAGTCTTAGTCCAAGCCTGAGGGGCGGGGTGTTACTCCGCGTGGCGCGGTCAGCCCGAGCGGAGCGGAGGGGTGGGGGAAGGAGTGTCGGTTGACGCGGGGCGTGGGGTTATACGGATTCGGGGCGGGGTCACCGGCCCGGCAGTCTCAGGAGTTGAGGTTCAATGTCGGCGGTCACTAGGGAGAGGTCAGGGTTGGAGAGCGGCTCCAGGAGCCGTGCTGTTCGGATTCGCGGGGCAGGGGCGAACACGGCTGAGACTCAGGCCCCGTCTCCGGAACCGGTTTCGTGGGCCAGAGCTCGGCGCTGGCACAGACCCGGGAAAGGCCGGGAAGATGGTTTGAGGACTGCCGGAGAAGTAGCGGATGTGGGGGCCTCGCTGCTGGTAGCCGTCTATTTGCTGTTGCTGTGGGCACTGATACAGCTCTCCCTGCGGCAGCTGGTGGCAGTGGGGCCCAGCGAGCACCGGGATAGCTTCGACGCCAAGGCGGCAAGGTAAGGCGGAGATAGAGAGAGACCTTCAACCCGAAACGTCCCGGTTAGGTTGAACCTTGCCTATTCCTGTGACAGTCATCCAACCTGACAACGCTTTAATGGTGAGTGATAATGGGAACTGCAGATGCTGGAGAATCCAAGATAATAAAGTGTGAAGCTGGATGAACACCGCAGGCCAAGCAGCATCTCAGGAGCACAAAAGCTGACGTTTCGGGCCTAGATCCTTCATCAGCGAGGGGGTTGGGCTGAGGGTTCTGCAATAAACCGGGAGAGAGGGGGAGGCGGACTGAAGATGCAGAAAAAAGAAGATATGTGCAGAGTATAGGTGGGGAGGTAGGGAGGGGGTAGGTCAGTCCAGGGAAGACGGACAGGTCAAGGAGGTGGGATGAGGTTAGTAGGTAGGAGATGGAGGTGTGGCTTGGGGTGGGAGGAAGGGATGGGTGAGAGGCTTTAATGGTGTTCTTTATGTACACTGCCTTAATTCGAACACTCATAGGTATTGTTGAATAAAGATTCATTTTGTCAAAGTTTGCTCATATACTCTGAGCAGGATACTTTGCAAGATTACCAATAATTGCCCTGCCCTAATGAATGTAAAACTTGGGAATTTTTTTTCAGTAATACTCAAAGTTCTGAGGTACCTATTTGATTGCTCAGTAGTGTTTAAGTTCCAGAGACATACTATTTCCAGCAGCGATGCAACACTACCAAACATAAAAGGAGATAACACTTTGTAGGTGTCACATTACACCATTTGGTTACCAAGTTCTAGTTAATGTTGGAGTAGTAATTAGAAGTGTACGTGCCATGGTGTACTTGAGTTTGAAGTTTTATTCTACCTACATTTAATTTCTTTGGTATCGAAAATAAGAGCAGCTGTAGTTTTGCAGTAAGAAAGTGACTGACTCCCACAGCTACCTAGAATACACCTCCTTCCATCCACCCTCCTGCAAAAATTCCATCCCTATTCCCAATTCCTCCGCCGCATCTGCTCCCAGGACGAGGCATTCCACTCCTGCGCATCCCAGATGTCCACGTTCTTCAAGGACTGCAACTTTCTCCCCGCAGTGGTCGAGAACGCCCTTGACGGTGTCTCCCGCAACACATCCATCACACCCCGCCCCTGCCACAACCGCCCCCAGAGGATCCCCCTCGTTCTCATATACCACCCCACCAACCTCCGGATACAACGTATCATCCTCCAACACTTCTGCCATCTACAATCCGACCCCACCACCCAAGCTATTTTTCCATCCCCACCCTTGTCTGCCTTTCGGAGAGACCACTCTCTCTGTGACTCCCTTGTCCGCTCCACACTCCCCTCCAACCCCACCATGCCTGGCACCTTCCCCTGCAACCACAGGAGGTGCTACACTTGCCCCCACACCACCTCCCTCAGCCCTATCCCAGGCCCCAAGATGACCTTCCATATCAAGCTGATGTTCACCTGCACATCTGCCAATATGGTATATTGTATCCATTGTACCCAGTGTGGCTTCCACTAAATTGGGGAAACCAAGCGGAGGCTTGGGGACCGCTTTGCAGAACACCTCCGCTCGATTCGCAATAAACAACTGCACCTCTCAATCGCGAACCATTTCAACTCCCCCTCCTATTCCTCAGGTGACATGTCCATCATGGGCCTCCTGCAGTGCCACAATGATGCCATCCGAAGGTTGCAGGAACAGCAACTCATATTCCGCTTGGGAACCCGGCAGCCCAATGGTATCAATGTGGACGTTACAGGCTTCAAAATCTCCCCTTCCCCCACTGCATCCCAAAACCAGCCCAGTTCTTCCCCTCCCCCCACCGCATCCCAAAACCAGCTCAGCCTGTCTCTGCTTCCCTAACCTGTTCTTCCTCTCACCCATCCCTTCCTCCTACTTCAAGCCACACCTCCATTCCTACCTACCGCCTCCTTGATCTGCCCATCTTCCCTGGACTGACCTATCCCTTCCCTACCTCTTCACCTATACTCTCCTCTCTACCTATCTTGTCTTCTATCCATCTTCGGTCCGCCTCCCCCTCTCTCCCTATTTATTCTAGTTCCCTCTTCCCATCCCCCCCTCTGATGAAGGGTCTAGGCCCGAAGCGTTAGCTTTTGTGCTCCTGAGATGCTGCTTGGCCTGCTGTGTTCATCCAGCTCCACACTTTGTTATCTAGGAGTTTTTGGTCTGTTTTGGCTTGAACTGCGTACTCTATTGGTGATCCACGGATTCTGAAGTTATGTATTTGAATTATGTCAGACTTCCTAGCCCAATATATTTACTGCCTGAGGGTCAGAATGTTTTGCACCTGAGCCCTCCACTGAGAATAAAAAAGAACCTACTCAACCCATTTCCTCCTATCTGCATCCCCACTGTTATGTGAGGCTGTGATTTTTGTTTTGAGACTGATATCATATGTCAGGTAATTATCCTAATCACAACTTCATTCTAAAGGAGTCTGCTGCCCTGTTTTTGTGTTTGCGATGCAGGCTTGGGTTGGAGATTAAAATGGGCTCAGAGTTGGAGGTGACCAGTGTTGATTTGGTTTGGTTTTAAGGCCCATTCTCTTGGAAGATGATGTTGGAAACTCAGAACAGTAAATACAGCAATGTGGATCAGCATTATGGCCTTTCAACCCTCTTTTCCAATACCCCACCCACTCCAAAATAGATCTGTATTCACTTTTTCTCCTGTGGGTTGCAATCCTTCAAACACCCAGTGAACATGTTGGACTATAGGCGACACGAATACACTCGAGTTGCAGCATTTCCTGATGTAAACACTTACAGCCTCCAAGTCTCAGTTCCTATTCTCACTTATCAGGCATAAATCAGCTTGTGACTGCTTTCATGAAAATCATCTTGCACCTGGAAAGGCCAACTTCAATTCAGTGCCAGCAATTTTAAAATTACAAAAGTGGAGGGAAGTGTTATCTTCATTTTGAGAATAACATTGCTGCAATTTTTAGAAGTGCTTTCTGTGTCTTGAATAATGCAACCATTTTTATTTCTGCACTTTGGGTTGAAATTCATCTAAGACAGTTAGAATATTCAGATCCTTCATACCTTTGCCCATGTTTCAGTACAAACAGCAGTCGTTTGCCTTGCTCAAAACTGGTTTTGGAGAATGTAAAAATTTCACCTGGGCAAAAAGGAGTGTTCTTTTGAAATTGGAGCACAGTGCAATGTGCAAGAGTCTGCATCAATTTTGGACACATGATAGAAGTAACTAACTATAAAGATCTTGGCTGGTGAATTTTGACTTCAAGGCAGATGTATATGGACAAGTGGCTAAAGATTGACATTAATGCTTCCAAACATAAAATAAAGTTGTTTCACTTAGGTGACAAAACATTGACTTATCTCTCTCTTTTTTGTCAGGAAGCACCTCCAGCACATTACTGCATTTGGACCCAGGCCTGTTGGGAGCCCTGCTAATGAAATCCTTACTGTAAACTACCTGCTAAAACAGATCCAGGAAATCAAAGGAAAGGCAGTAGCAAATAACATTGTAGTGGATATCCAAAGACCAACTGGCTTTTTCAGCATTGATTTTCTTGGCGGTTTCAGTAGCTACTATGATAATATTACCAATGTTGTTGTGAAGCTGGAACCAAAGAAAGGAGCAAAGCATGCAGTGCTTGCAAACTGCCATTTTGATTCAGTGGCCAACAGTCCAGGTAAAGGCTTTTTTTTTGTTCTGTGCTTTTTTATTGCCCTTCACCCTAAATAATTGCACAGTAATCTATAACAGTTCCAACTGGTATTTCAGGTCCGTACACACTAACTTGACATTCTTCCAAGGCAACGTGTGGGTCAAAAACAGCTGAAATGGGCTCAGATCTTCTCTCTGACAGCTAATGTGAAAAAACAGGACTGCAAGGCTGATTGAAACTAAACAAGCAAAAGTTCCACATATGGTGCTGCAATATTCAAAAAAAACTTTCATGTGATGAAATGTTGCTTGAAATGAAGTGCCAAAGTCTCAATTGTAGTCTTTTTTAGGGTTATTTGAGGACAAAACTCATATCTTGCGACAAAGTTCCTTATTTAGTGTAATCACTCCCTGTGCTCCCTCCAGAGCCCGGTATAATTGCTGATCCCAGCAGGCATTACTTTAAATTGAGCACATGGGATTACTTCCCCATGTTGTGTGACTAAAGCCAGCTTCCTTATGTTGAAGGTGACACAGATTGTAGCTTTAGTATGTCAAAGATTTGAAGTGTAGTTAACAGAGGGGGAAACCTGGACGTTTGCAGTTGGCTGCACTCCTGAAATACCAATTATGTCCAAATTGTGAGGGAATGTAGTAATGGATATGTAGTGTTAGAGACAGGGTCCCATGTTTGGATGTCAAACCATCGAGGGAGCTATTGAGGTGTGTAGGGAGTAGAATTTCTAGAAGACCATTAGATTTTTTTTTATTTGAAACTAAAAATAGCATGTTTTTATTCCAGCAGTCTACCTGATGTGTGGTGTTGTCTGCTTCTCATAGACCAATTGCAGCATTTCTGCTCAGTGTTATAACTGTGATGGAAATATACTTATTTTATGAAGTAGATGCAAGAGTTGTACAGAAAGTGTGATAGAATAGGTCTTTTTGAAGTCTAAATGGGATGCAGCTAGTGGATTAGGAAACAGTCATTTTCTGGGTCTGTAATGTAATTCTTTGAAAATGAAGCTCTTAATTAATTCAGACCTGATCACATTTAAAAGATGCTTCTTGTAACTGTAGGCATGTATCAGGATAAAATTTAAGATTTTAAAAATGAACTTATTTTACTATTTAAGTTCTTTGTGTGAATAGGTTTATTCACATCTTTTAAAAGAAAATAAAGGATATTCCTGGAATTTTAATAGTTGTCTGTATAGAGGATGTCTTCATTTTACATGTTAATTCTTAGGAGAAGCATAAATGCCAGCATGTCAGAATTCATAATAAAAACCAAAAGAACTGCGGTTGCTGTAAATCAGAAATAAAAACAGAACTTGCTGGAAAAGCTCAGCAGGTCTGGCAGCATGTGAAAGATTCTGAGGAAGGGTCACTGGATCCGAAACCTTAACTGATTTCTCTTCACGGTTGCTGCCAGACCTGCTGAGCTTTTCCAGCAATTTCTGTTGTTATGTCAGAATTCATATTGGCAGATATCAAATTAACACTAATTAAACAATGTTCCATGTTTTTGACAGGTGCCAGTGATGATGCAGTCAGTTGTGCTGTTATGCTAGAAGTCCTAAATGCGCTGTCTAATTCGTCTACTCGCCTGCAACATGCAGTCATATTTCTTTTCAATGGAGCAGAAGAGAATGTTTTGCAAGTAAGTGCAGCGTTTACTGATATACTGGGATACTTGCAACACAAGTTACATAGTATTCGCCTTGAAAACCACAGATGTTTGAGATCAGTGGGTCAGGCAGCATCCATTGTGAGAGAGCAAGCTAAAGCTTTGAATCTAGATAACTGTTCATCAGAGCTGAATGAGTTGTGGAGGAGGCAGCATTATGCTATAGTTTGTGGGGGTGGGCTAGGAGGGATGGAGGTTGGTGTGAGGTGTAGAGTGGTGGGGAAAAATGATGTTGATAGTTCAGATTCCAGTCATTTAATCAGAGCTATCAATATCTTTTCTCCCCAATATTACACCAAATCGCCCAACTATAGTATAAATCCTGCCCCTTCCACACTTCAGCTGAGCTCTGACGAACAGTCATCTAGACTCTAATATTAGCTTGCTTTCTCTCTGTGGATGCTGCCTGATCGATTGTGATCTCCAGCATTTTTGTTTTCAGTAGATCCCAGCACCTGAAGTTTTTTGCTGCTATATTACGAACCTTTTTAACCTTAAATGCTCAATCTTGTATACGTTTTATATTTTGGTAGGCAAGCCATGGATTTATTACACAGCACCCTTGGGTTAAACTAATAAGGGCATTTATTAACCTGGAAGCTGCTGGTGTAGGAGGGAAGGAGCTTGTTTTTCAAACAGGTAACCAATTTATTGTCTGTAGCAGAGACTGATTGTTTTATAATGCCTACTTTATGTCTTGTATTTAATTAGAAACGTAAAGGAAAACGGTAGGCAAGGAGAGCTTCCTAAAATCTGCTCCTGTTTTTTTAAAATTCTCATTCATGCCCTCTGTTTTTACCTTTCCTTTTGGGTTCGTTTCCACCTCTATCCATACTCATGAAACTAATCTTTTCCAGTTGACCTGAAAAAGAATTATAGCTGATGGTAGCCTGTTTTAATTTGTGCTACCTTCTGTTCTTGCTTCTCCCTCCTATCCAGAATACATTTTTACCTTGCCTTTCCGTTATTTCCACTTCTTCTACCAGACCAGCTGGCTAAGCCAGGAAATCTGAGTCTTTGAATGTAAGTTGTGTGATGCTGATAAAGTTCGCCAACAAAACATCTTGTGTCCCATCAGTTTGCTGCCAAAAATGTTTCACAAGTGGCCAAGAAATCTGAGAACCATTATTTTGACCTACGTAGGTAGATTTGTTTTTCTGCTTAGCTGGTACTGTTACCTCTTAAGTGAACCACAGCTGGGTATCCCGTTCCCACTGATTTAGTTTTTATAATGCCAACAGCTAATGTGATGTGGGTTGTATTGTTTACATTGAGTTTGCACGAGGTTCACTTAAGAAGACTGATCAGAGAAAGTGAGAGGTTTTTGCTGTTTTCCTCCCCTGGAGGCTGGGGACTGATTTGAAATGAAAAATTGATATGATAATGATTGTATATTAACTTCAAGCTAACTGTTTACTTTAAGCTGCGGTTGTAACATAGGATATCTGTGCTAGCATTGGGAGCTCCCAATGTTGGTTTTATTTTCCAGTCTTTACAAGGTCATGTCTTCTGCTACTAAAGCCATGTAAATACATGGGTCACCTCCATTCTTGATGACACCAACACTTTTGTTGGGTTTCTATCTTCTAAACCCCACAAACTTCAAAATTGGGCTGTAAGTATTCTCTACCTGTTAAGCCACTATAGCATGCTTGATGGTCAAATGAACCGATATTGGTTTTCTGTATTTACCATCTTAAATTTTCTTGCTTTTGTTTTATAAAGCTCTTCATGACTTCATCTTATTCTCATTGCACAATCTCTTGCAGCCCCATTCCCCATCCCTCTTCTCCCACCCCATCTCTGGATCTTGTGCACCTACTTCCATCTCACATTTAGTGACAGAATATTCAGCCAAATACATCTTACCATCTGGATTTCACTTCCTGAACCACTGTGTTTCATTTGGTTCTTTTGGTTTGAAAAAACTCCTTCAATCCCATCTTTGTTTGTATGGTGCATTATAGGTTTGTGCCTGTGTTGCATTAAATAAATTATACAGTTGCAGGTAAAAATGGGATTTGTGATGGTTCTGTGCAGAGATTCTTGAGAGATTTGTTTTGAAATGGCACCTGATAAAGAAAATACCCCATTCCTAATATGCGTCCTCCTAGCTACAGATGTAAAATCACACAAGGCAAGTGGGTAACACAGCAGCATTCACTTTGGCTGAGGCTTGAGCTCAACCTGTACTGATAGAAACAGGTTGGATCTTGCACCATTTTATTTTGTCATAAAGTAGATGTGGGATATTACATATAATCATGAAACCTTGACTGAAACATTAATGACTTAGAAAGCCAAAGCACTTGCTGTTTATCAATAGGTCTTTCAGAATGGCAGCAAATCATGCATTGACATGTGTACATTAGTAAGCTGAACAAACCCATACTGAAGCAGTGCTACCATAATGATGCTGAAATTGGCATTTTAAATTCTGGTGTCAGGAGAAAACCTATCAGTGGTTTCTGGGGTATTATGTTGGCATCTAGTGTCACTGATCACCTTTTGGTCTTGTCCAGCCAGCCCTATTTGTCGTCTTTTTCTCTCAATTCTGTATTGTTTTTCTTTCAAACATTTATCCATTTGAGTTTTGGCAGTTACTCATGAATTTAACTCCAAATCATCATAATTCATGATTTTTTAAAATAGTTTCCTCCCATTGCCTCTGGTTCTTTCACCAGCCACTTTAAATCTCTGTTCTCTGACCTTTCTGATTCTGAAAACAGTTTATCTTTTATTCCAGAAATCCTCTTCTCAGCTTTTAAGCACTTGTCAAATTTTCTTGTACCCCATTGACAAAAGATCACTGACCTATTCCTTTCTCCACAGGTGTTGCAGTGTTTGCTGAATATTTTCAGTGTATTCTGTTTTCATCTCCTTTTGGCATTCCCTGCTCCAAGGAGAACTACTGTAGTCCCTTCATTTGGCTGAATCTAGGCGTAGATCAACAGATTAAGAGCAATCCAAGTTAAGAATGAGAGATAGAAGGAACAGACCATTTGGCCTTCTACCCTACTGCAACGTTTACTGAGGTCATGGCTGGTCTGATTGTGCCTCTAACACACCCTTGCCTGTCCCCACAGTTGTTGACTCACATTGTTGATCAACAATCTGTCTAATGCTGCCCTGTAAATGTGAAATAACGGAGTCTCCACTGGCCACTGGAGAAGAGAGTTCCAAACATCATAACCCCCAGAAAATAGATTCTACCTTTCTTTCATATTAAATAGGAGACCTCTGATTAAATGTCGTCTGTAGATGCAGATTGTCCTTAGAGGAAACACCCTCTCAACACCTCTTTTAAGCCCAATCAGAACCTTGGATTTCAATAAGATTATCTCTCATGTCTTCTGAATTTCAAAGGGCAGAGCACTAACCCAGTGAAAAAGGGAAGAAAAACAAGTTTTGTGCAAATTAATGATAAAATCTTTTCAATTGATCTGACTGTACTGTCCATGCTTTGATGTCATCACTCAGACTTCATGACATAAGTTTTATATTCCTAGCAAGTAATGTTGAGCTTAGGATGAATAAGGCATGAAGTAAAGTCAATACAGTGTGAAGTGAAGGAACACAGCAGATCAAGAAGCATCAGAGGAGCAGGAGATTGGGACTAGACCCTTCATTTGGGGAACGTGATGGCCTGGTGGTATTATTGCTGGACTGTTAATCCAGAGACTCTGATAGTGTTCAGGGGACTCAGGTTCGAATCCCGTCACAGCAGATGGTGGAATTTGAATTCAATAAATATCTGGAATTAAGAATCTAATGATGACCGTGAATATGTTGCCAATTGTCAGAAAACCCCATCTGGTTCACTAATGTCCCTTAGGGAAGGAAGCTGTCGTACTTATCTGGTCTGGCCTACAAGTGACTCCAGACCCACAGCAATCTAGTTGACTCTTAACTGCTCTCTGGGCAATAAATGCTGCCTGGCCAGCAAAGCCCTCATCCTGTGAATGAATAAAGAAGAAAAAAAAAATTAGCAAGGGTCTTGGTCTAGGCCCAGGCCCAAAATGTCAACTCTTCTCCTCTGGTGCCCGCTATGTTCCTCCAGCTCCGCACTATATTGACTCCGACTCCAGCATCTACAGTTTTTGCTATTTGCAAAGGCCTGAAGTAAACTCTAAAGGGTTTCACTCCATTTAGTTACTGGAATGTGTAGTATTTTCTACCTACAATCCTAAGAATTGCTTCTTACCTCCTCAAGGTCCGGAAAATCCTTGGTTGGTTCAGGCATACGTTCGTGCAGCTAAACATCCTTTTGCATCTGTTGTTGGTCAGGAAGTATTTCAGAGTGGCATCATTCCGTCTGACACCGATTTCCGAATCTATCGGGACTATGGCAACATTCCAGGTACAAATGTTTCTTTGGTCTTTTTTTAACATAAAGTTAACTCACTGCAAATCACTCTGAATCCCTGAGTATTTCATTTTCAAACATTCTTCCTCCTTTCTCCACTTTCCTTTCAAGAAATCATTTATCTTGAATGCCTAACATTGAGTTAAGGAGTCTGTTGAATAGCACTTCACGTTAGTGTACTAGCATGCAATTGCATTCCCACTGTTCCCATTCTGAGCCGTTCTACATAGGAACTATGATTTCACATACCCCCTTTAGGAGATGCCAGCTGGCCGTTTTGTTGCTGAGATGGCAGTTGTGCACCACCTTAGCAATCCCAAGAATGCATTGCTCACCTCAGCATACCAGAGATACATGACGTGTGTTATTATGGAAATTGAGGCAACAATGTACCATTTTTAATTACTTTCAGTGAAAAGAAGTGGTCAGGACTCCAGCTTGCCTATAATCATTATATCTTTATCATTGTTAAAATGGGACATAAAGCGAAAGCTTTTCATCATGCACTTATCAAGACTAGAACACAAGTTGGACTTCAAAAGGGATCACCAGTTTATACAGTGTTGATGTAGTATGCAAAGAGGGTGCTAGAAGCTAGATAGCTGACTAACCTTAAACCAGCCAGGTAAATGTTGCCATGGAGAAGGCAGCAGGGTTTGGAAGACTCCATAACCCTTTCTCAGTAAGGAAGGTGCAATCTGTGCACAAAAACCCTTTTGCCTACACAGAGGAGTCCCGTGTTTCAATATACGTAGCTTCCAGCACAAGCGCACAAATCCTAAATTAGTTCCCAGTATAATTTTCTGTACAGACTAGCTTTTTAAATAAATATTCTCCGTTAGCGAAATCACATTTTATGCTAGACATTAAGTTTTGCAAACACGGGATGACTGAACATGGTTGGCATGCTGCCTGCTGCAGACAGTCAAAGGGCCTTGGTGTTTGATGGAGTCCACCAGTCATACAGTCTGCATACCTGGTATTTAAACTCATCATGTTACACTAGGCAGAACTTTTTGTTTTGGCTTGATGGCAGTGTACTGTTTGTGGATGATAGCACCTGTTTGTTTACAGTGAGCAGCTAATCAAAATAACTAGTTTCACCAATCACCTAAACTTTTGAGATACCTTCACCTTCAATGTTAATCTGAGGTTGATTGGGCACCGTTTAGGGCCTGAAATGCATCCATATGTTCTTTCATGAATTTGTATGACATACTGAGAGTAATGATTTCATCAGGGTAACAATTGCTGTACTTCTTTTCAGTCAGTTTGCAATACTTTTATCTGCAGTTCCTTTCCTGGATTGCATTTTTCACGAAAGAAGTTGTAAAACATTCAGATTTCACTACTCACAGTTATACTGTGGTTATGAATTCTGTTCTCATCTGTTCATTTGGAAACGCTCATCTGAATATTAGATGTAAATCAGCCAAAGAAAAGCCTTTACTCTCACTGCCATTGACCCAAACCTGACTGCAGTAAAAATATTTGATTGTACGCTTGTTAGTTTCCTTTTTAAAGCGCTGAATGCATTGTATATTCTGAGAGGATGTAAAGGTTTACTGTGTCACTAATCTACTTGGGAGTATGTTGTGATGTGTATTCTTTTACAGGAATAGACCTGGCTTTCATTGAAAATGGTTATATTTATCACACAAAGTATGACACAGCAGATCGGATACCTCTAGATTCCATAAGGAGGGCTGGTCAGTATCCTATAGAACAGAAAACACTTCATGTTATAATTAATGTGTATGCTTTGGAACCAAAATTTTCAAAATATGTAGCATATGTAATGGAGCAATACTGATTTATGGAGCCACCAATTGCAATTTTAATCTGAGGAATTAACCTCCTATGCAGTTATGTCTTTGAATACTTTCTAATTATTTTGGATAATTAGATTCATTTAAACCCCAGGTAGTGTAAACATGGATTAGTTTAATTTAGAATAACAAGATTTTACAGTTCAGAAGTAATCTTTTGGCATATTGGCCTTTATTGGCTCTAAAAGTTCAAATTCTTTTTCGCTCCAAGCTTTAACAGGTGGTTTGCAAGTGATAGCAGTTGAGTCTGGCAGAGGGCCTGGGGGAGCTTCAAGGAAGAAGTAATTTCAACTTTCACAGAAGTTTGCAGGATGCATGGTCTGTGTGTTTTTTGGGCGATGGGTGGAGGTAGGGCATGTAATAATATTGGAAAGCAGAGAGTTAGACAAACAGTCAGTTTCCGAGGGTGGAGGGAGCTGTCACGAGGGGGCATAGTTTTAAAGTGAGTGGAGGTAGATATAGGGGAGACGTCAGTGGTAGGTTCTTTACTCAAGAGTGGTCAAGGCATGGAATGCATTGCCGGAGAGGGTTGTGGAGTTGGCCTCATTAGGGGCATTTAAGCAGCTATAAGATAGTCATATGGATGATAGTATAAGGTAGGCCTGGAGGTCAGATAGAATTTAACATTAGGCCAAAAATCCGGCACAACAGAGTGGGCCGAAGGGCCTGTACTGTGCTCTATTGTTCTATATATCTTACACCGAATTCTCCGCCCTTTCCCTTCTTTTAAAACCAAATATTTATTCGGTTATCTTTGCAAACTCGTGGAATGTTTTTACCATGGCTTGGATTCCATGCTGTAGTAAGCAGTGTGTATTTACAAATAAAAGTAAACTTTTACTTAATTGCTTTTACAATGATAAATTTAGCCTTCTACTTAGCATTGGAGAGTTTATTTTCAGACTTGAAGTGAATAATCTTCCCATCCCAAATGTTTTTTGATCAGTAAAATTTCTCCAATGGCAGGCAGCTTGCCTCGTCAGTGCTTTCCAAGGCTGTGCACTGAAAACATTTCTCTAAGTGTAAGTGGTGCAATAATGAATTGCAGCAAAGCACTGTTTGTTCACTAATAATTCTCCCTGGAGAAAGTTGCACCATTGAATGATGCAATGATTAATTATAGTAATTGCACATACATTCAACATTCCGTTTAGTGGTACTATCACTTTATTGGGATGGGAAAATAAAATTAGATATTGTTCTTATGACAGAAGTAATATGTGAACACTTTTTTCACAAACTACAAAGTAATTCTAATTTTTAATTTATAACCTGGCCATAAGAATTCATTGCACTAAACATTAAAAATTGCACTGGCGTCTCTCATCTATTAGAGTTCCTTCCTGGGAACTGAAACATTTTATTCATATTTTGTCCCAAGCACCATGAAATGAATTCAATTGTGCCATGCCCGAGTATTGTGTTTTTTGGGAGTTTGCAGTCACAAACTTAGCAGTTGGAGTTAGATTTGGTTGCAGATGCCTGATTTCTGAAATTGAATGATAGCCAGGAAATCCATTCAATCTTTGGCTTCAAGCCAGATATTCACCCAAGACAAAATATCTGTAATTGAGATAAGTGTGACCAAGGATGCCTCATTAGGCCTTGTAATGACATGGTAAATTTAATCTCTTTTCAACAGCAACTTGTTCCTGAGGACTTAAGTTAACAATCAGTTAAAAGAAAAGCAATTTTCATGGGTGGCTGTTGCAAATGTTTACATTTTGATTGATACCTGGAATGGTTGGTACTCAGAACGTTTACAAGGGCGGCAAAAACTGGTAACGTTTGTTACCATAGGAGAGGATGCTGCAAATGTTTGCTGTCTTGAAGTACTTTTAAAATAGTGACATATTGATAGAGCTATAAATGAGATATCTTTGAAGAAATGCAAGCAAATGAAAGTGGGCAAGGAAAGACCAGATGGTTAATCAAGCCTGCCCCATCGCTTGCTGCCCTATCATGACTGGCCACTTCTCTACCCTCCTTTCCCACACCAATGTAACCTCTTGGGTGAAGTTTTCCAAAAAAACTCCGGGCCAATAATCAGTCAAATAAAATAATGGAATTTCTTTCAGGACATTGAAATTGATCCAAAAGATATCATAGGCCAGATGTTACCAATAATGTCACCTACCTGGATGTGAGTTTGTTCGCTGAGCTGGAAGGTTCACTTTCAGACGTTTCGTCACCATTCTAGGTAACATCATCAGTGAGCCTCCAGTGAAGCGCTGGTGTTATGTCCTGCTTTCTATTTATCTGTTTAGGTTTCCTTGGGTTGGTGATGTCATTTCCTGTTGTTTTTCTCAGAGGATGGTTATTAGGCTCCAAATCAATGCGTTTGTTGATGGAGTTCCAGTTGGAATGCCATGCTTCTAGGAATTCCCGTGCGTGTCTCTGTTTGGCTTGTCCTAGGATGGATGTATTGCCCCAATCAAAGTGTTGTCCTTCCTCATCTGTATTTAAGGATACTAGTGATAGTGGATTATGTCTTTTTGTGGCTAGTTGATGTTCGTGTATCCTGGTGGCTAGCTTTCTGCCTGTTTGTCCAATGTAGTGTTTGTCACAGTTCTTGCATGGTATTTTGAAATGATAACAAGCAAAACGAACGCCATTTACAAAAATACCTTGCAAGAACTTGAAGGAGAAAGGAGGTGAGTTCCCCTCTCTGTACTGACCGCTGTCCTGCTGTTCGTGATGCTGGTGCAGAGAAGCCATATGGTGACTGTACACATGTACAACTCGCATGTGCCAGCAGCTGATGTCCTGACCCTCCTTGGAAGGTATGTGAAGGTGGAAGGGGACCTAACTGACATCATGGACCCCTTTGGCATCTGGACCAGTAAGAGACAGCTCAGGGTGACGCTGAGGATGGGCGCAGATGGGAACATTGTACACCCACCGTCCAGCTTCGTGATCGGCGGGAGCAAAGGCTACCTGACCTACACAGGGCAACCTAAAGCCTGCTATGCCTGTGGTAGGTCAGGTAACGTGGCGGCCGACTGCAAAGCCACCATCTGCAGGAACTGCAGGGAGGAGGGACACCTTGCAAAGGATTTCCCAAAAGAAATAAGCTGCAACCTTTGTGGGGAAGTGGGCCACCTCTCTAGGGCATGCGCGCGGTGGGGGACCACCTATGCCCAGGTCGCTGGCAAGGGCAATGCAGGGCAAGGTCCCCCCCCCCCCGGCGGAGAGGAAGGCACCAAGCCCCTGCAAGGACCCCCCCCCCCCCCCCCCCGACAACCTGGAGTCGATGGAGGAGGCGACAGGTGACCCAGAGGGCTGGACGACGGTCCGGAAAGCGCGGAGGAAGGCACGCCGGCGGGTCCCGGCACCGCAATCATCAGGCGGGAAGAGGCAGCTACAGGGGGGCTATAAGAGCTCCTCTGATGAGGGGGATTTGGAGTTGGCCCGCCCAAAGCAGAACCTAAAGATCTCGAGGGAGAAGGAAAGCAGCATCCTGATTCCAGGTGACGGGAGGCCTCCTGAGGCTCCCTCTGACACCCAGCCACGTGCCGCTGGGGCCCTGGAGGGCCCCCCTGGAACCTTCAGGCAGGAAGCAGGAAACAGCGTGTCCCCAGCCTGACCTAGAGCCGGACTCTCCTGCTTCCATACCCCCAACGGGGGTATGCCACCCGGAAGGCAGCACGGATGGTTTCCTGAGCCCTGAGAGGGTCCAGCAGTTAGCCTGGGCAATGGGCATGAAGGAACAGGTGGAGGGGCTGGACCATGGACTCGGGGAGGGTACTGTGGTCACTGCCCACAACGGGGGAACGAGTTGCGAGCGTTAATGTGCGAAGCGTCATGTCCACGTTGGCCTACCTGACTACCGTCGAGGCAGACCTCCTGTTTCTGCAGGAGCGCGGGATACCGCACCTCAGCAGGTACGGGAAATAGTCGGGCGCCTGGACCTGTGGGCCTTCGATCTGGTCGGGGGTGTGGGGGGATGGTAATGACTGTCGCTCCTCGGGCCTGGCTATTCTGCTGCGGGGGCGCAACTTCACCATCTCTCAAGTTCAGGAGGTGGTGGTGGGGCGCCTCCTAGTGGCTGATGTCACCTACAGGAATGCTCCCCTGAGGCCGATCAACGTGTAAGCCCCAGCAGTACGGAGTGAGCGGTTGGCCGTCCTGCAGCGGCTTCCACCCCTGCTGGCTACGTCCAGGCTGGTCATCCTAGGCGGAGACTTCAACTGCATCATCGATGCAGATGGGAGATCCAGCGCGGGGACAGCGGGTGGGGGGAGTCAACTGGACGTCACGTCCAGATTCCTGATGGGCACGGTGAAGGGCGCCAAGCTGCTCGACGTCTTCAGCACCCCTGCTGACGGAGCGCAGCGGAGATACACCTGGTCACGGCCAGACAGGTCTATCCGCTCAAGGATAGACATCCTGTTTGTGTCACGGGCGTTCTTGGTCAGGTCCACCGGTGTCGAGCCGGTGTTCTTCTCTGACCACTCTCTCCTGCTGGCCGACTGTCACTCACAGGACGACCAGCCGGCTGGCAAGGGGACATGGAAGCTCAACGTGACTCTGTTGACCCCAGAGAACGTCGAGGAGCTTAAGAGGGAATACTCCGGTTGGAGAACCGTGAAACCCCTCTTTGAGTCACCGGGCGACTGGTGGGAGACGGTGAAGGAGAACATCAAGAGGTTCTTTATCCTCAAGGGTGTTCGGAAGGCAAGAGAGAGGCGGGGAAAGCTGTTGCGACTCCAGAAAAGGGTGCAGAACCTGCTCCTTCTGCAGTTGATGGGGGTCGATATCACGGAGGACCTCCATGAGGTGAGGAGCCAGCAAGCCTTGCTCTTCGCCGCAGAGGCCTCCAGGATAATATTCCGGTCCAGGGTCCGCTCCATGGAGCAGGACGAGATGTGCTCGCGTTTCTTCTTTCAGAAGGTGCACAAAGAGAGCTCTGTGCTTTGCCGGCTGAAAGAGGATGTCGTCTCGGCCCGACATTTTGAGGATCAGCAGATCCTTTTATGCCGGACTGTACGACGCGAAGCCCATGGACAGCACGGCCTCCGAGTCGTTCCTGTCATCTATCACGGAGGTCTGGACGACAGCACGAGGGAGTGGCTGGACCGGCCGATATCCCTGGACGAGCTGACCAGAGCCCTCAAGTCCTTTTGAGAGGAATAAGACTCCCGGCAGCGACGGCTTACCGGTCGAGCTGTATTCCGCTCTGTGGGACCTGGTCGGTCAGGACCTGCTGGAGGTGTACGATTGTGCGCTTCGGGCATGAGAAATGTGCAAGTCCGTGAGGAAGGGCATCATCACCCTCATTTACAAGAGGAAGGGTGAGAGGGAAGAAATTAAGAATTGGCGTCCCATTTCATTATTGAACGTGGACTACAAAATCCTGGCCAAGGTCATAGCCAACCGGGTCAGGTCTGTCCTGGAGTCGGTGATTCACCCTGACCAAACCTGTGCTGTGCCGGGCAGGAAGATCGCTGAGAGCCTCATGCTCATCAGGGATATGATTGCCTACGTGCAGGACATAAGGGTGGACACTTGCCTCGTCAGCCTGGACCAGGAGAAGACCTTCGACAGGGTCTCTCGTGCTTACATGAGGGACGTCCTCTCCAAATTGGGGCTCGGGGAGGGCATCTGCAATTGTATCAGGCTGCTCTACACCAACACCGTTAGCGCAGTCTCGATCAACGGGTGGGAATCGGACAGTTTTCCTGTCAGATCTGGAGCCAGGCAGGGCTGCCCGCTCTCTCCTGCCTTGTTCGTGTGCTGTGTGGAGCCCTTCGCCGCATCCATCAGGAAGGACGTGAGCCTGAAGGGCGTGACTCTCCCAGGCAGCGGAGCCCTTCAGGTCAAGACCTCCCTGTACATGGATGACGTCGCAGTCTTCTGCACCGATCGTCGGTTGATGAGTAGGCGGTTGGACATCTGCAGCCAGTTTGAACTGGCCTCGGGTGCCAAAGTCAATAGGGGTAAGAGCGAGGCCATGTTCTTCGGGAACTGGGATGACCACTCCTTCATCCCCTTCACCATCAGGGCAGTCTACCTGAAGGTGCTGGGTGTTTGGTTCGGTGGAGCTGAGGCGTAAACTAAGACTTCGGAGGAGCGTATCACCAGACTGAAGCAGAAGCTGAGCAGGTGGATGCCCCGGACCCCTCCATCGCGGGTAAGAACCTGGTTGTCAGGTGTGAGGGGCTTTTGGTACTGTTGTATGTGGCGCAGGCCTGGCCTATTCCCTGGACCTGCACCACTGCGGTCACCCGGGCCATCTTCCACTTCATTTGGGGGTCGAGGATGGACCGGGTCTGCAGGGACACCATGTACAAAGACCTGGAAAATTGGGGAAAGGATGTACCGAATGCCACCCTCGCCCTGATGGCTACCTATGTGTGTGGCTGCATCAAGCTGTGCATAGATCCTCAGTACGCAAACACCAAGTGTCACTACTTACTGAGGTTCTACCTGTCCCCGATGTTGTGAAGGATGGGCCTGGCCTCGTTGCCGCGGAACACTCCGAGCAGTTGGACCGTCCCGTACCACCTGTCCTTCGTGGGGAAGTTTTTGAAAGGAAACACCTTTGATCACAAGGCCGTCAGGCAGTGGTCAGCACATAGTATCCTCGAGACCCTTCGGGAAAAGGAGAGGGTGGATCCTGTCGTGTGGTTCCCCATGCAGACCGCCCAAGTCATTTGGCAGAATGCCTCATCACCAGAACTTTCAAACAAGCACAAGAACATTGCTTGGCTGGCGGTGAGAGGGGCTCTGCCAGTGAGATCCTTTATGCACGTCCGGAATCTCTGCGCCACCGCACGCTGCCCTCGAGGTGGATGCCGGGGGGACGAGACTGTCGATCACCATCTTCTGGAGTGTGCCTATGCACAGGAGGTCTGAAGGGGGATGCAGTGGTATTTGTTGAGGTTCATCCCAAGCAGCTCTGTGACACGGGACTCCGTGCTCTCCGGGCTGTTTCCCGGGACGCACACTGAGACCAACATCAACTGCGACCATCAGTGCGGTGAAAGACACTCTTTGGTCTTCCCACAACTTGCTGGCCTGGCAGCTGAAAGAACTGACCGCGACCGAGTGTTGCAGACTGGCGCACTGCGAGGTCCAGGACTACGTGTTGAGGGACGCGCTAAAGCTTTGGGCAGCTGCTGCCAAGGCACAGTGGGGAAAGACCACTGTATGAAACCCCTCGTCCAGAATAGAAAAAAGGGCCCTGTCTGGTAACTGGGCCCAGCTGGCGCCTTCCCCAACTGGTCAGGGGTCCAACAGGGACTGTACAGGGAGATGACTGCTGGGGTATTTTCTTTGCTTTGTTTTTTTTTCTTCTTTGTTTTTTTTTCTTCTTTGTTTTTTTTTCTTCTTTGTTTTGTTTTTGCCTTTAGTTGGTGTATGTACCCCTTGGGTAACTGGGAGCAGCTTGCATGACTGGGTAGGTGTATAAATGTTTTATTTTTTGTACATTCTATGAATGAAGTATATTTTTTCAAATAAAAATAAGTGATGAAATGTCTGAAAATGAACCTTCCAGCTCAGCGAGCAAACTCACATCCAGAACCTCAACCTGAGCTACAAATCTTCTCAAAACTCGCTAATGTCACCTACCTTTTATATAATCATGAAGTCCAGTTCCCTCTCCAAGGCATACAGAAGCTTGGCAATCAACACATCTTTTAACAATACTCAAGAAGTGCTTGATTCACGGGGAGTGGATAAACTGCCAAATTCCTAGCCCATTCGAATGCAGGCACAGTTGCTGTGATCCTCACCAATCAGTTCAACTGGAATAACTGTGTTTCCCCTTAACAAAAAATACATTGAGAGTTCATATCAATTGAGAGAAATCTGCTTTGAGCATTACTGGAACTTGTCCTTTATATTTTAAGTGATTCCTCTGCCATGTCTATTGCAGAATTAGGAAGTGGAGGTAATTAAAATCACTTAAAGCATTATTCTAAATTGTCTAATGGTCTTTGTAGGTGATAATATACTAGCCGTGCTGCAGTACTTGGCGACATCTGCAGAACTGGCTGACTCAACTCAGTATCGCCATGGGGCCATGGTATTTTTTGATGTACTTGGATTGTTTGTTGTGGCCTACCCACAACGAATTGGTGCTATAATCAACTATTTGGTGGCTGTGGCAGCTGTTATATACTTAGGAAAAAAATTCTCAATAAGTCAAGGTGAGTCTGTTCAAATATAAACCTTTTTTGTGCATTGTGGCTTTATAGTTGTAAATATGTCCATCTTTTAAGAAGTATAGTTGGAGTTAAAATAACATTGCAGTAAACAGTTGTGTTCTTGTCACATGTTAGTTGTATACTCTTTTGGTCAGAGGTTGTAGGTTTAAATTCCAGGACAGGACTTGAAGACAGAAACCGAGCAAGTTTTGCATATTCAGAGGTACTGCCCTTTGTTTGAAGCGTGACAAAAAAATCTGCAACTGTTTGTTCAACTGTTTCAGTTGGACTTTAAAGACCTTTGATCACTGATCCAGAAAGACTGTAGTTTCTTACAGTGCACTGTACAACTTGTCTACTCCAATCAACATCACCTATAATATATTAATCAGTTTTCAGTTTCTTTAATACGATGGTTCATGTTGTGGACTGAGTGACTGTTTATCTTGGGTAATCACAGCACTTCAAAGTAACACATCGTTTGTGAAAGGCATTGACACATTTGAGACATGTGACTAGAAGTTTTTCAAATACAAATCTTGACCTTCCTTTTGAATTACCTGTTTTCACAAGGCGTTCAAGGTTATGAAGGCGATAGTATCAACATATTTCATCACCTGATTGTATGCAGCAGAAATGTCTTTGTTTAACAGGAATAATACTGTGATATAGAGTGCAGGAAATGTGTGGATGTTTTTCATTCATACATTGAGACATTGCTCACAATTTTGTTAAAGACTTATTAACAGTATAGATTTGTGTTGTGCAGATAAATTTTTGCACACTTTTTTCCTAAATGACATTTTCTTAAATGTGCTTAGCGTGTATGTGTACTTAACTTTAAATACTTTGTTTTATGAATTAGATTATAACCTCAAATGTACTTATGCCAGTGGATAATTCTGGAACTCCAGACAATGAAGAACAAACGGTTCCCTAGGCTGTGTTTAGATAGCTAGTCTTAATCAAGGCAGCATTGTAGATATAGCTATTAGCTTTGATCACATCTAATGTAGAACACCAAAATTTGTCAGTATTCCTACGTCTGTTCCTGTGGCGAATGTGTATGATGGTCTTTGAGGTGAAGTCATTGGACTGGTCTCTAAATTAGTAGATTAGAGACACCTGCATAGCAGAAGTCAGCAAAGAATGGACTAAAAAGGGGTGAAAAAACACAGAAGGATAGTAAACATGAGCCCATCCAGATCTCTGCCCATATCCAAGCTGTCAATGAATACTTTTCACCCATGTGTTTGTTGATGCACATTGGCAACCTGCACACAACACCTTTTTGATTTTAAAAATCTCACCCTTTCTATGACATTGCCCCTCCCTTGTCTCTCTAACCTCCACCACTCTTCTAAACACGCCCTGAAATACTACTTATGTATGCTGTTCTATTCTTAATGTCAATTGTTAGAATTTAAATAGCATTACTTGTGTTTCTGCCAATCCTGCAGAGTGTAACTGGTGTGATTATTTGCAGGATCGCACTACAGGAGGGATCTCCTCTATGGAATTGCTGTCACAATAACCTGCTGGTTTATCATTTTTGTAACAATCCTTATTGTAGCAGTATTTGTGTCTTTGACTGGGCATGCAATGTCTTGGTACTCCAACTTCTACGTTTCTGCTGTATTGTATGGGTCAATAGCCCTTGCAAAGCTCATTCTGATTCATACACTTGCAAAAAATCTTTATTATGAAGTAAGTATACTAATTATTATTTTAGTTTAAGTGATTTGCATGTTTTATTAGTAGATGTGGATTAATATTTTTTCTCTTCTATTTCCTTGTTTCTTTTCCTTCATATCACTTGAAGCCTACATGCCTGATCTAGTACTGAAAATAACCCATGTACATAGTGATTTAAATTAACCAATGTTAAAACCAAATTTAGAGTAGTTTTCTATAGGAATGCATTATGTCTGAGAGAAAAAAAGAACTGTTATTTCTCTCTCTTTGTTACTGACTTGACCTAGCGAGGCCTGGGAATGTGCATCTGAGGTATCAATTTCCATGCACGATCATGACTGGTTTAACCGGTGCTTCTTGAAGAAAAGCCTTTTTAAAAAAAAATGTTGCCAACTTTAGTCTGAATTCTGCAAATTTAACTGCCTTAATCTGGATCATACTGGGTTGGCGTGTTGATATTTGAATACGAATGTGGATTTTTTAACGATTTTTTTAAAGTGTCAGACACTGAATCTTCACTCTAGCAGGTAGTCAAGGATTAACTCTAGCAGTTTGTGTAGATAATGCATTATGTTTCTCTGAATCTCTAAACATTGTAAAGAAAAGATGTGAAGACACTAAAGTTAATTTTTGGCAGATATCTGACTTGCTACTAAATTTATCTTGTTTATCTGCAGGGAATGAATGAGGTATACCTCGCTGAACTATATTTCGATGTTTCATTAACAATCTGGTGCTGTACATTGGTTTACTTTACCCAACGTGCCTTGTGCTCAGCCTATGTCCCTGGACTGTGGGTTGCTTTTCCTCTGTCTGTGCGATTAATGATTGGGAAGGAACTGGCACAAAAAGGTAAACTCTCATGCTTTGTATCGTTTGATAAAATGATCAAGATGAAATAAATACACTTAAAATGGGGGCAGCACGGTGGCTCAGTGGCTAGCACTGCAGCCTCACAGCACCAAGGACCTGAGTTCAGTTCCAGCTCGGACAACTGGCTGTGTGGAGTTTGCACATTCTCCCCGTGTCTGCGTGGGTTTCCTCCAGGTGCTCCGGGTTCCTCCCACAATCCAAAGATGTGCAGGCTAGGTGGATTGGCCATGCTAAATTACCCGTAGTGTTCAGAGGTGTGTGGGTTATAGGGGAATGGGTCTGGGTGGGATGCTTCAAGGGGCGGTGTGGGGCTTGTTGGGCCGAAGGGCCTGTTTCCACACTGTAGGGAATCTAATCTTAATAAAAAATCAAGAAATACTTTATCACACTTTTCACTTTCAATATTTTTAGTTGACCTTACATTGTGTTGTGCACCAAAGAATCCTGCAGCTATCTCTGCTTGTCTTCCATATACCTATCCTTACTGTGTTCTTTTCTAGAAATTGTCTTTGACTTTATCCCAATCTCTGACCTATTTTGTGTTGCTTTTCACATAGAGCTAGATTTGGGATTGCCTCACAAAAGAAAACTTTAGAAGGCAGGTGTTGCATTCGGGTACTGAAAATTTTTGCTGTCTTTCATACTCAAAATCAACTAATATGGATTCAGGAATATTTGATGGCTTGGTGTATACATTTGTTAACAAAAGACCTTGGCATTCACAATATACCAGCTTTTGTATTATTCCAGCAAATTATTCCAAGCATCCCATGTGAAATTGAAATGGAGACATAGCAGAAATTCACGTGATATTGGACCATTTTCTTGTGTTATTTACTGGAACAGGAATAGGTGGTGAGGGGAATAAAGATTGTGTTTGTCACCAGAAATATCAGTTGTAAAAGTGAGGTAAATCGTTCTGATTGGCATTCTCATTTTTGAGTTCTATAGCTGTTGAAACCTTCTGCAGGTATATGTGTGTGCATGTGCTTTCTGAGACCAAGCAGAGCAGAAAATATTTACCCAAAGCAGTTGTGATGCAAGTTTTTTTAATTACCCATGGCTGCTTCACCCTTTTTCCTAACTGCTTTGTTGGTGTGAACTAGATAATGCCACTAATACCTCTGGAGGAGAGATGCCAAGAAGTACCATAACATACTCTCATTCATTAAAAACCAGCCATGCCAGTTGGCCTTGCAACATCAGGTATAGTATCTCTGTCCTGGAGGATTAGGTTCTGTTCAATGGCAAGAGAATTTTTTGCTAAATTGATGAGGGGAAACATCGACCAATTTCAGTAGACGTGCATTAATTTGCCGCAGTCCGGTCCAAGTCAAACCAATATTCCAGTACTATCTTGAAATCTTCTGAACTCATGGCAAAAGGCTCAAACAACTGATAGTCTAGCTTGACAGAGTACTGCCTCAAGAATCTTGAGGAATTTGGTGAGTGAGAAAAATTCAAGGATTGGTCTCTTTTCTAAAATCTAATCAAATTTTTGTATTTAGCATTTAATCGTAACTTGTTCATAGTTTTTGTCAGTGCTAAATAAGTTAACTACTAGTGGCAACTATGCAGTTACTTAATTAAGTGACTAGTCAGCAGGGCATGACTCTGCTCTTTGTAACATTTTCTGGTTGAAAAAAATTGAGGTTTTTGCTTCCACATGAAACAAGCAGCATAGCATCTGTCAGTATGACAGTTGCCGAAACAGCCAACAGTAAAACCAGAAGAAACATCTTCATCCACAGCATGATGAGAATGGAGCTTGGTACCAGGGGGACTGGTTCAAGCAAACAGTATTGGTACTTTTAGGAGAAAATAGAAAGTGTTTGAGGGCGAAGGTAATAGATGATCACAAAAGTAGACTTGGAAGAAAGACGGAGTGTTCTTGATTGGAACATAATACTGGCAAGACTGAATAGCCTGCTTATGCTGTATATTCTAAGTAATTCCTACGTAATGCAGTCAGTTGATTATTCTGCTACAGTAGCATAAAATGGGTTCAGAACTGCAGTATAATGAGTAGATGAATATATCCAAGTTCTGTCAAAAAAACCACTCACTCCAGATTGCTTCCTCTTATATTGACTTTGTCATAAGCTGATCTGAGACTGTTTGTCATCAGATCTTTACAGCTACTTTCTCATTAGCTGAATGTCAGCATGCTTTTGTGAAAGGTTAATCATGCTTGACCAATTGTCCATGCCTCACTATGGAAGGGCACTGGAAATCAATTCCTGTTATTCGAGGAGTTGTCACAAAAGTTGAAGATTTTACAAGTAAGCAAAATTTCCCCAGTTTATCTTCTATTTTAAGATCAGGTTGACAGAACACAGACCTTGTTTCTGTATTTAATAAGCATTACTCTTTTTATTATAAATTAATAGCTTCTAAATAAATAGCTATATGTCAACAACTATGAACTATTGATATGTAATTTTGTGTACCTTTTCCTTCTGTTGCCAACTTAATTTGGGAATCCTCCTTCTACCAATCATTTGATTTCTTTAGCTTCAGACATAAAATTGTCCTGATCTATTTTTGTCAATGGCATCAAAATGAGGAATTGGATACTTCAATTATTCTTTGCATCCTCTAATGCAGCTGAAAATTGTCTGCAGAATTGTTACAAAAAGCAGAGGCAGAAAACCTGAAAAAAAAAGAAGCAGGAAATCCTGCAAGTTCTCGGTGGATAAAGCAGTAGCTGTACAGAGGAACACACAACCTGCCCACATCATACCTTTCATCAGAAGCTGGTGATACGCTCCTCCCAAGTCTTAGTGCACGCCCCAGCTCCACCGAACCAAACACCCAGCACCTTCAGGTAGACTATCCTGATGGTGAAGGGGATGAAGGAGCAGTCGTCCCAGTTCCCGAAGAACATGACTTCGCTCTTACCCCTATTGACTTTGGCACCCGAGGCCAGTTCAAACTTGCTGCAGATGTCCAACCGCCTACTCACCGACCGACAATCGGTACAGAAGATGGCGACATCATCCATGTACAGGGAAGTCTTGACCTGAAGGGCTCAGCTGCCTGGGATAGTCACGCCCTTCAGGCTCACGTCCTTCCTGATGGATGCGGCGAAGGGCTCCACACAGCACACGAACAAGGCAGGAGAGAGCGGGCAGCCCTGCCTGACTCCAGATCTGACAGGAAAACTGTCCGATTCCCACCCGTTGATTGAGACTGCGCTAACGATGTTGGTGTAGAGCAGCCGGATCCAACTGCGGATGCCCTCCCCGAACCCCAATTTGGAGAGGACGTCCCTCATGTAAGCATGAGAGACCCTGTCGAAGGCCTTCTCCTGGTCCAGGCTGACGAGGCAGGTGTCCACCCGCCTGTCCTGTATGTAGGCGATCGTATCCCTGATGAGCGCGAGGCTCTCGGCGATCTTCCTGCCCGGCACAGCACAGGTTTGGTCAGGGTGAATCACCGACTCCAGGACAGACCTGACCCGGTTGGCTATGACCTTGGCCAGGATTTTGTAGTCCATGTTCAATATTGTTACCCCCCGACCAGATCGAAGGCCCACAGGTCCAGGCGCCGGACTATTTCCCGTACCTGCCGAGGTGTGGTATCCCGCACTCCTGCAGAAACAGGAGGTCCGCCTTGATGGTGGTCAGGTAGGCCAACGTGGATACACATCTTGCGGTGGACTTGACACTGCGCACATTAATGCTCGCAACTCGTACCCCCATTGTGGGCAGTGACCGCAGTACCGTCCCCAAGTCCAAGGTCCAGCCCCTCCATCTGTCCCTTCGTGCCCATTGCCCGGGCTAACTGCTGGACGCTCTCCGGGCTGAGGAAACAGTCCGTGCTGCCTTCCAGGTGGCATCCCCCCGTCGGGGGTACGGAGGCAGGAGAGTCCGGCTCTGGGTCAGGCTGGGGACACGCTGTTTCCTCCTTCCTGCCTGGAAGTTCCGGGGGGCCCTCCAGTGCCCCAGCGGCACGTGACTGGGTGTCGGAGGGAGCCTCAGGACGCCTCCCGTCACCTGGAAGCGTGGTGCTACTTTCCTTCTCCCTTGAGATCTTTAACTTGTGCTTCGGCCGGGCCCTCTCCGAATCCCCCTCGTCAGAGGAGTTCTTATAGCCCCCCTATAGTTGCCTCTTCCCGCCTGACGGTTGCGGTTCCTGGGCCCGCCGACGCACCTTCCTCCTCGCTTTCCGGGCCGTCGTCCACTCCCCTGGGTCGCCTGTCGCCGCCTCCATCGACTCTGGGTTGTCGGGGGGGACCGGAGCCTGCAGGGGCGCTTTGCTGGCCTTGGGCCCTCCTGCACGACCTGCCCCCCCTCCCGCACGACCTGGCCCCCCCCTCATTAGTGTGGTCCTTGCTGGGCCCGGGTGCCTTCCTCTCCTCTGGGGGTGCTGGCCCCGCATTGCTCCAGCCGGCGACCTGTGCATAGGTTGTACCCCGCTGCGGGCATGCCTTATAGAGGTGGCCCGCTTCCCCGCAAAGGTTGCAGTTTTTTCCTTTTGGGCATTCCTTTGCAAGGTGTCCCTCCTCCCTGCAGTTCCTGCAGATGGTGGCTTTGCAGTCGGCCGCCACGTGACCTGACCTACCGCAGGCATGGCAGACTTTAGGTTGCCCAGCATAGGTCAGGTAGCCCTTGCTCCCGCCGATCGCGAAGCTGGACGGTGGGTGTACGACGTTCCCGTCTGCGCCCATCCTCAGCGTCACCTTGACCTGCCTCTTACTGGTCCAGGTGCCAAAGGGCTCCATGATGTCAGTTAGGTCCCCTTCCACCTTCACATACCTTCCAAGGAAGGTCAGGACATCAACTGCTGGCTCGTGCGGGCTGTACATGTGTACAGTCACCATACGGCTCCTCTGCGCTGGCATCACAAACAGCGGGACAGCGGTCAATACAGAGGGGGCCCTCACCTCCTTTCTCCTTGAAAAACTTCCAGGAAGCGCTCGCAAAGCTTAGCACTCCTGAAGGTCACATCGTAAAAACCTCCGGGGAAATCCTGCAGGCAGTAAATGTCCGCAGCAGCGAACCCGCAACAGTCCACCAGGACCCTCTTCACGAAGAAGGTGTGGTCCACAGGTGCACCTTCATCCACCTTCTTTACGGAAACACTGATGGTGTTCCAGACCCCCTGACCTGGGGCACGATCACTTGCCGCAGCCATCGTTTCAGGTTGGCCGCTCCCCTGAACCAGCGTTAGGCCAAAGCCAGCATTCAGATCCACTGGTTGCAAGGGTGCACAGCCAACCCGACGTCTTCCTTTCACCTCCAACCCAGCACTCTCCTCATCTCGGTCCACAAGAGAGTGGGTCTTTATTTTGTTCCAGATGTAAGCTGGCTCACTGAGCTTGAGGGTTTGTTCCCAGATGTTTTGTCACCATTCTAGGTAACATCAACAGTGAGCCTCCAGTGAAGCACTGGTGTTATGTCGCGCTTTCTATTTATCTGGTTAAGTTTCCTTGGGTTGGTGATGTCATTTCCTGTTCCTTTTCTCAGGGGATGGTAAATTGGCTCCAAATCAATGTGTTTGTTGATGGAGTTCCGGTTGGAATGCCATGCTTCTAGGAATTCTCGTGCGTGTCTCTGTTTGGCTTGTCCTAGGATGGATGTGTTGTCCCAATCAAAGTGGTGTCCTTCCTCATCTGTATGTAAGGATACGAGTGATAGTGGGTCATGTCGTTTTGTGGCTAGTTGATGTTCATGAATCCTGGTGGCTATCTTTCTGCCAGTTTGTCCAATGTAGTGTTTGTCACAGTTCTTGCAAGGTATTTTGTTGTATGTATAGGGTCTTTTAAGTTCATTAGCTGCTGTTTTAGTGTGTTGGTGGGTTTGTGGGCTACCCTGATGCCAAGAGGACCGAGTAGTCTGGCAGTCATTTCGGAAATGTCTTTGATGTAGGGGAGAGTGGTTATGGTTTCTGGGCCCGTTTTGTCTGTTTGTTTGGGTTCATTGCTGAGGAATCGGCGGACTGTGTTCATAGGGTACCCATTCTTTTTGAATACGCTGTATAGGTGATTTTCCTCTGCTCTGCGTAGTTCCACATGAAACAAGCAGCATAGCATCTGTCAGTATGACAGTATGACTGCTCTGCATAGACATGCACGAGAATTCCTAGAAGCATGGCATTCCAACCGGAACTCCATCAACAAACACATTGATTTGGAGCCAATCTACCATCCCCTGAGAAAAAGAACAGGAAATGACATCACCAACCTAAGGGAACCTAACCAGATAAATAGAAAGCGGGACATAACACCAGCGCTTCATCGGAGGCTCACTGATGATGTTACCTAGAATGGTGACAAAACGTCTGAAAACGAACCTTCCTGCTCAGCGAGCAAACTTGCATCCAGAATTCAATGCATTATATACATTCGGAAATTTACAGCACAGAAAAAGGGCCATTGAGTGTATCCTGGTCTGAGACAACTGCCTAACTATGATAATACCGTTTTTCAGCATTTGGCCCATAGCCTTGTATGTATTGGCTTATGTTAATTGAGGGACACAATAGCTCAGTGGTCAGCACTGCTGCCTGACAGTACCAGGGACCCAGGTTTGATTCTATCCTTGGGCAACTGTCTGTGTGGAGTTTGTACATTTTCCCCATCTGTCCTGGTTTCCCCTGGGTGCTCCAGTTTCCTCCCACAGTCCAGAAATGTGCAGGTTAGGTGGCTTGGCCACACTAAATTGCCTGTAGTGTCCAGGGGTGTGTAAATTAGGTGGACTAGACATGGGAAAAACCTGTGTTACAGGGAAAGGGTAGGGCAATGGGTCTGGGTGGGATACTGTTCGGAGGGGCAGTGAGACTTCTGGGGCCGAATGGCCTGTGTCCACACTCTAGGGATTCTGTGATTCTATGAATTGATGGTGGTGAAAAACATTTGAGTTTGACTATCCTTTGCTAATCACCAGATAAAAATTGATGGCATAATCTGTTGCAACCATCTTTAGTATTTTCACAATAAATGAAGTGAGGTAGGTATGTTTTCTCTAAAAATTAAAACTAAAATGCCTAGAGTGTCATCGTTCAGTTGGACACCTTTAGTGTAGAAGACCATAATTGTTCCCTTGTCTGGAACTACATGAAGCAATACACTTATGCACAGGCTTTAATTATTGTGTAACAGGATTAAATCGTTTTTATTGACCACTCGTGGTTTTCTGTGTAATATTGTCTTTTCCTCAGAAACACGGGAAAACTGATGTTGGTTTTTTCGGAGCCGAAGAGGAACCTTTTGTTCAAGATGAATTATGTTGTATCTTAAATGTTTGCAGATGTGTGTTGTATTTCTGTCTTGATAATATTTATGTGTACTTTTTGTGCATCTTTCCTTCCAGTTGTGGGTTTCCTTTATTTTCTGACTTTTCTTGTGGGATACAAATTCTCATAGATTCTGAAACAGTGAAATAAGTAGTCTGGTGGGAAAGTCTTTGATGGCTGGATAAATCTGTGGGGTGGAAGAAATACTTGTACATTTTTTAAAAAAAGTATAATCACAAGTCATCAGTGCTTTTTTTTGATATGGTTTTGTCTTTTTCTGTTTTGACCTAGGTGCTACAGTGAAACTGACAGCAATTTATTTTCTGGGTCTATTTATTCCTCACCTACTGACCATGTACCTGTTTTGGGGTGCATTTGAAATGTTCACCCCCATCCTGGGAAGAAGTGGTACTGAAATACCTCCTGATGTTGCACTGGCTTCTATAATTGGAACCTTCACTATTATTCTAACTACCTACTTCGTAAGTCACGTTTCATTGCCCCCTTGAATCTTTTCAACACTCTTTTGAACTCAAAGGGGGGGAAAATCTTGTGTGGTGATAAACTGAGCTGAAAGTAATAAACAACACTTCCTAAGAAACATTTTCATTAAAATTAAAATTCCATGTGTAAACAAGTTTTTCTGCTTCACTACTGACCATGAACCATGAATTTAAGAAATAAAGTGGATATTTGCATTGGGCTTTACCATGCAGAAGCCACCCATTCCACCCATCAGATCTTGATGGTTTTTATGCACGACATGAGTTGCCTACCATCTTGTTCATCTTACCTTAGTAGCATACCTTTTTTTCTTCCTGTTTTTCTTTTAAGTACCACTGTGATTCATTGGAGAAATTTTGTGATATCCTTTTAAATAAACTTGTTTTTTTTTGGATACTTCATTTTTCTCCACCTCCTGCCCCCAACTCTTTGTCTTAAATCCCCTTTCTGTTCAATTAAGCAATAACTTGTCACAAAAACAGAGATTCCAATCATTTATGAGGACAAACAATATATGTTTTGTGAAAACAGATTATCAATCCCTGCATCCTTTCTCTGCCTGGGGTGCTTTAAGTTAAAATTGAAATTTTACGTTTTTGACCAAGTTATTGTCATGATTTGAGTTTCTGGCTTGGCTACTCACTAAATGTGTTCTTGTTTCTAGGTGAGCCTGGTTTATCTGTACAGAAGTACAAAATGGACTCTTTTGGGTTTAGGAATTGCATTTTTGGCCTCAGCCACTCTGGTGTGTAGTGGAGCATTTTTTCCATATACTTCTGACCCTGCTGGGCCACACCCTAAGAGAATCTTTCTTCAGGTAAGAGATGTTTTGAGGTTACCATGTTACAGCTGTAGGTCAAGGAAAGGAAGAAAAGCCTCACATTTATTTTCCTTCATCACTTCACAACATCCTGAGGCACTGCAGAGCCAATGAGGTAGTTTGAAGAGTAGATCTACTTGTACTGTAGAAAATGTGATAGTTACTTTGCGTGCAGCCAGGTCCCACAAACAGTAATCTGATGATGAGCCGGTAATCTGCTTCTAATAAATTTTGATTAAGAACGAATATTAGCCAGGACACTTGGGCGACAGCACTCAATTAGTCCCTACTCTCACACCTCTGACTTTTCACATCATTTGTTAAGGCAGATGAAGTCTCAGTGTCTCATCCCAAATGTAGCACTTCTGAAATTGTAACATTCCCACTGGCTGTGCTGGACTTGTAGTCTAGATTGTGGTGGTCAGTGTTGGAATTGAAGCCTTCTAGTTCTCAAGGTAAGTGTGCCATAATTGAAATTTAAAAACAAAACTGAACATTGTGGAAACATGCAACAGGTCTGACAGCGTATGTAGAGAAAGAAATAATTAACTTTGCTGACCTACGTCAGAACACGTTAAAGTTAGAAATGTAAGAAGGCGGAAGGGCAAGAACAAAATGGAGAGTGGTTATGTGGGAAAGCAGGGGAGTTGTTAAAAGAATGATAATGTAAGGGGAAAGGAGATGTTAGTTGAACACTTACAGAGATAAACAATAGAGTTATAACTGGGAATAACAATCATCAGTTGTATTGGCATGTAAAGTGTACTTGGCTAGTTGGCTATTGAGAAGGAAGGGGAAATGAATAAGGCAGATTGTACATGAAAGGGTTAACATCAAAAGAGAATTTCTGCTTATCAGGATAAAAGGAGGAGCCAATTAGTGTTAGGTTCAGTATTTAGTCTGCAGCTAACAGTAATGTATATTTGCTCTTAAATTCTAGTCTGAGGCCTTACAGAGGGTAAGCACAGAGCTGCATTGTAATCTAACTAGCTATTAAGTACTATGTAATAAACCCATTCTGTTTGTGAGCACTAAGCCTGCCTTCTGTCATACGCTTTGCATGGACATCCTTTCCCACTTGGTGAGAGTACCTTAGAATAATAACAATGGTAGCAATCATTTGAAAGCATTGTTGATTGTCAGAAAGACCCATTTGATTCATTAATGTCCTTATAAGGAAGGAAACTGCTGTCCCTACCTGATCTGGCCTATGTGTGACTCCACTCCCAAAGCAAGGAGGTTGATTCATGATTGCCTTCTGGGCTGTTTGATTTGGGCAAGAAATGCTAGCCACATTCTGCAAATGAACATTTTGGAAAAGGCTTTCCGGATGGTTCAGTTGAACATGACCACACATGATACCTTGTCTGCAGAGCTGATATTCAAAAACATACCACATTTTAAGTTGTTACAGTTCAATAGGATTTAAAATAGACACAGAGTGCACTCTATGTTGACCATGTAGCATTATGTTAACAAAAACTGATGCTGCGTGAAAAAAATATGACTAGCCACTCTATGCCATGGATGACTTGACAGTTTAATATGAAACCTGTCTTGAACTGTCCCTGATAATTTCCACAAGACTGCACTTTATAGGGTTAACTTTGACCTTCGCTCTTTGGCTGTCACACTGGCAGAGCAGATTTCCCATCTGCCCATCATGAAATGAAAAACTGCAACAAGTGGATGACACCCCACAAAATTTTAGCCAGATGGCAAAATGAACAATTTTTTGGATAATGTTAGAAACTAGGTGCAAATGGTATGAATGCTATCTTTTGGATGATTCACCTGTGTGATTAACGGAGAACTAATAAGTATAGATGCTCATTTGGTATGTTTGCTTGATATTATGGACTACAACTTATCTTTACATCTGGGACCTGTACCATTAGTTTAATAAGAACACTTTGCCACTCTTCCTTCATTAAATTTATGCTATTATATGAAACAAAAACAAATTGTTGGAGAAACTCAGCAGGTCCGTCAGCAACAGTAGAGAGAAAACAGAAGTTAATGTTTCGTGTCCAATGATCCTTCTTCAATGTTAACACTTTTCTCTCCATAGATGCTCTAGACCTGAGTTTCTCCGGTAATTTCTGTTTTTTGTCTCAGATTTCCAGCATTCTCAGTTCTTTATTTCATTTTTATTGCTACAATATGTTTTACACTTCTGTTGCATTGGGGCTTGAATTTGCTGGAGTATGTCCATTTAGTTGGACTTTTTCTTGAAACATTCAGCTAATTTTTTTGTTCTGTAAAATGTTGGAGGTGAGTACTCATAAAACAGTGAAGGAAATCAAGTATCTGGGATCTTGACAAACAGTGTAACTAACAGGATTTCACCTATCAGTGTATTTCTTGTGAGCAGTCAAACAACACATCCCCCCAACTATTCACAACAAGTTAACTATTGACTGTACCCAGTCAGCACAACAGAAACACCGAAGTGTCTAACGTTAAATGTGAATCTATAATTGGACAACATTTGCTGGATAATCCTGAATTTGAGGATTATTCCGTTAGTACTGCTTTTTGAGGAATTATACTGGCAACGAATTTAGAATTGTCAGTTGGCCTTGCAGTATGGCACACTTGTTTGTACTGGAAACTACAAAATTTAATTGGGATTGGTTTAGCTCAATTGGTTGGTTTGCAAAACAGTATGATGCTGACAGCATGGGGCTAAGTTCCACAACAAATGAGATTACCTTGAAGGACTCTCCTTCTCAACCACTCCTCTCAGCTGAGGTGTGGTGGTCCTCTGCTTAAATCACAGTCTGTCGTCTATGTAAGGGGAGAACAGCCCTGTGGTCTGGTAAAACTGTTGTGACTTGACATGTATTAACAGGATATAAGGTCCATTTGGAGCCAATCTGTACTGTCTTCCCATGTGATATATCGTGTTGGTTTTCTTGAATTGGTATTTGTGCAAATTGTTCTGTTGAGTGCATCAGGAAAAGTTTCAACAATGTTTCTTTTTTTCCCTAGTGAAACTAATCATAGAATCATTTCAGTTGAGAAGCAGGCCATTCAGCCCATTGAGTCCATACCACTCTTCCAAAGGACATCCCACCCAGACCCACCCCTTTCCCAGAATTTCCCACCCTGGACACTATGGGCAATTTACATAGCCAGTCCTTGTAACCTGCACATCTTTGGACTATAGGAGGAAACTGGAGCATCCAGTGGAAACCTGCACAGACACGGGGAAGATATACAAACTCTACACAGATAGTCTGAGGCTGGAATTGAACCCGGATCCCTGGTACTGTGCGGCAGCAGTGCTAACCACTGAGCCACCATGCTGCTGTAAATTAATTGACATTGTACTAACAAACATCACATCACATCACATCAGTAGAGTTTGTGCTCTTGAGTAACTTTACCTATTTTACTAATCAACCTTTTCAGAAGTGTGAATTACATAGCCTTGGAGCAGGTTGAACTTGAGCATGAGCCTCCTGGTCCACTGGTAGGGACAATACCACTGAGCCACAAAAATGCTGTCTGAGTTTAGTGGACAATTAATGTGCAATTCCAATACTCAAAAATGATGAGTGACTCAGTGAGGTACTGTTTAATTTGTACTACTCCACAGCGAATCTTGGTGATTCACAACTCATGCCATATTCCTAGTCCCATGAACTTGTTGCTGACATCTATGACTCTGCATTGTTGACAAACACTAATTTTACCAACAAGAGACAGCCAGCTTTATGTTTGGAGAACGGGGAAGGGAAATTAGGTAAAGTGTACTTTCACTTTAATTAATTCTTGTATGCAATTTGCTATGAAGCTAAATTTTGGAAGAACTCCTGTTTTCTTGCACTTAGCAAAATGTTAATTTCTCTTACTCTTCCACTTCAGCATACAACAAGGAAGTTCCATGATCTTAATGGAGAAATAAGCAAGAGAGATTCAGGGATATGGATTAATGGATTTGATTATACTCTTATGTCCCATGTTACTCCACATATACCTGAAATAAACAATACAATAAGAAGTTCATGCGAGAATGCCCCTTTTTGTGGTTTTCCTTGGTTTTTACCTGTCCACAACTTTATCAGGTGAGGATTCCTCTCTCGTTGTCTCACGTTGGGATCAAATATAGACGTCATGGTATAAATTTGCATGTCATGTAAAAATACTGTTGTACTAAGTGTAACATTTTTATTCATTTGTATCTTACTGTTGTCCAGGAAAAACTGGTACTTGCCTGCTGCAGAAATTTCACCCAAGACACCTGTTGATTTCAAACTGATTTCCAAGTACAAGATGCCTTCAGGGTCTACAAAATTGAACTTTGAGGTGACAGGTATAAAAACCACTGAATGTTAGCTTCTGCATCAAGTACAATCTGATATTCTTAATAAGTTGTTCCTTATGACAGATCATTAGTGTTGCTACAAGTTCTGCATTTAATGAAAAGTCTACGCAAAGAAAGGAACAAGGATTTAAAATTGAAGAAATATGCAAGGTTATCGACTTGAAGCATTAACTGAGTTTTTGTGTTCAAAGATGCTGTGACAATATTTTCTGATTTATTTCAGATTTCCAGCATCTGCATTTTTTTTACTTTCAATTAAACTCAAGGCTTGGCATCGCCAATTCCACACCACTTCCTTTAACTTCACATCTCATTATACACATTACTGTACCTATGATCAAGAAACAATAGGCCACTTGGCCCTTTGAGCCTGCTCTGCCATTCAGTAAGATCATGGCTGGTCGGATTTTAATGTTAACTCTATAGTCCTGCATAACCTTGATAATCTTTCATGCCCTTGGTAATCAAGACTATCTTCCTCTGCCTTAAAAATATGAATTGTTTGTGTGTTTATAGAGCTGTGAGCTAGTTGTTGTATGCAACTTTAGCTGTCTTAATGTTTAAAAAAAAGTTCATCCTCTGTATTTTGCTGAAGAAAACTGTTAGAACAAGTAATAGACATTTTACTATTGCAGTAGGGATATTAAAAACTGCCAATGCTGGAGTCTGAGATTACACGTTGTGGAGCTGGATGAACACAGCAGGCCAGGCAGCATCAGAGGAGCAGGAAAGCTGACATTTCGGGCCGGGACAAGGACTTCGTCCCTCCTTGCCTCCTTATCTAAGATGTACTGACATTGGAGGCAGTCCAGACAAGGTTTCACTAGGTTGACAAGGGCCTGACTTGAAACGTCAGCTTTCCTGCTCCTCTGATGCTGCCTGGCTTGCTGTGTTCTTCCAGCTCCACACTGTTATTACTACTGCCACATTGGCTTTGTTGGCTCTGTGATATGGTAAGGTATTGGGGACAGTCCAGAGAAGGGTCACAAGTTTGATCCAGGTATAGAGGAGCTGTCATCCGAGGAGAGATAAAATAAATTGGGCCTGTACTCATTGGAGTTTGGAAGAATGAGAGGTGAACTTATTGAAACATGCATGATTCTTAGGGAACTTGACAGGTAGGTGTGGAGAGGTTGCTGTCTCTTGTGGGAGAATCTAGGACCAGAGGGCATAATTCAGAGTAAGGTGTCACTGAGTAAGGATGGAAATGCGGAATTTTTTTCTCAGAGTGTGAATCTGTGGAATTCTTTGCTACAGAGGCCTTTTAAGGCTGGATTGTTAAGGATATTTATGGCTGAAATAGTCAAATTTATGTTCGTGAAATTGGGTTATAAGGAAATGGCAGGAAGTTAGAGTTGAGGATTGTCAGATCAGCCATGATCTCATTGAGTGGCAGAGCAAAATTGATGTGCTGAAAGACCTACTTCTGCTCTCTCTTTCTCATGGGCTTTTGTTATGAATAGGATTCAGTTGTATGCAGGAAGTATTTGTTTGAACACCCAGAGTGCACTTCGGATGTTGCCTTGAGTAATTCCTGTTAAAAATTAAGATGTTAAACATTGCTTTTCTTGGCTTGTATCATAGAGTCATGGAGGTATACAGCACAGAAATAGGCCCTTCAGCCCAACTCATTTATGCCAGTCAGGCTTCTGAAACAACTAGTCCCACTTGCCTGCATTTGGCCCATATCCCTCTAAACCTTCTGGATGTGAGTTTGCTCGCTGAGCTGGAAGGTTAGTTTTCAGACGTTTTGTCACCATTCTAGGTAATATCATCAGTGAGCCTCCGACGAAGCGCTGGTGTTATGTCCTGCTTTCTATTTATCTGGTTAGGTTTCCTTGGGTTGGTGATGTCATTTCCTGTTCCTTTTCTCAGGGGATGGTAAATTGGCTCCAAATCAATGTGTTTGTTGATGGAGTTTCAGTTGGAATGTCATGCTTCTAGGAATTCTCGTGCATGTCTCTGTTTGGCTTGTCCTCTAAACCTTTCCTATCCATGTACCTGTCCAAATTTCTTTTAAGTGTTATAATTGTACCCATCTCTACACTTCCTCTGGCAGCTTGTTCCATGTACACACCATCCTTGATGTGAAAATGTTGCCCCTTAGGACCTTTTTAAATTTTTTTTTTCCATCTCATTTTATGCAGATGTATACCTGCACCCTTTGGGGTAGGTGTTTAACAATACTTCCCGAGATCCTACAGTTAACTGTGTAAGTCCTGCCCTGGTTTGTCTTACCAAAAATGCAACACCATGCATTTATCAAAATTAAACTCCATATACCACTCCTTGGCGCACAGGCACGGTTCACCAAGATCCAGTTGCACACTTTTAGACAACGTACTTTGCTGTTCAGTATACCACCAATTATGGTGTCATCTGCAAAGACTAACTGTGCTTCCATATTTTCATCCAAATTGTTTATATATGTGACCAACAGCCACAGACTCATTACTGATGCTTGTGGCACACTGCTGGTCACAGGCCTCCAGTCTGAGAATCAACCCTCCACCACCACTTTGTCTCATACTGTCAAGCCAATTTTGTATCCAGTGAGCTAGCTCTGTCTGGATCCCAAGTGATCTAACTGTGCTAACTGGTCTGCCATGTAGCACCTTGTCGAAGGCCTTCCTAGAGTTCAGGTGTACCACTCTGCCTTGTTCTCTCTTCTTGGTCACCTCTTCAAAATCTCAATCAAATTTGAAGGATACTATTTCCCATGCACAAAGCCATGCTGACTGTCCCTAATCAGTCCTTGACATTCCAAATGCATGTAGATCCTGTCTCTCAGAAGCCCCTTTAACAACTTGCCCACCATTGATGTTAGGTTTACTACTCTGTAGTTCCCTGGCATCTCCTTGCAGCCTTTCTTAAATAATGCACAACATTAGCCACCCTCCAGTCTTCTAGCACTTTACTCCTTGATGCAAATATCTCTGCTGTGGGCCCTGCTATTTCTTCCCTAGCCAACCGTAATGTCCTAGGATACACTTGAAGGACCATGGATTTATCTACCTTTTGTGTTTTAAGACCTCTAATACTTCCTGTTCTGTAACGTGGACTGTTTTCAAGATATCACTATTTCCTTCTGAGTTCTCTAGCTTCCATGACTTTCTCCAAAGGACAAGAAGTATTGGTTTGGATTCTCTCCATAGTTACACTCTTGCCCATAATATACTTGCAGAATCTCTTTGGTTTCTCCTTCACCTTCTCTCCTGAAGCTTTTTCAATGTCTCCTTTTTGTCCTCCTGTTTTCCCTCTTAAGTGTACTCCCACACTCCCTAAACTCCTGAAGCAAATCCCTAGCTGCCACCTTTCCCTTGAGCCTCAATATCTGTATTCATCTAGTGTTCCCTATTTGTGCCAGCCTTGTCCTTCACACTAAAAGGAACATGCTGGCCCTGAACTCTTAGCTTGCTCTTGAAAGCCTCTCACTTGCCAGAAGTCCCTTTTACCTGCAACTAGTCTCCCTCAATCAACTTTTGAGGAATTCCTGTCTAATATCATCAAAACTAGCCTTGCCCTAATTTAGAGCTTCTAGATAGATCTATCCTTTTCCATAACTACTTTATGGTCGCTGGTCCCAAAGCATTCCTCCACTAACTCCTCAGTCTGTCACCCTGCCTTATTTCCCAAGAGAAGGCCTAATTTTGGCCCTTCAAAAGGGCATCTACATATTGATGGAGAAAATTTTCCTGAACACACAAGTTACTCCCCAACCAAGCTGTTAACGCGATAACAGTCCCAATCTATTAATGGAAAGTTAAAATCCCCTACCATTACAGCATAATGGTTCTTTACAGCTATCTGCATTTTTCCCTACATTGTTGCTCCTCAATTTCCTGCTTACCACTGGCCATCAAAGTAATCATCCTCTAATTTTTCAGTTCCACCGAAATAGCCTCACTGGACAATCCCGAAGGATTATCTTGTCTAAATACTGCTGTGAAGCTTCCCCTAATCAAAAGTGCTACTCTTACTTCTATCCATCCCTTAGCATCTGTACCCCAAAACATTGAGCTGCCAGCCCTACCCCTCCCTCAGCCATGTTTCTGTAATAGCTATGATACTCTAGTCCCATGTACATATCCATGCCCTGAGTTCACCTGCTTTACCTGTCAAACCTGTTGCGTTGAACTAAATGCACTTTAATTCATCAGTCTTCCTTTGCTCCTTGCTGTGTTCTTCCCTGCCATGGGAGACTCTTGCACTACCTGCCTACCTCCCCTGGCAATCACTCCTCTGCCTAACTGAATCTGCCAATGTGACCACCTCCCTGAAGCTATTATCTATCACACTGTCTGCCTCCTATGTGCTCCTCAGTATGTCCAACTAATGCTCCAACCAGTCTGTGCAACCTGGACCTCTTCGTTGCTAACTGTCAATGTGACACCAATGCCTCAATTTCTCCACGCCCCTCACCCACTCCAACCTCTCCCCCTCTGAATGTGCAGCACTCCACTCTCTCTGCACCAATCCCTGCTTCACTATCAAACCTGCTAACAAAGGTGGGGCGGTGGTAGTCTGGAGGATGGTCCTCTGTTGCAGAGGCCAAACACCAACTCTCCAACATCACTTCCTACCTGCTCCTTGACCATGACCCCACCATGGCCCGTCAAGTCACCATCTCCCACACTCTCCATGATTTCATCGCTTCCGGTGACTTGCCCTCCACCGCCTCCAGTCTTATAGTCCCCAGCCCCGCACTGCCCAGTTCTACCTTCTCCGCAAGATCCACAAGCCCAACTACCGTGGCTGACCTATTGTCCCAATATGCTCCTGCCCCACCAAACTCATCACTTCCTACCTCGACTCCATTCTCTCCAGCTTGGTCTAGGCACTCCCCACCTATATCTGGGACACAAATCACACCCTCCACCTCTTTGGAAACTTGCAGTTCCCTGGCCCCTAGTGCTTCATCTTTACTGTGGATGTGCAATCCCTGTATATGTTTGTACCCCACAAGCCCAGCATACAGGGCCTCAGTTTTTCCCTCTCCCAGCAACCAATATTCTCCTCCACCTTGCCAAATGAGTCCTCACCCTCAATAACTTTTTCTTCAATTGTTCCCACTTCCTCCAAATCCAAGGGGTTGTTGTGGGTACTTACATGAACCTCAGCTCCACCTGCCTGTTTGTTAGTTACGTCAAACAGTACTCTGGTACAGTTCCCCAACTCTCCCACTGTTACATCAATGACTGCATTGGTGCTGCATCCTGTACCCGAGCTGAACCAGAGCAGTTCATGGACTTCGCAATCAACTTCCACCATGCCCTCAAATTCACTTGGTCTGTCTCAGACATCCCCCTCCCCTTGCTTAACCTCTCTGTTTCCATTTGCGGTGACAGTTTATGGACCAACATTTACAATAAACCCACAGATTCATATAGCTACCTAGACTACACCAACCCCCACCCAATATCCTGCAAAAACTCATCCAGTTTTCCCAATTCCTCCATCTCAGTTGCATCTGCTCCGATGAGACGTTCCACTCCCAAGAATCCTAGATGTCCATCTTTGTCAAACAAAGGTGTTCTCCCCCTGCTCTGTCTTCCAAATAGCCCTTCACCGCATCTCCTCCATTCCTTGCTCCACAACTGTTACCCACCCTCCCCTCTCCAAACATAATAAAAGATAGGGTTCCCCTTGTCCTCACTTTCCACCCCACCAGCCTCCACATCCAACGTTTTAACCTCAAACACTTACGTCAACTCGAATTAGACCCCACCACCCAGAACTCCTGATGTGTTCTTCTGTATATTGGTGAGACCCAACATAGACGAGGCTACTGTTTCACTGAGCATCTTTGCTTGGCCTGTAATGGCCAACCCAACCTCCTAATCACCACCCATTTCAACTCTTCTCTCATCCCCCGGACATGTTCATTCTCGGCCTCCTGCAGTGTCACAGCGACTCACAATGAAAATTTTATGAGCAACACCTTATCTACCACCTGGGCCCCTTCAGCCCGGAGGACTCAGTGTTGAGTTCTCCAATTTCAAATAACCTTCCCACCCATCCCTTGGCTCTCTTTCCAGCCCCACATCCCTTCTGATCATCCCTTCCAACCACCAACCGGATTCATCCCTCCCATCGATTCACCAGGTAGTACCTCCTACCAGTGTCCACGTATTGCTACCATTCTATCATCCACCTTCCCCTCACCCGTCCTTATCTGCAGCTGCCCCATCCCCACATCCAGTCCTGAAGAAAGGTAATAGTTGAAACATTAACTTCTCCTACCCTCCAGATGCTGCCTGTCTTGCTGTGTTCTTCCAGCCTCCTGTTTGTCTACCTTGGATTCCAGCATCTACAATTTTTTTTTGTCTTTATGCAGGGTGAGAGGACTTGCAGCAGGGCACGTTTCTTGCAGATGTAGTCACCAGAGATTCAAGAATGCTCCCTGATCTCCCACGTTTGTAAAGAGGAGCATACCACTCCACTGACTGCCATCTCTTGCTCCTTTTAAGAACTAGTGTTTTTTTTTTCACTGAACCCCCTTTAAAGTTTAAAAACTTGAGAAATTTTTCAAAGAATAAATGAACCAAATAAGTCCATACCATTGCTTAATCAAAGACTTAGAAATAATGGTTTAGAAATACCCATCAGGATTTACTCACTGAGATAATGGGAACTGCAGATGCTGGAGAATCCAAGATAACAAAGTGTGAAGCTGGATGAGCACAGCAGACCAAGCAGCATCTCAGGAGCACAAAAGCTGACGTTTCAGGCCCAGACCCCCCTTCAGAGAGGGGGATGGGGAGAGGGTTCTGGAATAAATAGGGAGAGAGGGGGAGGCGGACCAAAGATGGACAGAAAAGAAGTTAGATGGAGAGGAGAGTATAGGTGGGGAGGTAGGGAGGGGATAGGTCAGTCCAGGGAAGACGGAGAGGCCAAGCAGGCAGGATGAGGTTAGTAGGTAGGAAATGGAGGTGCGGCTTGAGGTGGGAGGATGGGATGGGTGAGAGGAAGAACAGGTTAGGGAGGCGGAGACAGGCTGGACTGGTTTTGTGATGCGGTGGGGGGAGGGGACGAACTGGGCTGGCTTTGGGATGTCGGGGAAGGTGAGATTTTGAAGCTTGTGAAGTCCACATTGATACCATTGGGCTGCAGGGTTCCCAAGCGGAATATGAGCTGCTGTTCCTGCAACCTTCGGATGGCATCATTGTGGCACTGTAGGAGGCCCATGATGGACATGTTGTCTGAGGAATGGGAGGGGGAGTTGAAATGGTTCGCAACTGGGAGGTGCAGTTGTTTATTGCAAACCAAGTGGATGTGTTCTGCAAAGCGGTCCCCAAGCCTCTGCTTGGTTTCCCCAATGTAGAGGAAGCCACATCGGGTACAGTGGATGCAGTATACCACATTGGCAGATGTGCAGGTGAACATCTGCTTAATCTGCCTAATGTAGCACTTCCTGGACCTCTCAGTCTCCATCTTGGGTAACCAGCTAGAAACAGATGTCCATTTCAAGCCCACTGACTCCCACAGCTACCTAGAATGCACCTCCTCCCACCCACCGTCCTGCAAAAATTCCATCCGCTATTCCCAATTCCTCCACCTCTGCCACATCTGCTCCCAGGATGAGGCATTCCACTCCCACACATCTTAGATGTCCACGTTCTTCAAGGACCGCATCTTTCCCCCCACAGTGGTCGAGAACGCCCTTGACCGCGTCTCCCGCATTTCCCGCAACACATCCCTCACACCCCGCCCCCGCCACAACCGCCAAAGGAGGATCCCCCACGTTCTCACGCACCACCCCACCAACCTCCGACACTTCTGCCATCTACAATCCGACCCCACCACCCAAGACATTGTTCCATCCCCACCCTTGTCTGCCTTCCGGAGAGACCACTCTCTCCGTGACTCCCTTGTCCACTCCACACTCCCCTCCAACCCCACCACACCCGGCACCTTACCCTGCAACCACAGGAAGTGCTACACTTGCCCCCACACCACCTCCCTCACCCCCATCCCAGGCTCCAAGATGACTTTCCATATTAAGCAGATGTTCACCTGCACATCTGCCAATGTAGTATACTGTATCCACTGTACCTGGTGTGGCTTTCTGTACATTGGGGAAACCAAGCGGAGGCTTGGGGACTGCTTTGCAGAACACCTCCGCTCGGTTCACAATAAACAACTGCACCTCCCAGTCGCGAACCATTTCAACTCCCCCTCCCATTCCTCAGATGACATGTCCATCATGGGCCTCCTGCAGTGCCACAATGATGCCATCCGAAGGTTGCAGGAACAGCAACTGATATTCCGCTTGGGAACCCTGCAGCCCAATGGTATCAATGTGAACTTCACAGGCTTCAAAATTTCCCCTTGCTCCACTGCATCCCAAAACCAGCCCAGCTCGTCCCCTCCCCCCACTGCATCACAAAACCAGCCCAGCCTGTCTCTGCCTCCCTAATCTGTTCTTCCTCTCACCCATCCCTTCCTACATTTCCTACCTACTAACCTCATCCTTCCTCCTTGACCTGTCTGTCTTCCCTGGACTGACCTATCCCCTCCCTACCTCCCCACCTATACTCTCCTCTCCACCTATCTTCTTTTCTCTCCATCTTTGGTCCACCTCCCCCTCTCTCACTATTTATTCCAGAACCCTCTCCCCATCCCCCTCTGATGAAGGGTCTGGGCCCGAAACGTCAACTTTTGTGCTCCTGAGATGCTGCTTGGCCTGCTGTGTTCATCCAGCTTCACACTTTGTTATTTAGGATTTACTCACTGATTAGTTCCTCCCGTTTGTCCCACTCACTTTCTGAACTGCTATATTTGCTCTACTCCTGCCATGACTAAACCTGTGGAAGTTGTAAAGAAAACAAGATGCAGCAATGCTCCTCCATTTCCACACTGTCACCTCAGCTCCTAGCCTTTCACTGTCTGTAGTGAGCACTTCATGCTTGTAGCATTTTTAGGCTTGCTTTTACACTCCAGGCCTACCCTGCTTCAAGAACCAGATTTAGTCAGTTTACTTAACCAGCTTAATTAGTTGCCTCCATTTGTTTACAGCATTTGGATAGCTTGTTTTAACTTTCCTTGGGTCTGAAGGAAACAAGCTACCCTTCTGTTACTGTCAGTTTGATTTTTAAGAAGGTAAAAGATTAAGATTTATGCCCTTAAACTCCCACGGACATTTCAGCTCCCAGCATTTCATTCTCTGCAGTTAGATCTCTGTAAAAGCAAAGCGGGAGGGAATTGCTTAGAAAAAGAATCTTGTTTTCAGTAATTTTATTTGAAAATATAATGCATTGTAGCTGAGTATCAATGGATTTGCAATTTTTGTTTATGCCTGTCTATACATATTTTTCCATTTATGTAGGTCCCAGTCACATGACCCTCTACATTCGGCCACTTGAAAGATCTCGTCTGATCCAATCATCTTTTGGGGCTGGGACCTCTTTGTACAATAATAACGGTGATTACTTTGTTTTCTATTCCCATGGACTAATGGCTCCAGCTTGGCAATTTTGGCTGGAGATGCAGGTAAACCAATTCATCGCCACCAGCCTAAATGCTTTGCCTTTCGGTATGAGTTGAAATAACTGGGGTGGGAAGAAAGCATAGGCCTTGATGCAATTTGTAACAACTACACACATGTTCTCCCCCCCCCCCCCCCCCACACACACACACCACCCCCCCCCCCCCCCACACCACCCCCTTTGGCTGAATGCACTGATGAAGATGAGCTCTGACCAAAAATTTTGAGATCAGAATTATTTCAGATGGATGAAACTGCATTATGCTAAAACTGATTTTTTTTTCCAGCTGAGATAGCAGTGAATGCATGTGCACCTCAGTCTGTACTTTTGCTCCTTCCTTTTTCCCTTCAGTTAAAAAAAGTTTTTGTAGTTCTCTTGGCCCTCAGTATCTCATTCTGTCTGCCACACAATGCTACATTTGACATTTCAGGTTGAATCCTGTCCCCTCCCCTGTGGCATGTTTGATGGTAGGATCATTTAGTCGGTGTTGTAGGGGGGTAGCGGAAGGACCCTGCCAACTCCACTTGATTAAATCTGGTGTCAGAAGGCTCTTGCCTGCTCTGCCAGTATTTGAGGCCCTTTAAGTGGAACATTAATGCCCTGTAAAGAGCCTTATCCTGTTCCTGCTGTATTCATTCAGTGGTGGGTAGGACAGTACCATATGGGGAGCCCAATGAATAGGGTCACAAGAGGGTTGCTGGGTTGGGTGCAACTCTCACTCAAAGGCACTTTGTATCTTGATCAAAGGACTTGTAGAAAGAGCCACTTCCTGCCATTGCTGCTGGTCTAGCTCCACTATGGCCTGATGATCCTAGACTTTTTGTGGCTATCCTAATGGAAGAAGACACTGCCTCCTCGATGGCAATACCATTATGCAGCTGCTGCCCTTTAGTCTACATCTCTTGGAAGATGGAACTTTGACTTTGTATTGTTGAGCTTTCCAATACAAACAATACAATTCAGTCCAATATATATCTTTTTTCTTTGATTAGTGCAAGATGAAAAGCTTTGACAAAATGTCTTTCTTCAGCAATACTTTGGATTCTATTCATGAGTTTGTTCTTAATGTTTTTTCCTTAATAGAACTTTAATAAATAAAATATGAAAATAATTTTCATGATCTGTGATGTTCTTCCTCTGATTTTTTTCATCAACTTGTTCTTTTTCAGACACTTGACCCGATATCTGACAGTATGGTAGTTGTCGCTATAGCTTCTCATCATTTGTTTGGAGAAGATCAAAAAACGGCAGAATTGACCGCTCTTGAGCAGAGATTTCCTGAATGGTGCGTTGTGTCCAGTTGGTCCAGCTCTTACAACTTGTTTGTCTTCTAACACTTGGATTAAGTAGCTACACTAGATGGAGGTAACTCCATTTGAGCAAAGTATGGCATGGCTGGTCCTGGGACAATGTGAATGTACTCCCAAAGTATACTCTAAGGTGGTGCATTTTCACTTGTAAGATCACAAAGTATCTTGCATGCAAATGATCAACTCAAATGTCAGTAAATAATTTGCTAAAAATATTAACATTAAGGTTGCTCAGTGTAATTGTCAATGAGGCTGGTGTTTTACATGTGAAGAAATGTTTGAGCAAGTCTGAAACAATAGACAGCTGCTAGGCTCTCCTGGTCTTAAAGAAAAAATCTAAATCCTCTTCTTAACTGGGCACAATCTTCCACAGCCAGCTCTTAGTGCCCTGGCACCTTTTGGACCTCAGGGATCCTTGTTCGTTGTGACATGAAGATCACTCGAATGGGTAAATAACTTAAAAAGGGTATGAGTATAGATGTGCATATACACTGAGTTAACTGTGTTCTCTTGGTATTCATGATGTATATTGAATACGTTAAACAAAACATAGTAATGTGTAATTCAAACGTTAATGTAAGTTGAGTGTAGTGAATATGAGCAAATGAGGCGATAGTAACGTTGGTATAAAACAAATTAATTAATCACCTCTACTTTCTTTCAAATGCAAGGGATTTGAAATACATGGGCCAATTAATCAAATAATAAGTTGGGATATTTTCAGTTAATTGTTTTCAGGGAATTTTTGAAAAACCCAGAGGATTAAAAACTGCCCCTCATGATGACTGTGGGTTAATTGCAGTATTGATGTTCATAGTTCTGGTAATAAAATTGAACAGGAAACAATTCTAGTGAGTAACTTGTGTCACCATGAGGTTACCTGGTGTTATCTTGTAACAGGGCTAGCTTTGTTTTCCTCTGTCTGTCCTGTCTGGGGTAGATTGAGAAGACTGCACAAGTGGACTTGAACTGGTTCTCGGCTATTGCTGCAGAAAATCAAATTCACTAGTTGCAAACAAACAGGCCACAATGGAGATCATCTCAACACCAGGGTTGCATGAAATTTTGAACACAGTGTAACATAGTACAGTGCCAGTATGTGTATATTAGGATGTACATAATGCAATTCATTAAGAACTCATCATAATTGATTCTCTTTATGGTCTGGAACCATATTGTCATCTTGAATATAGCTTGGTAGGCATTATTGTTAAAACCAAACTACTGATGGACAGGAACTCCTTTTTGCTCCTCAACTCATGTTTCATGTTTGTGTGTTCCTCAGGGCTCCTGAGCACCATGTTGTACATTGATTTTACACTGAGCACTGCTTTGGTGGTTTACATTAAGGTTTCTAAATAGAATCAAAAGTAAATTGTTCCCTATGTTATTTCAGTATGAAATTTCTTTTGTACTGATCTATCTTTCAAGTCTGAATCAAGTGCTTAATGTTTAATAGGACTCTAATAATGAAAATGGTACTAATCATTGAGTTTAGACTGAAACAAAAAGAACTCACATTAAATTGGTGTAAATGACTTCCAATTTTTTGGTGATTTTATTAAGGTTATGTATATTCAACTGTCAAAAGTCATCAGATAATCTTTGAAGGCTATCGATTGTCTACATACATCCAAGCCTTTTAATGTATTTTCTCAATCCACCTCAGCCAATTTTGTGCATCATGCCATCATAATTTCCCTTATTAATTTTAACACCCTTGCTTCAAAATAAACTATCTCTTCCAGCATAATGTAAAATACAATCATATTGTGATCACTCATTTCTAAAGGTTTCTTTAGAACAAGATTATCAATTATGCCTTTGATTACATAATTATATATCTAAAATAGTGTTCCTCAAGTTAGCTTCTCAACATGTTGCTCTAGAAAACAATCACCAGAATACTGCACAGACTCATCCTCCCACTGCATTAGTTCAGAATTAGTTTACCCAGTCTATATGCGGATTGAAGTCACCCGTGATAACTGTTGCCCATGCTATATGATTCTCTCATCACCTAATTAATACCATGCCCCACTGTTGTTCTACTACTATTTGACGACCAGTAAATAACTCCAACCAATGTCTGCTTGTTGCTTTTTCTTAACTCCACCCAAAGAGATTCTACATATTGTTCTTCTGATCTGAAATCGTCTTCTACAAATCTAATAATCCCATTCCTAGTATCAGCACAACTCTAAATCCTTTTTCTTCCAGTATGACCTTCCTAGCTATCAAACACCCTTGAATATTCAACTCCCTGACCCAGTCACCATGCAGCCATGTTTCTCTAATGGCAATTAGCTCAAACCCATCTATCTGAATTTGTGCCTTTAGATTGTACACCTTTTGTGAATTCTGCATGCAAATGTAAAGTGCTTTATTTTTCCTATTTTCTAGTCCAGTAAGTATCATTTTGACTTCATTTTAACAATGTCCTTCTAATTTGGGTTACCTCTCAGGTTCCCATCACTGACAAGTTTGTTTCAGCTCACCCCAATAGCAATAGCAAATTTCCATGAGAATATCAGTACGAGTCCCATCTGCCCTGAAACCAGTCCCAATTCCTCAAAATCTAATGCTCCCCCCTCAAACTAGTTCACCAGTGACACATTAAATTGATCAATCTTCCTGTTCTTAGATTCACTAGCATGTAGGACTGGGAGTAATCCTAAGATTACAGCTCTTGAGGCCTGTATTTTTATTTCCTTACTAACTCCTTGAGACCTTCAGCACCTTATCCATCTTTCTACCTCGTACCAATGTGGACCATGACTCCTGGAAGTTATCACTCCCCAGGAAGAATGTTCTGCACTTGCTCTGTGACATCCTATACCCTGGCATCAGGGAGCATATTACATTTTGGAGTCACATTTTCTGCCACAGAAACACCGTGAAGTCATATTTAACCCTACACAGATGCTGTCAGGCCTGCTGAGTTTCTCCAGAACTTTCTAATTTTATTCTTTCAAGGATGCCTGGAATAAAGAGGAAATAGTGGTCACCTATTCATGGAATATTTATTATGGTCAGTGGCTAGCACTACTACCTCACAGCACCAGGGATCCAGGTTTGATTCTAGTCTGGAATGACTGTGTGAATTTTGCACATTTTCCCCATGTCTGTGTGGGTTTCCTCCAGGTGCTATGGTCCAAAGATGTTCGTTAGGTGGACTGGCCATGATAAATTGCCCACAGTGTTCAGGAATGTGAGTTAGGTGCATTAACTTCGATAAATGCAGGGTTACTGGGATAAAGTTAAGGGGATGGATCTGGACGGGATGCTCTTTGGAGGGCCAGTGTGGACATTTATCAGGCCAAATGGCCTGTTTCCACACTACAGATTCTATGAACTGCCAACCTTCCCAGCAAAGCTGAAGTTTATACTTCATGAATATGATCATTGAGGTTGGATATTGAATAAATTAATTGTTTAGACCCACACCAATTTGCTGTTTAACAACATTATAATTTTTTAACGTAAGTTTGATAGCATATCAAAACTTGTATTCGCTTATGTGTTGTGTTACAGGAATGAGTTAATGTGCTCAATTGTGCATCTGATTTGCCAGAGCAATCCAAAAATTGAAATGAGGGCTGTGTTATGATGAACATTGGTTAATGGCAGCACGTTGCTACTTCTCACTGGTAAGCAGTGCAGGCAAATTGGTTCTGGAGTGAGAATTAATTGACCTGTACAACGTTAGTCACCGCAATTTGCTGCTTCCCAAATCCTACACATCTGAATAAAACTTAAGATTTGTATTTCTGAAATATTAGAAGCTTAATGTCATAGCAGTACCATCTCATTTTTCAAATACAGTAAAAACATAAAAATAAACACTTTTTATTGTGATTTTCTTCCATTAGATCAAAAAAAACTCTGTACCCAGTTTATAATTGACACAGTTTATTCAGTATTTATCATCTGTTATAACCTAAGCCTTCAATGTTTATTGTTTTCTGTTGTATTTCTACTTTGGAATTCGCATTTTTATTTTGCTTATACTTAAAGGGTATTTTGTGTTGGGGGAGTCCCCTAACTCAATGTTTGATTTCTGTCTGAATCACGTCTTAAAGCTTTCGTTTCATGATACAAATAACTGCGTCACTTTTGGTACAAACTCTTTTCACTCCTTACTTTGACATACCAAAATAGTTTGACTAGTTAATTCTGCAGTTACTGCCCTCATGGTGAGACTTGATAGTGTTAAGCCTGCATCTGTGGAGTTGGAAAACCTCCTGCCCTCATGTCTTTATGGTGTTTGCTGCAGCCCAAGCAAAATAAGCTAATCAAGAGGGAGCTGGTGGCTAGGTACGAACTCTATTCTGAATGGTAGGAAACAAGGTTGGACCAGGAGTCAGTGATTGTAGTAAAATGATATCCAGTGATGGCCAAACTGACTTCTGATTAATGGAATGGTCCCTCCTCACCTGAAGAAATGTACCAATTCCAGTAAAAGTGAGAGAGACCATGTGGGTGCTCAAGGAAAAGCTGTGGAGATTCCCAACACCATCTTCGGTCAAATTAAACTTCAGCTGTGTGACTAACTTGGTGTTGAGGTGTTCTATGTTGCGACATGATGTTCTATGGGTATTCAAGACAACTGCAAACTGAAGCATGTGAAAGCCACCCACTTTGTTTTTAGTTATTCATTGCAGGGCTTACTTTGGGAGTTTATTAATCTGGCTTGACTTAATGAGAGGGTTATTTATGAGGAGCTTTAATGCTGGAGTGGGGCTTTTCACAGGACATTCAGAGGAAGGTTGAAGTGGTTTTTAGTGCAGAGATGGGAGTTTTATTAAAGCATTTCAGAGTTGATCTGGACATATCAAATGAAGTGCAGTTAGAGCTTCAATAAAATATGCATTTAAGGAGTTTGGGGTGAAGTGGACATTTTGGATCACAAGAAATGAGGGAATGTAATGATGGTCAATCATGATATTGCAAATTTGTAGAAACTTTTAAAAAGTGCATTATTAAACCTTGAACTTATTTTAGAGACTTTTGAATTGGAATCAGAGGGTCAATGGATTTGTTGAAGCTGCAAATGAACATTCCTAGATGGCAGTTCTGTGGAATTTCATGCTTGCAATATATGTAGAAATGGTAGGGCACACTGCTTAAAGAATCAACAATGCGTGGGACATCTTGATGTACCTTCAGAGAAAAATAAGAGCTTTAATGCTGGGAGAAAGAGCTTTAATGCTTGGGGTCCTGAAGGGAGAGGGTGACCAGCCCCAAGTCGTGGTCCACATCGGCACCAATGACATAGGTAGAAAGAGGGATAGGGATGTCAGGCAGGATTTCAGGGAGCTAGGGTGGAAGTTGAGAGCTAGCACAAACAGTGGTGTCATCTCTGGTTTGTTACCCGTGCCATATGATAGTGAGGCAAAGAACAGGGAGAGATTTCAGCTGAACACGTGGCTGCAGGGATGGTGCAGGAGGGAGGGCTTCAGGTACATGGACAATTAGGGCTCATTCTGGGGAAGATGGAACCTCTACAAACAGGACGGTCTCCACTTGAACCAGATGGGTACTAATATCCTGGGTGGGAAATTCGCTAGTGCTATTCGGGTAGATTTAAACTAGCTCAGATGGGGGATGGGAAACTGAGGTGTAGTCCTAGTACACAGGAGGACAAGCGTAGGGAGGACATGGACAGGACCTCACTGTCACAGGAGTGTGCTGGCAGACAGCAAGCTGGATTGAAGTGTGTCTACTTTAACGCCAGGAGTATCTGGAATAAGGTAGGTGAGCTTGCAGCTTGGATAGGTACCTGGGACTTCGATGTTGTGGCCATTTTGGAGACATGGATAGAGCAGGGTCAAGAATGGATGTTGCAGGTTCCAGGGTTTAGAGCTTTCATTTAAAGTCAGGGAAGGTGGTAAAAGAGGGGGAGGTGTGGCTTTGTTGGTCAAGGGCAGTATAACGGCGGCTGAAAGAACTTTTGATGAGGACTTGTCTGCTGAGGTTGCTGAGGAAGGTTTATCGACTTGAGTCAGTATGGGTGGAAGTTGGGAACAGCAAGGGAGCAGTCACCTCCATTGGGCATTTTCTACAGACCCCCAAATAGCAGTAGGGAGATCGAAGAACTCATAGGCCGGCAGATTGTTGAAAAGTGCAAATGTAGCAGGGTTGTTGTTATGGGTTACTTCAACTTTCCCAATATTGATTGGAATCTCCTATTGCAGATGGTTTGGATAGAGCTGTTTTTTTTGTCAGATGTCTTCAGGAGGGTTTCCTTACACAGTATGTGGACAGGCTGATGAGGGGGGAGGCCATTTTGGATTTGGTGCTCGGCAATGAGCCAGGACAGGTGTAAGATCTCGTGGTGGGAGCACACTTTGGCGACAGCGATCACAAGACCCTCACATTTACCGTAGCCATGGAAAGGGAAAGGAGCAGTTACCAAGGGAAGATGTTTAACTGGGGAAAAGGAAACTGTGACGCTATCAGGCAGGAGTTGGGAAGTACAGATTGGGAGCAATTGTTCCACAGAAAGGGCACAACAGACATGTGGAAACTGTTTAAGGAACAGTTGTTGCGAGTGCTGTATTAATTTGTTCCTCTAAGACAGGTAAGGGGTAAGATTAAGGAGCCTTGGATGACGGGAACAGAGGTGCTTGTCAAAAAGGAAAAGGCCGCTTACGTAAGGTGGAGGAAGCAAGGGTCTAGCACAGGATTACAGGCTTGCTCGGAAGGAGCTCAAAAGTGGACTGAGGAGGGCCAGGAGGAGGCACAAAAAAGGCTTGGCAGGAAGAACCCAAAGGCATTTTACTCATACGTGAGGAATAGGATAGCGTGGGGAACTTGTGCGTGGAGTCTGAGCAGATAGGGGAAGCCCTACATGAGTTTTTTGCTTCAGTTTTCATTAAGGAACCTTGTCGTGAATGAGAACTTTGAGGAGCAGGAAAACAGGCTTGAACAGATCAAGATTGAGGAAGTTGATGTGCTGGAAATTTTGGCAAACATTAAGATTGATACGTCCCCAGGTCCAGACCAGATTTATCCTAGGTTTCTCCGGGAAGCGAGAAAGGAGGTTGCTAAGTCGCTGGTGAAGATCTTTGCTTCCTCACTCTCCACGGGAGTCGTACTGGAAGATTGGAGGGAGGCAAATGTTGTTCCTCTTTTCAAGAAAGGGAATAAGGAAATCCCTGGAAATTACAGACCAGTCAATCTTTCGTCTGTGGTCAGCAAGGTTTTGGAAAGAATTCCGAGGGATAGGATTTGTGACTATTTGGAAAAGCATAGCGTGATTAAAGGGAGTCAGCATAGCTTTGTGAGGGGCAGGTCATGCCTTGCAAATCTTAGTTCTTTGAGGAGGTCACAAGACAGGCTGACAATGGTCGAGCAGTGGCTGTGGTGTACATGGACTTCAAAGCGTTTGATAAGGTTCCCCATAGCAGGCTCATTCATAAAGTCAGGAGGTATGGGATACAGGGTCTTTTGGCTGTCTGGCTTCAGAATTGGTTGGCTGACAGGAGGCAGAGAGTGGTTGTAGATGGTAAGTATTCTGCCTGGAGGTCAGTGCTGAGTGGTGTCCCTGTTCTTGGGCCTCTGTTGTTTTCAGTTTTTATAAATGACTTGGTTGAGGGGTGGGTTAGTATGTTTGCTGATAACACAAAGATTGGAGGTGCCGTTGACAGTATCAAGGGCTATTGCAGGCTTCAGTGAGACAGTGACAGAATGCAGAGCTGGGCTGAGAAATAGCAGATGGAGTTCAACCTGAATAAATGCGAAGTGATGCATTTTGGAAGGTTGAACTTAAATGCTGAATATAGGATTAAAGGCGGGATTGTCGGCAGTGTCGAGGAACAGCGGGATCTTGGTGTTCGAGTGCATAGCTCCCGCAAAGTTGCCACCCATGTAGATAAGGTTGTTAAGAAAGCACCTGGTGTTTTGGCTTTCATTAACAGGGGTATCGAGTTTAAGAGCTGTGAGGTTATACTGCAGCTCTACAAAACCCTGGTGCGACCACACTTGGAATATTGTGTCCAGTTCTGGTCGCCCTATTATAGGAAAGATGTGGAGGCTTTGGAGAGGGTGCAAAGGAGGTTTACCAGGATGCTGCCTGGACTGGAGGGCTTGTCTTAAGAGGAGGAGGAAGAGAGGTGACCTGATCGAGGTGTACAAGGTACTGAGACGCATGGAGCAAGTCGATAGCCAGAGATTTTTCCCCAGGGCAGGATTGACTGCCATGAGGGGTCATAGTTTTAAGGTGTTAGTAGGAAGGTATAGAGGAGACGTCAGAGTGAGCGCATGGAATACTTTGCTTCCACGACTTCCGTGCAGAGTCATTAGTGACGTATAAGTGACTGCTGAACACAGCATCATGTTTACTATAAAGTGATGAAACAGCAGCTATCAGGATCCTTTGAGTTTTTGTTTAAAGTTATTTTCTGGGTGTGTGGCCAAGACGTCTCCAAATCTGTTTGTCTGGCAAGTTTCTGGCCAATGTGGTAAATGACTGGAAAAAAAAAACCCTGCTCCTGCGATGGCCACAGTGGGTGCTGTCTACTCATGCACACGTAACTACGTGCAACGTGGTGACATCAGCAACATACACCATGGCACAGGATCATTTCTGCATTAGAACAATCACTGCTCGTTTTATCCACATCTCTAATCTGTGATTGTGTGAATGACCTTGTTTCTTAGGTAACCTTCAAACCAAGAGTATGAAATAATATTTACCCTTCTGTTTCAGTACAAAAGATTGCTGGGTTCTTTAAAGTTGATCTTTACTCCAAGGATACTACACACACTCACATACCAACACAATAATATTGAGCAATGTAAAATAAATACTTTAAAATTTGAGATAGTTTGGGCCTGCATCTGAAATTAAATCTGTTACAAATGAGACAAAAAATTAATATTAAAACAAACTGGAAGTGGAAGGAAACAGTAACAGAGTCAATATTGTTGAAAACAAACAAAAATCAGTAGCAGCAACCTTTAGAAAGCACGAACAATAGAACGTAAGATAGAAAAGATTAGGATTCTTAAACAGGATGGTTGAGCAGACAGGACCGCCAGTTAAACAAACAGCCACAAGTATCTCAAAATGCTCACTCCAAATTTGGAACAGATGGATTTGGTCTGGTTTGGATTCTAAGTTATCCTAGCCAAAATATAAGGTGAGAATAGAACTAGTTTCAGAAAAAGACAATGATGCCAGAGAGAGGGGGAGAAAAAAAAACCCAAGGGAAGAAGAGGCCTTTTCAGCTGCAAAAAATAGAGATGGAACTGAGTGCACAGTGAGATAGAGACCCCAGATATCTTGGGACACTAATGTCAAATATTAATCCACCTCTAAGTCATTCCTGAGTTTGACTTTGTTGACAAAGTGGCTAAACCAAAACTCTTGCTGACCAGAGTTGTTTCCCATCATGATACAAGTCACTTGATCAGAAAGACTCAATAAATCTATGTCTCTTGAAGTGATGGCTAATTATAAACAGATTTTGTGCAATTCTTGATGCTTACAAACTAGTCATTGTGGCCCTATCATCAGCAATTCAAGAATTCCCTTAAACAAAAAGATAGAAACTTACTTAGAAATTGAAAGACTAAAGCAATTTTTTTGACTGGTGGGTCAGTGTTTTAAAAATATGTATGACTGGATATGGGAATTGATACTGTTGGGGGAATTTAAGAATGGCCTTCATCTACAAATTAAAAATGTATCTCAAGATAAAAATATATTTCAGTCAAGGTAACAGCAATTATGGCTGTTGATTGAACTAATTCACAACTTCCTGAACCGCAGTACTTAGGTGCAAGTAGTTTACATTTGCAAGCCAGAGTTGAAAGGGACATCAAGGGAAAGGAGAGGACAGCAGAGAAATAGGGCATACCAATACCCAAAGTTTAAACTCCCAGTCCTTGGACTGCCAGCTTTCATCGTAGCTAGCCAGTCCAGGAAAACTGTCAGCATGCAACAGAGTCACAGGTGACATCGTAGCCCAGTTAGTACCTACGGTCATGAAGGTTGTAAGCCTCTGAAAAACCAACCCTCGGGTTGTGTGTCTAAGACCCTACGGATTTCTCAAATAGTGTACACAATATTAATTTACCCAGGTATCTTAGTTTGTGTCAGAAAAGGACTACACAGCATTGGTCTGCACTCACTCAGTGAACCAGATTGCAACTTTATATTTTTAACTACTCTATTTCTAACAAACCAACTCCTGAGAAACTTAAAAATACTTCTCAGATACTTGTAACTTTCGTTGGTCTGTCAAATTGTTTGGTTTGTTTGTCTCTTCACAGGTTGATTATCTGGTAAGAGGGCAAGCTGCTCTGGTTACTGCTGTATTCCAATGTGGCTCTAGATAGCCTGGAGCATGGGGTTCAGCAAGCCCCATCAGGCTGGGTTCTTATACACTCCGAGTTACCTTATGGAACTTCCCAAGGACTTGACCAGAGATAGCTAATTGATTTGAAATCTTGAAATGCTGCTAATGACTCTCAATGGCTTGCTTAACACCACGATGTGTCTGCTCTTGGATGTGGAATTCTGGTTTCTTCCCAGAATATACACATGGTCTGTTGTCTTACGAGGAATGTCTGCTCAATTTTTATTGGGTCTGGAGTGAGGGTCTTTGAGTCCAGAAGGGAAAATGACTTCAGGTGCTGAAATGGGAGGGGAATGGGCAGAACATATCCATATAGGGGGAAGCATCTCTAGCAGCAAAGGAAGGGGATAGCAAATACTAAAAAGAGTTGAGGTGGGGGTGTTGTAAGGGGTCTGGAGAAAGTGTATTTTGGGATTGTCAGATAAGTCGGCTGAATATTTACTCAGGAGTTTGGGTACTTAATTTCGATCAGAACCTGCTGAATTCTCCAATTTAAAAGGAGTCTTCAACTGCTTGCGTAATTCTTCTTGTGAATTCACTTTGAGAAATGGACATGTCTGGATGGCCAGCATTTATTGTCCATGCATAGTTGCCCTTGAGCTCATCACCCACCTTCAAGGACAACAAGGGACACCATGACCCACAAGTGAATTAAAAATATCTGCTACGAGGGGATTCCACAAGATCTCCAAGTCCAACTGCCAGGCCCAGTGCAAAATCTGGGACATTGGCACACAGGAAAGATCACAAAGTAAATAATGGACCAGATAATGGTTCATATAAAATTGATTGGCAGGATGTGATGCAAAGACTGGCACTGGCTATGTACTTAGGGTGGACAAATCACCTGGCCTGCATATCTTTGATCTCAGTGTGCTAAAGTAAGTGGCATGGGGATAGTGGATTTAACTGAAAATGGAGAAACTACTGTTTCAGTGAGAGACATTGATGGGAGTTTTCAGGGGATGGGGTAGTTGGTGAAGATTATGACGAGTTTAGATACAGATGAAAAGCTGTTCCCTTTTTGATTGTACAAGGAGTAGGTGACAGATGAGAGTTTGAACAAGAGACACATGCAGAATGAGAGCAAAAACAGTTTTCACAGAGAGTGATGACTTAAAACTCGACAAGGTTAGTGGAAACAAGAAAATTATGGAGACAAAATTCATTTAAATAGATTTGCAGGCCATGGAGAAGAATTGTTTGACAGAGCACAGATTTCAAATGGGCTGAATGGTCATCATGACCATGATTCAGCTACTGCACAGGAACAGGAATAGAGAACTCGTGTCCAGATAGAAATTACAATCTAGACTGGTGCAGGTGAACTTTTAAAATTTACATATGTAGGTATAGTAATTCTCCTTTATGAGGATCTTCCAATAAGGCTCCGTTTAACATTTGATGGAAAATGTGACTATAATTGCTTTGACCTTACCACAATTAAAATGCCAGTTAAATTCTCTAAAATATCAAATTTTACATTTTAAAATTTACATTACCACAAATAAATTAAGGTGCCAATGAAATCCAATTGTTTAACACATCCACAAGGTGGCACTCATTAATTACAAATTCTACCTTCCATACCCACATGAAACAGTTTTGTGGGATTTTCATGATGCAATGAGTAAACCATATTAACAGGCTGCTGCTGTAAAAGAAACAAACCATTTAATAATGATACAAAATTTCAAATATTAAAAATCTAAAGTACATTTTAATATAGTAAATCATTTTAAAGATTAAATGCTTGAAACATTCGATGAATCACATTTTAACGTCAGAGTTTACCATTTGGTGAAGTTTACCAAGGTTTCATGTTAAAAAAAAATCAGTGTTAACTTTGAAATGATGCTTTCCAGTGTGGATCTCCTTGTAATTGTACTTGCAAATTGAGAGCAGGGCAAAACTCAAAAAACAGGGGCAATATTTCTCCAAGTCTAATTCCTTTGGAATTGGCAGGCAATTAGCTGCAACTTCGTGTTGGTTCCATACTTGCCACTTCAATTACTGCATCCTCATGAGTAGTACCATTTGATCCATTGTAACTTTGGAATTAACAGTGTTTTCCAAACACTTTTCTGGCATGACTCCTATTTTCATGCCTCAGACTTTGAGATTCTATAAAATTTGGCAGGAAGAGGCAGCAGCCGCATTCTCACCCTATTACTCTCATTTCTTCTCTCTTCACTAACCCTCAGCACTCCCCTTCTCTATCCTCCCTGTATTTATTCCAGGCACCCACATGGTGCAATTCATGAAAAAGTGGGCAAATGAACATTTACCTTTTCACACAGAAGAAATCAGGCCTCGTGGGGCAGTCAATTAGGCCATGTACTCTTGTAAAGGAAAACATGAGCAATTTAAAGGTCTTGCATTGCTGTAGGGACCCAGAGCTCATAACCCCATTGGGCTACCACTTCGGGCAGTTGCAAAATGCAGATCTACAATGTTAAACTTAACATAAATCTAACATAAGTAACGTTACAACAGAAACATCATGTGCAACAAATTTCAGTGGTTAAGTAGTTACTCGTTTATTCACAGGATTGAGAGAGAAGTAACTGAAATCCAAGCTTGTAAAACAGAAAATAATCTGAGATCATTTGCATGGAAAGTGCTGCAGTTTATCTTACTGATGATACACACTGTAGACAGTGTGCAAATGGTAGGCAGGGTACCAGCCAACAGCGTTGGTTTGTTCTGTTTGGTACTTCACTTCTTGATCATGGCTGTAAGTCGACTTGTTCGAGCAAATGGAGAGTCTTCCATCGCACTCCTAAGCTGTATTTTGTAAATGTTAAGACAGGTTTTGTGATTTCAGGAGAACAGTTAATCACTGCAAAATTCCATGCTCTGGCCTGCTGTTTTGGTCCTTGTATTTATGCACCTCAACCAATTAGAATCTTTGGTCAAGGACGATGATGGTGGGGAATAGAGGGATGTCATTGCTATCAAGTTTGAAAAGGTTCTTTTTCTTTTTAAAAGAGATAGCCACTACCTACCAGTTGTGTGGCATAAATGTTACTTGCCCCCTGAATGATAGCTGGACTCCAAAATATTTAATTGTGAAGAGATTCTACAAATTGGGTTGCATTTCCTGGAATGTAGAATGTTAAGAGGTAACTTGTTCAAAGTTTAATGCGATAGGATGGATTAAAAAAAGGAAATAATTTTCACTGAGAAATCTATACATATTAAGAGATTGCTGACCTTCAAGGGTATTCAGAGATATTGGTAACAGCTGTGTGTATGGAGTTAAGTCATGGATCAACCACAAGGTCACTAAATAGCAGAAGAGGTTAGCTAGCAACCTCCCTTTCCTATTGTCCAGAGAGAAGGGAACCATTGCAATGAGATGATAATCACCTTAACTTATCATCTAAAATCAACATTGCACAACCCAAATGCAGTGAAAATTCTGTTTCACAGCTCAAGGTTTTGCAGATTTTGACATTTCTTTAAAAATATGAACTATGTGGGTTTGAAACAATTTGTGGATTATTGTGAAGCTGATGTTTTACTGCAAAACCACACACACTGCTGAAAGATTAAATAAATATCTTTCAGAATCACCTTAAAACAAGAACACATGATCAAAACAATTTATTGCTGTGAATTTGTACATGTGACAAAAAACAAGAGTAGCAAATAATTTCCAGAAGTACTACAGATGAGAACTGCCACAAAGTAGCACTGCACACTGAAACCTCATCAATAACTGTTGTTACAAAAATAAACCTAAGTTCATGCCCATGTTGCTAAATCATTGATGAGGTTAAGACAGAATATGTTCAACTGGCAAACTGTCATAGTTAACCATCTCGTCTATGTGTTAACAGGTGTCAAGGTCAAATCATGAAAGGAAGGAGGGTATTTTGTTGTTGGATTTTTTTATTCCAGTATTTCAAGTATAAAAATTGCTTCAGATTACATTTGTAACATTTAGAACTTTGGTGAAAATTTCTTAACACTGGTACTACTGTTTCAATATAAAAGAATTCTTTGGATTGCTGCCAATTAGATTTGTGGTATTGTTAGACATTAACGCAGTTATTTTGTGGTCATGTTAACTAATTGTGTAAATATATATTCTTTACACTGAATATTGAGTACATTAGTGGAAAGAATACAAAAAATTACTTTAAAATGTAAGCAATTTTAAACAATGCTACAATTACATATCAAGGTATTACTGTGCATAAAATGCTCAGAAAACAGGCAAGATAGTCCAAAGTATAATTAACAATGTAGTGTGTACTAATCACATCCAATCCACTTCAAATTTAGATAAGGATCTGGCTTCAGTTTGCCTAGCTAATTCTTGGGTTCAATCACCAGTCAATGCACACGGTTTAATATCCATACTGCAATAGAGAGTGAGCTGCTATGTACAACATGAATTCAGTCTCAACTCTGTGCATTCTAATAACTGGGATCACATTAAACAAAATAAAGCTCTTTAAAAAACTCTTTTAAAAGAAGATATTACCCTTCAAATAATTTTCTTTTGACTTGTGAATATAGGCATACAGGACGCTTGTGTTCAATAGTTACAATTAGTATACTAATTACTGTTTGAGGGCGAGCTTACTAACTTGGTCCACATTAAAAATTCAATTAAATTCAGCTTAGCTATAAAAATAGACTACTCAATTTTCTGTTGTATAAAATAAGCAACTTTTGCATTTTTTGTTCAAATTGCACTGTAACAAACGTATGCTATCTTTGTCTTTTAATACTGCTTCAGGTACTTTTAATTATAACTGAATTAAAATGCAAGGAAACAGCTACAAAGACAGTACACTACATGAGATCATACACTGCAGCACTCTGTTCAAACTCAGAGTAGGAAATTAATCAGTGTGCGAGTCTGTTCCCTGGAAAATGGATCAAATTCTTAATCAAGCTTTAGTTATGACCAGCTTTTATTAAAAGCTATTAAAATGCTGCTTGTTGCCATTCATATTTAATGTACATCTTGCTAGGTCTTAACTAGCAAGTATAAACATGATTTTAGCTTTATTATATTTACATTAAAAAATACCGTTTGCATTTAGAACAAAAGCTCAAGTTCTTTCTTGAAAAGGAATAAATAAAAGCATTTCTAAATTCAAACCTGTTAAAATAATCTGACTGGTAATGCATAATTTTCATAAGAAGGGTCATTTCCAGCCCTCTCTACAAAGCAATGGTGTTTATTTTACAATCAAATCACACAAGATCTTACAAGGTACCAAATTCAGATTCAATCAAAATCACAGTTTCTAATGTGTGACAGCTACTGTGAACTCATGCAACACATGCATAAACAAGGAGTTCTGCCTGAACACTGTACAATATAAACAGCTTCCACAAGAGCAGTGAAGTTAATGATTACACATTACACTGAATTGGAAATACACTTTTTGTTTAGAAAAAAAAAGGTCAATACGAAAATTCCTAAAGCACCAACGCAGGTGTTAAAATTAACTTGAACACAAGAGTCTTCTGCAAATGTTGTGCAGCTGCCTTACACCATACATAAACAGTGATTAGTTTTTCTGAAGACAAGCAATCGGAGAATGAAATATTCAGTAATTGGGGAACCAAGATAATAAGCATTAAGAATGCATGATTTGTATATGCCCTTGCTACCAGTGGCCAACTCAAAGACCCAAGGAAGGCTATTTTAGAAAACTATTACCTATTGTACAAAAGATTTTGTTTTGACTTTGATTTTGGCTAGATGACGGTTTCATCCATATGGAAACACACCATGTTTAGAAGTTTCCTAATGGTGAAATTTGTTTGCTTAGTGTGGAGTGCATATTTTTAATCTGTACAGGAACATCGCACTTTTCAAGTCCAAACAGCCTCAGAACAGCCATTGGTTAAGACCCTGAAGCACGTGTAGTATTGTAGGTCAAAAATGGTACAGCCCAAGCAAGCATTATTGACAAGCAAGACGCACTTAGATCAGCTACTGGATTATTGAATCCAGTGCCAATCTGGTTCTGAACAAACATAACTAGGGTGCTTCACCCTGGAATCAGGCGAACCTCAAACGGACTCTGCTCATCTCTCTCCTATCCACATGCAGGAGGATCATCAACTGGACTATGGACAAGTGCAAGGTTGAACCTTTGTTAGGGGGACTGTAGGTACCGGGAGTTTGTTTCTCATAAATAAAGTTGTGGAAAGCACAATTTACTTATCCTCCCAAGGACCAACAGGAAGAAACCATAGAAAGTTGTTGGGATAGATGTGGCTTTAATGGCAGCTCATTCCTTCTTTACAACTCTGTCACAGTAAGCACCAATTCTTGGATCTAACAGCATCTTAATTCCAGGGAATGCAATCCAAGAGGCTGTATGGACCCTTGTTATGTCTCTGACAACCTTATTAACAGCTTAAGATCAACCCAGTGGATAGAGTATACAGGTACTCATAGCATACGCCTTAGTAGTCAAAGCCTGTGGTGATGCTTTCAATCCAAATGAAGTGGGAATTAATTATCTCAAAAAATCGTGAAGAATGTTTTAAAAATATTTCATTTCTCATTTCAAGTCATACAGGATAACATTCAGGGACTGCAGATGAAACACAGACCGCTGATATGGAAAATGAACACTTACCTCTTTCAAACTACTACAACATTTTAAACACTTATTTTATAAAGATAAACAATGTTCTTTTAGATTAAACTCTATGCTTTCCTCCTGAATGTTTGCAAGTGATCTGTATTTTACAACTTTCCTATGGAATAGTCACTGGCTTTAGTTATGCTTACAGAAGTAAGAATGTTTAAAAACTCAATGTCAAATGAGTAATAGAAAAACAACTCATGGTAAACGTATTTTCCAGGTCTCTGCATTACACTATGGCTCAGTTCTATATGAATTTCTAAGCCACCACAAGCACAGAAAAATCATAACAGATTAACTTGTAGTTAGATGCAAATTTCAAATCTCCTTAAAAGTCAAATTATTCAGATGTTTAAAATATTACAATGCTTCCAAATGCTCAGCCATTCCATCCCTCAAGACACTAGTAATGCCTCCAATTGCCTCTATTTTGCTTTTCACTTCTGTCATATGCAGCCTGTGTTCTTTGAACTCTCTGGACTGACTACAAATAAACTGGAATTTGGGACACTACTCTGGCCTGACAGAAACTTTGAGACTCCCTCAGTCATGCCAGAAAAGAAGAATTATTCAGCCACACTAAAAGCACAACAAAGCCTCTTGCAAAGGCATTAGTGGAATGGAGTCACGTACCAACAGATGCAGCAATAAAACATCACAGTTTTCAAAAACATATTTTTCCATAAGTCACCCTCATGATCATGAAATCATTTTTCTAACAATTTCGCAGCTTAAACTCAATAATACCTGGGAGCACAGGGAATGAAAAATCACATTCACAGAAGTGATCTCTGGACTGGGACTGTACATGTCAGCAAACTCCAAAAGTGATTCCAAGATATTGCTTTTACTTTTGGGGAGCATGAAACATCAAAATTGATGTTTTATATCTCTATGCGAGACAAATTTTTCTCCAGTACGTAGTAAGGCATGTGCACAACACTAACACAAGGCACTAGTGATCCATTTGTCATTTCTAAAGTTTGGAATGGAGCTGTCCGAAGATAACCAATTCATGACAGAGAACACTCGTAACTCCCTTCATCCTCAAGTTGCTCCTCTTCCTCTTCTCCTTGACCATCATCTTCCTGCCTGCTGGTAATCCCACTGCCATCGTTTTGGCTACTGTTAATATGACTTGCAGTATTTCTATTGTCCTCTGTCCAAGGGCTAGGAGGATCCACTGTCTTTGATATGCTCAGCCTGCTCAAAGGCTGGAAAGATTCGGGCTGAATCCGCTCCTCTGCAACCTCACTCAATTTCTGCAGCTGGGGCTTTATACGATTCAGAAATGGCTTGTATCCAGGGCTGCCAGTTGTCAAATCAGCACCGGATAGTGGGGGGAGAGACAGAGAGGGGAGACAGACACACAGCAAGGGGGGGGGGTGCAGAGAGAGGGGGAGGGGAGAGAGAGAGATTATCGTGTGAGACGACTGTAGAATTCTGCTCATTGCACTAACTTCTACTGGCCAAATGAATATTTATTCAGCTGTTTATTACTTTAAAAAGCATGAATACAGCGAGTTTGGCAATTCCAAAGTTGACCTTGCATTCTATTAGTCACTTGAATTCAAAGTATTTTCAAAACAGACTAACAAGCTTCAAATGCATAGAAACTAAGAAACAAAACTACATATTCTGAAAATATGCAAAACCAAAAAATTAATAAATTATAGATCATCTGGAAGTTTAAACTCCAAAAAAAGTCCTTCAAAACAGTAGCATATAGATCCTCTTTGCCGATACATAAACAAGGCTAATGTGACCCATTTTCCTATGGGACAAATGCCCCAAATTCATCCTTCATGTCCATTAAAGCTGGCTTACTTCCCAAATAGCTGACACTCAATGACCATGAAACTATCTTGTAAGATGGCTGATGAGAGAATGACAACAGCAGCTGCACCGAGTGGCATTACAGGATCAGCAAATCTGATGGAATCAGCTGCCTCTCCTTAGCACACCAGGAGTTGGGTAAAGAGCAGAGGGGAAGTGAAGGAGAACTGAAAATTGTGTTTGGGAGATAAGCATGCCCTTTACAACCTCCATGTCAGTTTTAATTATAAATCTTCTCTCACAATCTAACAGCTTGATCAGATTTTCTTTTAAGGAATGTTATAAGTGATTGCTCAATGCTTGGAACCTATAGAAAGGCTCCATTTAAAAATCAGAGAATTTGTGTAGTTCTGATGAAATTAAGTAAATAGTTTCTTAGGAAAAGTCAGAATATATAATATATATAGTCTAACTCCTGAGTAACTATTCAACTGACCCACATGTACCTCACACACACCGCACCCACCACAGGCCACTGCAAGAGAATTATCACAACGGGGGACAGTTCTGCATTTCTGAAGGAGCCTTAATTGGAATCTCCTATCAGAAATATTGAGCTCTCTCCTTTTGTAAAGCAAAAGGCTTCAGTAGCAGAGTTTGCCACTCCTTGACTTTTCTGGCACAGTATGTTCACTGTTCACCTCACTCCAGGTTCTTGGAACTCCGAAGACCTTAACAGAGCTCACAGGTCCTCTTGTTAACCTGGAAACGTGTCTCAAGTGTACTTATTCTGGAAGATTTTCTGAACCACTGAAAATTGAAACTTCTACTTAATTTTAAAACATGGATTTTTAAAATAATCCTGGTGCAATAAGAAAATTGCATTTTGAGAATATTAGAAAAATACCCAGAGGACATCAAGTGTCTACTTGATGAGGCAGACAAAGCATGTTCATATTTCTGCTTCCATGGCTAGTTTTTTCTAACTGTTACTAGCTTGTCACAAGAGGCGATAGCTTGAGGTTGCTACACCACATCTGGTATGGCCACCAAGGAGATTCTTCTGCTTTTATGGGCTACAATTTACGTATTTGAATTTGAAGATTTACAGGTTGATGTATGGCTTGTTTAACCACATTATGAATGCACCATGCCTGGTCATCAGGTCCCCTAGAGCAGGACTTGAAATGGGAGCCACTGGATCAGATGTTGAAATGGGATCTATTTCACCATAAGACCTTTTGCATTCTTAACATGAAGCTCAATTAAATTAGATCAATATAAAACAAGCTCATCATATTTCATGACTGCAATTCTTAAGATCATAACTGATTTGGAGGACACAAATACTATATTTTGATTAGTAAGCTGTGTTTTATAGAATCACAGAATGACTCAGCACAAAATGCTTATGGTTCAACCCATACACTTTGATAGTCATCTATTAGTTTCAATTTCTTCATCAACAAACTGCTCCATCCAATTATTTTTCATTCATACATGGGGTGTGGGTATCATTGGCTAGGCTTACATTAATTGCATATACTGAATTGCTCTGCAGAAGGTGGCAGTTGATGTCTTCTGGAATCACTGCAGTCCATCGAGTTTAGGGACACTTACAGTACTGTTTGGAATGGAATTCTAGGATTTTGGCCCAGTGGCAGTGAAGAAACGGCAACATATTTCCAGATCAGGATTGTATGAGGTTTAGAGGAGAACTTGTGGGTGGTGGTGCTACATGCATCTGTTGTTCTTGTCCTACCAGGTGGCAAATGTTATGAATTTGGAAAGTACCGTTGAAATAGCCTATCAGAGTTTGGGAGCGGATCTTGTACATTGTACAAACTGTATTCATAAGTCAAACAGTGAAATGACTATTAAAGGTGACTAGGTGTAAAACTGTTAAAGCTAAATCAAGCACACAGTGTTACTGGAGTTGCATTCAGCCTAGTGTAGAGTACTCCATTATTCCTCTGAATTGTGCTTTGTAGATGGTGAACAGGCATTGGAAGACAGGAGGCAACTTACTTACCACAGGAGGTCCTGATCACACTTATAGATGGTCCAATTCAGTTTTTGTATGAGCAACCCCCAGAAACATGATAATTGTGGATACAGCAATGGAATGTCATTGGAAGTCAAAGGGAGGTGAACAAAGAAAATTACAGCACAGGAACAGGCCCTTCAGCCCTCCAAGCCTGTGCCGATCGAAATCCTCTGTCCAAGCCTATCATCTATTTTCTAAGGGTCTGTGTCCATTTGCTCCCCGCCCATTATCGTACCTGTCCAGATATATCTTAAAAGATGCTAACGTGTCTGCGTCTACCACCTCTGCTGGCAACGCGTTCCAGGCACCCACCACCCTCCGCATAAAGAACTTTCCACGCATATCTCCCTTGAACTTTCCTCCTCTCACTTTGAATTCATGACTCCTAGTAATTGAGTCCCCCACTCTGGGGGAAAAAGCTTCTTGCTATCCACCCTGTCTATACCCCTCATGATTTTGTAGACCTCATTCAGGTCCCCCCTCAATCTCCGTCTTTTGAGTGAAAATAATCCTAATCTACTCAACCTCTCTTCATAGCTAGCACCCTCCATACCAGGCAACATCCTGGTGAACCTCCTCTGCACCCTCTCCAAAGCGTCCACATCCTTTTGGTAATGTGGCGACCAGAACTGTGCACACTACTCTAAATGTGGCTGAACCAAAGTTTTAAACAATTGTAACATGACCTGCCAACTTTTGTACTCAATACCCCGTCTGATGAAGGAAAGCATGCCGTATGCCTCCTTGACCACCCTATTGACCTGCGTTGCCACCTTCAGGGAACACTGGACCTGAAAACCCAGATCTCTCCGTTCATCAATTTTCCCTAGGACTTTTCCATTTACTGTATAGTTTGCCCTTGAATTAGATCTTCCAAAACGCATCGCCTCACATTTTCCCAGATTGAACTCCATCTGCCATTTATCTGCCCAACTCTCCAGTCTTTCTATGGTATGGTGGTAAGTTTAATTCTTGGAAATCATCATTGCCTGACATTCAAGCGGCAAATATCCTTGCATCAACGTTCAACCCAAGCCTGAATGTTGTCTAAGTCTTGTTGCACTTCCTTATGGGTTTCTTCAGCATATGAGGAAGAATGACTGGTGATCATGTGCAACCATCAAACAGTCCTATTTCTGGCAGAATGATGGAGTGAAACTAAACAAAGAAGCAGTTGGAGATAGTTAGGCCTAGAACACTACTCTGAAGAGCTCCTGCAAGGTGCTGTAGAGTTGACAGGATTGACATCCAACAATCACAGTCAGCTTCCTTTCTGTCTGGTAGGTCTTCAAAAAAATGGCAAATTCTCCCGAGTCCCACTGACTCCAGTTTTGCTAAAGATCCTTCGTGCCATTATCTGTCAAATGCTATCTCAATGTCAAGAATAGTCACTCTCAGCTCATCTCTGAAGTATCTTCCTTTTGTCTACATTTGAACAGAGGTTGTGAGAGATCAAGTAGTAAGTGGCCTTGGAGGAAATTAGCAAATTATTGCTTGATAGCACTTGTGATGATTCCTTCCATCATCAGTTTACTAGTGAAAGTAGACTGATGGGGAATACCTAGCTAGCCAGGATTTGTCTTGCTTTGTGTAAAAGTAATTTTCCACATTGCCAGTATCACAGCTGCATTGGAATAGGTTGGCCCAGCGATCAGCATTTCCTGAGGCAGAAGTACTATTCTCAGAATTTTGTCTGAGCCCATTGCCTATGCAGTATTCTACGTTTTCAGCAATTCTTTGATTTCACATGGAGCAAATCAATTTGGTTGAAGTCTGGTATGTATGATGCTGTCGACCTTTACAGGAGGCCAAGATGGATTATGCACTTGGCACTTCTGGATGAAGATTGCTTTGAATTCTTCAGCCTCATCTTCTGCAATGGTGCGACTATTGAAAGTGGGGCTGTGGAGCCTCCTCTCCACTGTGTTGTTTAATTATCTTCCACAACTAGATGTGGTAGGTCTGCAGAGTTCAGACCTTTGTCAGCTTCTGATTCACTGACTGTGGGATCACTTATCCCTGTTTATGCATGCCAATCAAAGGGTACAGCATGCAAGTAACCCTATGTTGTAGCTTCAGTAGATTAACACCTCATTTTTAGTTATGCCTGGTGTTACACCTGGCATGTCCTCCTGCATTCTTCATTGAACGAGGGCTAATCTCCTGGCTTGATGGTAACAGCAGAGTGGAGGATATATACGAGGCCATTAAGTTAGAGATTTTGCCGAATATAATTCTGCTGGTGGTCTTCAGAATCTCATGGATGCTAAGTTTTGAGTTAGTAGAAACGATTCACCTATGAAGAGAGATTAGATATGCTGTGAATATTTTCCTTCAAGTAGAGAAAACTGAGGGGTGACTGTAATAAGGTGTACACCGTTATGAAGGATATAGATAGGGTAGATAAGAAAAAAAATTTTCCCTTAGTAGAAGAGGTCAAAAATTAAGGGATAGAGTTTTAGGTGAAGAGCAGGAGTTTTAGTGGAATTGAGGAAATATTTTCATCCAGAGGATGGCAGGTATCTGGAACCCATTGCATATAATGAAGAGTAGAGACTGAAATTTCTAAGACATTCCAGAAGTATTTAGATAAGCAGTTGAAATGTCATATCTTACAATGCTACAGACCAAATGTTGGAACATGAGATTAGAACAGACAGATGCTTGATGACTGTGGCGAACATGGAGGGCCAAAAGACTCTGCACTGTAAAAACTCTACGACTATTACTTTTAATGGGAAATCCTTCACTTTGAAACAGCATTCCCTCATTCTGGTCTCTCTCACAAGGCAAACTCTCCTCCTTAATAGGAACTCTGTCAAATGCCCCTGGCATCTTATTGGCTTCAATAAGATCACTTCTGCATCTTTTAAACTATAATGGATACAGTCCAGCCCATTCAACCTTTCCTTGTAAGGAATCAATTTAGTGACCCAATTCTTTAAGGTAGCCAAAACTGTATATAGTACTCTCGACACAGTCTCATCAACACTGTATACGGCTATAGCAAGACTTTCCCATCTGATTGCTGTTGTTTACATCTGGCTGAAACAAAAATGTTGCATTTGACTTTATCATCAAGGATCTCATTTCAGCATAGTAAGTTAAAACTAATAGAAGCAGAAGCATCATTTGAAACCATTTCATTCTTTTATAAACCTTAAACGCAGTCATGAATAAGCTATGCCAAGTTTACTATACTTCACTTACCAATCTGCTAAAGCCCAGCCATCCACAGCTAGAATACCACTTTTTATACCCTGCAAAACATCCTTGGGAACCTCGGAGTGTTGGATTGAACTAATTATCTGACAGATCACAGCAGAATCTTGAAGAATAAGGGCTATAATTATACACCACTCCAAACAGCTAGCTTCCATAAAAACGTGCATCAGATACCTGGAAGAACAAACAGTCCATCAGTCCATTCAGAGAGGGGTGTCACAGGTATCTGTAGGAAATGAGCCTCCAAAACTAAGTTCTGGGACTGCATCATTTTAAAAACATCTATTTCTGACAATTTTCAATCACTTCAAAATACATATTTTAAAATTTTAGCTGGAAGTATAAACTTTAATATAGAAATATACAAATTAAGAATATTAAATGAACTTGTTATTTCCACAATCTCTAAAGTAATTTCAATCTTCCCTTTAGGGAAGAATGTTTGAACTGCTGCCAATCCTGCAAGTTTTTATTTGGCTTTTCTTGATTGAGAAAATTACCTGGAATTCTTGGCCCTTTAATTTATCATACCCTACCAAAGTTGAAGTGCCTGTTGTCACATGGAATTTTGGTAATGTCTTTGGAGCCAATGGATTTGGATTTATGAAACAAAACACGATTAGCAAGTTACTTACCTTAACTGAACCTGTGACTTGCGAGGGCCTTTGTTGGCCAACTCCATTGATATATATTCCAATTCAGACTGTGTTAGACTAAGTGCAGAAAAACCTTCATCCACCATAGTCCAATCACCATCTACCATAGAACTGGTTTCTGTAAGATCTGTAGCTGACCCGATACTGCATTCATCACCTAAAAGTCAAACAAAACAAATCAATGAACTGATCAAGAAAGTTCAAAGAATTTCACTAAGTTTTCAATATTATTGCCTCCATCTACAGAATTGCAGATGCTAATAAGAACAGTTACAGAGCAAAAAACTACTTGAGAAAGAAGTTTCAAGTTCCCTCATTCTCATAGCTGTCACAGGAAGCTCTAATGAGTTCACCACAAAGTAAATCATAGATAAGTTGGCACTGGCACAGTCAGTAAGGAATGCACACCACAGACAAGACTTCCATTATGAAACAGAATTTAAGGTCCCTCGCAATAGCCAACAAAATTTAAATTCACCATCACAAGCAAATTCAAAAAAAATTACTTCTTGCCAAAAATACAAAAAGGTGCTATTCATGAGAATGAATGGACATAAAGGAGCAGAATTAAGCCATCGGCCCATTGAGCGGTCCCCAAGCCTCCTTTTGGCTTCACGATGGCCACAACGGGAACAGCGGATACAGTATATAACAGTGACAGATGTGCAGCTGGACATCTGTTTGATGTGAAAAGTCTTCCTCTGGACTGGGATCAGGGTGGGGGGGGGGGGGGGGGGGGGGAGATGTAGGAGGTATAAGGGCAGGTGTAGCACTTGCTTCGGTCGTAGGGAAAAGTGCTGGGGGTGGTGGGGCTGGAGGGGAGTGTGGAGCAGACAAGGGAGTCACGGAGAGAGCGGTCCCTCCGGAAAGCACATAAAGGGTGGGGAGGCAAAAACATCTTCGGTGGTAGGGTCAGATTGCAGATGGCGGAAATGTTGGAGGATGATACGTTGGATCTGGAGGTTGGTCGGGTGGTACGCGAGGACGAGGGGAATTCTGTTTAAGTTATTATTGCGAATGGGGGTGTGAGGGATGAGTTGTGGGAAATGCAGGAGACACAGTTGAGGGCATTTTTGATCACTGTGGAGGGGAAGCTGTGGTTTTTGAAAAAAGGGGACATCTGGGATGTTCGGGAGTGGAATGCCTCATCTTGGGAGCAGATGTGGTGGAAGCGAACGAATTGGGAATGAGGATGGCATTTTTACAGGAAGGTGAGTGAGAAGAGGAATATTCCAGGTAGTCGTGGGAGTCGGCAGGTTTAAAATGGATATTGGTTCCCAGGTGGATGCTGAGATGGAGATAGAGAGGTCCAGGAAGGAGAGAGAGGTGTCAGAGATGGTTCAGGTAAACTTAAGGTTGGGGTGGAAGGTGTTAGTGAAGTGGATGAACTGTTCAAGCTCCTTGTGGGAACACGAGGTGGCACTGAAACAGTCAATGTAACAGAAGAAGTTGGGATGTCATGTTGACACTTTACAGGACATTTGAGAGGCTTCTTCTGGAATACTGTGTCCAGTTCTAGTCACCAAGTTTAGGAAGGATATTATCAAGCTGGAGAGGGTTCAGAAGAGATTTACCAGGATGCTGACAGGTATGAAAGGTTTGAGTTCAGAGGGTGGATAGGCTAGGGCTCTCTTTCCATTGGAGCGTAGGAAACTGAGAAGTGACGTGGTAAAAGTTTATAAAATAATGAGTGGCATAGGTAGTGTTACTGGTAGTTGTCATTTCCCTACAATGGCACATATCAAGGCTGGGGGGCATATTTTTAAAGATGGGACAGAAAGATATTTAGAAAAGACATAACAGGCAAATTCTTTACACAGAGGGTAGTTTGGGTGTGGAATGAACTTCCTGAGGAAGTGGGGGACATAGGTATAATATCTGAATGTCTTTTAAACACTGTAGAGTACATGAATAGGGAAGGTTTGGAGAGATATGGGGCAGGAGCAGGCAGGTAGGATCAGTTTAGTTTGGGATTATGTTCAGCATGGACTGGTTGGACTGATGGGTCTGTTTCCATGTTTATGACTCTGATTTGTTCCCATCATAGTTTAATACTTAATCAAAGGGCATTTTGATCATTTTTGCAAATGTTCTTGCATTTACCTTAGTTAACTGTCTTAATATCAAATCAGAATGTTATTTGGCTTTTTGTTTCACTGTAACATGAACGTTATGTTACAGATTTAATAACACAACATAAAACTTTACATATTCTTAAAGCTGTATTTTAAACTACATCAGTTGTTTGTGAAGTTCTGACCACAATGAGAAATATCAAGTAAACATCACAAAATCGTAAATGTAAGTAACTTCATATTCTTTCAAAGACTTTTTTTATTTTTCTGTAATTTTGACTGTGGTCAGAAATGGAGAAACAGCTGTTATAAAAACTAAGGACTGTGGAAAGGATTGTTGAACTTTTAAAAACAAGTTACTCGACACTCATCGGAAATGCTGTTTACACTGCTGCTTCTCAACCAGTAGGAGAGGTTACTGCAGCAAAGGAGGAGGAAGAGATTTGGCTGGCAACAAGTAGATGACTGTGGAACGGTGAATCACTGTTGATGGCAAAGGTCTTCTGCCTGCCAAAAACTGTGCAATTGACTCCCACGTAGCCCAACAGCTTGTGGGTGAGAACGAAAGCCTGTTTATTTTCCATCATCAGCTGATGTAAGCAAAAGGTTCTCAACCAATAAGTCAGAGACTTAAGTTGTCAACCAGTTGCTCTGTGCTTCCTGCAGCCAAGCGAAAGCACTTGAAGGAAGATTGAGAAACGGTAGATCCTAAGAAACCAAAAAGCCAGCCCCATGGACAGGGACAACTGAACTGCCTTCCTAGTCTTTCCCTCCACCCATAACACTCATGTTTTCTGTGCATCTATCTACAGATGGGTGTACGGGAGTTTTACATGGAGTTGGCGTTTTAACGAGTAGAGTTATATGTCAATGTCCATAATTGCATACTGGTGGCCAGAATCTGTGGTAAACGGTAATTTTTGTTACATGTAGAAACTTGGTCGATGCTTTCTATCAACCTGGGTATAAAGGACAAGTAAACTGGGGAATTTCATGTACTTCTTTAAATCCTTTAACTTCTGTGACAATTTCAGGAATAGTAGCTTTACTTGCAGTGTGCTACCCCAACATGGTGTAACACTAATACACAACAAACCGCAAAAATAACAAAACCAAAGCCACAATTAATTAAGTTCACTGTCTTCCACATCATGCAGAGATACTCAGCCTCAGGAAGGAATAGCTGCAGGATCCTTGAACATGAAAAAAGTACACAGTAGCGTACATTAAGATTCTCCTCTCCTCTATCATTTAATTATAGTCACATTCCCTGCTTGATTCCATCATTCTTTAGGACCGAACATCTAGTTGATTTTCTCAGACTCCAGACAGCATGTCTGGGTTGCAAGCGATGGCAAGCAGGTATGGGCGCATATGGACCATGCATACAAAGGGACATTTCTCCTGATCTGCCAGCAATACTGGAAGGCCAACTCCCCGTTCTGGTTGATACGCTGCCAAAGTGAGAGGGTGGTTCTGTTAAACTAGACCAAGGTAACAATGTCGAGGATTGCTAATTTCAGTTAGGTTTTCTTAAAAATATTGCTTGGACATTACTGGCCAGAACTTCAGTTAAGAATCATATTATTCATGTCAACAAGGTCTCTTACTGCATCAAGCAGTTGTAGCTAGTAAATTGCATTCGCTGACTGGGCGTTTACATCTGTTGGCTTCCCTGGATATTTTAGGAAGTTCTCACAAATGCTTTTATATTTAAGCATTTAAAAAAAGATACAAGTTACAAGTAATGTTAATGGACTGCATCATCTTTGTTTTGAGCACTTATTCAGTTATTGGGGAGTGACCGAGAATGGCCTTAACTAAAAATGCAATGAGACTGAAAAAAACATTGAAACTGAAGCAGGGCACAGAAGAAAATTCCGGTCACTGAGTTAAAGGGCAAGCTGGTGTGGACAGAGTCCAGATAGTTAGTGTTTAAGGTGTAGAAAATGCACAGCAGCAAAAATATTCTAAGAATGTAAGCAAAAATCAGAGCAGAAAATGTTATTTCTCCAAATTGATTGATCCAGCAGGAATGGAGTGAGTGAAATTTAGCTGTAAGATCACTACAGCTGGTTGGAACAGAGGGAACTAATCTCCTTTCTCTTTGTGGTTCATTGACCTCAAATGTGTTGTGTAACATAATTAATCACATCATAGTTCTGAAGAGGAGAAGTACCTAATGTTTTGAAACTGTTTTAGCAACAGTAGGGGGTAAATGCACTCCCAGCAGTTTGAATTTTCTATACAGAGGCTTTACGCATTAAAAATGCCTTCCCTTCAAAAACCTGAAATCACTGTGCAGTATATCTTCAATAATTCAAAGAGTACCAACATTTAGCAGAAGCACTGTAAAGGCAATAAAGTTTCCACATTCACTCAATTGCTATTTCACCAGCATAGAGAAAAGACAAACATGTATTTACATCCCAGATCATCAAATCTTTTTGACAAGTTGCAAGGTACAGCTCATGTTACAAGTGCAACAGGCATAACACAAAAATTAAAATTTTAATCCATTAAATTGCTCAGTAATCTGGAAGCATCAGCGAAGTAAGAGAGGTGCGTTAATGTTTTGAGTTCTAATGCAAGGTCAATCAACCTGAAATGTTAACTCTTTCTCTCTCACCATAAATGCTGTCAAAACTGCAGAGCACTGTGCATTTTGATTTTTTTCAGAAACAGTGTTCTGTATTGCTTTGATCTTCCATTAGGCTCATCATATAGTTAGTTACCTTTACCACACTTCCATCGCTAGGCAATAAATAAGCTAATACATTTTAATTCCATTTCTTGTCTCACCATTAAGCCCTTTATTTCACACTTGTTAAATGTGCTGTGACATATTATCAAAGCTATCCTTTTGCTTTTTAATAAAAAAGTGACTTGGCGAATTTAAAAAGAACAATACATGTATAGACATCAGACTTAATACCTACACTGGACGGTATATTTCTGACTATTTAATATTTTTATAATAACAAATGTTTACTTACCTTTTGAAAGTAACGGTGACAGAATTGCATCTTGTGTCTGAGGTCCTTGCAAAGAGCCAGAATCTATTTGTGTGTGTGCAGTATTAAGGCTAAGGCAGCTGTGACCAG